>NW_024467122.1:82757329-83407745 GCF_017591425.1 Ochotona curzoniae
GCAACGGGTCGATACTATGCCGATCCGAAGCCAGGAGCCTCTTCTGGGTCTCCCACGCGGGTGCAGGGTCCCAAAGCTTTGGGCCGTCCTCGACTGCTTTCCCAGGCCACAGGCAGGGAGCTGGAAGGGAAGCGGGGCTGCCGGGATTAGAACCGGCGCCCATATGGGATCCCGGGCGTGCAAGGCGAGGACTTAACCACTTGCGCCACCGCGCCGGGCCCCCCTGATCCCATCTTTTTAAGGGACATGTGAGGAATGGGCTGGTGTGTGGCACCATCCTACTGTCAATGAAATTGTCACCCAGCCACAGGTGTCACTGTCTACATCATGGCTATTGAACAGCACACATCAAGATTCTCTGCTCTACAGTTTGTTCAAATCAGCAGCCATCAGCCACGTGTGGCTATTAATGTTGAAGTGGGATCAGGATGACTAAGAAACTGAGTTTTACTGTTAGGAAGTAAAGTCTTTTTTATTTAACTCTCAATTGTAAATGTACATGCAGGACACAGAAGTTTCCACATATGCTATTGTTTTGCTACTGTTTTAACGGAACTGATTTCCTGTTAGCTAATACCTCATTACATGAAGACACACTACTTCACTCAGTAGTGCACACATACTTCTCCTGAAACATTTAAGCTGCGTATGTGGCTTACGATCTAGTTTTACTGGACAACACTGCTTTGGAACAGTGGTCCTCAGCTGGGGCTGATGTAGTCCCGATGGCTAGCTGGCAACGCGGAGAAAGAAGCACTCTTGGCATGTCCCAGGTGGGTGGAGGTTGGGGAGGCCAGGAACAACCCAAGACACACAAGACGGCCTGCGTTTGGAAACAACACACACCACACCACCACCCAGTATGAGAGCACGGCTGAGCAAAGCACCCATTAGGGAGGGACTGTAGGGCGCCTGCTGTAAACAGAGGAGGCTTTCATGGAAGAGAAAGACTTTGAGCCTGGTGGAGAGCTGGTATGATTTTACAAGTCAAAAAGAAGATAAGCAATATAGGAGGAAAAAAAACATCAAAATGCATATAAGGATGAAAAAGAAGACTCAGCCGGTCTTGTGACAATTCAGGGAAGCAGATTCTGAAGCCTCAGGTCCAGCATGCTGTAGATCCAGGGTGAAGAAACAAAGGAAGTATCCCACAGTGCTTTGAAAGCACTTTTTCTCTTTTTTTTTAATAAACATCCTGGTCATATATAGCATATCAGTATATCTCAAGGATGATAATATGAACATTATAATGTGTTTAAGTAGATAACCCAGTGTCAATCATCATCAGTTTCAAGTATGATTTGACTAAGGCCAAGGTGCCAAGGCTGCTCTCCAGCAGGTGGCATTACCTGTCCGTGTCGAGTGTCTCCTCATTCTTCACCCATCTGATGACGGGAGCAGGAAGTCCTGAAGCAACACAAGGCAGCACCACACTCTGACCCACAGCTTTGACCAAGGAGGAGGGCTGCTTCAGGAATACCAAGTCTGACGGCACCTCAGGCTCTACAAATTAAAATCAGTAAAAGGCACAAGTCACCACTCTGATTGGGAGGAAATGCTGATCGTACTCACTTGGTTTCATATAACAAAATACTTTAAGCAAAAGTCACAAGAAAATTCCAGTTTACATCAGCCAACATTTCCACGCGCAGAGCGCTGTGCCCTTTAGATGGATGGATGCGTGACACTCCTGCCTTGAGCACACTTTCTGGGCAGCTATATGAGATCTGGCAAGAATCCTCATCACTTACAAAGGTACTACATTCCACACAAAATGGTGGAAGAGACTGAGCAAGCTCAAGGTCCTGAGCACCCTCCTCTCGCCAAGGAGGGTCTGTGCTCCTGAGGCGTTTCTGAGAATCTGAGTTTCACACAGCTCATGTGCTTTCAGAGCGTAACCCACTGAATGGAATAACCGTCCACGGCTGCTACAGCTGTGTGTCTCACTCAGACACGAACAGTTGCCGCTCACTGGACAGAGCTGTGCCCCTGTGGACGCAGGACAAGGTTAGCCTCTCATGGGCAGCAGAGTCCACTTAACAGGTTCATATTAACTTAGTGTTGAATTTTGAGAAAAAAAATTCTCAGGCAGAATGTGACTGTTGTCCCCATACCCTCAGGAAAAGTTGCAGAGGGGCTGGCCCTATGGCATAATGCGTTAAGCTGCTGCCTGCAGTGACGATGCTCCATATGGATGCCGCTCTAGTCCTGGCTGCTCCACTTTGGTTTATGCACCTAGAAAGGCAGGAGAGGATGGCCCAAGTGCTTAGCTCCCTATGCTCACTCAAGAAGTGGGTGAAGCTCCCTTGCTTCAGCCTGGCCCGCCCTGGCTATTGTGGCCAACTAGGGAGCGAATCAGCGGATGAAGACCTCTCTCTTCCTGCTTATCTTTCTCTAACTTTGCCTTTCAAAAAAAATGAAACAAATCTTAAAAAAAATCAGAACTGCCGTAAGCTTGTCTAATCAATTAATGACAGTTCTGTAGTTGTGGCAACAAGTGGACACTATCTAAGAGGTTAGTGAGTGCGAAAACCAAAAAGTGACCAGCCCAAGCTAAAAGCTAACTCATCAATGGCATGGTCACTTGCTTCTAAGACCAACATTAACCTGTCTCATCTCTGTAGCCAATCACAAAACTATGAATGATAGTGATCTACTCTGCCTCTTAACACAAACAGATCTGCAGTTGGCTACATTGAGGTGACTGACAGGCCTGCCTCTGCCTTACTGCGGTAGCAAAAGACAGTGCTGGTTTCTGCTTCAGTCTCTGGAGTGACCTCGGCCCCTCTCACAACAGTTAACCCTGTTTTTCTCGATCAGATTCTGAAGTCGCATTTGAACAGTGCCCACGGTGTAGAGAACAAACGAAACCTGTGCCATGTACGAAGCAGTCAGGATCGAGCCAGTGGACACTGCCATTTTTCCCCCCATACCTTATTTTAATTCCGTCATCTTCCATGAACTTTTCCAAGTATTCTCACATACAAAACCAATTACAGCAAAGGCCAGCAGGGGCAGACAGAATGAGAAGACAAAAGCAACCACTGAAAGGAGGAGACTGTTTTGCAGTGACAAAAAAGTGGAGCACTGCCAAGATGCAAGAACTCTCTAAAGCTGCCATATCAAGTTCCCACCGCTACCCCCTCGAGGAGGCGCCCCTATGAGCTTCCAACACCTACAGGATAAAACCATTCACTACAGAACATACTAAAGTGGAGAACAGCAGAATGAAGCTGGACAGAAGACAAAATTAATACTGCCTTGTGAAGAACATTCTTAGGTTTTGCATATACTTTCCTTGAGAAATTTTTAATAGTAAGTTCAATAAAAAAATAATAAGTTCAATACAGAATGGATAGTTCTGGGATATTCTCACTCTATCCCTATGAAAAACAGAAATCCCTTATGCAGGTAGTAACGTGTCATACCACATATGTTCATTAAAACAGTCCTCCCAGAACAATGTCACCCACAAACAGACAAGCCCATCAGTTCTGATGCTGAGTTGATACCTGGGAGAACTTTCAGTTCCGCCTCGTCACTGTACTTGGGTGGCCCGCCACTGTCAATCACGCAGCGGTAAAGGCCTCCGTCTCCCTCGGTCACGTTGCTGAGGACCAGTGCCCCACTCGGAAGCTTGACGACTCTGTCATCCAGAAGAAGGGGCTGTCTGTTCTGTTCCCACCTCACAAATGGGGCCAAATCTGCATTCACTTCGCAATTCAGCACCGCATTGTTTCCAGCATAAACAGAAGAGGGCTCTGGTTGACTGGTAAATCTTGGAAGACCTGGATAGTAAAGGAGAAGAAATTAAATGCAACTAGACATTATTTTACAGTGACATCACACGGGTCAAGAGCAGGTCAGTCTACACAGTCACAAAGTGTGGCAGAAGAGAGAGGGGGTGGTGGGAAACTGGCTAGTGACTGAGTATCTCAAGGGTGACTGTAGTCAGAATCCTCAAAGGGAGGAATGCATGGAAAGGAGAAGGGCAGAACAGATCCCACGGCATGGGTCCAGAATGAGGATGTCAGCATAGTCGTCTGTCTTACTTAAGATACGTAAACACATGTAGATTAAAGAGTATGTGTGAGATGTGTATACGCTCAGCAGCCTTTGAGTACACATTAAGTAAAACACCCTCTACACATGCACACGGTTGGACTGCCTGGCCCTGTCCACACAGAAGGCCCACTGCAGTATCCATCAGCAACTGATTCCTAAACGTCATCCCACTACAAGGAACTGGGGCTTCTTGGAGGAATGCTGACTGTAGCAGTGGAGTAAAGTACATGAACCTGGAGTACTTCATGACATAGAAAGGCACCGTGTGCACAAAGGACATGGAAGTCAGACTTAGGGAGGTTCCTGTGACTGAGGGGAGAATGTGTTCATGCAGTATAAGCCCTGGAGTGAATGAAACAAAAGCCTGCAGGAGAAAGAAAAGCTCTACTTGGTGGCTCAAGTTGGGGCTGTGGTGTATCAAGGAAAGTCCCCATGGGTATTGGTTCGCTGGCCAGCCATTCCACTTCAGATCCAGCCCTTGCTAATGTCCTGGGACAAGCAGCAGAAGGTAGGAGACCTAGACTAAGCTCCTGGTTTCAGCCTGCCCCAGCACTAACAGTTTTGGCCATTTAGGGAGTGAAGCAATGGATGGAAGACCTCTCCCTGTCCCTCCCTCTGTTTCTGTAATCGAATTTGAAAAGAAGTAAATCTAAAAAGAATCTGCTATTGATGCTAACACTAGCCAGTCAAAACTGGATGGCTCCTGCTGGGGAGTAAAAGAGTCAGGGCTGGAGGTGGGTCAGGTCAGGCAATTCTGAAGCATTTATCAATGTTTGTGTGGGTCAGATCTGAGGACAGGCCATGCTTATTCTTACTCTTAACGGTTCAGGCTAGGCCAGACTTCATCGCTCACTGGCAAACACGAGAGCCAACACAGGGTATGGGCCATTCCCCACTGAGCCCCACTGAGCTAGGTTGCAACATCTGCAAGCAAGAGCTGAGATTGTGGGTGGGCCATGCTAGGCTGGGCTGAACCACCCATCAGCACATACAAGACCCAGGGTTGGGAATGGGGAACTCTGGGGACAACCCCTGCTAGGCTGCAGCTCCCAATGGTGAATGTGAGCACGGGGTTGAAGGCAAACCATTCTGGGAAAGGCTGCAGCACATTTGACATGCATGTGGGTTGGCCTGGGGGTGGATCCAGCACTCACTGGCAATCATGAGAGCCAGAATGGGTGTGGGACAGGCCAGGCTAGGTGGCAGAACCTGCCAGGTCCCACGAGAGCCAGGTCCATGAGTGGGCAGGCCTGGGCTAGGCTGTAGCACCGTCAGTGAGAGCTGGAATGGGTGTAGGTCAGTTGGGCTATGCTGTAATACTCACTGGTGAGTGCCAGGGCTGGGTGCTGGCCATGTTAGTCTGGGTAGCAGCAGATTACTATTCACCAGCACATGTGAGATAAGTTGCTGAGAGTAGGCCTGGTAGGGAAACTTGAGGAATTCCCCTGCTAGGCACTCTTGCTGGTGAGTGTGAGACCAGTGCTGGGGAAAAAAATAGAGCTGGGGCTGGAAGCAGAGCAGACTAGTCTAGGCTGGGCCGCAGCACCTTTGACATATGTGTGAGCTGGGTCTGGGGGTAGACCTGGTAGGGTCAATCCACAGCACACACTGGCACAAGTGAGAGCCAGGAGAGGGCGAAGGCTAGGCTTAGCTGGACCACAACACCTGCCAATTCATATGAAGGCTGGGGGTCAGACAAGCTGGGCTAGGCTGCTGTATCTACTAGCCAGAGCTGGGACTTAGAGCAGGCAGGGCTTAGTCAGGCTGTAGTACCTGTGGGTTACTCCAAGACTGGGAGCTGGCTATTGCTGACCAACTGGCACATGGCAAACCCTTACTGGAAAGGGCCTGGAGGGGAACTTCAGGAACCCTCTTGCTGGGCTGCTGCTTCTATTGGTAAGCATGAGAGTGTGTCTGGGAATGGTCAGGTCTGGGGGTGGGTCAGGATGGCATAGGCTTTTGTACCTGCTGGCACGAGAGTCAGAATAATGTGGGCCAGCTGGGCTAGACCAAAGCACCAGCTTGTGAGTGCCATGACTGGGTGTGAGCCATTTCAGTCTGGACTGTAGTATTCCCTGGTAGGTGTAATATCTGGTACTAGGGACATGCTTGGCAGGGGAACTATGGGCATTCCTCTGCTAGGATGTACCAATTGTTTTTATATATTTATTTTTATTGCAAAGTCAGAAATATAAGAGGAGAGAGACAGAGAGGAAGACCTTCTGTCTGATGATTCACTCCCCAAGTGATAGCAATGGCCGGTGCTGTGCTGATCTGGAGCCAGGAGACAGGAACTTCCTCCAGGCCTCCCACGTAGGTACAGGATCCCAAGGCTTTGACTGGGCTGTCTTTGACTGCTTTCCCAGGCCACAAGCAGGGAGTTGGATGGGAAGTGGGGCTGCCGGAATTAGAACCGGTGCCCATATAAGATCTCTGTGCATTCAAGGTGAGGACTTTAGCCTCCAGGCTATTGTGACGGGCCCAGACATACTTATTGTTGTTGAGCACAAGAACCAGGGGTGGGGACAGGCTGGGCTGTTCAAAGCCGCAGCACCTATTGGCATGCCTGGAAGTGGGTCAGTCTGAGGTAAACTGCAAAACCAATGGATGTGCATGAGAGCTGGATAAGATACAGGCTGGGCTGGGCTTGGCCGCAGCAAAGGCTGGAAAACATAAAAATTGGGGCTTGGAGCAGGCCTGGTGGGGATTATCAGGGCATTGTTCCAATTAGGCTACAGCGCTTGCAGTTGCTGGTATGCATGAAGACTGGGTCTGTCGTGGGCTGAAGCACCCACTGTTTCATGTGAGATATGGGGCTGGGGCAGAACTGACTAGGGCAGCTTTATCAATCAGAATGTGTGTTGGCTGGGGAATGATAACAGATCAATCCTGATCCTGCACCTGCTGGCTGGTGCACACAAGAAACCCAGGTGAGGTTTCTTGGGGGACTCTCCAACTAGTCTGCTAGACTCAGGCCCCAGCCACAGGGAGAAATCACAGGATGTGGTCTGACCTTGGAGTGCACGTATCAGGAGTGGGCTCCTCGGTTGCTTATGTCTGTGCAGTGGAGAGCGTAAGCAGATGTACATGAGGGCTATGACAGTCAACTCCTCTAGGCCAGCATGAGATATGGACTGCCTTGTGACAGGATAGAACACAAAGCAGGTTGGACAGTTGTCTTGGCCAAGCTTTGCAGCATGTTCCTGAGTCTGTGGATGCGCTAAAGTGGACTTTGTCAACCAATAAACCTTGGAAAGATTTTTTTCAACCTTGGACCCTGGTATAATGAAGCTGATGATATCTCACAACTATCAAAACCACTCAAGTAACATGCTTGGAACACTCTTCCCCACATCTGGGTCTCTAAGATGTTATCAAATGACCACGCCCCTGTCTGGGTGCTGACAGCAAGGCACAGCCCTTCCCCTTTCCCCACTGTGAACAACAACAACAACCAAAAAAAACCCTGAAACATTTGTCCCCACCCAGCTTTCTCCATATCTCATGCTCCCTACCCTAATCAGAGACCCAGGTGGCCATACATCCCTCTCAACTATGTGAAAACTATTAAAAAGAGAATAATTTTTTAAAAACCACCTTTATAAAGGGACAGCATGCTTCTTTAAAGACTAGCAAATAATTACTGAGAAATAATTACAAATATAATTAACACACAGGTTTTCTAGTCTTGCTACAAAATTTTTGCTTTTTTTTTTTTAATTTCAAAGAGACTTCTGAAGCAAAGAAGTAAATATTGCAATTAACCACATATCTCTTTTTAAGAAACCAGAGAATCAGAAGGAATGAGCAAAGACAAACACTGACAAAGTGTGGGGAACAGAGGGAATGTTAATAAAACAAACCAAGAACTACTTCTATTTTTAAAAAGTAAAAAAATTTTCCCCTGCTGAGGTCTCATGACTCTGAGTAATTCTTAAACATGTAAGCCCACAACAGCATGTGGGAAACTGGCAAACAAGAGGTTTCTGAGCAAGGGTAGCAGTTGGAGGAGCTGACAGCTGGCATCTCAGGGCCTCCCATGCTCACAGGACAGTGCCAGTTGCCCACAGCTTTTGGAGAAGGGCTAGGCAGAAGCAAGTACCAGCGAGACACAGAGCTGACACGAGGAGACTGCTGAGGTTTGTCCTGAAGCTCCCTCATTCTTTCACCAGCAGGTAAAAAAAAAAAAAAGAAAAAAAGAAAAGAAAAAACACCTGCTGTGGAGAAATGAAAAAAAAAAAAAAAAAAGCAAAAAACATCTTTAATCCTAGGAGCTTTCCACTTAGCATTCTTTCAACATTCTCTTTGCTTGTCTGAGCTGGCTAGAACCAAGTGTCTACTGCTTACAGCCAGAAAAGCTTTGCAGAAGCTTTTACCATAATACATGTACCATAAAGTTCACCATGAAAGTTGCATAATTTAGGGCTTGGGACAACTGTGTTGCATGTCAGAGTGCCTGGGTTCAGGTTCCAGTTCTGTTCTCAACTAAAGCTTTCTACTAATGAGAGGCAGCATGGGATGGCTCCAGGACTTGGGGCCTTGCCAACCTCATGGGAGACTAGGATTGAATTCCTAGCTCTTGGCTTCAGCATGGCCCAGCCTGTGCCGCTGCAGGTATCTGGGGAGGTGAAGAAGATGGGAGTCATCTCAGTCTCTCAAACCAACCAACCATCCAAATTCCCAGTAAATGACAAAGAGACTAAAAGACAGTAAGCCTACAATGGGCTTCTTAGTGTATGAAGAGAGCTATGCAACTATCACTGCTAGAACCTAATTTCAGAACCTTTTAGTCACGCCCGCAGAAACCCTGTTCTCACTTGCAGTGACTCCTGTTCCCTGTTCTCCAACCCCACAACCCTGCGCCCTCTGCTCCCAGCCCCCAGTACTTAGTTCTAGAAAACCACCCATCTACCTTCTTTCCCTATAAATTTGCCTACACAGGATACTGGTAAGAATAAGACCATATGACACATAGTTTCTAGTGGTTCGTTAACTTAGGTTAATGTTTTTGCAATTCACCTGTGTTGTAGTACATTCGTGCATCAGGGTTTTATTTCCTAATCTAATTGCTGAAAATATTCCATTATAAGAATAAATTACATTTTAATTGTCCACTTCACCCTTGATGGAAACCAAGTTCTCTCCATTTCCTAATGCTCAGGAATGATATGGGTGTGAAGAATTACACATAAATCTTTTCACTTCCCTTGGGGAAGACACCTGGACTGAACTGGTGGGTGATATGGTAACCCTATGGTTAACATTTTGAGATGATAACCCACTACAAACAAACAATAAAAGGTACCCTGTGATCCAGTAACCCTACTTCTAGCAATGTTTTCTATAGAGTGACGATTTGCAAAAAGCAGTTTATTACGGAATTGCTTGTAACATGCATGTAATTTAATAAGCAATTACTAAGAAGTGCTTCCACTTATCCCTCAGCTCAGATACTAAGAGTGAACGGAACTGTGTCTGCAGTAAGCATACAGTATTCCTCCTGGTACTGAAACTACCAACATTTAGATGAACCCAAAAAAGTGTTTCCTAGAGGACACGAGAGCTAAGGAAAAAGATTGAGACATCAGTAGAGGAGGACAGAGTTAATAGAGAAGCCACGAGCCAGGGTCAGTGGGTAGGGAAAAGGAAAAAAGGGAACTCAAATCACTCAGTACTGTCAGTGCTGGAGTCATGACGAGGCTATGGGGCAGGGAAAGGGGCAACATTCAGGTATGAAACTGGCAGAGCTAGCACTTGGCTTTGTGGTGACAATGCTGGTTAAGACCCCCATGTCCCACATTAGAAGAACTGGGTATGATGCCAGGCTTCAGCTCCTGACGTAAGCTTCCTGCTAATGCAGGGCCTGGGAGGGACAAGGGTGGTTTGAATAATTGTAATTCTGCTCCCCTCATGGGAGAACTCAATTGAATTCCTGGCTGTGTATGAGTGCAGTCCAGCCGTGGCCAGTGTGGGCATTTAGGAAATAAACTAGTGTATGGGAGATCTCTCTTTTCATTTTTGTCAAACAAACAACAAACAACGTGTCTTAAAAAGATGTGGAGATGTGCACACACAACAAGCATTCTTGCTATTTAAGAGTTCAGAGACTGACTTGATGCCCTGGGACCAGCCTGCAAAGACTGCACTGCAGGAAGGAAAGAATCAGGGGCAAAAACAGGCACAAAGCCAGTGTGGCAAGAAGGCTGTGGATCAGGTATAAACAAATTAGGAAACCCAGCTCACTGGACCCGACAACGGTGCAGGAGGCAGCTGGGAGGAAGGAGTTACAAATGAGGCCCGGACAAGAGACAGCAGGAGAACATGCATGGTAACCAGAAGCTGGCCAAAATGACACTGCAGAGGATATCAGGATGCTAATATGTTTATGAAACATGTTGCAAGAAAGCCTGGCCACAACAAAAGAGTAGGGAAGGAGGGGCGGGGGGAAAGGAGAAAAGGGAAATGGCTAAAATGTAGGGTTCTCCTCCTCTTTTATTATTCCACCCTTGATCTATGATTATAGAGGGTTGACATCCTAACCTAATTCAACCTCGAACATTCAGTTCCAAGATGAAAAAGAGCCCTCATTCTGAATGAATGAACAAATAATCCCACGGAGTGAGCAAGAAACAAAACCAAACCCTGGAGTGGGAAAGAGAGAAGAGACAACAGCTTACATTGATTCGGTCCCCATTTTGTGGACTCTGTCTGCATTTTACCACTGTAAGCACAAATACAGGACGTACGGAAACATCAGTTTTGTGTAATACGACCCTTGACAAAGAGCAAGAGAGAGACCAAGATTATTTGAGAAGTGCTGGTGCCTGCTTCAAAACAGACACGGCTCACTGAGGAATCCAACCACCTCCCACTCCTCTTATACTTGCAATCATTATTCAAGTAAGAAAGCTCTGACAGCGAGTCTCTTTCTCTCTTGATAACTTCCTGCTCTCCATCTTAATAAATATTCTCTGGATGTAAGAAAAAAAAAGCTAATTAAATGTCATTTCCTTGGGTTAGGGCACAAAATAACTAGGATTCTGGCTTTACTCCAAGTTTGACACGGAAATATTAAACAGGCTAGAGAGTAAAAGTTCACCATGAAAGTGATTCGGTTTTCCTGTATGATTTTCTCTGCCATTTCCAAGTAGAAAAAAAATGGGGCGGAAAAAAAACCAACAACAAACAAAAGAAAGGAACAAAACTTAAAGCTTCAGGCAAGTGGAAAAGTGTCAGTTTAATTCCATAAAGCACTGAGCAGGCCCTGGCATTGCCCTACTTGCATAGTAAATGTCTAACTGACTTCTATCCATAAGTGTGTTTGTTGTTAACCATTACATGAAAATTTCAGGAAAATACTGCTTTCTTAGAGATTTACCCATTAAAAACCTGAAAATGCAAACCAATCACTTCACAAAACTCACCTGCTACCGTGAGCTTGGCTGTCCTGCTGACAATGGTTCCGAGGCTCTCGACAGTGGCCACACACTGGTAGTAACCTTCATCGGGTTTATTGTGCTTGGAATGCACCACGTTGCTTATAAATAAAGATCCGTCCGGGAGAAGCTGGCGTCGGTCATCAGACACTAAGTTCAAAAACGTTCCGTCTTTTTTCCATTCGATTTTTGGAGGCGGTTCAGAATACGCAGAGCAGTTCAGTGTGACAGAAGAGCCTCTGACAGACAGCGTGTCCTCCGGCTCCACGAGAAAATGAAATGGGGTGAACATCCGCACGCCGGCTCCTACGGAGACAAGACCAAAGCCCTGAGCAATGCTTTCCTCTACCACTTCCGCAAGACACGCGCAGGACGGATGCAAAAATTACCTCTACACGGTCTCATTCTAAGGCAAAGATGCTTAACGCCAGTCCTCGCACTTACGAGTGCCCAGCTGTTAGCAGAAAATCAAAACCTGACCCAAGAAAAAGCCCTCTCCTGAGAAGCAAGATGATACATGATGGCAGTAGCTAAGAGAAGTTTTGTTTCAAATCTTACACAGTGAGATTTGTGAGGTCCTAAAATTACTGTAAAGTGAAATTTTCTACAGTAAAGAGGGTATGGAAATGCTTCTGCTAACCATGCTTTCATGTCTACTGCCGTCTACTCCCTCTACAAGCTCACAGCGCACTTGTCATGGCTTCCTCATCCTATGGATACCCAGGCAATCTTTGGCCACAACCATGAGGCTTTGTAATTTCTGTTACAACAAAATTTAAACTACGTTAAAATTAGTTATTTCATTTTCTTGAGAACAATCTTCTTTATTCCAATTTCAAAAGATTTCACCTCGTTCCACCCTGGTGCCTTTATGGTTTCACAGTTCACATTTCATCTTCATTCTGACATGGACAGAAGAGAGACTAACTTAGTTTTTCCTTTCCTTCCCTTTCCTTTCTTTCTTTCTTGAGAAAACATCTGCCCTAAACTTTCTATTTTCAGCCACAGAAAGATTCCCAACTCAGACCTTCTCTTTCCTCCCTTCCTTCCTTCCTCCCTTCCTTCCTTCCTTCCTTCCTTCCTTCCTTTCTCTCTTTCTCTCCTTCTCTCTCTCTCTTTCTCTTTCTTTCTTTCCCAAGTAAACACTCAAGCTGCTATCCAACTTATTTTATGTCAATAGTCAGGGAACCTGACTGCTCAACCAATAAACCAAAACTGTTTCAAATGTACCCATATATTTATAATTTGTTCATATTGTGAACTTAAGGATGATATTATTCTAATTATAAAACAAGCTACTGGACTGTTCTCTATATATGTAAAACACACTGCCAGAGCGAGGACGGTGATATCCAACTATTTAAAATGTTTTCCAATAATGATGACAATAAACAGATTACATCCAACTAAGCACTCTTTGCGGAGGAGACCTCAGAAAAGAGTTTCACAACTCAGTCCCATTTGATAATCACGAAACTCACTTTACAAATCACAAAACTGTTAAAAATGAGTTTTACACATTACTAAACATAACGTGCAGTGAATTTTTATTATTACAAGAATGTCAAGTTGTACTGATAATGGTGCTGTAGTGAGACAGATTAAAATGTAAGCAAATGGGAGGTAAAGAATGATAGTTAAAGTAAGAGAAATGTTTCTACTCTTCCAATGTAGCTTTCAAATCTCCATTGCACAACCTGAATTTAAGCAACTTGGAAACTTAACAGAGACCAAATGAGTTAGACTGATTGTCCAAACATGCAAAATAACAACTGAAAATACTGTATTATATATTGTATAAATAATTACATTTTAAAACCTAAGAAATTCTTGTTGTTTGGAAAAAAATATTAAAAAGTTACACCAATTTAAATGCTTTACCATTTAACATTCTGCCTTGCTTTTGGTTTTATTTCACTTTAAAATGACTCATCTATATCAACCAAGTTGAATGAAAATGTATGTGGATGCAAAAACTTGAGAAAAAAATTTTCACTGGTAAATTCATAAATGCCTTTGAAATTAAGGTATTTCAAAATTTCGCAAACATATCTACTTCCTGTCATCTTTGTGATTTACTACACTAGTAGGAGGGCTGCAACTCGAGACATTCTCTACCGAAAACCCCTCCAACGTCTTTTGTATAAAAATCGAAGCAGCTCTCGTATGTACTAGCAAGCACAGGGCCCACCTCAGACAAAGTTTCTTTGGGGAGCCCCCCAGTCGAGCTTCGGGACTCAGGACCCTAACCAAGAAAAGAGAGAAGACAGAACAAGTCAAACAACCACCTCAGCTATATGTTGGCAATGAAAATACTGGGTAAACGGAGACTCTATAATGGACTATGTCAATCAATGGATTCTCCAATGACCTCGTTGAGCTTGGAGTGGTGAGAGTGGCAGCAATTCAGAACTGTTGAACTATCCACTTGAGCAAGACCCTTGGAGCATGCCCCACATCAGGGACCTGTAATGGGTGGGAGACTGGGTGGGGCTTCTCCCTTAAAATCCCCTTTTACATCAGATATATTAAAGAAACAATACGGAACTAATTGTCTTGCCCATCTTCCTGTAGTGCTTGAAC
Organism: Ochotona curzoniae; assembly: GCF_017591425.1. NCBI lineage: Eukaryota > Metazoa > Chordata > Mammalia > Lagomorpha > Ochotonidae > Ochotona > Ochotona curzoniae. Next base: position 82,771,414 of record NW_024467122.1, read on the forward strand.
CTTTTTACCCTAATTATGTCAAGACTGTAATAAATAAATAAATAGATAGATAGATAGATAGATAGATAGATAGATAGATAGATAATAAAATAAATCAAAGCAGCTCTCAAGTGGACTTGTTTGTCAGTCACGGTGGGACTTGGTCTCTACCCGTTGCAGCCTCTCCCTTACTCTCAGTCCCCACAGCTCTGCCTTCTCGCATCACCAAGTAGCACAGCTGCCCCCTGTCTTCCTCTCCGTTCAGCCTTTAGTGTCTCTCAGAAGTGCTGTCTGTTCTTCTTGCTCAGGGAGGGGTATCTTGCTCTGTAATGAGCAAGAATGACACGCATGAGGGCAAGGAGGGTGTTACGGCACTGTGGGTTGAGCCACCGCTTGTGAACCCCACCGTGGCTTCCAACCCATTTTCCTGCTGATGTATCTGGGAGGCATCAGGTGATGGTATAAAATACTTGGGTTGCTGTCCAAGTATGTATTTTATTTTATTTTATTTGGGAGACCAGGATGCAGTGCACAACTCTGAGTTCAGCTTAGCCGAGCTGAGCCATGGTTGTAGGGTGGGTATATCTGGAGAGTGAACCAGCAGATGTAAGATCTCTCCCTCTCCCTGTCATCCTTTCACAAAAATAGACAAATGAGTCTTTTTCAAAGTTCATCAGAATGGGATTAAGATACTCATTTTGGTGCAAATAATTTAAAACCCAATTAGGTACAGGGTCTTCAAAATGTACATGTTGGGGCAGACACTGACTGAAGTGGCCCACATCCCACTGAGGATTGACTGGGTTTTGGTCCTGGTTCCACTCCTGAGTTCAGGCTCCTGCCAACGCACTTTCTAGGAAGCCACATACATGGGCTCCCCACACTGAGTGTTCAGCTTTTGGCTTTGGCCTGGACCATCCTGGACACTATAGTCACAAAGGAAAGAAACCATTACTGGATACATCTGTCTGTATCTCTTTCAAACAAATCACTGTTTTAAGTTTATGGAAAATACATGTTATGAAAAACCTATGCATCGATTTCAAATTTTTTGACACAATAAGCATCTTCCCACTTTCCATGAGATTGCAAGTTCCAGTCCAGCACCAGCCCAATTAGTTTCAATTTATATACCAGGAATTAATGACGAACAAGTTTTTAAAATTCTAAAAAGATTTTAAAAAGTTACATTGGACTATGCTACTAAAATGACAAAAGGGAAATCAGTGGGGTGTGAGGACTTGGGGAGGGAGGAAAGGATAATCCCAGAGCTTATGGAACTGTGTAATAAACTAATAAAATAAATAAAATTAATATTGAAAAGTTACATAGAAGGGGGGGGTGGTTTGGCACAATGGCTCAATTAGCAAATCCTCCCTTTGCAAGCACCAAGATCCCTTGTGGGTGCTGGTTTCTGTCTTAGCTATTTCACTTCCAATCCAGCTCCCTGACTATGGCCTGGGAAAGCAACAGCAGATGGCCCAAAGCCTTGGGACCTTGCACTGCATGGGAGACCTAGAAGAAGCTCCAGAATCTGGCTTTGGATTGGCTCAGCCCCAGCCACTGCAGATATTGGGGGGTGAGCCAACAGATGGAAGATCTTCCTCTTTCTGTCTCTCCTTCTCTCTGTAAATCTGCCTTTCCAAATTAAAAAAAAATCTTAAAAAATATTATCATCTCCAGCCTCAGGTCCTTGGACTCACCTGTGAGAACTGGTCCTCCTCAGTGGAAAAGACAGAGTAGTGGACGGCTGGCCCAGATATACATGGAGGATATGGCAGCCCACTGGGGCCCCCAGAAGACATCTGTTACCATAGCAGAGGAAGGACAACAAAACAGATAGGACAACTATCCCAGCTCAAATATGTACCTGGGTGAAAGGAGACCCTAAGGTAGACTGTCAGCCAACGGACATTAAAGTGTTCCTTCATCTTTGGATCGGTGAGATCGACAACATTTCAAAAGTATAGAAACCACCTGGGCAGAACCCTCAGCGTGTACACTCCAGGACCCTGGCTCGATAGTGGGTGGCTGCTCCACATCCTCAAGTGCTAGGGCTATTTGGACACTAGTTGTGGCTTCTCCCCTGATCTCCTCCTTCCTCCCAGATGCAGGAAGAAGAAATGAAAAACTTGGAAACAATGATCATACCATCTTTCTCTGACCCTCAATCCTTCCCACCCTGGTCAATTATGAGCATCATCTAAAATAAAAAAAATTGAAAAATAAAAAATAAAAAGAGACAAAAAATGGATTGAATGAAAAAATGTGTCACAAATAATAGGCTAAAAAATGTAGAAGGTGAAACCAGTCAGCACAAAGAAAAGCCTGTGTTTCAACAGAATTTCATTTATAAAGACAAGTGGCAAGATGACTTGCATGTACTGACTCTGCTGCTTGCTGCCTGCAGTGGAATACCATCCAGTCAAACACAAGTGAGCATTATTTTGGCTTCTCTACAAGGAGGTCTGGGGAAAACAACATCGCAGATGAGTGCAAATGTATAGGTGTACTGTAGGCATTGTCTGAGAAGGAGGATGGCAGCCAAGTGCACACCACATGACAGCCATTGATTACAGGGAGCGAGGCCGAGTGCAGGTTGTAGCAGGGGTGACACTACCAAAGGTACATAAATAATTTCACCAAAAAAAAAAATCAGCTTGGTGGTACAAAACTGTTTACTGGGAATGGGGAGCACCTTATTAAGATCATGGCAATCCTCCTTGACTACTTTGGCTCGCTCCAGCAGAAGCCTTATCAGACACACACTGCTTCGCTGCCTTTGCATGGAAACCATCTTCTCACCAGGATCCCTATTCCCCGCGTACTTGTTTGCTTAATTTTAGCTGACTGTGACCAGAGTCACTGGACAAATTAATTTGAAACAGGCTTAATGATGCTTTCTGGTGTCTTCTACGTTTCCAAGTCTCTGCAAATTTCTCACTTCTTAATAGAATAGCTCTCACTTTTTGATAGAGTGTTCCTCGCTTTTTGATAGAATACTTCACACCTCGTGATAGCATTGCATCCTATGAAAGGAAAATATCCACAGGGAACCTCTTTCAGTTGTAGCTCCCTTCCCCCCATTACTACCGACAAACCACGAGCACCCACTGTACACTGAGTAACATACAGTGTCTGAAAATCAATCAAATAAAATCTGTTTTGTGCCCTAAGAGGTTCAACATTTGCGAGTGTTTGAGACATCTACGTACGTAAAGCACTTTAGCCTCCTACAGATGTTCTTCACCCTATGAAGACTATTCTAGAAGCTGGGACCTCTGTTGAAAGAATCCAGCTCTCCCATGCAGGATCCAGTCTCTAAAGCCCACATGCCATCCTTCCCGATTCCTTTTGTGTTCAGGATCTCTGCATAGTTCAGGCTCTCTCACTTCAAGTCCTCAATTCATAACTAACATGATAAGATATTAGAAAGTTACAATAATCAAACATTCAAGAAGTTTAACTACAAACATTTCTGTTATCAGTTAGGAGCAGGCAACATTTCAGAGCTATTTCCCTCTTTGCTCGGCTGCACAACCATCCATGCTCCGGGCTCCAGAGCTCAGCTTCCCTGTTCCGCAGGCTGTCCAAAGCCTGCCTCCACCTCCCACCCAGCACCTTCCCTGTTCTCCAACTTTGCAGAACCCCTTTCCTAGGGACAATAAGTAATTAACTAATAACGCTTATTTTAATTGTCTGATGAACAATTTTGAAAACCTTTATAGTATACAGACCTCTAATCAAAACTGGGTCAAGGTTATTTATTTATTTGAAAGCAAGACTTGCAGAGAGAGAGAGACAGAGAGAGAAAGAGAGAGAGAAAGGGAGGAAAGGATGGATCTTCTCTCTGCTGGCTCACTCCCCAAATAGCTACAATGGCCAGGAGTAGGACAGGTCAAAGCCGGAAGCCAAGACCTCCATCTGGGTCTCCCATTGGATGGCAGGGGCCCAAAGCATCACCTTTGAGTGTTGTCCTAGGTACACCAACAGGGAGCTGGGTCAGAAATGAAGAGGCTGGGGCACGAACCAGCACTGACATGTGATGGTGCAGCAGACAACAGCCTACCCTGCTGAGACACAACATGGGCCTCAGGTCTAAAATTCTTGTTCAGGGAGATTTCTACAGGAACGTTCAACTTCCATAAAGAATTTGTTTTGATATATTCTAATTTATAGCACTTATATTCCCAACCATCCCTCCAACAGGTAAATATCTGAATTCATTGAGCAAACACTCTTCATAATAAAATTGTTTCCCTTTTCTTTAGTTTCATTCTTTCTCCTCACGCTGACAAAAAGTCACAGTGGAAAACAACTACAGAAAAGTGAATACAGAAATAATATCAATTTTGAACATATTTCTGCTATGCTATTTAATTTTTTTATGTCTAAAATTCCCTCCTTCATCAACTGTACCCCTGTCAAGCTGATCTGTGTCTAGATGGGAGGGATTCACAGTCTGTCCTTTGCATGTCTCATTCCGGCAACACCATCTTAGCAAATTCTCTCCTGATTCGGTAGATGATAAAAAGATTTCAAGCAACACTTCTTTTGATGGTTAAGCAGGATTCTGCTTTTCTGGTAAGCAATGGTGCTGTACTAGTATTGTGAGTGCCAAATGTTTTATCACAGCAAACTGCCAAGCCAGCTTTAAGTAGGACATCTCCTTCGTTTAAACTCTTCCAATCATCTGGAGTAATTCTGACCTAATATAAAAATGGAAAGTCAAGCTCATTTGGAATGCACTCTAAATAACTCTGAACTGGATCGCTTCTACTCCATCATTATTGGTCTTCACCTCCTGCTACAAGGACATAGCCTTCCATGGAAGGGAGAAGCCACAACCCAGTACACTGCAACAACTTTCCACCTTCTGAGCTCATTTGTAGGCTCTTTTCCTAAATTATATCAGTTGCTCCATTAGCTCACTGCCATTTGCAGAGTGTTGAATTTCTCATGCATCTAAATGAATTATGGTAAATGAGGGAACATCTGAACTTCAAACTATCCTAGAAGAGACAGTTCACATCTTACCGGTTTATGAAGTTGCCATAGAAGAGTTTTAAATGGAACTGAGGGCAACAACAGTACGATTCAAAGAGCCTGGGCAGGCATTTAGTCTGGTGGCTAAGGCCCAGGCTGGTAAGTCCACATCTCTTCAAGTAGAGCTCCACCATCAACTCCAGTTTTCTCCCACTGCCCTAGGAGGCAGGAGGTAATGGCTCACATACAGGAGCCTGGAGGGAGCCACGGATGTCTGCCTGGTCCATCCCTAGTCCCTGTAGGCTCCCAGAGAACAAGCCAGTGGGTCATAAAGGAGCTCTCTTTTTACTACTGCCTCTCAAATACATAAAGAAATACCTAAAAACAAAGCCAAAGAACCAAAGATATAGTGCCAGCTGCCCTAACCCAACACAAGGACACTTCCAGGCTGGAATAGGAATTAGAGGGCACAATGTAAAACCTCTTACCAGGAATTTACTGTGTGCCACACACTGTTTAGGTGCTCCAACTAAATGAACTCTTTCAGTTCTCCAAAGCTAGTGGTAAAAATTGCTATCTCCATTTGTTAATAAGAAACTTAAACCCCAAGCAGAGTAATTTTCCCAGAGTCACAAGGCTGGTGGTGAAGGCAGATCTGAGGCCCATGAATCTTGGTTCCTGTGCTCACAACCAAATGTAGCTGCTGGGTCCACACCACCCAGTGCGTTTACCATGTGACACATGGCCACCAGGAACGTGAAGCAGAACTAATCCAGATGTAGTATAAGACATACAGCAGACTTCAGAGGATTTCATATCCATAGAATATCTCAGTGATAATTTTTACACTGAGCATTTATTGAAATGTTTTGAATATAATTATTTACATAAAATATAGTACTAAAGCTAATTCTACCTACTTCTAACCAGTGTGGTATCTCGAAACTTTTAAGTTACTTGTTTGGCTTGTTCTTTATTTCTGTTAGACAGCACTGCACTGGATCGTGTTATCCTTCATCAATACGCTTTTAAACAGTGACGTTATCCAAAGGGAAAATTTGGTTACATTAATTCGGTAGGAAGTAAAAGATCAGTATGAATTGTGACAGATGTGTGTGGGATCAAAACAAAGCTCTCTTCTGGCTGTCAAATATAAAACAATGGTCTACCAAGTGAACTGTAAAAATCCAAGCACCTGAAGCACCAACAGCTCTCAACACTTACTCACTCAGAAGCTAGGTTTCCAGAAGCGTGTAATTCGAAGTTGCAGTAATAACAGATTCACTAGCTACTGGATACTCAGGGAGAAAGAATGGTCACACAATCCAAGTGTCAGCCACAAATTCCTTCCTTAACCAGGGCTACAGAGAACCGCATGTTCACCATGGGCTGATGTGGGAGTCACCAACAAGTTAGTTTAAGAGATCTAGCCCAGCATCGTGGTAGAGGGACTACAGAGCAGGAGCTAACTTTATGTCCCAAAGGGGCACACTAAGTAGTGTATGATATTCCTTCCCAGCATGTCTAACTTCAGTCTAAGCATGGAAAAGTGACACTTTTTCAGAAGGTTAAACATTCTGTAAGACAACCACTCCAAACTTAAAAAAAAAATTCTATGTGATAAAAACAATCAAAAGTTAAGACGACTAGTCTAGATGAAAAGAAACTAATACCACACATGCAAATGCAATGAATAAACCTTTTCTGGAGCCTTGGCTACAGGCAACCTTGGGGAATATCACAGTGACTTTGGAGTTTGAGCACACTTAGTCATGAATAGTACTGAAAAACTAACGGAGAGGGAGGGAAAGTGAGATGGTCTGTCCATTGGTTCACTCTCCAAATGCTTGCTGACAGCCAACCAGGATGGAGTCAAGCTGAAACCAGGAACTCCACTGCATCTCTCCTGCGAGCAGAAGTCTCGGCACATGGGCCACTTTCTTAACCTTTTTGGAGTGCCCAGAAGTTGTAAAACAAATCTAGCATCACATTTTCATGTCAGATTAGAAATCAATAGAGTGACGGCATTCTAAGAAAAGCATTTGAAATAGTCTACTAAATATTCTACTGTGAAGAGAAATTCTTAAAATTTTAGCATTGAAGTCTTGATCTTGATGAAGACCAATGAACACAACGCACCCTTCCTCAGTAAGAACAATATCCTACCACACTGTGATTCAATTTTACAGTTTTATTTTCCTATTTTTGAAATGAATGATCACTTCCTACTGCTGTTGCTAACAGCCCTTGAATACACAGTTGTGTTGAGCTAAGGTAAACTGAGAGCTAAGCAGATGAAAAGGCTATGAACAATAACCCTGCCATGACATCAATGAGTCTACACTGCTTTTCCAGAGAGCTGAGCTTTGAGAGTTTAAGTCAGTAACAGCAATGGCAATGATCTCTAGACTTGAAGGGAACTTTAAAGTTATGTATTAAACTCTTTCCAAAAAAGTACTAGCAATCTACTATGCATAGGAAAATATTTGTATCTCACTGCTTATTGTTTCTTGCTCTATCCTGACCCACCCCTATTCCCACAATACACTTTCGGCCAGAATCTTGCCTGGCACACAGCGGTGCTAGGTAGAGAGTACTTAAGACCACAAGCTACTGAGAAGCTGCCCTGAGAGCACTTGGGGTGGAAGAGACACATCAATGCAATCCCAGTGTGCATGTGTGCACACACACACACACACACACACACACACACACACACAATCACGGAACAGTAGAGAGACTCAAGGCAGTCTGTGTCCCAGGTGCAGACAGAGGCCAATTAGCCAATCAAGCAGGACAGGCCTGCAGCATGCTGGGGAACCTGAAAGTGAGGGGGCAGCAGCAGCAAGGAGCAGGATACATCCAAAGGAATGGCATGTGTGCTGGCCTTAGACAACTGTAAAACTGGACAAAATGATAGGACAATGCTTTGTCAGTCACTGGATGACAGGCAGACAGGACTGTCGCCTCTCAAGGGAAAGGAAGGGAATGAAGCAAGTCCTAAAGTTCTTCCATTGGTAGCCTGTCCATCACGTCTAGGCCTCAGAAAAACAAACGGGAAACCAGACAAGGCTCCTAACCCTCAGAGAGTTGAGATGGCAGAGTTGAGAGCCAAGGACGCCACGGAGGCTACTGTTCACAGGGCAGACGCTGGTGAGGAGGGGCTGCCAGCAGAGTGCCAGAGTTTGTCACCCTTGAGCCTCTGGGTGACCACCTGTGTGTATGTGACGAGGCTGAAATTCCACTAAGAATGTTTTATAACACAGTGGAATTAAACTGGAAATCAGCAACAGGTAGGTGGGGAAACATTAAAATATGCAGAAATTGAACAACCTATGCGTCGATAACCCACAGAGAGATTCAAGGAAAAACTGGGAAGTAATTTGAGCTTAATAACGAAGAAAACACAGCATTTCAAAAAATGTGTATGATGCAACTAAAGCAATGTCTACAGGTGGGGTGTTGAGCATAAAATTCTTAGATCAGAAGACAGGCAGAAGGATTAACCTGGACTGAAGGAAGAATACTCTGCTGTTACTACAAGAAGGAAAGAGACAATCAGGGGCAGGCTGGGGCTCCTTAGGGGAACCACGGCCCCTGGCATGCAGAGATGAGCCTCTGAAGTGTGACATGAGCCCACCTGTTGGCAACAGGGGTAGCGGTGCAGTGTGTGCAGAGGGCCAAACACCTGAAACAGGCAGGGTAGGAACCTCAGAGAACACTACGAAGAACATTGGGATTACTAGGCTATATGGAGAGCCCAGCTGAGGCTGGTGACTGTATTTAAAGATATCTGAATGCAAGAACATAGCGTTATAAAGTAGAAAGGAAGGAAAAAGAGACTACTAACCTTGAATTTTGGGGGGCAGGCATTTGGCCTGGTGGTGAGGACCTAACATCAGAGTATTTAGGTTCAATCTCTGGCTCCCAACTCCAGCTACCTGCTAACGCACACCCTGAGAGGTAGTGGGGCTGTCTTAGATAACTGGGCATCTGCCACTCATGTGGAAGACTTAACTTGAGTTCTCAGGATTCCCACCTGCTTAGCCCTACAGGACAAACCAATTGGGGGCATTCGGAGCAGTGAAGCAAAGGATGGAAATTCGTTCTCTCTGATATGTGTCCCTGAGTCTCAAATAATTTTGCAAACCACATTTTCCTAGGCACTGCGTTACCACTGACACAAGTGACAGGGTTGGAAATACCAGCAAGGAGTTGTCTATGGGATCTAAGCAGATAGGGAAGGAAACAAAGTGGATTGGGATGAATAAAAATGGTGCAGGTATAAGCTGAGAACCCTGATAGAACTCAGCAAAACACACAGATAGTGATGGCTACCATGGTAACTGGAGAAGGGCGGAGTTTGCCTCCAACCAAACCCGGAACAGATGGCAGAATTCTGGCAGGCCCGTTAGGCAGTGAGACCACCGTTGCACCAATGAGGGGCACAGACCCATATCCCCCCACCAATAAGGGTCGAAGCGACCTGCACCCCCCCCCCCATCTCGGCTTCCGTGTGGAGGAGAGTTTAAAAAGCCCCTTCCCTGCCTCTTCCGCTCTTCTTTCTGCTGCACAGGGAAGGGAAGCCCGTGACCATGGCTCCCTGAAATAAAGGCCATCTAAATTCTTTTCATATATTTGGCCGAGTTATTCTTTCCCTGGCGAGCGGCGAATCTAACATTTTGGCCAATGGCGAATCTAACATTTGGCAAGTGGCGAATCTAACAGATAGTAAATATGAGAAGTAGAGAATGAGAACACTCAGAGGCCCACATCTTAAAAGAACAGCAGGCTTTGTAAGAGTAATCACCCAGCTTATTCCAAAGTTTCTTTTTCATTAGCCTTCAGTGATCAACTATGTTCTACAGAACTCATGTTATTCTATCACTAATAAATTACTTCCCACAAATAGAAAACAAGCAAATTGTTATCCCAGTACTCCACCACAGGTCTAGAAATTGTTACCACGTTCAGCCAAAAGAATTCTGAGTAAAGATGCAATAACTCTCGAACATGGAAAAAAAAACAGCACATAGATAATTACTTCAAAGTGTTTGTTGTCAGCAGTCTTGCTAACAGAAGTACTATTCATGAAATCACAAAGGTGATTTAGCAACTTAAATACATGCAAAAGAGAATAACACAAACACTCCTAGTAATACCTGTATGACTTTCTGCAAAGAATGCTGTGTGTGCACAAGCTCTCCACACAAAATGAACAGACGCTTCAGAAAAATCCTGCCATTCTCGCCAGGACTGTAGATCAGATTCTAGAATTCTTCTATACAACCGTATATTTATGGATGCAAGTAAACTGAATTCAAAAGCTGTTCATCTCACATTGGGAAGGTTTCATATTAAGTCATCAAATGCATTCATTCACTGCGTTCTTAATCTCTTAATACACTTTGGAGGTGAAACAACCTTGGGGGAAAGGAGAAAAGATGGGTAAACTCTAAATTCTAGGAAAGACGCTAATCCTCACATTATCAGTAGGTTAGGCCAGCAATCCTAAGGCATCCACAATGCAACCACGTTCTGGAAGAATCGCAGACAATCGTAAATGCCTTTCTGGTAGGAAAATAAGACTCTCCACACTGCTGCACAACATTCGCACCCAGAGGCAGAATTACTAAAATGAAATGCAAATGATCCTTAATGCTTTTAAAGGATGCTCAGTCTCACAATAAAGAAAAATTCAAATGAAAAACACATTCAGATAACTATTTCTCACCGAGCAAATTGGCAAGGTTCCAAATGTTTAACACATTCTGTATGCAAAGTATAAGAAAACAGGCTTATGGGAATGCACTCAAGAGGAAGAGGCACAGCACCCAGCGGAAGGATACCCGCATTTACCCTCAGATAGAGAGTCTGTGCCCGCAACCCTATCCCAAAGTACAGTTCCAGAATACAAACATGGTGGGGCCAACGTGGTGACATAGTGGGTAAGGCCGCTACCAGTGACACCAGGATCCCTGTGTGTATCGGTTTGAGTCCCAGCTGCTCCACTTCCACGATAGCATCCCTGCTAATGAACCTGGGAAAGCTCCAGGCTTCAGTCTGATCCAGCGCTGGCTGTTACAGCCAGCATTTGGGGAGTGAACCAACAGATGAAGAATTCACAAATTAAAAAAAAATTAAAGCAGTAATTGTGCCATTTCTTTAATTGGAAATATGGATACTATCAGGGCATTTTAGGATATGGTCATTATTTTCACTTTTCATTTCTTTTATGTGTGAAAAACCTTCATGACTGATTTTATGATGCATACACAATATGTACGCTAAAAAGGATCAAGTACAGGAGTCACATTATGTAACGAGTGACAAATAAAATAACTAACATCTCCAATGAACCTGTCACCAACGAATGCTGCACTTACTACAACATCAGTAGATCTGTAAAAGTGCCACCAAAAAGTAGTCATAATTAAGCAAAGATGTTCAAAGTCACCTGTTACGTACCACCATTTGCTCTCATTTTAACAGCTACCTAGAAATCCGTGAACAAGCTTTAAAACACAGCTCCCAATTATCTCCCTTAACTACAGCAGCTGAGGTTTGTCTAGCACTTAAATTCCTCTATTAAATGGATACTCCCAGGGATTAAAAAAAAAAGAAAGCAGTGACCATCCCTGATCCAGCGAGCAGAAGTTAGAAAGCAACCTAAAACCCCCAGAATCACACACGTGACCTCTCTAGATGAACTCAGAAGTTGCGATTTTACCCTGTTTCAACATAAGCCCAATTACATACTCTAAAGATGAACAAATGATTTGTGTATTATCCACCTACTCTCTCCTGAACAGATAAGCTCAACACTGCCTGTTTAAACTCAGGAATCACAAACACGCTAAGTGTTCATTTAAATACTTTTTCTCGCAGGTGGCACATGAAAGGATGCTGCTCACGACGTACAAAAGCAGAAGCCATTTGGTGCTCATTCTTGTTAAACAATTTCTGATTATTTCCTAAAATCATTTATGATCATTTAAAAGAGAAGCATTTGGTCTTCTACAGGAACACATCTGTTAAAAAATAAAGCAACTGGCGAAAAGAAACTAAGATTGTGCATCTCATACATACCACTTTTCAGAAACGTATGTTGCAAACAGCAAGATCGACAGTACTAGACCATTAGCTATATGCAAGTGTGCTGATGTTCACAGCTCCCTGTGCGTGCAGAGCACCAACTGCCCCAGGAGAGATGAAAATACGTAACACAGTAAACCATTTGTAAAGTGTCATTCGAACCAGGACACTTCTGAAAGGGCAGCCAGGTACACACTGGGCCCACTCTGAGGGGACTGGGAGATCTGATTACTCTGCTTGTCAGGACTGGACCTCACAGCACTTCTAAGCCTTTTTCAATTTTTACCATTACAGACAATGATTAGTATGCTTCTTTGTGTCTGACACCTGAACCCATAATCTATCTGGTATAATGGATTTCCAAAAGAATCACTGAGTCAAAAATAATACATAATTTAAGTGTTACGAAACACACCCACATTTCAATGTATAGTTGTCAATAGTATGAGATTTTTCATTTACCTTTAACGCTCAGCTTTTACATGTTTATTAAGTAAACAAACAAAAAATTGTACCAAATTGTTGGAGTGTGCACATCCCTCAACACAAAAAAATTGAGTACCTTCTTAACACATGTTAGTTTCCACGCGCTGTGCATTTTTGATTGCTTGCCACGTGATGAGATGTAACCAGGTGATAGCCCCCCAGTACCAGTGGGCAGATGTGTCTCCATTTTAGTTTCATAACTCAGTTTTGAGCATAGCTAACCACAGTCTATGCCTGCTAGTTCATTGGATGATCTGTAATGTACTACCTGAGTTGATTGGATAGGCACTTGCTTAAAAACCTGACTTCGGCCACACAGTGCAGTGGCTCCTGGAGTGTAGGCGGAGCTGCTGTCACTAAGCTGGGCTAATAAGATTCCTCCTCATGTCCTAAATCTGTGTCCAGTGTGACTGCTCTTGCTCTCCAGTCTTTGCTTCCTACACAGAGGAAGAGGTACCCACCATACCCTCTAGTCAGTGCTATGTAGTATTTCAAAACATTTTTATTTATAGACAGAAAAAAAAAGTCTTGAATAGCAGATTCTTTTCTTCTAAGATACTGAAAATAACAGCAACTTAGAGCAGATTTTCAAATCATTGAGCTAATTAATTTTAAAGATTTATTTTTATTATTTTTTCATTGGAAAGGCGGATATACAGAGAGGAGAGACAGAGAGGAAGATCTTCCGTCCGATGATTCACTCCCCAAGTGAGCGCAACGGGCCGATGCTATGCCGATCCGAAGCCAGGAGCCTCTTCCAGGTCTCCCACGCGGGTGCAGGGTCCCAAAGCTTTGGGCCGTCCTCGACTGCTTTCCCAGGCCACAAGCAGGGAGCTGGAAGGGAAGCGGGGCTGCCGGGATTAGAACCGGCGCCCATATGGGATCCCGGGCGTGCAAGGCGAGGACCTTAACCGCTTGCGCCACCGTGCCGGGCCCCAAGCTAATTAATTTTAAACTGTCCTCCTGCTCCCATTCCTTTGACATACATAATTATGCCCAGTCTTTACAAAGGTGGTAAAAATTACTTCAGATAAGGGTAGGGGGGAAAAAAGAAAAGAACTGGTCTTAATCAGAGATTAAATCTAGCGTCCATTCATCATTATAATCAAGAAACAGGTATAAAAAGAGAAGTGGTTTGAAAGAATGAGATAGTTACATTACTCACCAATAAAAATTAAATGCCCTTTGGCTTCTATTTGTTTCTTAGGGCCGTCCCTCTGAACTCTAACAGATGGTACACACAAAAAAAGAACTACTTAGCCTGGGACCACTCAAACTCAACAACTAAAAGCTGTTCACAAAACAATCACTTCTCCCCTCTATTCTCTGAGCTTGCTCAGGACCCACTCACCTTCTCCCGGACAGAGGCAGGCTTCTCAACACCAGACTTCCTCCTCCATCACCACTCCGTCTCAGGCCCAGTGCTGACTTACTCACCAGAAGAGACTCATGCCCACCTTCCCTAGGCCTCGGGCCTCTCCCTCCTATCCCACCTGCAGCCCAGGCCTCTCAAGCCTTCTCTGCCGGATCCAGCAGACCAACACATTCCAACACACCTTCACCTGACTCCAGCCACTTCTGCACATCCCAGACTTTTCCACTGTCTTGCCCTCACCTCATGCCAGTAAAAGAGCCCTACCTGAGAAACCACACTCCCTCAGCTGTAACCCAGGCCCCCGTGCATGTTCAGATTTCTTTTTCATCTCTCCTCTTTTCCACAAGATACGGTTAAACTCTGCTAACATACGTTTTTTAAAGGTAAAAACAGCTATTTCATAAGGTTGAACCTAAAGGCGACACAGTTCCTTTGTTTCTCTTTCTCTCATTGATATCCTTTTTTCCTTACTGTTTCATCCAGAACTTATTTCAGCATCTCAAACAGCTTTCTTGCCCCGAGCCCTGGTATTCAGTCTCTTCCTTTGCACTCGATCTGTGCCATGACCTACAAAATGCCCCACTTGTCAAGAAAAAAGAAAGAAGAAAAACCTTCATCTCTCCTTTAATCCTGCCAACCGCTTGATGTGCTACTGTCCCCCTTCTTTTCTCTCTATGACCTGGACACTTTCCTATGGCCATTTAAATACAACTGTTCCACAGGATCAGTTCTTGGCTTATTCTTTATTCTGACTGTATATATTTACTGGTCTCTATCATCACGATCACCTCTGAGGATGATTTCTGAGCTCCTCCCTAAAAAGAAAGGTCAAAAAATAAAAAGCAAAATTAAGATCATCTCATACCCGAACCTGCTTCTCTTCCCCTGTTCCCTGCTCCACGGAGATGGAAGGAACTTGCATGATTCTACTGTCCACTTAGGACAGTACTGGCCTTTCTTCCACGGTGAATCAGCCCAATCTTGCTCCTGTCTTAACTGAAACCAGGTTCTCCTGGACCCTCCTGCTCATTCTTCATGTCCTGAGGAGCCAAGAGCACAGACCAGCTTCAGCACCAGCCTCACATTCCGGCCACACTCCCAACGCACCATACCCAATGTCTGAAAATCCAGTGGGTAATTTATTATCTCTCCCTGTAAACCCACCTTGCCTGCCCTGTGTTTTTCTCTTGAACTCCATCATCAGACCACAGGATTCCTTCCTTGTCTAGCTTAATGTCAAGGCTCTGCCAAGACTGAACATCGCAGAGTTCTCTGTTATTGCTGTCAGTACTTAACTACCTTTTACCTGAATTGCAATTCTTATCATGGAAACTTCTGCATTTGTGCAACTGGTGTGGGTTTTGGGCTCTGACTGATTCAAGGCTCAAGACTTAATTTACTTCTAACATTCCCTATGCCTTGTACTGCCATGAACTTTTCCCCATCTCCTGAATTGCTCTTTTCTTTAGCACTATGATTAAAACCTTTGGTGATATTCAGAGAACTTCGATCTGACTTGGCGATCAACATGGCTGGATTAGGCTGCTCAGATGGCTGGTAAAGTGTTATTTAGTCTCATTGCCCCAGTGGGCACCAAGCCTGTCAATCTGCAGTTTCAAACAGGCAAATTCAGGGCATTTTGCTTGAGTTAAATGATTGGCCTGCCCCAGCTGTGTCTGTGAGGGTCTCCAGAGGTCAAATGCCCATGAGCCAATGAATGGAGTGCAGAAGATCTGTCCTCAACGTGGGTAGGCAGCACCCAATCGGATGGGGGACTGGGTGGAACAAAACGGAAGAGCAGTGAAAGGGGGGTGTGCGGAGGGATTCTTGCTCTTTTCCAGAGATGTGATGCCCTTCTTCTGCCCCCTGGACACTGGAGGTCAACAATTTCTACCTCCTGGACTCTGAGACCTGTACCAAGGACACTCAAGCCAACCAAGACATACCACACTACAGGCTTCCCTGGTTCTGAGGCCTCTGAACTCTAAGCCACGCTAGGAGCATCCCAAATTCCAGCCTGCAGATGGGCCTCCATAATCATCAAATGAGCTCATTTCCCTAGTAAATTCCTTCTCACGGCTCTACTGTTCCCCTACTGGCTCTGCCTCTCCAGAGAAGCCAAAATACACCATACCAACATGAAATTCTTTTTCTAAGACAAAATTTTTTCAACATGTTAACCAAGCAGCATAGTCATAAGTGTCCTGCCCAGAAATTCCTGCTGCGGAGGGGATGGGGAGAGGGTGGGGGGCCTTACTTCCTCACTTCAACTAGGGATGTCTTGTTGAAAACCCAGCAGGAACTTGCAAGAAGCAGACCATGGGGTCTTGTGCTGGGGTCTAGTATGTGAAGCAATCGCCTGCAATGCTGGCATCCCACATGAGTACTGGTTCCAGTCCTGGCTACCCCAGCTGCCTGCTAACGCACCTGATGAGGTAGCAGAGGATGATGGCCTGCGTGCCTGGACTCCTGAGTCACGAGGGAGACCAGCATGAAGCTTCTCGCTGCGGCTTGGCTCAGGCTTGGCTGTTACAGCCCATTGTGGCTATTTGGGGACTGAATCAGTGGGAAGATTTCTCTCTCTCTGCCTCTCCTTCTCTGTAACTCTGTCTTACAAAATAAATTAAAAATAAAAGAAAGCAGACTGTGATCTCTATCTCCAGGCTTACAAACCTACTGAGAAAATGTGACTCAAATTCATGTGACTTGGTTCAAGGCATTTCTAATTACAGACAACAAAATTACATCCAAATAAACTTAAATTCTTAAAATGTAAATTTACATTCTCATGGCTTCAAAGTTCCGATTTCAATCTGATATGAATCCTCACTACACTTCCTGCCTTAAGAGTTTGTGATACGCAATATAAAGTGGCAGCCTAGGTCCAAAACTTCACTTTCTGAAGAATTCTGAGATCCTGGAGAGTTTTCAGGTCAGTGCCGTCCAAGAGGAACATAACGGGGCTCACACACATACTTTGAGATATTCCAGCAGTCACTAAAGAAGAAAATGTTAAAAAATACCAACAAACCCAGGTGAAATCAAATATATCTGTTACTACACTTAACGCAGAATATCTAAAATCTCATTTAAATATATGATCAATAATTTTTGCATTTTTATATTAAGTCTTTGAAATCTAGTGTATATTTCATACTCACAAGAAATCTCGAATTGAACTAGATTCAGCTACAACTACTGAATTCTGTACCAAACAGGACAGCTTCAATTCAGTCCAATTCGGTCCAACTGCAGTAGAGTTCTAAACCATGACAATTGTGTGTACACTCCCAAATGCCACCTAAACCCTCTGCAGGGGAAACAACGAATGCACTGCTTTGTGCATCCAGACTCATTCGAGTTTGTGCAGATCCAAAACAAAGCTTCTCCATAACTGGATTTCCAACTCAGCATTTTATAAATTTGCTACTGGTAAGGCAAGGTGCTACTGTTAATTATGGACTTCCACTTAAATTTAAACCTAAGATCCAAACGAAATGTGCAAGCAAAAACAACTACAAAAATGCACACTTGTATATACAGTACAAAATTAAAACATACACACACAAGTATATATGCAGAAAAAAAATGAAAAATATCCCCATGGCAATGATTATGTGAACTGGAAAGTAAATATACTATTATTAATTTCTATACATTCTAAGTTTTTAACAATATTTCAGAAAGTTTCCCATATTATTATCCTGATCATAAAAATGTTCTTCTTACTAGAAATCTATTTTGTCTCAATATTGAATTCTACTAAATATTTAAGAAACATTCTATACAATCTCTTTCAGAAAGAAGAAAGTATAAAATGTCATAGCTGACTCTGAGTGTGCACCACTCTGATACTAAAACCTGAGACAATCCAAGAAAACCACAGACCAATATTCCTCATGAACACAGATGGGATCAGCTTCGACATATTATGAGCAAATAAAACCCGGTAACACAAAAAGAATACCAAAAATACTGGTCAAGTTGAGGGGTTATCCCAGGAATTCAAGGTTGGTCAACACTCAGAACCCATCAATAACATCCACCATAGTAAAGACAGACTGAAAAAAAGCAAAAGAGCATAGCCTAATTGAAAAATGCAGAACACGTGACAATTCTCATTTATAACGAAAACTCAGAAAACTAGGAATGAGAAGGAACTTCTTTATCTTGATATAATAGAGCATTTAAAAAAAGAAAAAGCACAGCTAAGACCACATGTAACAGCAAGAGATAGACACTTCCTCGCTAACAACAGGAGCAAGGCAAAGAGGCCAACAGTTGCAGCTGCTGTCCAGCACTGCCCTGGACTTCCTGGCGAGGGTCATCAAGCAGGGAAAATTAGCAAAATGCATACTCATCACAAAAGGAGGAAAGAAACTTGCTGTTCATAGTCAGGACGGTTGTCAACTTTGCAGAGTCACAAACAACCGTGAGAACGGTAACAGGGCTGTAGGCCAACAAACCATGAAATCAGCCATACTTCAATATGTTGGTAATCAACAACTGGAAAGAGAAATTGAAAGAACAAAATCATTTAGAACAGCTACCCTAGCACAAAATACTCAAGCGTACGGAAATTACAAAATACTGACGAAAGAAATCAAAGGTGACCTGAATAAAGGAAAAGACATACTGCCTGCAGGAATTGAGGTGAAACACAGTCAAGACTCTCATACAGTCTACAAATTTAATGAAGTTCCAATCATAATCTAAACCAGAATTACTGTGGATAAAGACAGGCTGGCTAAAATTGACATAAAAAGCCATAGGAAGCAGAACAGCTAAACAACTGAAGAAACAAAGTTGAATGGTTCAAACTATCCAATTTTAAAGCTTATCATAAACTATAGTAATTGAGACAATGTGGGATTGGCAAAAAAAAAAAAAAAGGTAGTTCCCACTGATCAATAAGCCCGAGAAATAGATCCACAGAGTGATGGTCAACTCATTTCTGACTTAGGCTCAACAGCAAGTGAATGGAGAACAGAGTGCAACAGACAGGGCAGAACATCTGGGTATCCACAGCCAAACAGAACTAAACAACAATAACAAAAAAACGTTGCATAAACTCTCACTCAAAATGGATGACAAATCTAAACTCCAGATACAAGACTAAAAAATTCCTACAAGTAATGAGAGAAGACAAATTTTGTAAACTTGAGATTTAGACAAGGCCACCGCTGCAGCACATCAGGTTGAACCACTGCCAGCAGTGCCGGTATCCCATGGGAGTGGCTGCTTTGAGCCGCAGCTCCACCGTGATCCAGCTCCCCACTGCCATACTGAGGAAACAAAAAGACGACCCAAATGCCTGGGTCCCTGGCACCCACACTGGAGACTCAGAATTCCAAGTCCAGCCTTGACGATATGAGAGTGAACCACAGAAGAAAGCTCTCATTTTCTGTAACACTTTCAAATAAACTAATAAATCTCATTTTAAAAATACTGAGGGAGGCAATACATTCTTAGGACACTGAAAGTACAACAACAACAAAAACTGGTAAAGCAATCAAAATTACAAACTTTTTATTTTGTGGCCTGGCATAAAACCTTAGTGGCTGAAGTCCTCACCTTGCTTGCGTCAGGAACCCACGTGGGCACCAGTTTGTATCCCAGCTGTTACACTTCCTATCCAGCTCCCACCCATGGCCCGGGAAAGCAGTCAAGGATGGCCCAAAGCCTTGGGACCCTGCACCTACACATGGAACACAGAAGAAGCTCCTGGCTCTTAACTTCTGGTCAGCTCAGCTTCAGCCACTTGGGGAGTGAACCAGTGGATGGAAGATTTTTCTCTGTCTCTGCTTCTCTCTATAAATCTGACTTTCCAAGAAAAGTAATTTAAAAAAAAAAAAAACTTTTTTGTTTTGTTTTATTTTTGATGATGTTTACATAGTTAGTTAGTGTGGGAGGGTTTAGGATTAGGGGAAAGTGGGTAAGGCCATGGTTTCCAACTTTTTTTCTTCTTCCTGTATCTGGGGAAAGGGGAGATGATAAGGGGAGAAGGGAGACCCAGCCTCCCAACCACCTCTCTACCTGGGGATGGGGAACAGCCACCCGATGCCATCCTAAGGTGCCCAATGTGGAGCATGTTCTGAGGGTTCTGCTTAAGCGGTTTTAATAGTACTGAAATGCTGTTGATCTCGCCAATCTGAGGATGAGGAAATCCTTCCAAGGTCTACTGGCTGACATATTCCACCTTAGAGTCTCCATTCACCCTGTTATTCACTGTCAACACTTGGCTGGCACAGTTAACCAATTTGTTCTGCCCTTCTTCCTCTGCTATGGTACCAGATGTCCTCTGCCAGCTCCAATAGACTGCCATATCCTCCATGTGCATCTAGTATGCCGTCCACTGCTCTGTCTAAGCCACTGAGGAAGCTCAGTTCTGATACATGCACTCCACAGTCAGACCACAAATCCTGCAATTTTCCCCATGTTTGGAGCTCTAGTCCAGTGATTCAGTTAGGGGAAACCCCGAAGAAAACTCATCTGAAGTGATCCCAGACCTGACTCGTGTGTGCTTGCCAGTACGAGGGTCTGGCTCAGTCTGTCACCCATATCAGCCCATGGACACACCAGTAGTTGCAATTGCTGGGTTAATTCTGACTCCAGCCCTGTCTCTTACATCAACCAAAGAATGTTGCGACCAAGCCAACCCTGCCCACCACACTCAGCCCTCCCATACATCAGTGGGAGATGCTGCCTAGTCAGAGCGACTCCCAAAAGCCCCCACCAGGCCCACCCCAAGCCCTGGTTGCTGTGCTTAGCAGTATCTGCAGCAGACTGGTCTAGTTTGTCCCACATCCCATTAACTCTCATACATATCAATGGACGTCAAAGCCTAGCTCATCCCAACTGATCCCACTATCCAGCTCACACTCATGCCAGTGGGTGCCACCACCTGTCCAGTCAGGCTCGTTCCCAGTCCTGATTCTCATGCTCACCAGTGGGAGCTGTATCCCATCAGAGAGGTGCCCAGTTTCCCTACTGGGCCCACTCCCGGTCATGGATCTTATACTCTCCAGGTGGTTTTGCAGTCTAGTTTGACAGGATTGTCTGCAGACCCAGCACTTGCCAGCTGATGTTGTGGCAAAACCCAGACATCCTCCTCTTACTCTGGTGTTACAGCCCTGACTGGCTTGGACTGCCCTAGATCATGCTAGCCAGTGGGAGCAGAGGCCCAGCAGGGTAGCTCAGTGCAGCACTCCTACCGGGTTCACACCCTCTCCACAGTTCTCACATGTGCTGGTGTGTGCTGCGGCTCAGTCTGGCATGGCCTGTCACACCTTGGCATTTGCCTGCAGGTACTGCAGCCTGACCCGGCCCAGTCTGCCCCCAGTTCCAGCTCACACTGGTTAAGTGCTGCAGACCAGTACAGCCCAGCCAGTTCCTAGTCCCAGCCCTAGTATGCACTGGCTGCTTTTGTGGCCTGACCCAGACTGTCCTGCACCCTGTCCCGGTTCTCAGATGTGCCAGTGGGTGTTATGAACTGGTCCAGCCTGGCCCATCCCCAGATTTGACCCACATGTATGCCAGAAGGTGCCGCAACACAGCCTGGTCTGGGCTTCTCCCAGCCTTGGTTTTTGTGCTCACCTGCAGGGACAGCATTCTGACGGAGGAGTTCCCAAGCTCCTCTGATCAGGTCTCCTCCCAGTGGCAGATCTCGTGCACACCAGTGGGTCCTTGACCCAGGCTGACTTCCTGTCCTGGCAGGAACAGCGGTCTTATCCAACCAGCCCACACTTGGTCTATGCCCAGACATAGTTCTAGCATGGTTCAGCAGGTGCAGAGATCTAACCCACTCCATTCTACACCAGCCTCCCAACCACCTCACTACCTGGGGATGGGGAATAGCCACCCAATGCTCCCATGAGCACTAACGGGTGTTGGAGTCTAGTCTAGTCTGACACATCCCAGACACAGTCTACAACCATGTCAAAGAACACTGCAGTCATGTCCAGCCTAGATCGCCACCCCTATTCCAGCTCTTGCACTCACCAATGGAAACCACAACCCAGGTGGAGCATCACCTTAAGCTCCCCACCAGGCCTGTTCCCAGCCACGGATCTTACACATGCCAGTGGTCGCTCTGACCCAAATCGGCATAGCCTAGACCCCATCTTGGCCTTTGCCACCAGATGCTGCAGCCTGACTTGTCCCAGCCTGCCCATAGTCCCAACTCTCACTGGTGGGTGCTGCAGCCTACCCCTGCCCAGTGTGCCCCACCCCTAGCTCATACAAACAGGTAGGCGTGATAGTCCAGTCCTGCATGACCCACACTCCATCCTGGTTCCATCTGGGTTGTGGTTCCCATCAGTGAGTGCAAGAGCTGGAATAGGGGTGGCAATCTAGGTTGGACATGACTGCAGTGTTCTTCGACATGGGTGTAGACTGTGTCTAGGAAGTGCCAGACTGGGCTAGACTGGCTAGACTCCAGCACCCACTGGTGCTCATGGGAGCCAGGGAGGGTATAGGATGGGCTGGGTTAGCCCAACCCTGCCCTGCCCAGCCCGCAGACTTCTAGAACTAACCCACACACCTGACAATGGGTGGAGCTATCTTGCCCAGCCTACCAAACTCACACGCCTGATTCACATGTTCACCAGCAGAAACTCCCCACCAGGGGAGTTTCTCAAGCTCCCCCACAAGGCCCATTCCCACACCCAGATTTCATACATGCTGACAGACTTTACCTGGCACAGTCTGCCCTCTCTGACCCGGCCTTTGTACAAGCCTGGCCCGCCCCACACCCTACTCTTGGTTGTGCCTGCGGGTGCTACAGCCTGGACCAGTCCAACCAGTTCCCAACCCCAGTACCCATGAGTGTTAGAGGTTTCCCTTGTCATGCCTAGCTCAGCCCATCCCTACCCCCAGCTCTTAAGCAAACCAGTGGTAACTGCAGTCTACATGGGCCCACATATCCCCCCCACCACCACAGAATCTGCCCCCAGACCTGGTTCTCTCGCGTGCTGGTTAGTGTCATGGCCCAGTCTAACATGACCCCGTCTAACATGACCCCATATCCTGTTATGACACTCATTGTGGGTACTATGATCTAACCTCACCACGCACGCCCCCAGCCCTAGCTTTTGTGTGCACCAATGGGTAGTGGTTGGCAGTGATAGATGCTAACTAGCCCAACTCAGGTTTCCCACTTGGGCGGGTGCATCAGTCTGACCAGATGGTCATCTGGCTTCCCCCCTCCAAATTGCTCAGTCTCAGCCCCCTTGCTTACGTTTAGGTACAGTGGCCTTCTTGGTGGAAATCCCCCAGAAGTCATTCCTCACCTGAAACATACTCACTCCCTCAGTGGTCCTCTGTTCCTCACATTCCCATACCCCTTTCCCAGAGTAATCCACAACCCTTGTGCACAGGAGCATATGGACACCCTAGGTCAGTCTTCCCAAGCCCGGCCTGGTGGGGCAGCATACTGGTTGGGAGCTCTGCCTGCCCACCAGAGATCCAAGATCATGGACTGGTTCCCAGACCCTGTACTCCAGCACATGTGCAGGTCTGGGACCTTCCTCTCCATCACCTGGCACAAGTGCATGTGCAAGACCCCAGGTATGGCCCACGGACACACCATGCTAACTGGGACCTTTCCCTTCCCCCTCTCCATCACCCTTGGGACCAAAACATGTGCACGATCTCAGGCCTGCTCTGACAATCCCCAGAGCGAGTCGCCAGACCCCAGAGCTCATAGAGGAGAGCGAGACCGCCGGCAGCTCTGGCTCTGCAAAAGCAGAAGGAAGCCACCCCCAAATTTAAAACTTCTGTTCCACAAAAACTTTCAAGTACAAAAAGACAAAGGAGACAAAAAAACCACCCACAAATCATTAACAAGTGAAGTCATATAGATAATACGGAAAGAAGCCAAAGCTCAACAACAATAAGAAAATTACCACCCAACTAGTTTTGTAAGCAGGGAAAAAAGAGGTGAACAGACATGACATCACAAAGGGCACACAGTGCAGAAAAAGATGCTCAGCACCATCAGCTGGCAGGGAAACACAAGTTCAAAACACCATGAGGCACTTCCACACAGATACCCAGTCAGCCACAGCAGAACAAAACCGACAGTACTGGTGAGGATACCGAGTAACTCCAAATGCTGCTACCAGGGGCTCCAAAAAGCAGCCATTCTAGAGAATGGTCTGGTAGATTCTTATGAGGTGAAATACTCATCATGTGATCTGATAATCTCACCCCGAGGTATCTGACCTACAGAAATGAATACATGTAACATGTTGAAACCAGCTTCATCACGAGCTGCAGGAGCTGATGAAAACCCAGGCATCCCACATTAGGTGAGGGGATACCTGCACATACCTGCAACACACTTGGACCTCAAAGACTTTACACTTGGGGGAAAGAAGCCAACCTCAAAAGGTTATGTGATTCTACCTGTGTGACTCTTCGTGTGAAACAGCAGGGGTGGCAAACAGCTCAGTGGCTGGGGCTAGGGATGAAGGAAAGGTGTAGCCACGAAGAACCAGTGTGGGGAATTGAGGAGCATGACACAGACGGTTCTGTATCAGGGTGCTGATGTAGAGAATCCACCAACACAGATGAAACTGCAGAACTATGAACATAGTCAACTGCATAATGAACTCACCACCAGAGTTTTTCATGAACTAATGATCTTTACTCTCTAAACTTGCTCATCACCCACATTTGCTAGCTCCATCCAGTCACTCTGCTGCTCCACAGGTCAGCAGCTAAGGACTCCATCTGCTTCTAAGGATATAACAGGTACAAAATCCTTACTAACAAGAACTTAAAACTATCGTAAGAGAAGAAAATACAAGAGACCTAGGGCCTCTGTACACAAGAAAGCACAGAGAGAAGCAGAAAGCATTGTGGCACAGTAAGTTAAACCACCACCCGAGACTCCGGTACCCACATGAGCACTGCGTAGAGACCCAGCTATTATACTTCCAATCCAGCCTCCTGAAAACATACCTGGAGAGCAGTGGAGGATGGCCCAAGTCCTGGGGACCCTGCCACCCACCCGGAACACTCAGATGGAACTCTGGCTTCAGCGTGACCTAACCCTGGTCATAGCAGCAACCTGAAAACAGCCAGTGGATGAAAGATTTCTTTCTCTACCCACAGCCTCTCTTCTCTTTTTGTGTGTATAACAACTATCTTTGAAATAAATAAACATATATTTTCGACTGTTTTAAAAAGAAAGCACAAAGAAAAAAATTTAAAAAGTAATGGTGGGGGAAAGTAATGAGGAGGGGTCAGTACATCGACTCAATTGGCTAATTCTCACCCTGCAAGCACGGGCATCCCATATGGGTGCTGGTTTGTGTTGTGGCTGCTCCACTCGATCCAGCTCCCTGCTTATGGACTGGGAAAAGTAGCACAGGATGGTTCAAAGCCTTGGGACTCTGCACCCTCACAGGAGGCCTGAGGGAGGCTTCTGGCTCCTGGCTTCAGATCAGCTCAGTTCTAGCCATTGTGGCCATTTAGGCAGTGAACCAGCAGATGAAAGATCTTTTTCTGTCTCTCCTCTCTGTGAATCTGCCTTTACAATAAAAATAAACCTTTTTTAAAAAAAAAAAAAAAGATAATGGGTAAAACAATCACCGTTAAAACCATACAGAGGTTCCTCAACAAAATTCAGAATAAAACTAGCATGCGATCTAACAATCCCAAGGGAAATGCAATCAGTATGCCAAAGGGACACTCAGGCTCATAGACCACTGCAGCTAGAGTTGGAATCAACTCCACGGTCCAGTGCCACATAAACAGACAAGGATTCAGTGCAGGCACACAACGGTATACTATTCATTTTTTTTCTAAAGGGGGAAATCCTGTCACTTACAACAACATGGTTGAACCTAGAGGACAGTATACTAAGGGAGGTAAAGCAGGCATGGAAAAGCAAACACCTCATGATTTTATGTGTGTATATGACCTAAAAAAAAGTGAAATTCACAGAAGCAGAGAACAGAACAGTGATGACCAAGGGCTAGAGCCATCTGGGTGATGTTGATCAGACACGGAATTTATTTAGACATGAAGAATAGGGTCAAGTGATGTGCTGTACAACATGGCACCTGTGGGTTAATAATACACTACATTCCCGGAAATCCGTGAGAAATTTTGAATTGTTCTTACCACAAAAAATAATTATGTGAGGTAGCATAAAGGTGAATTAATTCAGTTTAACCGATCTATAAAGCATACATATTTCCATATATATGTTAAATAAAATATAATTTTTATTTTTCAGTAATAAAAAGAAAAATAAATCATTGGATCTGACCACAACAATATTAAAGATATCTGTCCAAAGGACACCACAGGCAAACAAATGACAGAGAAATATGATGTGCCACATCTAAAAGTCACACAAGTGGTGTCAGGAATGTACAAAGGACCACAAATCCAAAAGACAGACTAAACCCTGGCGCCAAGGTGAACACAGAACCCAGACAAGTGAATGGCTGCAGTCACTGTACGGCTCATCAGCCACCAGAAATAATTTTTCACGACAGTGTCAAAGCAGAAAAATGTAGAAAGATATGGTCCAGAAATCCTGAAAAGGATACGGAAGGCTGGTAACTCGCATGGATTTCTGGTGGATACCTACACTCATTAAAACAAGCCACAGCCATTGGGTCACATCCAGTGAAATTGTATGTTCGCCCTGTGATCTAGCAATACCACTACTGGGATTCATACTGCAGGTAAATTTACACAAAGGTCAGGACTTCCACCACAGCTGTGCTTGTGCTAGTGGAAGCCAGAGTAAACCTACATGTGCACGACGTGGGAAGTGCGTAAGTCAGACATTAATTGTCGTATACTAGGAAATATCATACTACAATCAAGGCAACTAGCCAGACACATGCCTAACAGAATGGATACATCCTTGAAGCTCCACAATGAAAGCAGGGGCAGGAGCACAGGTGGGCATTTGACACAGAGGTTAAGCCCCAATTGGTAAATCAGCAGCGGAGTGCCTGGGTTCAAGTCCCAGCTCTGCCCCCAATTCCAGCTGCAGGCTCTCAGCTTGAGCCTGGCCCAGTCCAACTGTCGTGAGCATTTGGGAAGTGAAGCGGCAGATGGACCACCATCTCTTTGTCCCTGTATGTGCCTCTTTCAATTAACAATAAATAAAAATTTTAAAGAAAGCAAAAAGCAAAAAAAAAAAAAAAACCCACAGAACATGTTACAAAAATGAACTCCATCATCTAACTGCTATAATCCTCATTGCACAGATAAGGAAAGAGAGAGGCTGTTGTGATACCTCACCGGTGGTAATACAGCTAGTCGCTGACGAAACAGGAACCAAAGGTGAGCAGGACAGCACGACACGGCAAAGGCCGACAGCATTTCCCATTGGTGTAGATGACCCACACTCAGGAACACACACTTTCTAGCAGCAGCCTCAGCAGAAACAGGACAGGACAGTGACAGTAGCACATCAAAGTGAAGGAAAAACTGCAAGGTAGAGACACCTGGAACTCTCCAGGGACAGTGGGCTGTGGCTGGGACAGAGCTCTGTACACATTGACCTACCCTGGCTATCTCCCTCTGCCTCTCCCACTCCGTCACATCTGGTCACCAGGTCCTGCCTGTTCCACCTCAAATACATCATTTGCTCCTCTGTGCGCTGCAGTCTGAGACTCTCTAACCAACTTCTCCCGCTCTTTTCCGCTTCGCGTTCACGTTCACACTCACTGGGTTCTGACACCACTTGACTATACGCTGCAAAGTCCTGGTGAGGTCCAAAGTCCTGGACACGCTTCACAAGGGCCGGAAGGACTGACTCCTGCCTCATCTCCCCTGTTCTATTCTCATTCACACTTCCCACACTCCAGGAACCCGATCACCTTCCCTTCCTCCCACCTGCCAGCGCCTCTGCTCTCCATTTCAGAGGCATTCAGACCCACACTGAGCCAACATCAGTCAGTTCTCTGCTGAATGTCGCTTCTTTAGGGAGGTTTCCGTAGCGCTAGCCTGGATGAACCTTAGCACATGCTTCTCCAGCTAGATTATAAATTCCACAGCAATAAAAAAAAAATGTTTTTGTGACTCAATGTTCTATCTGTTATAGCTAATGTAATATGTATATATAACAAACGCCTATAAATATTTAGAAAGACCTTAAAATATTGTCAGTATATTTTTAACAAAAAACTTTTTTTCTGTATATTGCTATTTCTTTAAACAAAAACATTTTGTTTCTTATTTTTTTTAAACTGTCTTATAGATTTTTTTTTAGTTTTTTTTTTTTAATTTATTTTTATTAGAAAGGCAGATTTACAGAGAAAAGGAAAGACACAGAGAAAGAGCTTCCATCAGCCCAAGTGGCCGCCAACGCCTGGAGTTGAGTCTAGTTGAAGCCAGGAGCCAGGATCTGGGTCTCCCACATGGGTGCAGGGTCCCAAGGCCTAGAGTCATCCTCAACTGTTTTCCCAGGCCACAAGCAGGCAGCTGGATAGGAAGTAGAATAGTCAGGCTCTCATACTGATCCTGACAGGTGCAAGGGGAAAATTTAGCTACTGAGCCATCACACTGGACCCTCTCCTATAGATTTTTTTAAAGGTTTATTTTTTTAAAATTGTTTCATTGAGAAGGCAGATACAGAAAGAAAGATCTTTCTTCTGCTGATTCACTCCCTAAATGGCTGCCACAGCCAGAGCTGAGCTCCAAAGTAAGGAGCTTCTTTCAGGTCTCCCATAGGGATGCAGGATCCCAAGGTTTTGTGCCACCTTCTACTGCTTTCCTAGGCCACAGGCAGGGAGGTGGGTGGGCAGCGGGCACAAACTGGCACCCATATGGGATCCTGGCAGAAGCAAGGTGAGGATTTAGCCACTAGGCTATTATGCCAGGCCCTGCACTATAGATTTTGAGTACATTCTCAATGTCCTCATAATGTACTTTAGCTGGGTAATTCACAAGTGTCGTAAGCCAGGAAGAGTCCCGACAGTGCAGTAGGCAGAAAATCCTGAGTCAAAACTCCCCAATTCTACCACAATTAAGTAACATTTTCTTCATCTACTCACTTCTAAGTAGCAACCAGAATTAATACATATAAATGTAAGTTAGGGCAGGAAAATACTGTGTACCTGGTAAGCCTGAGCAGACTGTAAATCTAAGATGCCTCCACGTGCTAGAATTGTAAGTGGACACTGGTTGACATCTCACCACCAGGGGGCAGATCCATACAACCTTCTAGAAAGGCAGCCCTGAGAAGTTAGTCCAATCGGAAGAAATGTTAGGACAAGTTAGGAAGTAAGCATTTTTGAATGTCAGCTAGATAACCACAAGTTAGATTAACTGATTCTCAGAACATGACACTTTCATGTCGCCATAAATCTGACTCCGAGCCATGAGAGCACCTGATTAAAGAGAACAAAACATTAAAATAAAATCTTAACATGTGATTGTCCATAGTCCAGTCGTTCTAAATCCTCAGAGGTATGTGAGAACTTTAAATCCAAAGGCAGAGAGAACAAAAGATAAAAAAGAAAAGGCAGAGAAAGGACAAAAAGACAAGAGTTGATAGCAGTAGAAAGGACCCTCCAGGCCTAGAAGCTAGCAAAGCCCATGCTGGGTGGGGCAGGAAGGAGGCACCTTCAGCCCAGCAGTTAAGGCACCCACACTCGGGCTCCCAAGCTGGGTAACTGACCCTGGTTCCTTCTGCTAACATAGAACCTAGGAGGTCACAGGTGACAGCTCAAGCAGTTGGGGAGCCTGCACTGAGTTCTCAGCTCCCTGCTTCCACCCCGCCTGGCACCAGCCACTGTGGGCACTACGGGAGTAAACTAGTAGAAGAGACATCTCTCTCTCTCTCTCTCTCTCTCTTCCCCAGGCCTATCAAACAACTAAATTTTTAAAAGTTTCAGCAATACAAAAGAACTTTCATTTCTGTGTGCTTAACTTGTGGTTACCATAATGTTTTAAAGCAATAAGATAAAGACTTTAATCTCAAGCAAATTAAGAAACAATTTTCAATAGATTATTCTGAAATTCTGAAAATGTATTATTAAACTTGAAGTGCAAGAATACTGTTCTGGGATGACTCGAGTCATTGTTAACTGCCGCTGGGAACACTGCATGTTCATCTTTTAAACCTGGTGCAACGAACTCCTATTTAATGCTTCCCAGCCATCCTCCAGTTCCCTCACCATGAGCCAGGGCTGACTCGAGTTTTACAGAACTTCAAGCATACATAATTTGGGAGATTTGTCTAGAGAAAAAACAGTCAAGAGAATCAAGATGGCAGGATAGGGTAAGGACACGTTTAAACAGATGGAGAAACATTAGCCAGTGTGAAACAGAGAGGGCACATTCCAGAAAATAGGAGAGAACAGACCAAAGGTAGAGGGGCACCTGGAGACTGATGGACACAGAAACGCAGCGGACACAACGGTGTGGTGTTGCAGTGACCAATACCCAAGTGGCATTTAGTGAGCGTCGATCTAAACTGCACTGGTGGCTGGAACTCCACCAGCAACAAGGTGGGAAGCAGCATTCACCAGGAGCTCAGGAGGTGAACCCAGACAAAGAACTACCCGTCCTGCTGGTCTGTTTGATTAGACCAAGAGCAGAGACAGAACGGCAGGTCCCAGACTGGCAGTGCAGAAACAGGGTGGATTTCACAGCCCAGAGCCAAATCGGGCGCCATTTTTTGAAGTAAGGCATAGGCTATGGGATAGGACTGAGGATACACTGAGCTGGGAGTGAACTCATTTCTGGCTCATTAAATTGCACCAATGTGGCATCATACATTCAGGTCTATCCAATATAGGTCCTGGTAGTCGCAGGCCTGATTTCCTACAGATCAAGAACTCTAGTAGTGGCACATCAGGGTCATTTTGTACAGAGTGGCAGGGTTTTAAGACTGCAGGGACAACAGTGAGCTGTGCATGCGCTAAGTTCAGCGAGAACTCACTGAGCTCAGTGCATTGCTCTGGCCCCATATCAAAAACAATACTGACTTTGACACTGTACAAATCAAAAGAGGTCCGTGTGGCCCTCAGACCTAACAGCCAACAGGTTGTTCCAAGATTACCACCACCAACAACCTAGCTATATAGGACACCTGATGCCTCCCTAATCCTGGGAACTGCTCCAACTGGAAGTGGGAGAGAGGTTGCACAGAGAACGCTACAGCCTCAGCACAGTGTCACATGAGGTAGAAACTGGGGAGCCAGGAATTAGAGCTATGGACATCATGGTGGAAGTCTAACATAAGAACCCAGACCTGGAACTCGCTGAAAGAAGTGCCACAGTTGACTGCAAACAAAGAGTCATGTACTAACTGCAAATAGTAAAATCGAACTGTAGACCTGTGGATGACAGAGCTTAAAAACCTGTCCCAAGGAGAAGAATCTAATAACCAGAGTACAATGACCAAGAGCAAAAGAAGAGACAAAGGCACAATGATCATTACTGAAGACTCCCCTCCAAAGGACCAAAACTCTTTGCCAACCTCAGAGCTAACTAAGGAAAACATCGAGAAAATGAGGGATACAGAATTCAAAACACTTGCTACAAAAATTCTTGTCAACAACAAAAAGCACGTAAAACAGGCATTCAAGGAATTTAACGAATATGTCACACTGGAAATGAATCAAATGAAAGCTGATATATCAGAAATGAGGAATACAGTAGAGCAATTAAAAGTACAATGGAGAGTCTCCAAAATAGAATGCAGGAGGCAGAAGAAAGAATTTCAAAATTAGAAGATATTTTCTGTCACCAGCGGGAACAAACAAAAAACTGGAAGCAGAGCTGGATCAAGCTAAAAAAAGTATTCAAGATTTAAAAGACACTATTTAAAGGGCCAAATATAAGAGCTATGGAAGTTCCAGAAGGTGCAGAAAGAGAGGCTGAGTTTAAAAATATATTTAGGGGTCTGGTGGTATGCCCTAGCGGCTAAAGTCCTCACCTTGAACGCTCCAGGATCCCATATGGGAGCCGGTTCTAATCCCGGAAGCTCTACTTCCCATCCAGCTCCCTGCTTGTGGCCTGGGAAAGTAGTGGAGGACAGCCCAATGCTTTGGGATCCTGCACCCGTGTGGGAGACCTGGAGGAGGTTCCTGGCTCCTGGCTCTGGATTGGCTCAGCTCTGGCCACTGTGTTCACTTCACCAGACGGAAGATCTTCCTCTCTATCTCTCCTCCTCTCTATATATCTGGCTTTGTAATAAAAATAAATAAATCTTTAAAATAAAAATATATTTAATGAAATAATAAGGGAAATTTTCTCTAATCTAGAGAAAGAATTGAGAAACAACATCCAGGAGGGGCACAGAACTCCCAACAGCCTTGACCAAAAGTGACCTTCACCACAACACATGATAATGAAGCTCCCTTCAACTGAACATAAGGAAAAAATCCTTAAATGTGCTTGTGAAAAAAAAAAAATCAACTGACATATAAAGGAATGCCAATTAAACTCACAGGAGATCTCTCACAGGAAACTTTACAGGCCAGAAGAGAATGGAGCGATATATTCCAGATTCCAAACAGAAAAAAAATTTGGCCCAGGATAATGTACCCAGTTAAGCTTTCCTTTGTCTTTAAAAGTGAAATAAAATTCTTTCACATAAACAAAAGTTAATAGAATATGCCTGTTCCTAACCTGTCCTACAAATGATACTTAAAGGTGTTCTCTTTACAGAGAAAAATAGTGCCCACCAAAACCAAAAGCAAATGTCAAGAACATCCCAGTAAAATAACAGAAGACTAAATCAATTAACAACCCATTTCCAAAAAGAACCAAATTGCCACCCATTCGTATTAACCCTGAATGTAAATGGATTAAACTCATTATTCAAATGTCATAGATTAATAAACTGGATTTCAAAAAATAAAACCCATCTATTTGTTGCCTAGAGAAGACATATCTCACCAATAAAGATCAGTGGAAACTATATCTCGTGGTTTTTGATTTTTTTTAGTTGTATCTTTTCAAAACATTTTCTTTCTGATTAAATTCTTCACTGATCATACAGTAGCATCATTTTCAAGAAGGTTCTTGATGTTCTTTTTCATTCCTTCAGCGACACATTAGTCATTCAGTAGCATGTTGCTTAATTCATAGCATTTTAAATTCCTTTTCTCTTTCTATTGTTGATTTTGTTATATGGCTTTTCACTCATGGGGATGTATAGTAACTGTGTAATAGAGACTATCACCTCCAGTAGCATGTTATTTAACTTCATGGCATTGTATATTTCTGTTTTTCTTCTGCTGTTGATTTTGTATTGTGGTTTTTCATTTAAGAGGATGTATAGTAACTGTGTAATGTAGACTACCATTGTCCATGTCTGGAATGATGGACATATGATTGTTTATGAAGAACTATACTATAGTAATAATATAGGGGAACTCATTGGGCTGGGGAGGCGGGAGGAGATTTAGGAAGGGGGCAAGGGAAATCCCAGGACCTGTGGAACTGTATCATAAAATGATAATAATATTAATAATAAAGAAGCAAAAAAATAGGAAAGCAAATATCTATCTTGCACATTTTATAAAATGTGTAACTACTAACCACATTACTACAGTTCCCCAGGTCCTAGAAGGGCCTGGCTGGTGACAAGCTCCACAGCTCATTATGTTAGGGTGAACTGCCTCTGCTACAGGTGCGTGTTGAGGGAAGTCAAGCCTCTGAACTCCAGGGCATTCTACTAGACAAAATGTCAATTCCCGTTCCTGAGCATGCTTACACGTACGGCATTCACAGTCAACTTTAGATCAAGGTGGCTACAGCTAGAGCCCAGGTGACTCATGCACACACAGAGAGGGACGGTGGGTGGAACGGCGTGGGGGGTGGGGGTAGGGAGTAGGTGGAGACCCAGGCACTCACCCACTCCCATCACACACTCACTCACTGGCCCCCAAGCATAAATGATCTGAAATACACAAAGGGCTCAGCCACTTATCTGCCTGAATGAGAGTGCAAGTTCTCCTTTCCTAATAACTTCCTGAATATTTTATTATCGTTTCCGCCCAGGAAATCTCTTCAGTCTGTGTGGCTCCAACACCAACAGCCCACTGCTGAGAGGAAATGGCCCGGCAGAGGATCACAGCAAAGCTCCCCTCTGCCACCAGCCAAGGGAAGACCTGAGCTCTCACAACAAATACACAAAACAAAGGGTCAGGTTTATTTAAAGTATTTCCTGACTCTAATAAAATTCAAAAAGAACAAACGTATTAATATAACTACCAATGCATTATTATAGTTGAAACTCAAGAGTAAAGATTATGTGATTTACCTGCTAATAAGAAAAAATGGTACTCTTTTCAGCAAAAAGACTTACCTTGTATATTTTGTATATATACCTTGTATATTTTGACTCCAAGGTTTTCAAGGTATGCAGCTTATACTCCTCAGGTCACAATTTTGGGCCAACTATACCGCCTAACAGCCTACAATATACGTTAACATTTTCCAGTTAAAATCTCAGCCTAGGACTAAGGGCAGTAAGCAATCAGTAACTGAGCTTCCAAAACAAGACTTGTTGGGGCGTGCTTTGCCACAGACACCCCTGAATACAAAGGAGGGAGCTTTCTTTCTCTTTGGAGAGAAGCTGGTCTGCTTGCTACACAGGGGGACGGGAGCCTCTGTGCTACAGAGTGGGACGTGCCTGCAGGAAGGCAGACCCACGGCTTTACCCACGCTGTTATCCACGCTGTCATGCGGCAGCCTCAACTTCTCGTTTGCTCCTTGGGATGTTTACAGTCACGGAAAAAGTGACTTAGGGTGGCAAGCTGGCACAAGGTGCTTCCCCAGCCGGAATACTACGGCACAGAGAGACTAACCAATTTGCTGAAGGTTCCTGAAACCTTGGACACTGCACAGCCACTGAGCAGGCCAAGCGGAAGCCCATCAGGACAGAGAGAAAACAGCCACTGCGTCTCTACACCATCACAGCTGTCCCGTGGCCATCACACCAGTGTCCCTTCAGCCTCTGAGAGCCCTCTGCACTGCACTGGGCGTCTCAGAAGACCAGAAGTACTCCCACGAGCTGCACAGAGCCTTCTGTGACCAATCAACTTACTCCACATTCTTTAGTCGCCAGCCCATACAGCCCCTTGAAAAACCACAAGCTTCAACTGATAACATCTAAAGAACACTCAAAACATCACAGTGGTTAATCTGACACAACTCAATACAATGTGTCACAGAAATCACTGTAAAATCTCAGTGTCACTTCCGCTCCCCTTCTCCTATAAGAGTCTCATTTATTTGAGCACAAAATACGTTTTTTTTCCTATGTTATGAATATTAACTCCTATACTAAAACAGTGGTCCATGAAATATCAATTTGATACAAAACCTCCAGCCTCAACCTCCTCCTCCAGGGTCAAATTAGGTATCTTCTTATTTATTTTTTTTTAAGATTTATTTGTTTTTATTGGAAAGTCAGATACACAGAGAGGAAGAAAGACAGAGAAGAAGATCTTCCATCTGATGATTCACTCCCCAAGTGGTTGCAACAGCTGAAGCCAAGAGTCAGGAGCCTCTTCCAGGTCTCCCATGCAGGTGCAGGGTCTCAAGGCTTGGGGCCACCCTTGACTGCTTTCCCAGGCCACAAGCAGGGAGCTGGATGGGAAGTGGGGCCGCTGGAATTAGAACTGGCACCCATATGGGATCCTGGCGTGTGCAAGGTGCAGACTTCAGCCGCTAGGCTACCGCACTGGGCCCTATGTACCTTCTTTTCCAGCCTTGACCTTGTGCCACTTCACATCACCACTAAAACCTCAGAGAAAACTGCTCTTTACATGAGGCCCACAACACCACTGCAGCAAGCTTACTTATAGATGCTCACCCTCTATAATCCTCCTCGTTAACTCCCAAATGCCCTTGAAAACTCTATCTGGCTTACTAGGCACAGCACAAGAGCTGACTTCCTGCTGAAGAATATTCATTGGAGACTAGGGGCTGTGAAGGAGGCAGACAGGCAGTTAAGCTGCCATCTGGGACAACCACATCCCACACCAGAGGGCTTGCTTCCAGTCTGGCTCTGCTTCCAGCTCCAGCTTCTTACTAGCCCACAGGCTGGCAGGCAGAAGTGGGCTCAAGTACATGGGAGATCTGGATGGAGTTCCAGACTCCTGGTTTTGGCTTGGAGCAGCACTGTCTGTTACAGGAATTTACGCAGTGAATCAGAGAATGGAAACTTTTTAGATTCTCTCTCTCTCGGATAAATACATGAGAAATATTTTTTTAAAAGCCATTATTTGCCCATCCTCTGCTCCTTCCCTCATGGTGCAAGCGTGGAATTCTCTCTGCTGCAACAGAAGGTAAATCAAGAATACGCAAGGGTCTGGGCTATTAGACAAGCACACACACGGATCACACTCAGGAGACTGCAACCACGCCACTGAGACCCGACAACTGAGATGAATCTTTGGAATGCTCTCATCTTCATTTTTCTCCTTTCCCACTTGTCCCTCAGTCTGCTTCCAAATGCCACCTACAACTGTCAATAAGGGCAATACTGGCTCCATGCAAAAGACATTCTCCACTTCTCACCCCACTGAGCTGCCAGCCCAAACGCTTTCTGCCACACTAGCTCCTTTGACTCCCAGTTCTCTGGTGTTCTTCCTCTTCCACTCGAGTCGTCTGTGTAGCGCCAGTCCTTTCCAACTCAAACATCCGAAAGCAGATGGCTCACCAGCCTGCATTCTGCATCCACGCCACATCCCAGACTGCAACCAACTGTCCCTGGGGTGACTCGAAGTGGATCAACTTCATGACATCCAAAACTAAACGCATGCTCTGCCAGCCACCCTAACCCACTTCTTTCTTTTTTTTAAAAAAGATTTATTTTTATTATTTTTTTACTGGAAAGGCGGATATACAGAGAGGAGAGACAGAGAGGAAGATCTTCCATCCGATGGTTCACACCCCAAATGAGCGCAATGGCAGATACTACATCAATCTGAAGCCAGGAGCCTCTTCCGGGTCTCCCATGCGGGTGCAGAGTCCCAAAGCTTTGGGCCGTCCTCGACTGCTTTCCCAGGCCACAGGCAGGGAGCTGGAAGGGAAGCGGGGCTGCCGGGATTAGAACCGGCACCCATATGGGATCCCGGGTGTGCAAGGTGAGGACCTTAACCACTTGCGCCACCGTGCCGGGCCCAACCCACTTCTCTCTTAATAAAAGACACCGGAAACTACTCAGCTCACAAATGCTAAAGAACTGCTGGCAAAATCTTTCACAGGTACTTCTCCGCGATCACCACACGACATGCTCTAAACAAATTCTTCTCTCACCTAAACATCTCGTTCTCTTGTGACCTTCATTTCACCCTCCTAAACCAGACTATCACTCCAGATGCTTGGGTCACTGTCACGGTCCAAGTGTAGGAGATCTCACCCTCACAAGTCCTGCCATCCCGTCTCACAGGCACATGCGCTTTAAGACAGGTGCTCCCACAGGCCAGTGATTAAATTATATCTCGTTGGAATTTCAGATTTTTCCAACGTAGTAAAAGCACAAATCATTTGTTTGTATGCCAGTACTACAAAAATTTCAAGGAAAAAAGGGAATTAAAAGAGGTATATTTTCCTTACCAAAAACAAAAACAAAAAACAGCAATTCAGGCCTGGTGCAGGAGCCTAGTGGTTAAAGTCCTCACCTTGCACACACCAGGATACCATAAGGGCACCAGTTCTACTCCTGGTGGCCCGACTTCCCATCCAGCTCCCTGCTTGTGGCCTGGGAAAGCAGTCGAGGACGGCCCAAAGCCTTGGGACCCTGCACCTGCGTGGGAGACCTGGAGGAAGCTCCTGGCTCCTGGCTTTGGATCGGCGCTGCTCCAGCCATTGCAGCCACTTTGGGAGTGAATCAATGAATGGATGGAAGATCTTTCTCTCTGTCTCTCCTCCTCTCTGTATATCTGACTTTGCAATAAAAATAATCTTAAAAAAAAAACAAATTCTGAAATCTATGGAACAATTTTTGCATGATGCATGTTTTTTTTTTCAAGAACTCTTTGAAGATCTCTTTATGCACAGATTTCAAAAATTTTGGACACAAAATCTATACTTAAAATTTTCTTTTCCACAAGTTATTTGAAGTTCCTTTGTGGATATCCTTCCTCATCTCTTTTTCCAGAGAGTACATGCATTACTAACACAAAATTTAAAGGTTTTTTTTTCCCCCCATTATCTTAAAATTTTCCATTTTACATTATTTGAGAAGCAAAGAGGACAGAGAGGGAAATTCCAGTCACTTGACATTCCCTAGGCCAGCGCAGCTCAGGGCTCCTACGTGGTTGGCAGGAGCCCGTTACTTGTGCTTCCCACAGTTGTATGAGCAAGATGCTGGTCCAGGAATGGAGCCAGGTATCAAACCCAGGTACTACCAATATGGGATACCAATATGGGATACTACCAATATGGGATAAGGCAACTTAACCACCAGGTCAAACAACCACCCGAAGGTTGAAGTTCAATCATTCTCACGGCCCCAAATGCAGAGCTTAACATGCAGCATACCCCAAAAAACTTTAAATGGGACCCTGCACCCATGTGGGAGACCCAGAAGAAACTCCTGGCTCCTGGCTTCAGATTGGCTCAACTCCATCCGTTGCAGCCCATTGTGGAGTGAACCATCGGATGGAAGATTTTCCTCTCTGTCTCTCCTCCTCTCTCTGCAGATCTGCCATTCCAATAAAAATAAATAAATCTTAAAAAAAAAAAAAGAATTAATTGATGTCAACTCACTCTTTGATTTAGAGTCAAAAACTGTTTATATTCTTAACATTTTCAATTTAATTTCTCACTTATATGACTGACTCCAAAAAGGTAAAGCAGCATATAAAGAAAAACTAAAGCTTTAAAAAATAATTTTTCATTTCCAGATTTTACATAAAGGAAATACAGCCCAAATGCTAATGCTGAAACACATTAAAAGTCATCATATAATAGGATCATTTCGATGGAAAAACAACCAAAAACTTTCAGAGAAATGATGACTTGTTCAATATTTCCAATGTTAATGCAATGGTCCCTTCACGTGTAAAGGGTATTTGCCCTTGGGTGGGGCATTTATTTTCTGAAGGACCATCGCTTTTAAACTCAAAAGCAAGTCTATTCTTTCCAGTCAACAATCAAAATATGTTTCTCAAACTTGATGAATAAACAATCCTTCAAAACAAACTTTTGGGGTGGGTGTTTTGGCACAACTGGTTAAACTGTCACTTTACGACACCTGTGTCCCACATCCCTTATCAGGATGGGTCAAGTCCTGGCTACTGAATAGCCAACCTAATTCCTGTTCATGTGCACCCTGGGAGGTAGTAGAAGGACTCAGGAAGTTGGGTACCTAAGCCCCATGGAGGAGCTCCTGGCTTCACCGTGGCCCATCCTCAGCTATCACTGGCATTTGGAAAGTGAACCCAGTGAGTGGAAACAGATCTTTCTCTTTTTTTCAAATGCTCTTTCAAACAAATAATAATAAGCATTTTTTTTTTTGAAAGGTATAGATTCCAAAATCTCAGGACCAAAGCAGTTCACCGAGACTGGGACTTACACTACAATATTGTATCCCAATTTAAGCCTGGGCTACTCCTCTTCTGATCCAGCTTCCTCCTTATGGCCTGGAAACACAGCAGAGGATGGCCCAAGTGCTTGGACCCCTGCTCCGGTGTAAGAAACCTAGAAGAAGCTTCTGGCTCATGGCTTCGGGCTGGCCCAGCTTCAGCCATCTGGGGAGTGAACCAGTGGAGGTTGTACCCTCCCTGTCTGTCTCCCTCCCTTTCCCCTCTCTCCCCCTTCTTCCCTTTCTCCCCATGCGTGTGTGAGTCTGTGTGTGTCTCCTCCTCCATGGCCCCCATAACTCTGTCTTACAAACAAATAAATATGAAAAAGAGAAAAAAAAACCTCATTTAGGAATGCAACAACCATAGGCTATAGCAACCCAGCTCTATTAAAGATCTAAACACACAGATATTAGATGTACCACTTACATATCAGAAAATCAGGAAACTTAATTTTTGTTTTATTCTAGCTCTTCTGATTCACTTTTCCCTTAAAATTTCCTATTTTTATGATATACAACAAATGTTCATTAAATATTCTTGAACTACTGAATTGAACCTCACTCAACTAAGTCCAAGTTACAGCTAGTGAAATCGTATTTTGGGGCAGCGTCGACACAATGGTTGAAACCATATTCCACTCTGGAGGGCTAGCTGGAAGGCTGGCTCAAGTCCCGGCTGTTCTGCTCCCCGCTGATGCACACCGTGGCAGGCACAGAGGATGGTGTGTCGAGCCCCTGCCATACCTGCAGGATAGTGGCCCGGCCCAGTCCTTGCTGTTGTGGGCAATAAAGCAGCAGATGGAAGGTATCTCTTTCTTCCCTACCCACCCCTTCTCTTTCAAGTGGATGAAATTATTATACATAAAACATGCATTTCATTTGTTTAATGCAATCAATGACATAGTACACAATGTCCCATAAAGCAGGATGCCACTTCCAGATGTGACAACATCTGAACACATTTGTGAAGTTGTGCACCATGAACCTGGCATCAGAGTACATAGTCAAGTTACACCATCATACAGACAAAATACATACTTAACCTACAAAGAGCAACATATGAAGAAAAATAAATTACATTATGACAAAATGTGCATTTGGAAGACTTTTTTTTTTGTAAAAAAGATTACTTATTGGACCAATGTTATAATACAGTGAGTTAAGGTTGCACAAGCAATGTGTGCTGGTTCAAGTCTCAGCTGCTCCACTTTAGATACAACTCCCTGATAATGCACCTAGGAAAGCAGTAGAGGACGGCCCAAAGTCTTGGAACCCTGCACCCATGCGAAAGACCCAGAAGAAGCTTCTAACTCCTGGCTTCAGACAGGCTCAGACAGACTCTGGCTGTCACAGCCACTTGGGGAGTCAACCAGCAGATGGAAGATCTTTCTCTCTGTCTCTCCTTCTCTCTGTAAATCTGATCCGCCTTTCCACCAAAAATAAATGAAGTTTTAAGCCAAAACAAAACAAACCGAAAGGCCAACAGAGGATGCAGGCGCTCCAAGTGACAGCTTAACCCATTGAGGCACAACACTGGAAGACTCAGTCTAACAGCTTTGCCTATTCTTACTGAATGCAAAATTAAGACAGTCAACTTTCCTTACAGAGCATTTTGTGCCTTTAAATGACACAACCTGTTCTTCCTTGACAACATCACAAGACTAGCCGTTCTCTTCCAATCCAAGTTGGCACCAGATGCCTGTTTTTCTTAATTCCTCCTCTTATATCCCATCTGTCAAGCCACTTTCAAAGCATTATTTCCAATTAGAAAACTCCAGATCTAGGGCAGAAGTAGATTCCTAATTCTTCTTCAAGGAAAAAAAGTTATAAAATGAACATATAACTGCTATTTTCAAACGCTACCTATCACTTCACTGAACTCTGAATCTCTCGTTGAAAAACATTTAAAACTAGGAAGGCCATAAAAACCATGCTATCTGCCTTTCCCTGTTTGTACAGCACATGAGCAAACTCAACTGCACACATTACATAAACCCTTATTAATTGATAATGATCACCTAGTGAGAGGATAGGCTGGAAATGGCTAGTTAGAACAAGTGAGTAACTCAACCAAAACTGTCAGTAAGTTTTTAACTGGAACACATTATTCACATAAAAACCACTATCAACATCTTTCTGTTTACTTATATTCAGCAATCCAGCCCTAAAAACCAACATTTCAAGATGAACATTGGTCCTCTAGTTCTGCCAAAGAAAAGCCTCCAAGAATGGTATCTCTGACTCCGGGAACTAAGGCGAAGGTGCCTGCCAACATCTGGAATTCCAGAACTGGGCACAGCGCTGAAAACAGCCTGCATTCAGACAAATGTCTGCTGAGAACACCGCCCTCCATCAGAGGGCTCCTATCAGGCAAGAGTTAATCAGCCTGGCAGAGTCCCTCAGTAATTGCATAATTACAACCTATACGTACATAAAAGTAAAAACAATAAAACCAGTCCTTCAAATTACATCAAATACCACACTAAACCAAGTGAAGAAAACACTGGATTATTAGTTCAAGATGGCAAAAACGGAGCGCCTTTACATTTAACCAGTGATTCCCATCCAATATTCACAGGAACAACCAAACCAAAAATACCAACTCAGATCAATTTAAAAAAAAAAATCTTAACTATGTAAAGATTGTCAAAAATATAATAATAATAATAATAAGCCAATTTAAGGAAAGGCTATTAAAGGACACAATAACCAATTACAAGCACCAAGAAAATAAAAATTGAATTATTATAAAAAAAAACAGTAAATAAGAAAATCTAGGGAACAAATCACAGAAACGTGAGGCGCATGTGTGAACCTGGGCTGCTCTGAGGAAATGGCTGGCAGAGCAGCCAGCTGTAATGCTAGTAGAGGGGACAGAGACCAGGACAAGGATGGGAGCGGAACAGAGGCTGGACCACCATGTCCATAACCAAGCTCCAGCCCTGGAGTTCCCACTTCTGGAACTCAGAACTGAAGACGCATAGTTTGGTGGTAGCATCTGTCTCACAGCTCTTTCCAACATACCCTGCCCCTACTCCCTGCAAACCACCACACCAGTGATCACACGATGGAAACCTGTTTAAAACCTGAATTTTTCTCTGCACCTGAAATAATGGACCGGAAACATGCACAAGCTTCAACGAAATTCATCCCAATCAGCCATGCCCTGCACATACAGAAACCACGTGATCCACCATAATCACCTCTAAACAGATGCCTTCAGAAGCTACGGGAGTGATTGTTGTATGAATCAAAGCTTTCTGAAAAATTTAGAGAGCAAATTTTAGGGTATCTTTAGAATTCTCAATTGTAGAAGTCCCACCTGGAACCTTAGAGCACACTGTATACACAACACTGTATACAACAACCAAATCAGAAAATACTGCTTTCAGCCACAAAACCGAAGGGTTTTACAAAATACAATGGAAGCAAAAAGAAGCCAAATGAACATAATGAAAACCAAAGACAAAGCTTGAATTTATTTTTCCCTCTAGAACACAGAGGAGGATGAAAGGATAGTAAGAAAATTCACCTTCCAGAAATAACAGAGGCGACTGCTAAGTGCAACTGCTCCGTGCCAAGCAACAGCAGAAAGCAGATGGAATGCAGCATTCATCGAGGCATGCAGTCACTGCTGCAGCAAGCAAGCTCTACTGTAGAGCTTATCTTCAAAGACACCACACACACTCCTGCCACGGCAACCTAGGCTCCAAAATCCAGAGACACATCTGCTGGTTGGAACTCCTAACTGGATCGACAGACTTTAAAAGCTACAGCTGAAGAGACTGAAGTGAGCAAGAAGCCAGCCCTGAGGACCAAAGAGAAGCAAGGGTAAACCCCAAAGGCTGTGTGGGTCAGGACCTCACAGTGCCACATTCCAGAAGCAAAGGAAATCCTGAAAACAGTTACTGTTCAGCTTACAGACACTTCAGCCCAAGCTTCAATCATCTCCATCCCTGAATGTACCAGATTGATCTAAGCTCTCAGTACTCCTAACAAGCCTACTGGCCAGAACCAATGGCAAGTCCTCTTTGGGCAAGCATACCATCCTCCAGGTAGACTGATTTTTCATACACCACACAGGACCTTCAACCATAAACAAGCACAGTAAACAAAAAAACAAATATCAGGATAAATAGACACAAAGCAAATGCCCATGGGAACACACACAATGCAGTGAATTCAAGGAATAAAAATACAATATGAAGGAGTGGGTGTATGGTCCA
This sequence comes from Ochotona curzoniae, assembly GCF_017591425.1. Taxonomy (NCBI): domain Eukaryota; kingdom Metazoa; phylum Chordata; class Mammalia; order Lagomorpha; family Ochotonidae; genus Ochotona; species Ochotona curzoniae. Next base: position 82,815,092 of record NW_024467122.1, read on the forward strand.
AGAGTTAAGACACCCACATTCCACATCAGAGGACCTGAATTTAGCTCTTGGCTCCAGCTTCTGACAGCAGTTTTCTCCCAATGCATATTCTAGGAGGCCCGGTGATGGCTCCAATGATTGTCACTGTCACCCACATGGGAGGCCTAAACAGAGTTCCAGGCTCCAGGCTGAAGCTCCAGGGGCCCACATAAAGTAAGCCAGCAGATGGAAGTTTTTTTTTCCCTCCACCTCTCTCTTTCTCCCATGTGTTTGCTCTCTCTCTCTGCACATCAAACAAATCTAAAAAGAAGTACAAGATGGAGAAATGCAGCAGATAGGTGAAAACTATAAAGGAAAACAGAATGGAAATTCTACAAATGAAAAATTCAATGCATGGGACTAAGAATTCCAGTGAGGCATAGTCACAACAGCCTGTTGCAGCTGCCTTAACACAACCAACTGGCCATAACTGGACAGAGAAGCCACAACACTAGAGCTTCCCTGGATTCATGAGACAGGAAGACACAAGAACCCTGAGTAAACTAAATTCCAAGACAGAGACATTGAAAGTAACAGCTAGGAACTTACCAAAATTGGTAGAAGTGACTACTCCACTGATGCAAGCCCTCAACAAACTGGATCAAGACAAAGAGGACGACAACTGACACATCACAATCAGAGCCCTGACAACCACAGCAAATGGCAAATCCTAAAGAGAGGAAGCACACTTGCCATAAAAGTGTGAAAGTTAAGATGAACAGATGATTTCTCACCAAACAAGATGGAATTCAGCAAACCACACAGAGATATATTTAAACAGAGTCTGGGAGGAAGGTCCATCCAGGCTTCCTCCCTTCCCAAGCTGAGCATTTAGTCCAGATGCTTTCAGACAGATAAAGGCTGAAAGCATCTGTATCCAGCAGACCTAACCTAAATAATAATAGATACTGTCCAGGCAGATGGAAATTATAGAATGGGAGCTCAGAGACAGAAAAGCAAAGGAAAAGCAATGGAGAAAGTACGCATGCAAAAAACTGAAACTGAAAACTGGCAGAATCATGATGTCCAGTAAGTCTGAAATATAAAAAGAACTAAAACATACAATGGTAACATACAACTAGAAGGGAGGGGCACATGGAATTAAGCTACTATCAAGTCTTTGCATAGTCCCCCCAAAATGATTCAAGTATTTATCAAAGATGCATTCAGGATCCACTAAATGATCAGTGAAAGAAATGGTCACTGACAATGGTAGGAAAAGGCGAGGTAGGCAACTGGAAACAATCAAAGAGAAAGGGGAGCATAATAAGAGGCAACAGGGGTGAACCAAAAAATGGAAGATATAAAGCCAAATCCACACTTGTCATACTTAAAGACAAGCTCCAGGAAAGACACAAACTATTACACCAAAACCAAAAAGATTTAACCACATTACATAAACTACAGAAAACTAGAAAAAGTGAAAAAAATAAAGACAAAAACAAATTTATAGAATAATGAAAATTCAGCTGACACAGCTATATCAATGTCAGAAAACTGGACTTTCAGGAAAGCAACATTCCTGCAGATAATGACAGAATACACTTATCAAAAAGTTTAACTTGTCTAAATTTACATGCATCGAGTAATACAGACTCCAAATAAAAGGCGGAAACTGGCACACAGAAGACCATTAAGGGCAAAGACAAGAAAGCAAATATACTCAACTGAATGCTGGTATTCCAGAAGAAGAGGAGAGACGGCAAAGAAACAAGGGCCTTATCTCACCTTGTAGTAGACTTGTACGTTCAGAACAAAAGTACCTGAGTACAGAGAAGTCACATCACACAACCACTGTAAGTTAGCCCCGTTCACCCACATGGAGGAGCACGAATTAAGTAACAACAAGCCTCCCAGCTGCCATTCAGTGTGGGCGAGCATCCTTAGGTGAACCTGTTATCCCGGCTCGCTCACTGCATGAACATCTCAATACACTGCAGCTAAGCTGTCCTTCATCTGATAGTCAACAAAACAAACTGTTCCAACACTGGAGGGGAAACTGCCAAACTTACTGAGAGATAAAATACCAGCTTCCAGCTTGAAGTTCTCCTAAGTTTTTCTCCTTTAACAGGAGAACTGCAACAATGCATGATTTTACATAACTTGCTGAACTGGAAGCTACTGCTTCCCTAAAGTACAACTCTCCTGTTCTACGTTTAAAAAAAATCAATAAATAAAACTTCCATTTTGTCATATTCTGGTGAAATTTCTAGTCCCAAGTCACACATACAACAAATCTACAAGTAAATGTTTTTTAATGTGGGTATAAAGTACCTAGTAGACAATGACTAGTGAATTCTAAAAAGGAAAGACTGTGACACAAGAATTTATCATGCTTATGCAGAGGCGATTCCAAAGACCTAAGTGGGAGCAAAAAGAAGCTATCAAGTTAGTAGTATCACAATGGTACACATAGTATTTTTACTTACAAATGCTGCGACTGACAAATGAAACGGATTATTCTGAAAAGAAAAAAAGAAGTTGGGACAGCCATTGTGGCACAGTGAGTTAAACTATGGCTTAATTTGAGAAATGAGTACTTCATTAAAGATGCCTATGTCACCTTAAGAAAAGAAATGAAATCTTCAAAACAAAACAAAGAATGATAAAGCGAATTTGCAGGCACTAAACACCATTCCAGCTCAGTTCCCCGATTCCAGCTTCCTGCCAATGCAGATCCTGGGAGGCAGGAATGATGGTGCCAGTAACAGGGTCCCGGTAGCCACCTGGAATACCCAGAGTGAATTCCTGGCTCTCAGCTGTGGCCTGGCCCAGCCTCAGCCATGTGGGCATCTGGGGACTGGACAACTGTGAAAGCTCACGGATCTCTGCATGTCTGTCTCTCTGCCTCTCGCAGAAATAAATGAGTTTATTTTTTGTTTCGTTTTAACTGCAGTATGCACCCTCTCCAGTTTTCTCCAAGCATCATTAGATTTCAGTCTTTAAAGAGTATCTGGATATGATTTCATCAATCTTAAAACCTCTCCGTTACACAACCACTGATAAACTTCAGAATTTAAAAAAAAAAAAAAAACTTTCTAAGAACTAGCTGTCTGGTTAGGAACATTTCTGCTGCTGTTGCCTTTCTCAGCTTCACGCAGTTTTTTCCTTTACCGACCCGGCCAAGAAAACCATGCCCAACTAAAAATCCAACGCTTGGCTTCAAAACCAGCTCAGGCTCTAACAAACTAAGGCAGATCTCTCCAACTAAACAAATCCGTATGGCCCCTCAAGCCCAAGCCCAGGCTTTTAACAATCTAATTGTATGCAGCCAGAAACCAAATTGCATATACATTATCTAATTGTCGTGGCTTCTGAGCACGTTTCTCTATCCAGTACATGGTAATAACCAAAACAACAATAACAGCTTATGCTTAATGATGAAGACAAGCCAGGCTCTGTTCTGAGCCCTGACTCAAGTGAACCCAGTCACTGTTTCTCTCTGGCAGAGTGGGTGATAAGCTACCATATACGCCCGGTGAAGCTGAGCATTCTTCAGAAGTGTCTGTAAGTGTTTCTCTCCAAGCCAGCTCTCTCACCCCAGACCATGCTACACCTGTGAGGATAAAGGCAAAAAAAAAAAAAAAAAAAAAAAACAAGACTTCAGCTTCAACCCACTGACTGACACAGAAGTTTCCTAACGATTTATCATCAGCAAAATGAGCTGCTTTGCCTAATTCTCACTCTGGGCACTTATCTAACTTTAAGAAAGAGATCCTCTCCTGCCAACAAAGCAGCACTTCCTCTGGAAAGCCCACAATGAGGCAATGCCTAATTTCAGCACAGGCTTGCTTCCCTCCTTCCTCAGGTGGCACCACTAATTCTTGTGGCTTGAACTAGCACCTCTCCCAGATTTCTGAATCTACACATCTAGTCTAGAACGTTCATCCAAAATGGTTCTTAAACCCCTTTACAGAAACATCTGGAGCGCCTCAAGTTCAAAGTACCCCAGATGGAAACCCTCAAATCTGAAATCTGAGGGAAACTGGTCCCTCAAATATGTCTCTCGTAGTTCATTTTTAAATAAAATCTATTTTATTTATTCAAAAGGTAGAGTGAGAGACAGAGAGAGAGAGGCAATTCACTGGTTCACTCCCCACAAAGCCTCAACAGCCAGAAGTGTGCCAAGTTGAAGCAAGGAACCGGGAGCCTCATCTGGATCTCCCACGTGGGTTGCAGGGGCCCAAGGACTTTGACCATCTTCTGCTGCAATCCTGGGCACATCAGCAAGGAGTTGGATTGGAAGTAAAGTGACCAGGTCTTGAAATGACACCCATAATGGATTCCAGTGTTGCAGGCAGCAGCTTAACATGTTACGTCACAACGCTGGCCCCTCCGGCTTCACTCTTAACTCATTTTCAACCTCAAACCATCGCATGAGCCAAACTGACACTCCACTATTAAGATGAACTCAACTTAACCACTCTAAACCAAAAACTGCTCAACCTTCCTTGAAAAAAAAAAAAAAAGGTTGCAACAGCACGTCTTCTACTTGGTACTAAAGTCTGTGGATAAAATATTTAAGTTCTAGTCTTCCAAAATAGCACAGCTCTAAAGCTTATGAATCCACATAGCTATGGCCTAAACAAGATATGGCTTCCAAATTCATACACAGATGGCAAATCTCAAAGCCATAAACTGATGCTGTAAGTGCATGGAGGCTTAATTCAATCACAGCATCCAGGAGATGGGCCAAGTTGGAGGTGGCTGCACCACTGGGGGCATGCCCTCAGAGGGGACTTCTTGGGAGAGGGCTACTTGTAAAGCCAAGGTGGACCTCACCTCTGCATCTTGGCTCACTGGATGATCTGCACACCCTCCACCACTGCCATCCTCCAGCCTCACCAGGAAATCCAACCTCAAGGTCCACAGTTCCAGACTGTGACCCCCCCCCCCCCAAACCAACAATCAGAATAAACCTTCTGTGTCCGTGAGCAGCTTCTGCCAGGATTTGCTACACTGACGCAACTCTAACATAGAAACTTGGTACAGAGGACTTGGAATTGTGATTGAAACTGTATCTGAAGATGTACAGGAGCCTTGGAACCCGCTGAAGAGTCTGGCGGGACAGGCTCAAAGCCAACAATGCTGCAAACACAGTGCGATTCTGGTGGAGCGCAAGCCATGCTGATAACAGCTTCCGAAATGAGGGTTCCACTACTGGGAGGTTGGAACCTAGGCCTCCCTTGTTACAAGGTGGCAATGAGCCTGGCTTCATTGTGTTCATGTCCTGAGACTTTCTGGGAGGCTAAACTCAAATGAGTGGACTATTTGCTGCTTGGGAATATTACAGAGAGAACCAGGAGACTGGAAAGCTGTTGGAAAATTCACTGCCTAGCCAGAGAAGAGGCAGAGAAAAAGTGTTCAGGAGTGGAGTGTGCAGTGCAGAAAGGAACAACACAGGTAAAAGGGAACTCACATAGACACTAGCACCCCAATGGGAGACAGACTCCACAGTCCAGAGGCAGCCCTTCCCAACAGACCTCAACGTGCAGATATGTTCAAGGAATTTCCGGGATCGGATCTTTTCAATAGAGTCCCCCTGGGCTGCCCTGCTCACCAAGTCCAGCCCCAGAGTCTAGGTGGCTAGTGAAGTGCTCGGAGGCCACGACAGCTGTAGTGCAAGCAGACCCAGGAGTGTCTCACAACGGCAGCATGCATGTGTCGCAAGTCCTGCAGCAGTTGCACAATGCAGCTGTGGGGTCACAGCGCTCCCATTAATATTTCAGCAGGAGACCCATGAGATCAGGCAGAGTCGTGTTACAGGGTTAGAAGGTAGAGTCCCTGATGGGACACTGCCAAGAAACACTGATGTGGGGACCCCAGACGAGCTAAAATGCCTGTCAGGGAAAGCAGCAACAAGGTTGCTGCGCAGGTCTTGGAAAGCCATAGATATGGGCTCACAGCTTCAGAGAGTTCTGTGAAAGCCTGGACAACCTGAGCACCCAAACACACACTTGGCACAGGGGTGGAGCCACTGCAGGGAGCCCCCCTAGTAGCACAAGACCAGCAGGAAATGTGATGTCAGAGCTGCCTCACTGTCTTTGCCAGAACAACGCCTAGTGGCGGTGCAGAGCCGAGTCTCCAGTGTGTGAACAGCTGAAATATGGGCTACCCAGGCCCCTAGGGGCTGCTCGCCCACTACAGTATCCCAGGATGCCACACATGGGGTTTTAGAATTGAACATCTGTCCTGTGGATTTTAGTCTTGCAAGTTAAGGAGTTTGCCTCTCTAGGCAAACTCAGATGAGACTTTGGACTTCTGAATCAGATGCCAGGCCAAGGAAGACTTTGGAACTACTGGAGATGACAAGTTATGCTTCCTGAATTCTTGAAGTTGGTTAAATTCCAAAGTCATAAACAGATGGTACTCAGGGGCAGAAGCTGAATCTGATTATGGTGTCTAGGAGGTGAGCCAAAGTGGGAGCCCTCAGGTCACCAGGGCCCCGCCACTCTCCCTGTACTTCCTGCTCACCACGTGAGCCTCCACTGCCACCCTCCAGCCTCACGAAAGGCCAAGACAATGGGGCCTCCATCTTGAGCCAAAGTAAACCTCCCCCTTTTGTGGGCAGCTCGTTTCACATACTTCACGTAGTAATGAAAGAGGAAGCACTACCCATATCACGTGGCGCATGAGCTGCACTCAGCAGAAGTCAGATCACCAGAAGCCCTTGATTTGCCAGGGTGCTTATCAAGCTGGAAGCCATGAGAAGCCACAGGAGTCTGGGTGGAAATCTTGTGAGTTTGTTTCGTTGGTTTTTTATTTTGTTTTTTAAACGAAATGGTGTTCAACTCCACCAGTAATTTTCAAACACAAAATTTCAAGAGGGGCTAGTGTTACGGCGCGGCATGTTAAGACACAACTTGCAACACTCACACACGCTCACAGGCCGCATCGGGCTGCTGGTTCAAATCCCGGCTATTCTGCTTGAGATACTGCCTCCTGCTAATGCCCGTGGGAAGGCAGCGGGTGACGGCTCACACTCCTGGGCCCCTGCCCCAGTGTGGGAGAACTGGTTGGTGTTCTCTGGTCGTTGCAGATACTTGAAGAATGAACGAGCAGAAAATAACACACCCTTTTTCTCCCTATGAAATAATTCATAAATTCTTCATAAAAAGTTTGAAGAGATCATTTTCAAATCAGTAAAAACTAACAAGTCTGACCATAGCTTCTATGCTGACGAGGGTACGGGGGAAAAGGCGCTCTCTCAATTGTGGCTAACAGGAGTGTAAATCAGTCTGATGAACACTTTAGAAATAACTATCAAGAATTTTAATACACACATCTTCTTGCCTAACAAATCTACAAACGTACTCAGCAGTACCCCTGCAGTAACTGCACGAAGACCCTGTGGAAGTTAAGCTTACTGCATCACTTCTTTGCCATCAGAAAATCTGGGAACCTCAAAGGGAGTTGGTGACATAGATTACAATACACTCATCATACGTGATGACAGAGCGGGAGTGGGGACCAGTGCCCCAGGAGCCCTATCCTGCATTCCTCGCCTCCCATCCCCACGCTACTTCCTCACACCTCAGCATCAACCAGCGGAGACCACAGAACACTCCACGGGTCCCTGCGAAAGACACACCTCCCAGACAGCAGTGAGCCCTACAATGCAGTGCAAAGCAAGACAAAATCCTTCAGCAGCAACAAGAAGGGAAAGAAAATTGTCCTCCACCAGCCAGTGATTTCTGTGTATGCAGTACCCCCGTGTTTTGGCTACTTTAAGACCCCTTCCTTCCCAGTATCACAAGCCCATGGTGGGGGGCATTCCAAGGCAGTGTTCCCGCTCACTCCCAATCAGCTGTGGACTTAAAAACCAGATCCTACTGACTGCTGGAACCACACCTCAGTCAGAGATGTGCTCAGAACACGAGCCTCTGGGTTTCTGAGAAACCCACTCACTTAGGTTCAACAATGGAAAACCATTCGCTAGCCCTGAATTCTGCCCTGCGGCTCCATGCAGCGGAGGCACTAATAACACAGGGGTTAATGAAGTACTCTTTTTTGTTTTTTAAAGATTCATCTATTTTTATTGAAAAGGCTGATACACAGAGAGGAGGAGAGACAGAGAGGAAGAGCTTCCATCTGATGATTCACTCCTCAAGTGACCACAACAGCCAGAGCTGAGCTAATCCAAAGCCAGGAGCCTCTTCCAGGTCTCCCACTCCAGTGCAGGGTCCCAAGGCTTTGGGCCATCCTCGACTGTTTTCCCAGGCCACAAGCAGGGAGCTGCATGGGAAGCAGGGCCACCGGGATTAAAACCAGTATCCATATGAGATCCTGGAGCGTGCAAGGTGAGGACTTTAGCCACTAGGTTACTGCACCAGGCCCATGAAGCACTCTTAGAGTTTCTGCACTCAATCCCTTGCACAGGGGACACTACATATGCTTAAAACAGTTTACAACCTCACCTCAAACTGCCAAAACCTTCAAAAATTAACCAAACATATTCTCAAATTTCAGTTGCTATATTTAATGTTGTATTATGGGGACAAGTATAGTGGCTTTAGAGGTTAACTGTCTACCTTCAAGTGCAGGAATCTCATATGTGCATGGGTTCATGTCCTGGCAGCTCCATTTCCAATCCAGCTCCCTGCTTATGGCCTGAAATGCAGTGGAGGATGGTCCAAGGCCTTGGGACCCTGCACCCACATGGGAGACCCAGAAGAGGCTCCTGGCTTTGGATCAGCTAGGCTCCAGCTGCTGTAGCCATTTGGAGAGTGAATCAGGAGATGGAAAATTTTTCTGTCTCTCCTTCTCTCTGAAAATCTGTCTTTCAATAAAAATAAATCAATCAAGCCCAGTGTGCTGGCCAATGGCTAAATCCTTGTCTTGCATATACCAGGATCCTATATGTCCACTGGTTCATGTCCTGACTGCTCCAATTCCTATCCAGTTCCCTGATTGTGGCCTGGGAAAGCAGTAGAGGACAGCTCAAAGCCTTGGGACTCTGCATCTGTATGGGAGACCCACAAGAAGCTCCTGGCTCCTGGCTTTGCATCAGTTCAACTCTGGCTGTTGTGGCCACTTGGGATACTGTGCTGAGGCTACACTGTTGTCTGTACAACCTTTCTCCCACTTCGGGTTGGAACAGGTCCCAGGATTAGGGAGACACCTAGTGTCCTATATAGCTAGGTTGTTGGTGGTGCTGATCATGCTAGAACCTGTTGGACATTAGGTCTGGGTGCCACACAGACCTATTTTGACCTGTACAATGCCACAGTCGATATTATTTTCCTGTGGGACCAGTGCAATTCATGGAGTTCAGTGAGTTCTCGCAAGCTCAGCACATGCGCAGTTCACTGTTGTCCCCTGCAGTCCTAAAGCTACTGCCACAGTGTGCAAAATGGCACCTGACATACCACTACTAGAGTTCTGGATCTGTTGGCCGTCAGGTCTGAGGGCTACCCAGACCTGTCTTGAGTGGAACATGTGGAATGCCACGTTGCTGCAGTTCACTGCATCAGAAATGAGTTCACTTCCATCTCAGCGTATGGTCAGTCCTTTCCCTTGCCTTTGCCTTCTTATGCAAAATGGCGCCCAATTTGGCTCTAGGAGACTGACTGGGCTGTGAAATCCACCCTGTTCTCGCACTGCCTGTCTGGGATCTGCTGCTCTGTCTCTGCTCCTGGTCAAATCAAACAGACCAGCAGGACGGACAGTTCTTTGTCTGGGTTCACCTCCCAAGCTCCCAGTGCAAGTCCCTTCCCACCTGGTTGCTGGTAGAGTTCCAGCTGCTGGTGGAGTTCAGATTGCTGTTAGCTGAATGCCGCTGGAGTATCTGTCACTGCAACACCACACTGTTGTGTCTGTTGCTTTCCTGTGTCTGTCAGTCTCCAGGTACCCCTCTGCTGCATCCTCATGGAATGTTTCTGCATCAGTTTAAACGTGTCCTTATCCTATTCCATCCGCCATCTTGATTCACCTGTTGTGGCCACTTGGAAAGTGAACCAGCGGATGGAAGGTCTCTGTGTCTCTCCTCCTCTATAAATCTGCCTTTCTAATAAAAATAAATCTTTGAAAATAATAAATCTTTTTTAAATGCTATGCTACGGATGAAAAATACATAAGTGACACTTACAGGCTGTTCCATCCTCAAATACGGATACTACACCATTTACTAGACCTCATCTATAAAGATCCATCTTGATCTAAAAAAAAAAAAATCATTATCTGGGCACTGAGAAAAACAAACAATTTAGACTCGATTTCTAGGTATTATCATTTTTTAAATTCACTCTGCTCTAGTCTCCCCAGTGAGTTTTATTGACTATCTGTGATCAATTACACATCCTGAGAAGCAGCACACTCGGTCTCCAGACTTCCAGGTGACTTGGGAATAACCTGCCCCCAGAGTGTCCCACTCTGGGCATTCTGACAGCCACACATTTTAGGAGTCACTTCAGGAGGCTATCTCAGCGTCTCCACGGGGCACAGCAGTGTGCACACCAAGTAGTTAGCCTTCAAAGAACCACCTGATTTACTGCAATATTTAAAACTTCTGGCTTTAGGGGCAGGCATTTAATTGAGAATTTAAGTTGCATGTCCCACATCTGAGTGCTCCTGTACCACTTCTGGCCTGTGACTCTAGATTCCCACCAACATGGACCCAGGGAGGAAGACAATGGTTCAAGAACTGGCCTTCCTGCCACCTATCAGGGAGACCTGGATTGAGTTCCCAGACCTATTTATTTCCTTTAATTGGAAAGGCAGATTTTCAGAGAAAAAAAAAGAAACAAAGAGAAAGATCTTCTGTCCACTGGCTCAATCCCCAACTGGCTGCATCTACTGGAGCTAAGGTGATCCAAAGCCAGGAGCCAGGAGCCTCTTCCAGGTCTTCCAAATGGGTGCAGGGTCCCAAGGCTTTGGGCCATCCTCTGCTGCTTCCTCGAGCCACAAGCAGGAAGCTGAATGGGAAGTGGAGCCACCAGGACACGACTCAGAGCCCGTATGGGATTTCAGCACCTGGAGGTATCAGACTTGCCAGCTGATCCAGCATGCTGGCCCCTCTGGCCTCTTCCTTCAACTCTCCCAGTCCCGCTGTTGTGAGCATTACAGGACTGCGTATGTATTTCTCTCTTACACACACACACAAACACACACACACACACACACACACACACACACACACACACACTCTCTCTGCCTCTCAATTTATACATTTTTTTAAAATATAATTCTTGCTATCAAACAATTAAGGAAAGCTACTTCTAGCGGTTCTATTAAAGAAAGCTGTATAAACTGAACTTTACAGACTACTCAACTGCTAACCCCTGATCAAGAATTCCAGTGCTGCCCACAGCACTCGTGAGCACCAGGGTGGGTGTCGATTGGGCTGGGCTAGGTCTTGACTCCACTGAACCACGCGAAAGCTGTGTCTGGGCTGCAACACCCAACAGAAAGAACCAGAATGGGTATGGGCTGGTTGAGCAAGGCCACTGTTCCTGCCAAGACAGGAGGTGGACAAAGCCAATCTGGGCCAAGGACTCACTGATGTGCTCAAGCTCTGTCACTTGGAGGAGACCCGACAGAAGAGCTTGAGGAATTCCTTCGTAGGGACGCAGTCCATGCAGGTGAACGCAAGAGCCAAGTTAAGGAGCAGTGCTGACCTGCCAGGTTACAGCACCCGCCAGCATATATGTGGGTTCAAGTCTGGGGTCAGACCAGGCTGGGCCAGTTCATAACATATGCTTGGCAGATCAAAGAACCAGGAGAGGGTACAGGAGGGGCCAGGTTAGGCCACAACACCAGCCAGTTCACACTGGGAACAAGACAGGTTCTGGCTGTACTGGGATAGTCAGCAGCACATACCAGCAGGAGCTGGATTGAGCCAGGCTGTGCAACATGATGGTGGATGCTGAGATGAGGTGAGCCCATGCCAGCCTGAGGTCAGTGGCGCCAGGTTCATGAGTCCTTGGGGCAGGGAATCAGGCAAGAATTCGGTCGCCTGGCCTAGGTCCTGTGGCCTGCCCATGAGGTGGGTACCAGGTTTGTGAGCCCCGAGTGTGGGGGAGCCAGTGAGACTCAGGTTGTCTGGCCCAGGTCCTAGGGCCCGCCTGTGCGATGAGTACTAGCTCCATGAGCACCAGGGACAGGGGATCTGGCAGGGCTCAGGTCACCTGGCCCAGGTTCTGGGGCCCACCTGTGAGGTGAGTGCCAGGTTTGTAAACCCTGGGCATGAGGGATACAGTAGGACTCGGGTCACCTGGCCCAGAGCCCTCCTCTGCCAACCTGTGAGGTGGATGCCAGTTTTAAAAGTTCCAGAGGCAAGCAAACTGGCAGGGCTCGGGTCACCTGGCCCAGGTCCTTGGACCTGCCTGCGAGCAAAAAAAGGTGGAGCAGTGGACGCAGACCCTGATGAATATGGAGAATATGGCAGCCCATTGGGCACCATAGCAGAGGAAAGAGAACAGAGCAAATTGGACAACTATCCCAGGAAACAATGACAGCAAAAATCCAGGTAAATGGAGACTTGAGGTTGACTATATCAGCCAATGGACAGTGGGAAGGTTGCCTCACCCTTGGGTCAGCAAAACTGACTGCATTTCACAACTACCCAAACCACTTGATCAGAACCCTCAGAACGTACACCACATCAGAACCTGGGTTGATATTGGGTGGTGGTTCGTTCCCATCCCTGGGCACTGGGACATTTGGGAGACTGGGTGTGGCTTCCCCTTTATCTCTCCCCCTCCCCCCTGAGACAAGGAGAAATAGAGAATTTGGAAACAATGAATAAACAAAAAACAAACAAGAAAGAATTCCAGTGCTGATTTCAGTTAGACACATGCGTGTGAGCGCACACACACACACATTCTCTCTACATACTTCTCTTTCTCGCTTTCCTCCCACCATGTCTAGCCACCTCTCTTTTACATAGAGAATAAAAGAACAAAGTTAAACCCTGCTCATTTCAGCCAGCACCATAACCTGGTCATCTGCAAGTTGAAGTATCGCACAATTGCTTTAACAATGACTCCACATTCTATGAACTCAGCCCTAAAGCTATTTTCACAAACATAAAATAAAATCATACACACTCATTTACAGGCACCATAAAACACTTTCTAATCATATACTACTTCACATTAAGGAAAAAAAAAAAAAAAGGACGTACAAGGGTACTTCAAAGGTTCATGGAAACCAGGATTAAAACATGTTTAATTTGGTGCAAAAAAAATTTTAGAATCCATACTTACAATGAGTCTCCACAAGGTTCATAGAGAACACACATCCTAACAAAAAAATACGTATGAGTTTCAAAATTCAAGAGAATCAAAATAAACTTATCTTTCAGTTCCATTTTTCCCCTCAAACTTACTTTTTTGAAGCAAAAATCAATCGAGTTTAACAGAATGATATAATACGGGCCCGGCACCGTGGCCTTAGCAGCTAAAGTCCTCACCTTGAAGGTGCTGGGATCTCATATGGGCGCCGGTTCTATTCCTGGCAGCTCCTCTTCCCATCCAGATCCCTGCTTGTGGCCTGGAAAAGCAGTCGAAGACGGTCCAAAGCCTTGGGACCCTACACCCACATGGGAGACCTGGAGGAAGTTCCTGGCTCCTGGCTCTGGATCAGCTCAGCTCTGGCTGTTGTGGTCACTTGAGGAGTGAATCATCAGAGGGAAGATCTTCCTCTCTGTCTCTTCTCCTCTCTGTATATCTGACTTTGTAATGAAAATAAATCAATCTTTTTTTTTTAAAAGAATGACATAATACAAGCCCTGCAGCCAAACATTGAAAGGGTCCATATGCAAACACAAGAACTTACCCCAGGTTGTTTACCTGAGACACACCTTCCACTAAATTTTAATGATTTCAGGGAGTAGCTAACATCTTTGAGGTTATCTAATTATCAGCTCGATGGTCCATTAGACAGATGAGACACAGAAACCAAGAAATCTAAATTTGAAAATAATGGCGCTAGTACTGTGACATTATGGGCAGTCACCTAACACACTGCTGGCACCCTATGCTGGCACAGGTTTGTGTCCCAGCTGCCCCACTTGTCATTCATCTCTCTGATAACGGCCTGGGAAAAGCAGCAGAAGACGACCCAAGTGTCCAGGCACTTGGAAGACCCAGATGGAACTCCCAGGTCCTGGTTTTGCCCTTGCCCAAGCTAGGTCATTGCGGTCATCTGGGGAGTGAACCAGCAGACAGAAGACCTCTGTCCTTCCTCCCCATGCCCCACCCTATCACTCTGCCTGTTAAATGGATACACACATGCATACACATGCTATAGGGGCTGGGACCGTGGTATGGTGGAATAGGCAGCTGCTCGCGACACCATCATCTCATATGGGCACTAGTTCATGTCCTGGATGCTCCCACTTCTGATGCGGCTCCCTGTTAATGGCCTATGAGAAGCAGGGAAGGTGGCCCAAGCGTTTAGGTCCTTGTCACTCATAGGAAACTCGGATGAAGCTCCTGGCTTTGGCCTGGCCCAGGGCTGGCTGTGGGGACCACCTGCAGATGGAACATCTCTTTCTCGCTCTCTCTGTAAATCTGACTTTCAAAATAAATAAATCTTTAAAATTTAATCATGGCCTTAAGAAGTTGTAGTTTACAACCAAGGATGAAAATATCTTGAAAAGTTATGCAGGTATTAGTGTACAGCATCCGCCCCAACAGTATCTCTACTCTTCTATTAAAAAAAAAAAAAAAAGGAACTTTGACCCTCATACACCCACAAAAATTATCTTCTCACCTACAATACCATATAAGGGAATCCAAAATACAGAGGACACAGGCAGTGATTTGGAAGCTTCTTCCATCACGCACATCCCGTACCATGACACCTGGGTCCAAGTCCCAGCTCCACGTCCAGTTGAGCTGCCTGCTCAAGGGCGAGCTGGGAGGCAACGGATCCTGTCAAGCACGCGGTCTCTGGACTCCTGGCCTCAGGCTGGCCGGTCCCAGCTGGCGCAGGCATCTGGGAAGTGACCCAGGAAAGGGGAAGATCTGTCTTGGCTTGTCTGTCTCTGTTATCCATCTGCCTTTCAAATAAGTAAAAAGACGGTGATTTTTACAGTATATCTAAAGAAGAAAGGCCACATGCAGGAAGATGTTCATCACAGCTTTCTCCATCACAGCAAGATGGTGAGAAACAGGTCAACAACATGAAGATACAGAATCACAAACCACTCCTACAGCATTATTCCCAGGAATACTATCCAGCTCCCTGCTAATGTGCCTGGGAAAGCAGCAGAAGATGGCCCAAGCCAATGGGCCCCTTAGATCTATGCGGGAGACCTGGAAAAAACTCCAGGCTCGTGGCTTCAGACCAGCCCAGCTTCAGGGCCCCACCTAACATACCACTGGCACCTTACATTGGCACAGGTTTGTGTCCCAGCTGCCCCACTTGTCATTCATCTTTCTGACAATGGCCTGGGAAAAGCAGCCCAGTTGGGGCCATCTGAAGAGTAAAGCAGCTGATGGAAGATTTTGTTCTCCCTGTCTCTCCTCTTTCTGAAAATCTGCCTTTCAAAATAAAAAATAATTAAGTAAATCTTTATTTATCTAAGTTTGCTGGTTCATTCCTCAAATGTCTGCATCAGCTGGGTTGGAGGGGACAGGCTGAAGCAGGAGCCAGGATCTCCACCCAGGTGTCCTGTGTGCCGCTGGCACTCAGGGCTCGAGCCACACCTGCTGCCTGCAGGGGGGAGCACCAGCAGGAAGCTGGACCCAGGAGCCAAAGCTGAGAATCTGACCCAGGTACTCTCAAAGTGGGATGCTGCATCGTTAACCTCTCGGCCAATGACCAAACCCCTCTCCAGCTCCTCCGGTTGGTGATAAAACCAGAAATACCAAATACTGACCGCGGTCGCTACCTCCCAATACATGGAAATCACAAATAATGGTTTGGAAAGATTATACTAAACATAGCCTGCACATGGTGAGATTCACTAACGTTACCCCAGGACTTCCACTAACGGAGAAAAAGCTGATAAACAAGAAGCCAACAATGAGCAGTTCAGCCAAAACAGACACAATTCCAAATAATGTCATACTTTTTACAGTACATCAAGGAAACCACTTACACATGTACAGTGCTTAACAGTTCATAATCAACTTGCAAGTCAGTTGGGTAGGCATGGTATGATTCCTGCTCGCCTACAGGTATCGACACCACTTGCAGGTATCTGAGTTTGGAGATTTCCATATCTGAGTTTCCTTTTCACTACTTATATCACACATTCACTTCATACAAGTCACTGAAGGCAGCTACCATTTCTTATCTGCTCTGAGCTTTCACCCGGGAAATCTACGCTGTTTTATACCTCGTTCTGACACACGGGGAGGGCATCAGTCCTCTTTTAACAGATGATTTAGGAAGGTAGGTCTTCCCAAAGACAACAAAACCAACACACAGTAAAACTGCAGCCTGTCCAGGCAGACGTGCACGCTCCCAAAGGGTCAGAAAACTAAGTCATGGGAAGAATGGGTGAAGGGACGCAGGATGGCTGACATAGAAGGCAGCGAGGGTGGGAGGCAGCCTACACATGCTATATACACGCCCAGGTTCTGCTGTCAGACATGACATAGCGGAAGCAGATGAGTGCTGGGTGGCTTGACGCTGAGGGTTAAACAAATGCATTTCAACATGCATTCAACAAACACCGACTGGTTATCTATCCTGTGCCAGAAACTGCTGTTACCCTAGGGATACAGAAGGGGAGGCACAAAGGACGAACCCTGAGGAGTCCAACACTGACAGCGACATGAAGGGAGTACAGGCACTGAGAAAGCTCTAGGAACAGAGAGGGAAAGCACAACGCCCTGAGGAGAAGTTTCAGGGCAGGTGAGCAGGAGCGTGGCATCTGGTATCTGGCTGAGACGCTGTTGGGGACAGCTGCATCCCATGCCACAGTGACCTGCTTTGGGCTCTGGCTCCACTCTTGACTCTGCCTTGTCTACTGATGCCGACCCTGAGAAGCAGCTGTCAGCCCCTTGGGGGCGAACCAGCAGAAAGGACAGCTCACACCTTCTCTGCCTTTCAAACAAGAAGCAATGTTTTTGTTTTAAAAAAAAAAAAAAAAGAAGGGGACAAGGTGGGAAGCGGCTTTAACAGCACAGAAGCTCTGCAGCGAATCAGCTGGCGGAACGTGAGGCACACATCCTGCAGGTGGCTTTAAACCGCAGCTGGGGAGTGGCAGGAAGGACCTTACAGTTCAGACTGCAACATGCAAGCCCAGGAACCCTAACAGGAGGCTTCAGGTGGGAAAGTGGTAATGTTTAGAAAAATATTCTAGAATGTTCATTGTAGCAGGAGAGACTGGACAGGAACATGGAGACAAAGAGGCTGATTAGATGAAGGAGCTCTCCCATTAGTCCAGCTGAGGATGGAGACACCGATCCAGGTTCAGGAGATACTTGGGAGGTCATTGTGAGACAGAACCACGGGCTCCGGGCAGAGGGGCAGAGGGGTGTTCTGGAGGTTGACCTGGACAAGCGGATCACCAGCAGCAGCCACAGAAGGAACAATGACAGATGAAGGAAGAGCAAGTGCAGGAACTGGCTTGTTATTACTTGAAGGAAGCGGGAGGAAAGCACAGATTACCTCTGCACTTGCGCAATGCAATGCTGCTATTCAGTGAAGCTACAGAATGAGGCAGGTGTGGGGAGGACACACAGCTCACACGGAGAAAGTGAACAGCAAGTGAGCCCACAGAACAAGACACTTCAGATACCAACAGCTGGTGAAAGAAAAAACCTGAGAAACGAAAGAAGAGGGGCCAGGCGTCGAGGCAACGCCGCACCAAGGAAGGGAGGAGGGGAGGAGGAAAGGAGCAAGGGTCTAGCCCAGCAACTGGGACTCCGGCTGGCATGGCCACAGGCCACATGGGAGTATCTGAGGGTGAGTTCTTGCTGTGGCTCCTGACTCCAGTGTCCTGTTCGTGCAGACCTGGGAGGCAGCAGGCAAAGTAATTAGTTCCCTGCCACCCACGCGGGAAACCCAGGCTGAGCTGTTGGTTGTTGGCATGTTCCTGGCTTGGCCTCAGCTGTTGGAAGCATATGGGGAGTGAACCAGGGGCTGGAACCCTCTCTGTCTCTGTTGCTTCTAAAATTTTTAAATACAGGATGAGGGGGGAAAATTCAAGAAGGATGGAGAAGGTAAAAAAAAAAAAAATTATAGTAACATTTACAATACGCCGCACAGTTTTCTGACAAGTTACTCAAGATAAGAACCACTGCCTTCGAGGTAATAAATCAAGCTGGCGTACTGACTGCTGAGGCTGTGGCTATGGAGCCCTGGATGACAGATGTCACTGAAGAGGGACTTGCCCTGCACAGGCTGCTGACATACCATCCTCCCAAGGCCCCTGCTGGCCTCTCACTTCCTTCAAGCAGATGTGTGCCTCCTTGTGCCAGCACTCCAGCAGTGCTGGCCACCTGCTGTGTCACCAGCCCTCCACCTCAACATGCATGGACCCCAGTCTGTCCACTCTGAGAAAAGCATGCATGACCCTCAGTGTCACTCCTCTGTCTCCACCTGTTACATCTCCACTCTCACCACCCCCAAAGGAAGAGGCTGAGCCTACACAGAACCGAAACAAAAAAATCAGACCCCCTGACCAACAGCCTGTTCCAACGGCTGCTCTCCTAGGGCTCCAGTCTCTCCCTCTCACCCTGGGCTTCTAACAGAACTGACCCCCCTCTCCTTGCTGCAGTGAGGCGGGGCAGGGTGCAGAGAGCACAGAATCCCAAGATGGGTGCTCTGCACCCACCTGCACCTCTCAGCCGAGGGCCCCTCCTGTTTCTCTCCTTGGGTCTCCCTTCTCCCTGCACCCCGAGGCCCACGGCAGGTGAGGCTCCTGCAGTCCACAGCTTTCTCCTCTGCATTGCATCGGTGTCACACGATAAAGTCTTAACACAGTCGAGAACCGTTATCTCTGGCCACCCACAGACCAGAGTGTAAACTCCATGGAGGCAGACAGCCCACGCCTTGCACCTCGCTGGAGCAAACAAAAATCTCATGAACGGAATTCATGTTCAAACACACGCTCAGGGCAGCCTAAAAACTCACCAGCCCTTGCTTACAGAATGAACGACCAAAAATCTAAACCCCACACATGACCTCAAATGTACATACGGTGACGAATTGCACGTACATCTATCTACACAGAAGACAGAACAAAAGTGAGAGGAACCTGCTTGCCAAGGGCTGTCACATTTCGCTCGCCCTTCCCCAGGTGGAGCTGCCTCAGTTAACCTACATTTCAGGACCAAAATATGGGACGGAACTCACTTCCAGGTTGAATATGCAAGAGCACACCCGGACATAAGTGCTGCTAATTGGACACCTACACTTAATTGATGTAGCTGTTAGAGGCTGGCCACTGGCAGGAGCCAGGAGTCAAACGGATAAGCTGTGTAGGTATATATATGCACAGCTTTGCAAGAAAATTAGGAGTTGATCAGCCAAGATACACTGCAGCATTATTTTATCATACAAGCTGGGGGGCAGAGCAAGCACTGGTCCGGCCATGCCTACCAGCAGATGACTTTCAGACCTAGAAACTTAAGTCACCCCAAAAAAGCGAACTGTTTTATCAAGTCGTATGAAATATCATATCGGTCAAACAATTTTAACTGATACTAACTAGGACGTTCCAGAGCCAGCAGTAACCGTACCTTACTAAGAACCCTATTTGTAGGCTTGCCATTCGTGCCAAGCGGCCTCTAAAATTAATCAGAAATGCAGTGATTTCAGACAGCTAAGATACGCAAAATAAACTAATACAACCATAAACACCAAACAGGGTTTCTAAAGGTTCATTAAATTTTGTACACCGTCACTCGAAAAATCCAACGCTCGGCCAATTCCCTAGCTGGAGCGGCCCAACAGGCTGTAAAGGCCACTGCCACCGCAGCCAGGACAGGCTCCAGCCCTGGGAACTCCAAAAGCGCCCCAGGGGTGCGGCCAGGGTCAAACGAATAGCTTGGACCCCCGCGGTCCGCGCGCGCGCGCGTGTCCCCAGGGCTCCCCCGGGACAACCCGCGCGTGCCGGGGCCTTGGGAGGGAGGCCGGCCATTCCCTGGCTCGCGCGCGGGCAGCGCGGCCACCCCCGCTGTGCTCGGTTGGTGGAGAAAGGCAGAACCGGCGGCCGATCGGGCGAGGTGTGCAGTGGCCTCTGCCGGTGCCCGCGCGCGCACAGGAATGTCCCACTCGTACAAGTGGGCAGCGCCGGCGGCCGGGCGGGGGTGGGGAGAGGCCGTACAAAGCCGAGCCCTCGGACCGGCGCGCTCGTCCCGCACGACCCCTTTTCTCCTCCTCCTCGGCCGCCGCCGTGGCCGAGAAGTTGCGGCGCGTCGGCTCCCGGATCCCGAACAACAACAACAACAGCAACAGCAACAAAACGCCCTCTGGCCCCCCGACCCCCCGGCCCGAAGAGAGCTGCTCACCTGGCGACTGCGGCGCGGGGCCGCCTCCCGCGGCGGTGGCCGGGCGTCCGAGCAGCAGCAGCAGCAGCGGCAGCAGCGGCAGCAGCAGCAGCGGGCCTCGGGGCCGCCGCGCTCCGCACCCCGCCGCCATCTCTCCCCGCGCCCTGGCGGCGGAGACGGCGGCCGCGGCAGCAGCGGCGACAGCGCCGGGCCCTCGCCTCCTCGCCTCCCGCGCGCAGCCGGTTCCTCGCCGCAGTCGGGCTCCGCGGCTGCTCTCTCCGGCCTTTCCTCGCGGCCAACGGGGAGGAGAGAGAGAGAGAGAGAGAGAGACTCGGGGGCGCCTCCCTCCTGCAGCGGGGAGGGGACGGGCGAGGAGAAGCGGAGAGAAGAGGGGGCGTCAGTGCATTCCGGGGCCGGGGGCGGGCCGGCCTCCAGGTTCCAGGCGCCGCCACCCGCCGCCGACTCCAGCTCCCCACACCGCACCGCACACCACACACACACACGCACACACACACACGCATACACACCCGTGCGAGGGGGGCGGAGACCGTGGCGGCCCGACGGGGGCGGGACTCGGGGCACGCACGCGCGCCGCGCGCACTCGTCGGCCCTCTCCAATCCGGCCTGCGCCTCACGGGTGGCGGGCGCGCTTCCCTCTCGCCCGCCTCCTCTCCTCCTCTCCTCCTCTCTCCTGCTCTCTCCTCCTCCTCCTCCTCGCCGGAGCCGCGGACGGGCGCCGCCGCTTGCTGGCGTCAGGGAAACCCCGGAGAAGCGGATGCAGATCCTCCTCCCGTTCGCCGCAGTCCCGCGCCTCCGCCGCCTCCGGCTTGTGACCCGGGGATCGGAAGGCTTTTCCCGCTCCAACCCCGGCCTTGTCCCCCGCCTGCCTCACGCGCCTGAGGCGGCGGAGACCTGAGGGCGAGCGCAAGCCGGGGCTGGTCGGTGCGAGGCGGCAGCGCGAGCGCGCACCTCTGCTCCCAGCCCGAGCCCGCGTGTCCCTATATAAGGGCCTGAGAGGAAAGCCAATGGCCTCCGGGAGGAAGCCTGGGTACGCACAGGGTCGGCGCGGGGATTTATGGAGTCGCCAAAAACAATAGAGATCCCGCCCGGCCCCGGCTGCGATCTGGCACGGCTCCCACGGGAAGGGAGGCCGGTGGCGCTGGGCGGGCAGCGCCGGGCCGAGACAAAGGTGCCCGCGGTCACGGCCCCGGCGTGCGGGCCCGCGGCTGCCCGGGGCTCGGCTCCTGGCGGGAATCTCGGCGTTGCCCTGTGCTCTGAGGGCGCCGGCACTTGGCGTGCTCGGGATTCCCGCCGATAAACGCCCGCAGTACCCGGAGCGGGCGGGCTGTGAGGAAGCCGCCCGGCCCTCGGTCGAGTGACCCGCGGCCGTGGAAGATTCTTTGGAGACCGATCCTTTGTGGGTCGCGCGCCCAGAGCCGTGTGCGGCCGCTGAAGGGTTTACTCCCTCTTCCCTGTAGTCGGAAGCAGAAGGATTGCTTCCCCAGAAGAAAATGGCCATTTGAACAGTGCCTCCAGGCCTTCCTGGCCATTTTCTTGAGCGATTTCTTTACGAAATTCCAGAATTAACCATCTGAGGAATAGATAAACGTTGAGAAGAAAGCGCTCTGGATCCTCCCCCAAAACCTCTTGGACTAGCAAAACAGTGAAATTAGGAACCCTCATTCCTTATCTTTTCCTATAAACAATTATTCCTTAAACAATTCCTATAGAAGAGCAAAGGCGCATATTGTTTTCCATTAAGGAAACCATTTAAATATCTTTGTTTTTCTTAGAGTAGTTACCCAGCAAAAATATTTTCTAAATACCCCTGATTGACCTGTTAAATTAGAAATAGATTACATCCCAATTACTTCCCAAGAATTTGCTTAATTAACCTTTAATAATCACATCATTATTCAGTTTTCTGAGTTAATTAGTCAGAAAAGCTGTTTGGAAACGAAATTGCCATGCAAATGTTGATTTCGGATATCTTTCCTAAGTCTGGAAAAATTTCATTGTGTTTAAATTGTGTAATATGCAATGTGAGGTTGACAGTGAAGCTCGCATTTATCCCAAGCTTTGAAAAAATTTTGTGGCTAATTATCAGATCGATTTTCATATATGACCCCTGAGAATTCTCATGAATTAATCGGCCCACTGTGTATGTCAGGTTTATTCTAAAACAGTTAAAATGCTTTCTATAAAATAGGGTGACTAAATCATATATTTCTGGCTTGTGACTAAACCACAATTTTAATCAAAGCCTCTCCACTAAACCGCTAACAGATGAAGTTCCAGATACAAGTTAGCTTGTAACAGTTCTAAAGAGAAAACTAACAGGTACACCCTTGAATTCAGATGCTTTGCTTCAATGTTGCTGATGCTACAGAGATTGCCTTTAAAACTTCGTTTGTAGTCATTAACCCCTGGTTTATCCAGTAAGGCGTAGGAAGGTAGTTTTCAAGCATCTTATTGATGATTCAATGAATATTGCAGTCCACACTCAGACAGCTAAGCAACATACACTGATGCTGTCTCAACTATTTATCTAGGAAGAGACACTAAACCTTGAGTGAAATTTACACTTTTTTCATCTTAAGTAAAATTAGAACATGAAACCCATGTTGAAGGAATAGTACACAAAGAAACTTTAGAGAAAAGAAAACAGAGCAGCCATTGTATGTTAGAATCACAGTGCAAGCCAGAAATAACTAGGCCAAAAATGCATGTAAAATTCATTCTAAGTGTGTTTTGATAATAAAAAATAAAATGAAAATTCAAGCCTACGAATATAAAACTTGGTAGGGCTCTTATCCCCGGTAGTAAAAGGATTGTTTCTCAGCATTAGGCAGTGTAGTGCAGTGTTTAATTGCTGCCAGTAATTGGATTCTGCAGTGTTGGTCTGGCTGAATCCCAGTATCTAAGGCTGGAAAAAGAAAGCTCCCCCATCAACCCTGGGTCCCAGGGTACAGAGTGTTGCTTAAGCATAGCAGCTTTCCACCAGCACTTGTCCGTGTTTTAAGAACCTGGTTTTGTTCTACAAAGATATCATTTCTACATTGGCGTCTTACGTTCAGCCAGGTAAAAATTGTCTCCCTTTCTGTTCAAAAGCTCTACCTGTTGAGCAGAGCCATCTTTGATTAGCATAATTAAGAAGGATGTGTGCTTCTCAAGGACAAAGCCTGCATATATTAATTTTACTTGTTACGTGTTGCTTAGTTAGTCAGATATGTTTAATTCAATAACAAGGTACTCATTCAACAAATATTGAGAAACTTTTTTTTTATCAACTATTTGCTGGGTGCTGGTATAACAAAGTTTTTAGTTTATTCATTTAATATTTATAAAGCACTTCCTGTGTCTCAATTTCTGCCCTATGTTAAGAGAAGGCAACCAGTGAGCCAGACAAATTTCCCAGTGTAGCTGAGAAGAGACGCGAATATAACAACAAAGCTGTGTGAAGACTGCCATGGTAAAGAAAGATAAGGAGTGTGGGAAAACGAGGTAAGAGCATCTAACCTGAGTAAATTGTGTGTGGAGGTGGGAGTGGGGGCGGTGACAGGGAATTAAAGAACCACTGATCTGTGCTGAGACTGGAAGGCAGATAGGAGTTGGCCTAGCCACACCTGCAGTGGGAAATAAGCTACAGATTTGCATTCTAGTCATTAGGGCCATGAAGATGTGGAGGAGACAAGGGCAAGAAAAACAGCTCCAATTTGGTTCCAGTAGATGAAGAGAACATGATGGTGGCCTGGGATAAAGCAGAAGGGATTAAGAGAAGTGAAGAGATAAGAGAGAGATTTAGGAGATAGAAACTTGCAGGAGTGTGTGGGAGAAGGGAATGAGGGGGAATCGGGTTTCGGCTTGGGCTGCTGAAGATGGTGTCACTCACTAGCCGGGGATGAGGAGGAGCAGATGGGAGACCATAGCAGTGGACAAGATGAATTTAAAACATTTTTGAGACATTGGGGCGGAAATAGCGGAGAATTGTTCAACTGTTGGTAGTTGTGCAGGACGATGGGGGCTTGAAAAGTCCTATGCATCTGCCGTTTCTGTGTGAATATCAGGTGCCTTGAATATAAAGTGACCCTTTGTTTTTCCAATCAATGCCCTCCGTAAAACTGTGTGACCAATTTGAATTTTGTAAACTTTTAGAGGTAATGGTGAAATAATGAGAACTCTACTTGTACTGTTATTGGATTGAGTTGCTTATACTTATGTCATTTACATAATGAGTGCAATTTTTAAAATCATTCTGTTCAGGCTCTTCGTGTCTTTGTTATCAGTATCATCGCATTTTGAGTCTTACACAATTTCCTAGGACATACCGTCTTCTTTTCCCCTATGTTTTTGGTATATATGATGCTGATTCTGGGAATTTTATTACAAGACACATTACCTAATCATACCACAGCATTCATCCTATAGCCAAATTCATGTTCCATATTGGTTTTTTTTTTTTTTAGTGAGTTTTGAAGATTTTTTTTTTACAGGGACATCCAACACTTGCAAGTAAAAGTATTTCCCTAAAAATACTTTCCAATTCCGTGTTAGGTTTGTTCCCTTTCTTACCAGTTTTATCAAGTAGCTTCTATATGAACATTGAATTAAATCATTTCCTCTTAGTGGAAAATCATATATTCTCACAGAAAGCATTTTTTTCTTCAAAATAATTGAGAGTCTCCAATCATCTACAGGGCAGTTTATGCTTCAAAATGTAAGATATGGGGCAAGTACTTAGTCTAGTGGTCAAGTATCCCATAGCTCACATCGGAGTACCTGGGTTTGATTACCAGCGCTGGCTTCTGACTTTCTGCTAACGTGGATCCTGCGAGGCAGTAGTGATGGCTTAGATAACCAAGCTTCTTCCACTCCAATGGGAAACCTTTGTTGAGTCTGCAGCTTCCAGCTTTGGCCAGACCCTATCATAGGCAGTGGGTAGCGAGCCAGCATGCGGGAATGCTCTCTCTGCTTGTCTATGTGTGTCTCTCACATATCCATTTTTGTGCTGTGTAATAAAAAATAAAAATTGTAATTAAAAAAACATGTCTTTTATGAGGAATTACTGGGAGGAGAGAACTTTGTCTTATATTTGGATATATGTACAAATGCCAAGAAAGAATTTAAGATTATACCAGAAGAGTTTAGGATGCCAGGCAAGGACAGAAGACAACAATGGTGCCAGCACTACAACCAGGACCTAGCCAGAGGAACACGGATACATTGAAGATACAGACTTAAAAAAAAAATTGAACAACACACAGACATATGAAAAGAAAACCAGAAAACTGTGATATCACAGAAGGCAAGGTTAGAAGGTGTTTCAGAATGCAGGAGTAGCCAACAGTCTTCCACCTTGGAAGGGTCAAGGTCAGTAAGAGCTGAAAAGCATCCATTGTAATTTCAGTTGAAAGAGATGGTTCAGTCATGAGAGAAAGCAAGGCTTCTGGCTGCCATGCCCTGTTACCGAAGATAAACAACTGCTCGAGAAGTTTACCTGTCATTGGAAAAAAGAGTGGATAAGTCTAGAAAGGATTAGGCTTTTTAAAGGGCAGGAGATTTCAATGCTAATGCCAGAAGCTAATGTAGAGGGAAGTGGTGAAGATACAAGAAAGAAACAGGATAATTGGCAGCTTCCAACACAGTGCAATAGATAATTTGCAGCAGTGATGCAGCAAGGCACTGATTATCTGACCTCAGGCAGCAGGCAAAAGGACCTCGCAGAATGGAATGACACCTAGCCCTGTGGTTGCCAGGAAATGTTCAGCACTATTGTAGCCTATTTCGTTCCTGTAGGATCTTAAGAAAGACAGAAAATAAGCAGGAACATCCTGACATTGGCTACCTGAGCCAGCCTTCCACTGAGGATGTTAGGGTTTTGCTTTTTGGTTCCAAGTCATGTAGTATATGGACATTAAATTCTGCCTTAAGCAGAGAACAGTTTTATTTAAAAGGGCCCTGGTGTCTTGGGATAAGGATGCCAACAGACCTTGGAAACGGAGCCAGAAGTCTGGAACAACTTGGAGAATCTCCGAAGTCTTCTTGTCTACATTGGATCTCTCAAGGGCCTCAGCTTCACTGGCTACACACTGGCTCACTTTGTTAAAGTCCACAAAGCGAATGGCTGTCCCCAACTGCCAACTTATCCTGTTACACTCTAATGCTGTCTGTCCCAATAAAAAAAATTTCTGTGAACAGATTGGTGGCCAATCCTGATCTCCAGCTTACACCATTCAGGGAAGACGCTGCACAGAACTTGCTAGAGTGGCAGCTGTACCTGCGAGGAACCAGTAAACAAGGAAGGAATGTGCTGCTATTTGTGGAAAACTGATACCAGTGCATTCAACAGACATCTATTGTAACTGGGACCTGTCAGTATATTCCAATCACCCAGCCAGGTACCTGGTGCCTTACAAATATTTGCCTGAAGAATAAATATTTAGCGTTGATATGTGAAGGGAATCAAGATACCAGGAATTGAGTGGGAGGATCCAGAAAGCAAGCAAGCAAATACAGGTGTTTGTACCTGGTATTATAAGCAACAGTATGTCATCTTCATCCTTAAGGGTCTCTGCGTCTTCTATGAAGTAGGCAGTAAAGTCATCTGCCACAAGAGAAGGACTGAAATAGTGTTTAAGAAGACTGGTGGTGTCTAGAAGAGTCAGAGGAGAGTAAGAGTAGAAACTGTATGTTTCAGGGCCCAGGTCAAATTGACAAAGATACATTTGTGACTTGTTTGCCATCTGTTATTCATAAAGCAATCTATGGTAAGAAGAAGAAGGGAAGGCAGTTGGAGTGAGTCAGATTTGGAGATTTCTAGGAGTAAGTGAAGTAAAAGGACAAGGGTGCTGCAACAGTTATTGCACTAACAAGCCATGTGCTTTGGGCTCCGGAGTGGGGAGCCATTTGGATATTTATAACAACATTTGGAGATCGTACAAAATTATTGACTTAAACATTAGCTTGCTATAGATGTATTGAATTTTGAGGTCTATCTGCAGTTGTGTTGACAGGACTGGACCATATGATTTTGTAGGCTACATACAGCCACAGGCTACATGTTTCCCCACCTCTGGAGACACTGAAGAAATGAATCTAGGAGAAAATGGGAGTATCTGGGACTTGGGGCACTCAGTTATCAGAGTAGAGGCCCTAGTGAAGTGAAGTGAAAAACAGGAACACAAAGGGAGAAGGTTGAATAGTTGAGACTCAAATACTGATGCTCACTCTTGCCCAGGAGTCATGAGCGCCAAGACACCTCGAGGTAAATGTTTGGTGTCTCACTCTTTGGTGCATTAGTAAAATGTTTTGGAAATGGTAGGACTTTCCTTTTTACTTCTCTAGATTCAGTTCTCCTTGGTTGCCTATCACGGAACTTGTCTTCTGCTTTCCACAATGAATTTGAGTGTCTGCTCCCTAAAAAAACAATCAAGAACTGCCACCCCCAGCTAAAATATTCAACAGTAAGAACCAGAATGGTTATGGCCCAGTTGGGCAAAGACACTGTTCCTGCTTGGACAAGAGGTGGACAAAGCCTGAGCCAAGGACCCAGTGATAATGCGTGAAATCTGCCACTGGGAGGAGGCCTGATGGAGGAGCTTTGGAAACTCCTTTGTCAGGATGCAGTCCCTGTAGGTGAGCACAAGAATCAAGGCAAGGAACAGCCCAGATCAGTCCAGGATGCAACACCTAAGAGCATATATGTGGGTCAGGTCAGACCAGGCTGGGTCAATCCATAGTATCCACTGGCAGATCTGAAAACCAGGACGGGGTGCAGGAGGAGCCAGGTTGGGTCACAACACGAGCCAGTTCACATTAGGGCCAGGACAGGGAGCTGGCTGGGTCAGGCTGGGCTGCAGCACCCACCAGCAGGAACTGGAACTGGGAAAAGACTGTACCAAGCCAAGCTGCTCAGCTTACTGTTGGATGCCAAGTTGAAGCAAGCCATGCCAATCTGGGGGCAGTGGTTGTAGATCCATGAGCCCCAGGGGCAGGCAGTCCAGCAGGGACCAGGTCATCTGGCCAGGTCCTTGGGCCCACCTGTGCAGTAGGTGCTGAGTTCATGAGCGCTGGGAACTGGGGGTCCTATGGGGTCCCAGGTCACCTGGCATGGGTTCCTGGGCCCACCTGGGAGACCAGGTCCTCCTCAGTGGAAAAAACAGAGCAGTGGATGGCAGGCCCTGATGTACATAGAGGGTATGGCAGCCCATTGGGACCTGCAGAGGACATCGGGTACCATAGCAGAGAAAGGAGAACAGAACAAATTGGACAACTACCCAGCCAAATGGTGACAGCAAAAATCTGTGTATATGGAGATTCTAAGGTTGACTCTGTCAGCCAGTGGACATTGGGAGGGCTTCTTCATCCTTGGATCATCAAAACCAACAGCATTTCGAAACTATCCAAACAACTTGGGCAAGACCTTCAGAGTGTACACCACACTGGGGACCCTGGGATGACATCAGGTGGCTGTTCCCCATCCCTGGGTGTTGGGGCAGTTGGCAGGCTGGGGATGCCTCTCCTTTATCTTCCTCCTTTCCCCAGAAACAGGAAGAAACAGGAAATTTGGAAACAATGATCACATCCACTTCCCCATCCTCCATAACCCTCTATCCTCTTTATCCTTCCTACCGTGATCAACTTGGTAAACATCATCACAATGAAGAACAGCCGCCCTTCTTTTTTTAAGCTGTCTCTCCCTTGCTCCCCAAAAATCTGCTCCCAGTCACCAGGAAGTGGGCCTTGACAACATAAAAACTGGAAGCACTGTGTGTGTTTCTTTAACCGTGTCCTATTTTAGAGCTACTTATGTTTTTGCTTCCTTTAATGTGGCACTGCTGCCCTACCCTAAGCTGAGAAACCTCTTAGCAGAAAATACCCTTAACCCCAGCACCCTAGGATTAAAAATGCCCAGGGGTGACCCCTGGGAGCTACAGTTTTGAGAAACTGCCGTTAGTTCCAATGTTCTCTGCAGGAGGAATTTAAGGATTGGGGGGTTCAGCATCATGGTGTCGGGGGTTAAGCTGCTGCCTTTCATTCCTGCTTGCATGTTGGAGTAGAATCCCAACTGCCCTGATTCGTATCCATCCTCCCTGCTAATGTGCCTCAGAAAGCAGCAGAAGATGCCTCAAGTGCCTGAGGCCCACGCTACCTTCAAGGAAGAGACATGGTTGGAGTTCCCCACTCTTGATTTCAGCCTTGCCCCTGACCATTTGGTAACTGAATTATTGGGGGAAAAAAATCTTTTCCTATCCCCCTCTCTGTGCCACTTTGCCTTTAAAGTAAGTAAGTCTCTCTCTTTTTTTTGCATTTTAGGATTTGTTTATTCGTATTAGAAAGTCAGATTTACAGAGAGAGGAGAGAAGACAGAAAGGTCTTGTATCCGCTGATTCACTCCCCTAGTGGCCACAACAGCTGGAGCCGAGCCGATCCAAAGCCAGGAGCCAGGAGCTTCTTCTGGGTCTTCCACCTGGGTGCAGGGTCCCAAGACTTTGGACCGTCCTCCACTGCTTTCCCAGGCCACAAGCAGGGAGCTGGATGGGAAGTGGAGCAGTTAGAACGTGAATTGGTGCCCATATGGGATCCTGATGCATGCAAGGCGAGGACTTTAGCCACTAGGCTATCGCATCAGGCCCGTATCACTCTCTCTCTGTTTTAAAGATGGTGGTATAGTTGTATAGCAGAAGAGCAGAATAGGGTTGTTTTAGTATAGTAATTCAAAGGATAATGAACCTTGTAGATTTTCATATTCTTTTTTTTTTAAGATTTATTTTTATTATTTTTTCATTGGAAAGGCGGATATACAGAGAGGAGAGACAGGGAGGAAGATCTTCCGTCCGATGATTCACTCCCCAAGTGAGCGCAACGGCCGATACTATGCCGATCCGAAGCCAGGAGCCTCTTCCGGGTCTCCCACGCGGGTGCAGGCTCCCAAAGCTTTGGGCCGTCCTCGACTGCTTTCCCAGGCCACAGGCAGGGAGCTGGAAGGGAAGCGGGGCTGCCGGGATTAGAACCGGCGCCCATATGGGATCCCGGGTGTGCAAGGTGAGGACCTTAACCACTTGCGCCACCACGCCGGGCCCGATTTTCATATTCTAACTACTGACTTAGTATACAAAAGTAATACTTATACATAGCAGATACCTTAGTTTATACATAGCATGTACCTTCCTGTTTTTAGCAATTTTTTTCCCAGTCTTATTTCTACCTGCCACCATTATGAGTGTTACAATGTGAGGTAATACCCTCTAATTATCAGTAATGTAAAAAGTCTTTACCTTTGATGTTACATTTACTGAAGATTTCAGTATTAAACAAGTGCATATCATGGGCCATGTGGAAAATCTTCATGCAATTTTTAGTACTTGGCACCATCTCCTTCCATTTTGATTTCTCCCCAGTTTCCTTTTTTACCTTTGTAATCACAGTATATAGTCATGTATTAATGATGGGGCTAAGTTCTGAGAAATGTGTTTTTGGCAAATACCCCCAGAGTGTGCTTACACAAACCTAAATGGTGTAGTCACAACACTCAACATTGACTATTTAGTAGACATCTAGATATACCTATTGGAAGCGAATAACCAAGCAATGGAAACGAAACATGTGGTTAGCAAGCACCATGAGTGTGCGTGCACAAACTTAGGTGATGTCACTACGATGCACAGGTTATATGGTGCATAACCTGTACGTGTCTATTGGGCCTGATGAACAAAGCAACATGAGATCAACTGAAACACAGAATATCATGCACGCCAGAGAAGCAACGAGCAGAAAATGGGTGAGACTTTTGCCGGACTAACCTAGCATATTGGTTGTAAATTTTATATACCAAGGAATACACCCTAATGACCAAAGTGTAACAAAGACACAAATGAGCATCTCAGCCATGATCATGAGTTTAGCACTATCTGTACTTGTGTTACTGTACTTGTGCACAGCTGGCTGAATGGCAGCTTTGTTTGCACCAGCATCTCCACAAACATATGAGTAATGAGCTGTGTGATGACTGTAACAGGGCTATATTGTGTCTGTGTGGTAGGAACGTCACGGCTTCATTATACTCTTGTGGGATCGCATTCGTATAGGTGCTCTGTTACTGACTGAAATATTAACTAGTGCATGACTGTATCTATGTAAGAATTCCTTCTTTTTTCAACTCGATAGTTCGTCATAAATACTTTCGCCAACATCACCATATGATCTGATATGGATCAACCATGACTGCTTCAACCATCTCCTTATTGTTGGAGATTTGTAGCTGTCCATTCATCCCATAACAATGTATGGACTTCCTGCTGAGTGCGAGGAAGGGTTTGGGGAGCTGGATATGTGAGAAGCAAGCAAATGAATTCTCAAGGGGCTTGCCTTCTAGTGGTGAAAGGAGAGACTGGTGTGATGAGAAGGAAATGTGAGGTGGGAATAGAAGCCGTGAAACAGGAAAGGGGATCAAGGCAGACAATAGAGATGCGATTTTATATTGTAGTTACCACAGATGAGGCCACCACGAGTAGACAGATTTATAACATTTTTCACTTGTTTTAAATTATTGTATCAAGGTAGTTAACTGGAGGGGAAAAAAAATCTGCCTGAAGCAGTGTGAATGGTTTTTCATAGTCTTGATACACACTGCTAAGTATGTTCCATAAGGGTTGTACCAGTTGTATTGGCACTTTTGAGGTGGGATCATTGAGTATTTACACATATTCTGCTTCATAAGCTCTGCTTATCGGAATTCTTAACAGTTGTATATTGGCATTTAAACAGTAAAAAAAAATAAATTAAAAATAAAATAGGAACTCTTACCATATGTATTTGCTTCAAGTTACCAGATTCTTAACTGGCTCTTAACTTTGGTGATGTGCCACTTGCTATTTGCATAAGCACCCTTTTTCCAACACTCTTCACTGAATAATTTCCCTCATACATTGATTTATGCTGTTCGATTCACCAGAATTCAATTCATGGTTATTTTTTATGCTCATTTGCCTGTCTTTCCATCATCTACCCCACCATTTTAATTATTCAAATGTAAGACCTTCTGGGGCAGGTGTTTGGTCCAACACTTAATATATCATTTAAGGGTCCAGTTTTGTGTCATAACAGGTGAAGTTGCTACCTTTGATAGCAGCATCATATCTGGGCACCGTTTTGAGTCCTGGCTGTTCCACTTCTGATCCATCTTCCCTGCTAATGTGCCTGGGAAAGCAACAGAAGATAACACAAGAGCTTGGGCCACAGCTCATGCACAGGACCCACAGAGAGCTCATGACTTCAGGCTTCATTCTGGCCCAGCCTTGGCCATTGTAGCCACTTACGGAGTAACCCAGTAAACGGAAGATCTTTCTGTCTCTTTGTCTCTCCTTCATTGTGTAACTATGCCTTTCAGATAAATAAATCTTTACAAACATACCAACTAAAACGCTCATGTTCCACATTGCAGTGCTGTGTTCAAGTGCCAACACTGGATCTCCATTCCAGCTCCCTGCCACTGCAGATCCTGGGAGTTAGTCATGACGGCTCAAGCAATTAAGTAGGAGACTTACATCACTTTCTTGCTCCCCGGCCTCCTTCAAATTCTACTTTGCAGGAATTGAAAAGTAAACCATGGGATCTCTCTCTCCCCCTCTCAGTCTCTGTCTCAAATAAATAAATAAAAATTTTGAAGTTTAATACCTTTTGCTATCTGGCAGGGTGAATTTCCCTTTAGCCTTGCTTTAATATATATAAGAGGGGGCCCAGCGCGGTGGCGCAAGTGGTTAAGGTCCTCACCTTGCACGCCCGGGATCCCATATGGGCGCCGGTTCTAATCCCGGCAGCCCCGCTTCCCGTCCAGCTCCCTGCCTGTGGCCCGGGAAAGCAGTCGAGGACGGCCCAAAGCTTTGGGACCCTGCACCTGCGTGGGAGACCCGGAGGAGTCTCCTGGCTTCGGATCGGCATAGCACTGGCCGTTGCGCTCACTTGGGGAGTGAATCATCGGACGGAAGATCTTCCTCTCTGTCTTTCCTCTCTGTATATCTGCCTTTCCAATAAAAAACGTAATAAAAATAAAATCTTAAAATAAAAAAAAAATATATATATATAAGAGGACTTGAGAAGCTTCATGGACAAAGAGGGCATTTGACTTAGCAAGTTAAGATGCTGTGTGAGAAGCCTACATCTGATATTTGCGTGTCTTGATTCATGTTCCAGCTCTGCTCTCAATTCCAGCTTCCTGACAATGAACATCCTAAGACGTAGCACGTGACAGCTCCAGTACTTAAGATCAGGATAAAATTCCACACTCCTGCAATTGGCCTGGCCCACCCCTAGCTATTGCATGCATTTGAAAAGTACATCAGCAGATGAGAATCTCCATCTTTTCACTCTGAACTTCAAATTAAAAAGTATAGAGAATTTATTCCTCCAGATGATTTTTGTACAGCTCCCTGCCATTATCATATAATTTTCCTATTTTGGTGGTAGGAGAGGAAGGCAGAGAGATGGACAGAATTCTCATCCCTGACCACTTCCCGAATGTCCACAATGTTTGGGCCTGGGCTAGGTCGAAGCCGGGTTCTGGAAACTCGATCTGGGTCTACAATGTGAGTAGCAGGGACCCAATCTCTTATCACCTGCTAACTCCACTAACAGGAGCTGGAATCAGGAGTGAATTCAAGGCTTGAACCAAGGCATTCCAATATGAGATGCGAGTGTCTCAACCAGTGATTAGCTACTGTGCCTAACATTCACCCCTACTATGTTTTTAATGCTATCAGTAATGGGATATCTTTTTTCATCACATTTTGAGTCTAGGTATCAATTGATTTTTTTATGTATTTATCTCATCCTATCATTTTATTGACACTTTTTATCGCTTCTAATATAGTTTTTTAATGTTTTATTTATTTTACTTGGTTTTTTATTTAATTTTACTTTTAAAATTCTTTCCTATTATTATTCTTATTATTTTATAATACAGTTCCATAGGCTCTGGGATTTCCCTTACACCTTCCTCAAATCCTCTCCCCTCCACTGATCTCCCCTATATTATTACAATAGTATAGTTCTTCATAAACAGTCTTATGTCCATCATTGCAGGCATGGACAGTGGCAGAGAGTCCAGCATCCTATTGTCAAGATATAGTAAACATTTTCATGGGGAGGCCATCTTTGATCTGGAAGTAGAGATACATACTATATTGTTTCCTCACATTGGAATATGATAGTCTTCATTACACAGTTACTATACATCCCCATAAATGAAAAGCCAGAAAACAAAATCAGCAACAGGAAGAAAAATAGTAGTTTACAATGCCATGAAGTTAAGTAACATGCTACTGAATAACTAATGTGTTGCTGAAGAAATGAAAATCAAGAACCTTCTTGAAGAAAATGATGCTACTGTATGATCTATAAGTGAGTGAGTGAAAAATTTAATATGAAAAAAATTATTTTGAAGAAAGGATTAATAAAACCAAAAGCATTAAAATCCATGAGATATAGTTTCTGCTGATCTTTGTTGGTGAGATGTGTCTCCTGAAGGCAACAGATAGATTTTTTTTTTAAATTTTTATAAAATTTTATTTTGACATTCTTTACATAGTTAATTAGGATAAGAAGGTTCAAGGGCTACATGAAAGTGGATAATACTAGTATGTTTTCCATATTGTTACCTTCATGTTTAAAGGGGGGTATTAAGGGAGAAGGCCCACCCGATTTCCCACCCTCCCCAGGTCCCGGATGTAGGGCATGCTCTGAGGTTCTTGCTCAAGTGGTTTTGATATTGCAACAGTTATGAATCGCTGTCAATCTTGCCACTCCAAGCACTATGAGGGCTTTGAAAAATCCACTGATTGACGTAGTCCATCATAGCTTAGATGGTTGGTTGACCTGTTCTGTCTTCTCTCTTTTAGATTTTTTAGATTTTTTTTTAATTACAAATCAGATATACAGGGAGGAGGAGAGACAGAGAGGAAGATCTTGTGTCCGATGATTCACTTCCCAAGTGAGTGCAATGGCTGATGCTGTGCTGATCCGAAGCCAGAAGCCAGGAACTTCTTCCAGGTCTCCCACGCGGGTGCAGGGTCCCAAGGCTTTGGGCCGTCCTCCACTGCTTTCCCAGGCCACAAGCAGAGAACTGAAGGGGAAGTGGAGCCTCTGTGACACGAACCAGGACCCATATGGGATCCCAGTGTGTACAAGTTGAGGACTTTAGCCGCTAGGCTACCGTGCCAGGCCCTTCTGTTGTTATTTTACTGGGATGTTCTTCACACTTGCCTTTGGTTTTGGTGGGTGCTATTCCTGTTCTCTGTCAAGAGAACAATTTTAGTATCATTTGTAGGGCAGATCTGGAAGAGGCATATTCTTTGAGCTTTTCTTTATTGTGGAAGAATTTTATTTCACTTTCAAAGACAAAGGAAAGCTTTGCTGGTTACGTTATTCTGGGCCAACAGATTTTTCCTTTTAGAATCTGGGATTTATCGCTGTATTCTCTTCTGGCCTGTAGAATTTCCTGGGAGAGGTCAGCTGTGAATCTGGTTGCCATTCCTCTGTATATCAATTGATTTTTTTCACGAGCGTATTTAAGGATGTTTTCCTTGATTATCATGTTTCGTGTGAGGATCACTTTTGGTTAACCCTGTAGGGAGTTCTGTGCTCCTCCTGGATGTTCTTTTCCAATTCTTTCTCTAGATTAGGGAAGTTTTTCATTAAATCTATTTTGAAATCCAGCTTCTCTTTCTGTGCCTTCTGGAATTCCCATAGCTCTTATATTTGGCCTCTCCATAGTAGCTCTTAATTCTTCTTTTTTTTTTTAACAAAAATAATTTTTTTTAAGATTTATTTTTATTATTTTTTTATTGGAAAGGCGGATATATAGAGAGGAGGGACAGAGAGGAAGATCTTCCGTCCGATGATTCACTCCCCAAGTGAGCGCAACGGGCCGATACTATGCCGATCCAAAGCCAGGAGCCTCTTCTGGGTCTCCCACGCGGGTGCAGGTTCCCAAAGCTTTGGGCCGTCCTCGACTGCTTTCCCAGGCCACAGGCAGGGAGCTGGAAGGGAAGTGGGGATTAGAACCGGCGCCCATATGGGATCCCGGGCGTGCAAGGTGAGGACCTTTAACCACTTGCGCCACCACGCCGGGCCCAAAAATAATTTTTTTATTAAAAGCAGTAGAGTCTGAGCAGGAAGACAATACAAAGAATATAAACCATGCAAACATCACTACATTCAGCTCAGCTTGATTGAATGCTGAAATACAACTCTAAATCTTCTCTGTGCCCTTACTAGCAAGATACATTAATTCTGGTTTACAAAGACAAGCACAATCTAATTTTGATTAGGAAAGAATTTCATCGAAGTCGATCCCAGCGCCAAATACTGGCATCGTCACATACAGCTACAAGAATACTGCTCTCCCTGCTAAAACTGGTTTGTTGAATGGCAACACCACATTTATGATGAGTCAGTGTTGTACATTTGGCTTTATGAGAATCTTCCACTTCAAAGTCCCACACATAAAGTTTGCCAACCTGATTGCCCAATGCAAGCATCTTTGGCCAGAAATCCATAGAAAACCTCATGTGCCAAATATCACACTGGCTGCAATCAAATTGCCCAAGAATAGTCACATTAGACTCACTAGTTTTAATTTTACCTAAATCATCTTCCAGTTTGCCAGGTTTCCAGCACACGATGGCCTTTTCACAAGACTTGGAAAGTATCAAATCGCCCAACCATCTCACGCAATCAATGTAATTCCTATGTGTGTCTCTGGTAGGAAAGTCAGGAAAGCGGATTTTCTGTGAAATAAAATGCCTGTTAATTTTATTTGGATTGTAATCATAAGATCCTTTAATTGTATTCATCATTCTCTTTGGATTGATCCTCCAAAGTTTAAGAGAGTAATCCACACTCCATTTGGATATTCCATAATCGTAAAGCATGATCTTTACTTACTGATAAGATTTGGCTCTCTTGGATGGAATTTCAGCTCATTTATAGCATTTCCATGGCCAACATAATGCTTTATACACTGCATTGTTATAGAACTAATTATTCTAATTTTGCCTCTAGATCCAGCAACAGCCAGCAAAGGATGATTTGTATTATTATCATAGGTCTACATACATGTATAAAAGTTTTCATCAGCATCAGCATCCATATAATATTGCAACAACCAGATTTCTGCTTGTGAGTGACATTTGTATAAGGTAACTGTTGCTTCGCCCAGCTGGGAACACTAATGGATCTCCTTTACTGTGTCAGTTAAACTGAACTCCAAACAATGGTTGACTATGATCTTCCTTGAGATTGTTTACACATTTGAAAGAATATTTGCATTTTTTGACTTCCATTTTCTCTTTCCCCAACTTTTGCTTCCGGGTGCATTTTGGTGTATTTGTAGGTGTATCAGGGCACTCAATGTTGGTGCCACTTTCTATACTGATGGCATCGTCATTTTCGTCTCCAGAAAGATCTGGGTTGCTGCTCTCCTCGCTGCTCAGCTTCTGCTTCTTGGCCGCAGGCATGTCTGTTCCCCCCGGCGCTGTCGACACTTCCCTCTCAGACATATTCCTCCACCTCTAGTATCTCTTAATTCTTGAATACTTTTCTTAGTTTGACTGAGTTCTTCTTCCAGCTTTTTGATTGTTTCCTCATTGTGGCAAGAACTATCTTCCAATTCTGAGATTCTTTCTTCTGCCCCATTTATTCTATTATTGAGACTTTCCACTGAATTTTTAATTTGCTCCATTGCTTCATTTCTAATAATTTTGCTTGATCTTATTTTAATGTTTTTATTTTCTATTTGACATATTCCTTAAATCTGCATGTGCTTCTTGTTGTTGATAAGAAGCTTTATAACAAGTATTTTGAATTCTGTACCCCTCATTTTCTTGATGTATCCCTCAGTTAACTCTGAAGTTGGCAAAGGGTTTTGATGCTTTGCAGGAAAGTCTTCATAATATTCATTGTGCCTCTGTCTCTTCTTTTGCTCCTGGTCGTTGTACTTCTGGTTAGCAGATTCTTCTCCTTGGGGCAGGTTTCTATGCTGTGTCACCCACAGGTCTACAGTTCAATTTTACTTCTTGTGTTTGGTATCCGGTTCTTTGTTTGCAGTCACTTGTGCCACTCCCTCCAGCGAGTTTCAGGTGTGGATTCTTGTGTTAGGCTTCCACCACAGTTTCCGTAGCCCCAGCTCCTGGCTCGCCAGTTTCCACCTCCTGTGATCCTGTGCTGAGCCTGCACCATTGTCTTCAACCTTTCTCCCACTTTCAGTTTGAGCACCTCCTAGTATTAGGGAGACACCAAGTGTCTTATATAACTGGGTTGTTGGTGGTACTGACCTAACCAGAATCTACTTGCCATTAGGCCTAAGGGTCACCTGGACGTATTTTGACCTGTACGATGCCAAAGTTGGTATTATTTTCCCTGTGGGACCAGTGCGATGCACTGAGGTGGAAGTAAGTTCACTCCCAGCTCTGTGCATGTGCAGCTCACTGTTGTCCCTCCAGTCTCACAGCCTTTGCCACGCTATACAAAATGGCACCTGATGTGCCACTGTTGGAGTCTGGATCAGCTCGCCATTAGGTCTGAGGGCTACCCGGACCTATTTTGGGTGAAATCTGTATGATGCTACATTTGGTGCAATTCACTGAACCAGAAATGAGTTTGCTCCCAGTTTAGTGCATGTGTAGTGTCCTCCTACAGCCTTTGCCTCCCTACACAAATGACCCCTGATGTGGCTCTGATTGGGGGTCTGACTTGTGAAATCCACCCGGTTCCTGCACTGCCTGTTTGGGGTCTGCTGCTCTGTCTCTGCTCCTGTTCGAATCAAACAAACGAGCAGGATGGGCAGAGTTTTTTTTTTTTTTTTTGCCTGGGTTCACCTCCTGAGTTCTCGGTGGACACCCCTTCCCACCTTGCTGCTGGTGGAGTTCTGGCCACTGGTGGACTTCTGTCGCTGATGGAGCTCAGATTGCCACTTTCTGACTGCCACTGGGGTATCTGGTCAGTGCCACAGCACACCATCGTCTCCATTGCTTTCCCATGTCTGTCAGTCTCTAGGTACCTGCCATCAGCCTGTCCTCTCCTATTTGCGGCATTGTGCCCTCTCTGCTTCACCCTGGCTAACGATTCTCAGTGTGCTTAAAGGTGTCCTTCCCCCATTTTGCTATCTTACATATATATATATATATTTTTTTTTTTTAATTACATTGTATTATGTGACACAGTTCTATGTAGGCACTGGGATTCCCCCCACTCCTCTCCCACCCCTCCCCCCATGGTGGGCTCCTCCCCCCTGTTGCGCAATCACAGTTCTGGTTTAGTTGAGATTCCTTCATTGCAAGCATACACCAAGCATAGAGTCCAGCATCTCATTGTCCGGTCAAGTTCAGCGGCTTCTTGGGGAGACTCTCCCCAGTCCGAAGGCAGAGCCAACAGAGTAGAATCCCGGTCAATTAAAAACCCCCGACATAACATCAGCAACAATATATAACGTTAAGGGATAAATTGACAAAGTATTGAGCAACCCATTTGTCAAAATTGGATGCATGGTCTTAACAACTTCCTGTGACTATTTCAATGACATTTCAACAATTGAGGTGCGAAACAGTTTTAGGAAGGGTGTGCAGAGAAATCTTTCATACCTTGGTGAGGAGTACTTAATCCCCGTGTCCTACCTAGTAAGGTGTGTGTGAGTCCATGCTGACCAAGCCTCCCTTGTTGTTCTGTGCCTATCCGTTCCAATTTGTGAGTGTGTGTGTGTGTGTGTGTTTGGGGGGGGCTCTGGAGCGTCCCTCATGGTCATTGCAGAGAGGGTGGGGACCTCAAGTTGGAGCTAAGTAAGAATCAGAGATAGCTTCTCTCCCTAGTCCTGAAGGGAGTTTACTGTTCTTCTGTTTCTGAAGACCACTCAGGTTTCCTGGTTGTTGTTCCGATGGCCTTGGATCCTATGATGAAGGATTCAGCTTCTTCCATCCCGTGGGGTAGGTCCAAAAGGGGTGGGGGATGTCCTCTGAGTTCTCGGCCTCCGAAGGCATTCCAGTCCCCCGTGGTCTCTTTGGCAGTTGGGATGTGGTCCTTGGCGCCCGTACTGATAGCCCTTGGTGGTTGCTATCTTGATTCTGCCTTTTTATTAGTTTTTAAGATTCATTTTGTTTTATTTGAAATCAGGGTGACAGAGAGAGGGAGAGAAAGATGCTCCCTCCTTTGGTTCACTCCCTAGATGCGTGCGACAGCCGGGATTGGGTCAGGCCAAATCAGGGAGCCATGAGCTTCGTTCAGGTGTCCCATACAGGTGACAGGAGCCCAAATGCTTGGCACTCTTAACTTTCTTTTCTAGGATTGGTAGTAGAGCAGCTGGGACACCCAAGGAGGATACCAGCATTGTAGATGGTTTATATTGCTATGTCACAACTCCAGCCTATTAAATATCTTTATTAATTTAATAGAGTCTCTTTTTATAGATGCATGATTCATTTCCATTATATTTATACCAAGTTTCCCTATGTTTTGCAAATATGCTTTAGATTTTATCACCATTACCTATATTTATTTTTGAAATGTATCTCTTATCAAAATCACTTACTCTCTGGGGCCTGTGTAGGTTAAGCTTGACATGTCCACATCCTGTATCAGAGTGTCTGGTTGGAGTCCTGACTACAACATGCTTCAGATCAGTTCCCTGCTAATGCACTGGGGAGCAGGACATGGGTGTCTCAAGTGCTTGGGTTCTAGTTGTTCACGTGGAAGATCTGGATGGAGTTATTGGCTCTGCCTTCAGGCTGGCCCAGCCCTGGCTGCTGTAAGCATTGGAGGAGTGAGCCAGCAGATAGGAAAGAGCAATCTTTCTCTCTCTACTTTTCTAATTTTTTTTTTGATGAATCTGGCTTTATGTTTATTTGTGCATAATACTTTTGCTTTGCCTTTTTAATGTTCTCTTTTTGCTTTACTTGTGTTTAGCACCGTCTATGGGACTGCCCGTCATGCATGTACACTCTTCTCTTACATAAATTGAGCCCACAGGAGACTTTGTCTTGGAGTACTCAGAGAGCAAGTCCAGTGGTTGAAAGATCTGAAAATCTAAACACATAAAATCAGGAAGTGACCGAGGCTATCCTTTTCAACGTGGAGGAAACCCCTGCCCAGCACATAAAGCAAAATCTCAGGAGTGAAAAGGGGACAGCATCTGAACATTGCCCTGATTCTGTGCTCCCGTGGGGGCAGCTGCGTCTCTGCAGCTGTAGTAAACTAGGCTTGGAGTTTTATGAAATGTCTTTGTCTTGATCCAGTGAGGTTTTTTTTTTTTCTTTGGAAGTAGCTTAGGTTTACTATGTTTTAAAGATTTATTTTTATTGGACAGTCAGGTATACAGAGAGGAGGAGAGGCAGAGAGAAAGATATTCTGTCCATTGATTTACTCCCCAAGTGTCTGCAAAGCCTGGAGCTGAGCCAATCAGAAGCCAGGAGCCTGGAGCCACTTCTCGGTCTCCCACACGGGTGCAGGATCCCAAGGCTTTGGGCCATCCTTGAGTACTTTCCCAGGCCACAAGCAGGGAGCTGGATGAGAAGCAGGGCCGCTGGGATTAGAACTGGTGTCCATATGGGATCCCAGCACATGCGAGGTGAGGACTTTAGCTGCTAGGCCACCACATCCGGCTCTATTAAAAAAAAAAAAAAAAAGATTTATTTATTTGAAAGGGGAAGTAACAAAGAGATGGGGAAAGGAGAGAGGGAGGGAAAGAGAAAGATCTTTCATCTGCTTGTTCATGCTCCAGATGGCCACAATAGCTAAGATTAGACTAGGCTAAGCCAGAAGCCTGAAACTCCACCTAGGGCTCCCACTTTGGAGCAGAGTCCCAAGTACTTGGGCCGTTTTCTACTAGTTTGCCAGGCACATTGGCAGGGAGCTGCATTGGAGGTGGAACATCCGAAATTCAAGCCTGGGCCCGTATAGGATATTGATGTTGTAGGTGGAGGCTTAACTTATTGCTCCCCAACACTGGCTACATAGATTTACTCTTGTAACAGCAGTGTGAGACTGCTTTCTAGTTCTTAGAGGTGATAAATAATTATTTAGAGGTGATAAATCATTATGTTTTGTGTTACCTGTGGCAGATCAATTCTGCAGGGAGTTAAGAGATGGAAGAGCATGGTACAGGGTCCCTTGATCTCACCCTCCCCAGCACTTCTCTAGACGATGCAAGCCACGCTTCTGCCACTGGACTGAGGGCCTGCGGCATCCCAACAAAGATGTAACTACTATCAAGCACAGAATGCAGACAGAAGATGGGTTTGACAGCCTCTGGAGAAAGTGAGGGCAACAGAGAGCAGACTGGCAGCCTTTTAGAACCCTGTGCTCCTTTTCTAAACCTCCCCGCAGTGCTGTTGTCAGGGCCGGGCCAGTGCTTTTTGCCAGCTAAATGCAGCTAAAGAAGAAAAAGCATCGCTTTAAAGAATTGGCTTTCCAAGAGGCACATCTGTCCTGTTGCCACCCAGCACTGCCACACGGAACTGATGGTCAAAGTGGGAGTTTCCAGCTGTGAGACCCTGAGGGGTTGGGATCCCAGACAAAGACCAGATCGATGATTGCATTTGCCTGACAGTTGTACCACTGAGTGTGTCAAGATCTGTACTTCTGTTTCCAGGATGTGGATTTACCGTTAGGGGTGGTTTGCAACCTCTTACTAGCCGCTTGGAAATCACATTACTCTGCTGAGTGCCAGAGGCTGCTTGCTCACTGACTGAGCCACTAAATCAGGCTAATTGAGGTAACAAATATGCCTGAGTAGTGCTTCCCTGAGAAAATGCAACCCTCAGAAGACATGACATTTACTTCTGACTTGGCCAGACATATCGACAACGAGGCATTTCTGAGACTGCTTTTGATTTATGTTGACTCAGAGGAGTATGAAATGAATTTTAAGAGTCCAAATGTAACTCTGCCCTGACTCAAAAACAAACGGAAGCACCAAATGGAGAGCCATAAGAAGAGCACACACATCTAGCCCAAGTCAGTAACAATCGAGGGCTTTCATTGACCAGCCACGGCTTCCAGATCCTTGTGAAATGATTTGAGGAGCTGGGTACAGTTCACAATGGGCCAAGTGTCAATGTCACAGATGCCTCCCAGAAATTAGGACAGTTGTCTGGCCACGGTGTTGGCAGTCTCTGCAGGGCAGCTAAGAGGTATAATGTTACCCAACAGCACACTTCCTTCCTTAGCCCTAGATATGACACTTTGGAGGCAGAAACGAAGTGAGAATCAGTAACTTTTCACTGTTTCTGCCAACCTGGTGGATAACTTCAGAACTTTCAGTGTGGCTCTTTTAATCATGAGGTAACACATGTTGGGGGTACGGAACTGAATATGCCATTAATAGCTGTAGTGTAAAGTTAATGGTGAGGAGAGCACCCCGCAATGTAATGGAAACAAATCCACGAGGAGCACATAATGGCGCAGGGAGCTGGGGGGGATGAGCTGCGGGGGCATGTTCCTAAGGACTGCCACAAGCAGGCTCAGATGCTGAACAGACTGGTATTTTAATCAATGCCGAAGACTCTAAAATAAGCTCAGAAGATATTGAAGATTTTGTTTTAAATGAATTATTCATAGACCAAATAGAAAATTAAAAATAACATGATTGCACCATCCTTACTCGCCAATGTGAAAACTCCGCAAGAGTAACCATGGTAAGTAGGACACTTCAGCTAGAGCTCAGAAAAAATTGGACGTTTTTCCATGTCGTGGTAGCACTCACTTGCCAGCCTACTTTCATAGATCATCCAAGATCCCCATGTCCACATATGGCAGATTACAGGGGTAATTCATTAAATATGAACGATAATGGAAGTAACCTATGAACTACATAATTCATTTCTCTTCCGACTTTGATACCCAAGATATTTTGCGAAAGGACACGGTTACTGTCTAGAAGACCAGCCGTAAAGATCCACAGTTTCCTTGACTAGCTCCTGTGGGCTATTTACAAGCATTGCCATATCCTCCCGCTACACAGGTCCAAGAGGCAATGCAAT
Source organism: Ochotona curzoniae (assembly GCF_017591425.1). Lineage (NCBI taxonomy): Eukaryota > Metazoa > Chordata > Mammalia > Lagomorpha > Ochotonidae > Ochotona > Ochotona curzoniae. Next base: position 82,859,526 of record NW_024467122.1, read on the forward strand.
TGGATTAGCAGGAAAAGACTCTAATTGGAATCAAGAGACCAAAGCTTGGCTTCCAGCTCTACCCTACTCGAGCTGGGTGATTACTACTCATTCATTTCCATTACAGATTGATCCTGAGTGCCACTGAGGCATGAGGCCACTGCGCTGCAGCTGAGGTTGAGTTGCTGACTACCTAGAACCTCACATGGACTGTACAGAGCAAAAGCCCCTGCAGTTTTCCACTATAAACAGAGTAATACGCCCTGCAAAACTACAAAATAATAGCAATTTCTGTGAGATCCGTGGCATCCAAAATGCTGGGTTATCTTATGCTGACATTTCTTAGTCTGGAAATGCAAAGGCTGATTCGGGATCAAAGATTTCAAAAGCGTGATATGAACATAGTGACAGCTTGCCCTGTCTGGGTTTCCTGGGCTTGTTCTCACTTTCCTCACAGCCAACAAAGAGGATTCCAAATAAATGCCCTCCCGTTAGTTTCGCCTGTGGGCTGCAGAAGCGCCTGTAAGGTTTATCTTACCTTGACTTGTGCCTGTCTCTCCAGGCTCATTTCCTGTCACCGCCACACCAGACGCCGCAGTAAGGTCACCTAGCTTCTAGCTCCTGAGCCACTGAGTGCTTTTCATGCCCCCATGGCTTTGTTCAAGCGAGACTGTCTTATTTACAGTGCACATGCCTGGCAGATTCTAATTTTCATATTTTCAGCTCTTCCATGGAGATTTCACCTGCTCAGAGACCCTGCACTCTGCATTTCCCATTCTTTATTCGCCTACCTGGGACACACTCATTTGATTTTTTTTAAAGATTTATCTATTTTATTGGAAAGTCAGATAAACAGAGAGGAAGAGAGACAGAGAGGAAGATGTTTCATCCACTGATTCACTCCCCAAGTGGCCACAACGGCCAGAGCTGAAGCCAGAAGCCAGGAGCCTCTTCTGGGTCTCCCATGCAGGTGCTGGGTCCCTGGGCTTTGGGCTATCCTTGACTGCTTTCCCAGGCCACAAGCAGGTGGTTTAATGGGAAGCGGGGCCGCTGGGTCACAAACTGGTGTCCATATGAGATCCCTGCAATTGCAAGGCAAGGACTTTAGTCATTAGGTTGCTGCGTCAGACCCACACTCCTGTGATTTTGCTCATGACTATACTACCACATATAGCTGTCTCTCTACAAGGGCAGGCCAATGCCATTGTTGTCTCGGTAACAGTGAGCACTGGCACTATGGGCCCTGGGGTCATGTTTGTTGGGCAGATGGACACACTGGCAGATGGTTGATTGGATGGATGGATTCACATTAATGGGATCTTGTTCACCAAATCTAAAACTCTGCCACAAGAGCCTTATGACCCAAAAAGAAGCACATATTTACATAATAAACATAGATCTGAACCGGAGTATGTCATAATCTATTCTTCCACTTTAATCTCCTGTTTCTCCAAAAAGATTGTAAATTACAAACACATATCCCTGCGAGGTACACTGAAGGTAGTAGGAGATTTGAGTCCCACATTAAAAAAGATTTATTTATTTTTATTGGAAAGGCAGATTTACAGAGAAGGAGAGGCAGCAAAAGAAACATCTTGCTTAGACTGTCTCACTCTGCAGATGGATGCAATGGTTGGAACTGAACTGAGTCAAAGCCAGGACCAAGGAGCTTCCTCCAGGTCTCGTATGTAGGTGCAGGGTCCCGAGGCTTTGGGCCATCCTCAGCTTCTTTCCCAGATCATAAGCTGGGAGCTGGATGGGAAGTGGAGCATCCAGGACTCGAACCAGCCGCTATGAGGTGCTGGCACTTGAAGGTAGAAGATTCACCTCTTGAGCCAGGCACAGCCCACTCACGTTTTGTATTGCAAGTGTCTAGTCTCTAGGATGAGTGTGCTCATATGCTGTTCCGGGCATTCTCTGGGAAGAACACTGTTAGTAGGGGCTGGTTCTGGTTTTGTGGAGATTGACATTTGTTGGCAAAGTCAAAGGATATCTTCTCATCTGTGTGAATTACCAGGAGTCCTCTGTGCTCTCTACCTCTCACCCCAGAGATTGTCTAAGGAGAGTTAATAGGATAAGAACAAAATGGTTTCATTTCTGTTCTAATTCACAGCAGTATCTCTCGAGAGAGTTAAGGGTTTGTAGGAATTAGGATTTAAAAAATTTTTTGGAAGATTTGTTTATTTTTATCTGAAAGGCAGATTTACAGAGAGAAAGAGAGACAGAGGGAAAGATCTTCTGTTCACTGGTTCACTCTGCAAATGGCAGCAATGGTCAGAGCTGAACAGACCTGAAGCCAGGAGCCAGATGCTTCCTCAGGGTCTCCCATGTGGGTGGAGGGGCCCAAAGACTTGAGCTTTCCTACACTGCCTTCCCAGGCCACAAACGGAGCTGGATGGGAAGTGGAGCAGAGCCCAAACCGAATGAAATGGTTTCTACACTCAAGAAAATTAAGAAAAACAAACAAACAAACAAACAAAAACTCTCAAATTGAGCTGGTTTTCTGTTTTGATTTCATCATTTTCCGTACCGTACAAAGATGCAAAAATTGTGGTTGTTATGGTAGTGGTTTTCATGTTTGGTAATGTGTATACTTTCATTTATTGAAAGGAGAGAGAGAGAGATCTCATTCATTGTCCACTACCCAAATGCCCCCAGTAGCTGAGGCTGTAGTGGTGTTGCAATAGAGGTGTTACATAAGACTGGAGGGTGGGGGGTGGTCAAAGAAAGCTGTGAACTGAATCTGGTCTTCCACGTGGAGGTACAGAGAGACACCACCCATCACCCACTGCCACCCAGGGAGGGGAGTACATTTGCAGGAAGTTGAAGTCAGGAGCCAGAGCTGGGAATCAAACCCAGGAATTCAGGGCTTTGGGTGTCTTAACCACTAGTCCAAACATCCACTTTTTTTTCTACTGCTATTCTCATCTGAAGCAGAGAAAAAAAAAAATCATGGAAGTACAATTGCAACTGAAGCAGGACTTGTGCCATTAAGTAAAGCTACATGTAACAAGGCTGTCCCCTCAGCTTTCTAGACCGTCCAGTCAGTCTAGCAGTGTCATGTTTTGGGGAGCGTGGTATTCTTCTAACCTTATCAAGTTCCTGCTTTCACCGGCGTTTTCTTCTGTGTGACTAGAGAAGCGTCTTTTTGCATTTGGGCTTCCTAAGCTTCAGAAGGAACTGTCATGCTTCTTCCCTGAGTGAGACAAGAGCAGATGGTGCTGTTTCACTGCAATTTGTTTTGCATGGACGGAGGAGAAGGCTGTGGGGGAAGGGATAAATATGTTCCATTCCTGGCTGTTAAGCACAACTTACTGGCATAGAAAGAGCCACTTCACTAACACTGGTTTATTCAAGGCTTGAATAGGAGCTGCCTGCACCCTACCTCCCTCCCCTCCATTCCACTGCGTGGTACAGACTATTGTTTGCTGTAATTTTTCTTTTTATTCAGAAAGGATTATATTCTGATCACACGTGTATGTGTGTATATGTGTTTCTATATATCTACATCTATATATATTTGAATTGTTCGTTCAAGTTGATAATTGTAGTGATCTATCATGCATCCTTGAAGGAGAAGGTAAATCAGCCAGCATACATCTCTCTTTTTTAAAATTTTTATTGGAAAGGCAGATATAAAGAGAGGAAGATCTTCCATCCACTACTTCACTCCCCAAGTGGCCACAACAGCTGGAGCTGAGCCAATCCAAAGCCAGGCATCAGGAGTTTCTTCTAGGTCTCCCACACAGATGCAGGGTCCTAAGGCTTTGGGCCATCCTTGACTGCTTTCCCAGGCCATAAGCAGGGAGCTGAGTGGGAAGTGGAGCTGCCAGGATTAGAACCGGTGCCCATATGGGATCTTGGTGCGTGCAAGGTGAGGACTTTAACCACTATGCTATGGTGCCGGGTCCAAGCATACATCTCTTTAAAAACAAATTTCCTCTCTCTAGGTTTGTTCAGCTCATTTTTAACTCTATATTCAGATCTCCGGTACCCAGCTCCCTTCCCCAGAGATGTCCCCAGGGAATCAAAACAAGTGTCCCATTATTCCCACAGAAAGTTACTGAATTGCCACAGAATCCCACAGCCAGCTCACTCTTTATCCAGATGACTGGGAGGAATGGGAATGTGGTTGGAAGATTTCACCTTGCAGCTCATGCCAGGAGACTCTGGGACATTGAGACGGGGAGACAGGTGAAAATTCTCATCCAATGTCAGCCAAGGAGAGAGGCTGTATGAGGGTCATGAGGGCACTGGGTGGTGCCACTTGCCGCAACATGTGAGATTTCCATCCCACAGTAGTATGACGAAGCCACAGCACCCTTCATGTCCTATCTTTGTAGTGACATGCAAACATTCATGCTAAGAGGAACAGTACTGGCATGGAGAACGAATGTTCACATGTCCCGAAAACACCCTACTGACACTGCTGTGGGTGGGTGTGGTGTCTCTAGACCGCATTCAGTTCAGCTTGGTCCCCAGGTTTTCGTAGCCCCCCTCAGCAAAACTCCTTTAGCTGACAAATTAATAACCATCTATTCTTATGGAAAATTACTTTCTGGGGGGTTTCATCCCCACCCCAGGGCTTCCTGAATAACAGCTGGTATTCTCCTCACTGGGCAATTGTGCAAGTACAGCCTTGTTTGCCTGTGGAGGCCAGTGCAGGTCCAGCAGGAGCCCAGCCTCCAGGATTGCCATGCCATAGTGCTTCTTTCCTTGCTTCTCCGATTGCCTTTCCTTTTCAACCCTCTGCTACTAAGGTCTCCCTTGGTGCTCTTCTATACTCTGCGACCCGCTTCTGATGCTCTCGCTGCTGCTTCTTTGAGGTACAGACTAGGCAGCTTCCACCTGGCCTGGCCCACTCATTCACCCTGTAGGTGGGTGAGCTCCAAGTATCTGTCCTGAGGTAAGAGCCTATCAGTATCTTTAAGAAACTGGTTCCTCCTGCATCACTAACACTGTTCCTCCTGCATCACTAACTTGAGCCTTGGAGACTGACTGTAAAGAGAAAGGAGAGGAGAGGCCAGATCAGGCCTGGCCCTGCAACTCCTCTTGGCTCCTGGTTTCCTGTATTGTGACTGTCTGGCCAGGAAGACAGCTGTCTGTCTAGACCTGGCTGTCTGCCTTTGGGATGCCGACCTTCAGAGGGAGAGCCTGCCTCCCGGACCTGGCCTCTTGCTAGAGGCCATTCTGAGGCTGGCTGATTTTGATGGCCCTACCTTGCCACAGTTGTGGGAAGGACCCTGGCTGGGATGTGCTCAGGGGGATTCTCCCACCCTACCATCGTTACGATGGCGCATATTCAAGAGAACGAGCAATATGGACTTGCTCAGGTTTGCCAAGCGTCTGGTATTAAACCAGACAATCTGGAATTCTAACTTTGTCTAATTAGAAAAAAAAATGGTTCTAAAGGAATATATATTGCTAAATAGTTATTATAAGTCAAAGGATCTATTTCTAAAATGTTATATGTACATACACACAAATGATAAGTATAAAGCCTGTGAAATAGATTTATCAGGGCTGATATTTCTGTAGAGAAATCATGGAAACATAGATTATTATTGTTGAATGATGAACCTCCTCATTCTGAAATTGGAAAATATACACTAACTAGCTCATAGTTTTTTCAAAACAAAATCTGAAGATTGGAAAGAACTATAGATAGCAAAACTGCATATTCCACCAACTACTTAGAACTATTTTCAAACGTTTGGTTTTCAACAGAATACAAAATGTGGTCTCCCTGGAATTTATCTCCTAATCTTAAAAATACAGATGGGTTTCCAAGGACATTTAATCATGATCTTCATTCCTTCTCACTTAATAACGTGTTTTAAAAGTGCTACTTGATATCTAAGAGGCCCTCGTGAATTCTTTTAATAATTTCCTGTATTTTGAATGAAGAAGCCTTTCTGCCTAAATGAGCTGGAACGTGGACAGTTTTGGGACTGCATTCAACTGTGCTGGCTTTTCATGTTTGAAAGTGTGCCAGAATATTATCTTCTCTGGTCCATCGTTTTTTCCTTCCTTATTCTCACCTATCAAGTGAACACAAGTTAAAAGGTCACCTCTTTCTCTGCCCATCACCAAAGTAAACATTTCTCCAATTACCCATAAAGGGCAGATGCTTGCTAGAATAGATTTTTTGTTTATTAGCAAAAGGCGAAGGGTATAGGAGAAGGTTCTATCCCATATGTGCCTTCTAATTTTTTAAAATGAGTTTGTTGAATCTTTTTTTTTAAAAATTATCTATTTATTTATTTGTTATTGGAAAGGCATATTTACAGAGAGAAGGATATACTGAGAAAGATCTTCCATCCACTAGTTCACTCCCCAAGTGGTTGCAATGGCCAAAGCTGAGCCTATCTGAAGCCAGGCACCAGGAGCTTCTTGAGAGTACCCTGCGTGGATGCAGGATCCCAAGGCATTGGGCCACCTTCAACTGCTTTCCCAGGTCACAAGCAGGGAGCTAAATGGGAAGTGGAGCATCCAGGACATGAACTGGCACCCATATGGGATCAAGGCTCACCATGCAAGGCGAGGATTTAGCCACCGCACTGGCCCCAAACACATGAATTCTTGCCAAGAGTGTTGAGATCATTCTGAGCCTGGGGAAACTACCCACCATACCCACTGGGCTTCTAAAAAACTGGAAAGCAGTGTTCTGCTACGATGTATCTCTGTAGTGAATCTGAAGAACTTCTTGGAAACACCATCTTCACCACTCGTTGGCTTCACAAATGTTGATTGCCTGGAACTATGAGACATCAGAAGCACAGTGATAATCAGAACAGACAAAACTCCTCTGCATCCACGAGAGGAAAACCTCACTTAAAGAAAAATATTCATCTTATTTGAAAGGCAGAACAACAGATCTTCTATCCACTAATTCACTTCCCAAATGGTCAGGATCCTAGCACTCCATCCAGGTCTCCATCATGGGTAGAAAGGACCCAAGCGTCAGTGTCATCTTCTCGTGCCTTCCCCTGCACATTGGCAGGGTGCTGAACTGGAAAGAGAGCAGCAGCCAGGACTCAAATCTGGTAATCTTGTATAAGATTCTTATGTTACAGACAGTGGCTTATTCCCATTGCACCACAAGCACTTTTTTTTTTTAAGTGCCAGTTTATTAGAAGTGAATCCAGCATGTGATAGTTGGACTCCAAAGAAAACCAACCTTTCCCGGTCAGTCTGTACGCGTTGAGAGGTATCTGTTTCTGAACTCTTTCTGTACCCACATCAGTGTTGGTTAAACCCATTGATATCTGCTTGTCACCTGAAATGGTGAAATGTCCAAAGAACCTCTGGATCCTGGGGAGGACCTCTGTATACACACCCGCCAACAATCCCTCAGGCTCACTCAGTTGTCCACATGAAAGCACCACGCAGACTCTCAGGGGAGGTCATTTTCATGACTGAAATGGGGTCAAGGGACGAAGGAAAGAAGTAGTCTCGCTTTGCTGTACCCAGCTTGGTCGCACGACTGCGATGCTAAGGGGGTGGTGTCAATGATGGAGCAAACTGGGAGAAGCTCAGAGAAGTCCCATATCCTTTCCCCTCCCACCGGTAATTCCTGTCTTCTACACAGATAGGTTTCTCGCCACTGGAGAAACAAAACACCCTCCCTTGGACTGGTTGTTGCTGTAGACGAAACTTCCTTCTCCAGGAATCCTTTTTGAAATGTGCAGATGTGTCTTAGAGGATCTCTGTGCTGCATTGACACGCACTGCCTGTCTGCAAGGCGCACGGGAACCGACACTCAGTGTTCATGTTCATCCTCAGTGGGATGATTTGCTCACCCTGCAGAGGAGTGGTGTGACCCCGGGCGACTGCACAGCGATCCCTGTATTGTGCAGCCTCTCATCCAGCAGCCAGCAAGCAAATGTGACCCTTCTCTCCTTTGGTCTGAATTAATCGATCCTATGCATTTCCTGCATGGAGCACGAAGCCTGAGGACACCCAAGAGTGATGACTGCCTGGCAGACAGGGAGTGTGTGGGAGAGGCAAGGGTGGAAAGCAGAGAAATGAAATGAGAGAAGAGGGAAAGGTTTCGCTGACGTTGCAGATTTCTCTGAGGCAGAATCCAGCACAGGGCAGCATTCTTCCTGCTTTCATAAAATCCCTGGTTCTCAGAAATACTGACTTGGCAGGGCCTGAGGGGTCATGCAGTCCAACCCACCACTAAAAGCTGCCTTCAGTCATTAAGAGGCTTTGTTACTGTGTGATCTGGGAAGCGACCCCCATGCCTGGCGAGCAAGCACCGTTCTCGGAACCAGGGTTCTCCACCGTCTCTGCATGGGCTGCTCTAGAGACTGACCTTCCACAGTGAGACTTCTTAGTGTCTGTTCAGCTTCTCACTGGGCCAGAATGAGTTCATTCACATACACTGTGCCCTTTCGACTCTCGCTTCTGTGATAAAGGGAAGGGGGTGTGTTTTATGGCTGGGAGATCAAATAGAGCTGGGCTTGGTGTCACTCATAACAGAATTGAACAAATGACCGAGCCTTCCCGCAGGTGAGCTTCACTGGGGACTTAGGTTCCAGCACATGGGGGACAGCAGGGCAGAGCAAGTTTCCGTCAATTGAGACCCTAAAGGGAACTCAACAGCAGTTTTAACAGTTGGGTCTCTGACTTGATCCCTTCTCCACCTCAGCACACAGTACTCTGGTCTACACTGGGTTCAGAACCCACACCACTGTTGCTACTTTAAGTAGGATGTGCTCAAAATGGTGATACCACTCACTGATGCTTCCCCAGGAAGATCGCCCTTGGGGGTACTGGCTGCTTCTGCACATTTGAAGTCCCTACATTGGGTTGAGCGGATCTTACATCAGAGTTTAGGAGCTTCTTGCGCCCACTCGGCTGGGAGTTGGGGGATTTCAGCCTGGCAAGGGGATATATGGGATTGTCACCAGGGATTTGATTATGTAAGTTAAGTCTTGTTTTTGTTCTCTCTTGGGCTCAAATTCTTGCTTTGCCATATACCTGCCAGTCATGTGAACTTGGGTAGATCATTTAATCTCTTGTTCTTCCTAGGGATATTTGCTTTCTTCCCTTAAGTTTCTGTGTCCTCACCCACAAAGTGGTGACAATAATACCTCATGTGCAGGCCTGAGCCCAGGTGTCATGCATGCCTTTGTTTGCTCACTGCAGGTGCTCCGGTTTAGTACCTTTCCCTGCCCTTCTTTCACAGCTGAGGAGCTGAGGTGAGAAGAGATAAAGTCACCCTCCCAAGATAAAGCAGCCAGCAGTTGGTGGTCAGAGACCAAACCTTCTTACTGCGATTCTAGGGCCATTTGACTGATACCAGCCCTGGGAAGAACTTTTCCTTCCCCACCCTCTGGACCTGTGCATGCCTCACCCTTCTTACCGGATGTGGTTGTTGGGCAAAGTCCACACTCTGTTGCTCCCCACTGGGCTTCCTGCTTTGGTGTGTCTGTCCTTCTCCTAGTTTCTCTGTGTGTGGCCTCTTGGCAGTTCCCAGTGTGTTTTAGAAGCTCTCTGTAGGCTTAAGCCAAATGGACATGATGTTTCCAGCCACATCCCTCAAATGTGAACTCTGTGTCAGACAGAGCAGCTGTGGTGGCCCCTTGACAGAGAACTCTGAGTCTCCTGTCTGTGGCAAGTGAGTGTGTGTGCTGCTGACAGCCCTGTGGGTCTTGGTTACTGCCCTCACAACACTCCTCTCACATAGTGTGGCTTCCCCCAACGTTCCTGTCACATAGTGTAACTTTAGGAGCTCTGCATCCAGCCCTTTGTGTCCCCTGCAAGACACACACAAGAGCACAGCTCGCTGGCGGCCTCTCCCATGAATGACTGCCAAAGGAGTTGGTGTGTTTAAAGAGGCTGTTCCCTCAAGGTTGTGCAGATATACACACAACTGTTGTACAACTGTGTGTATTTAGGGCGTTCAAAATGCACGGTCACAATGTGCCAAGGGAATGAAAAATAAATGTGGAGCCAAGCAGATTTACAATCCAGCATGCATACCTGGTGTGCATGTTCATGCAAATCTCATAATGAAGGGATACTTATGATTGATTTCCCATATTGTGAATTTGAGCAGGAGAATCAGAATATTACCTAACCCTGAGAAAACAGAGTATCGTCAATGGGAGAGGATTCTCAAGTGATCGTCTTATCGACCTATATCTCCATATCTGGGCAGAGGAGGTGTCTTAACTAATCAGAGTTGAGAGTTGACACTCCTTCCCTGAAGATCTCTGTGCTGCTGTGAAGCCTGTTTCCATGTCGACAATTGTTTCCTCTCCACCAAATGACAGGCCCTTGGGGACTCCCACAAATCGTGGGGACTGTGGTTTCCCCCGACTGAAGGTTCTAGCAATATGATCTTAGAAAATCTGTTTGGAAACCTGACGTCCCATCCTCTGCTAGCTGCTCAGGCAGCTGTTTGTGGTGAACAGAGTACCCACTTGAGGCCTCTTGTCTGCAGTGTCCCCGGTGATTTCTGAAGGCCCTTGGACTCTGGAAAGGCTCTTAGCAAAGGGTCGGTGCCCCTGCTGGTTCTCCCACAGCTCTTCAGTCCATCGCTATCAGCATCACCTTCAGTCTTCACTGTTCTCCTAAGTTGTGGCTGAGCATGTTCTCTGGAAATTCATACACCCAAAACTTAAAACCCCCGATTCAAACATTTGTAGTATGCAGAACAGGGTCAGGGAGGGAGGTAGGGTGAGATGGGGCCTGATGAACTGGTGGCTTTGTGAGATAGAGGAAGAGAGGTATAAGCTGACTGTCTTGCCAAGTAATGCCCTTTGCATGGCGTCACACAGCTAGGGGGCCTTTACCTGGTACAGTCCGTTGGTCCTGGACTTCTCAGTTTCTGGAACTGTCAGAAAAAAAAAAAATTCTTCTGTTTATAAATAATCCAGTTTCAGGCCTATTTCAGCAGCAGAAAATGGACTAAGACGCTACCCTCAATCACTGACCAAGCCTTCAAGCAGTGAGCTAGGAGAAGGGAAGGAACCAGATTTCAAAGAAATAGTGAGAGGGGACCCTGTACCCCTAGGCTCAGGAGAGCATGTCCTTCCCTCAGCTCCCTCCCATGCCTGGTTTGGGGTCCTCAGCAAAACAAGAAAATCAAACCAGCGCGCAATGCAAAGGAAAGCAAGGCTGCATCCCAGGAGTGGGCAAATACAGAACTCAGGACGTTTTCTTCTACACCTTACCTGACCCCTATTCCCCCTTACCCTCTCCCACCTCTGCCAGCCATGTGTCTTTACACAGTTGCCAGAGTTCATGTGCCAGGGGCCAATTCGTGATTATTTCCCTTTCCCTGGATTCCCATCTTTCCAGAAGAATCCAAAGTGAAAGGAACTTCATGGAGTAAAAGATATCAGTAACCCCCTTGATCAGTTTTAAAATATATTCAAAACAACCTTGTATGAAAGAGGAAGAAGCAAATATGCACAAACAGCTGACTGAACTGTTTTGTGAGCTGATTGTAGAAAAACAATTGTGTTTTCTCTGGAAGAGAATTGGAGAAGACCATGGGGGTGCTCAGCCTTAGGAACTGGAGTCTGCCCCTGCTGGGAGGTGTTGATTCCCTCTACCGGGGTGACTCTCCCGGAGCCGCAGACACCCTCTCCTTCCTGAGGCTTGCTTTCACTCTCCAGGAAGAGCCCAGCCTCCCCGATAATGACGTATTGTTCATTTGTAGCTCCAGCTAGAGATGCATTAATATCTTGGTGTTTCTTATAAACATAGGCACACATTTTCTTGCTTCTCTTTCTTTAAGATCTATTTTTTTTTTTAAGGGAAGGTTTGGGCAGATCAAAGCCAGGAGCTAGGAGCTTCCTCTTGGCGTCTCATATGGGTGCTTTATATTAAACAAGACTGCAGAATCATACGGGACATTACAGACTGGTTGGACTCTGAGATTCCAGTATTTCCAATCAAACGATGAGTGATCCTGACTTTGTACTTGGTTTCCCACAAAGACAGAACAGAATCGGGTGACTCTCAGACGGCTGGATCCACTGTAACCCTTAAAACAACAGATACTACTTTCCACAGTTCTGGAGGCTATAAGTCCAAGATCAAGGTGTCTGTGGATATGGTTTTTCCTGAAACCTTCTTGGCTTTCTATAGGTGGACCCATCTCTGCGTGTCATCACATCTGTAGCCCCCTGCTACAGATGTTGAGTTCCTCTTTGTACAAGGATAGCCATCAGGTTGGACAAAGGCCCACCTTAAAGGTGTCAACGCAATGCAGTCACCTCTTTGAAGGCTCTGCCTGCAAATGCAGTCACATTCCATGGAACTGGGGTGGATTAGAACTTCACATAGGATTTGGGAGGTAGGGGCAAGATTCAGTCCACAGCAGGTAGTTCTGCCACCTCTGGCATGAGATTCCCTTGTGGGACAGGTTTTCTGCCATGCTCCTGTCCTGCTCCCAGGTGGCCAGCCACCTCTAGCTCACCATCAGTGACTGGTTGAAGCCAGTTGTGTCAAAGGTACTGAGGTGGTTTCACTGACACTGTGGCATAATCAACAGCCAACTGACATAGGAAAGAACCAGTTTGGGCCACTTTGCTTAGAAGGTTATTTCAGGTGTGGCATGTGTTTCCATGGAATCTATGTGGCTGCCAGCTGCTGGCAACGCCCCAGGTGCTCCTTTTTTCCCCATCTGCCTAGAGACCTGAACACAGGATTGTATATCCTCTGCTAGCCTCCCCGAAGCCCTCTCCATTCTGGAACCTGCTTCCTCATCTTCAGCTCACTCTTTGGCCCTAGTGAGATAGAAGCTGTTGTTCTTTTCTGCATTACTTAACCCTGCTGCCTTCCAGGGAAATCACTGAGTTCTCCTATTGAAGGCTTTAGATTTAGATTTAGGTTCAGCTTCCTGGCTGCTGTGTCCACACCTGTCCTGTCAGCTCATGAGCCCTGTGGCTTGCTATTTAGGTCACACTTGACCCAGCCCCCAGGACCTCTCTGTCCACCTGTCCCCGCAACTGGGACAGTCCCTATCTGTTCAGCCTAGCACGTGGGTACAGACCTACAAGCAACACCTTGAACATAAAGCCATGATGAATTTTCACAGCATAGGGAAGAAGTTTAATCTTTCAGGGGAAAGCAATACTAAGATTCTGACCTTGTGATTCTCAGGTGACCAGAGAGGGACCTTTCCCAGATTCCTGTCTGGGGAGGGCAAGAAGTAGGTAAGATTATGATTTGGCAATCTGTTCTCTTAGGGATGATGAGGGATAGTAAGGCCCACACTGGGAAAAGGGGGATTGGAGGGGCCATTTGAGACTTTTCCCAGAAGTCAGTGACTAGTTTTTTCCTGGTCTGGGAGGTCTGACTTACAAAGACCTGGACTGTGTGGCCAGGCAGCCTGTACTTGGGCCAGCAATCTACCTCCTCTCCTGGGGACCTCTTATTCTGTGCACAAGGTGACCCAGCAAGCCACAGGTATGGGCCACCACAGGGGAGCAAAAAATCCAAAACTCTGCCCCTCCACCCCTCCCTTGGTTTTCAGCTTGAGCTGTAGCCCAGCTCCTCGGGCCTTCCCACCTAACCCCAGCTGCTGTGAGGGGGTCTGCTGAGGTTGGGAAAGGAAAAGACAACAAGAACCTGACTAGGCCCTCACTAACCAGGCCTGGACGTAGCCTTTGTCGAGAGGTGGTTCCTGCCGTCACACATCCATCTAATGATGGATATTGGTTATGTACCTATCAAGGAGCCCAGTGTTCCTTATGCAGAATCTTTGAGGGAGGTGGGAGGCTTACAGAGTCACACGCATTCACAGAGCAAGGAGGGACAGATGCCTTTCAGAGACCCTGGACCTCATGGACCCCAGGGCCTGCAGAAGGCTTACATTTGTCCTTTGGAACTGTGGGCAATGGGATGTTTGTGGCTTTAGATGGCTCTAGCTATGAGGAGATGTGGAGGAATTATATGACCATGTCTTAGGAGAGGCGCATAAGGCTGTCAGGTGACTGACATTCTGGGGTGATTTGCTCCCACTGCTTTATCACTAGCCTACAAACAAGAAGCGTCACCTGGTGTTGTGCTCAACAACACTGAGTCAAGAACGATGGTGTTGTGGCACAGCACGTTAGGCCACTGCCTGCAATGCTGGTGTCCTATAAGGGTGTCAGTTTGAGCTCCAGAAAAGTAGCAGCAGGTGGCCCCCATCTGTGAGACCCAGGCGCCCAGCTTTGGTCTGCCCCAGACTTAACCATTGTTATCATTTAGGGAGTGAACCAGCAGGTGGATGATCTCTCTGCACATCTCTCCCTGTCTCTCTGTGACTGTAATGAATTAACAAAGTCAGCCGTCCCGCCTAGATTGCATATATGTAGGCCAACATGTCTCCCCTCAGAGACATAGCTATGCAATTCTCACTCTGATTCCACGGAAAGCTGTGGATTGTGTCACCCTGCACCTCTGTCACAGCCCTTAACCGGACTGCCTCACACCCAGGTGTTGGAGTCTGGAGTTGGTGACAGAGCATAAGAAGGAAGCCAGATCTTCCGTTGAAGGGAGGTAGGTAGTCCAGGTGTGTTGATCGCTGTCACATCAGACAATTAGAGACTCGGCAGATGAAACGTGCTATCAAGGGTGTATGGCAGGACCAGGACTTGACCCAAGGTGGGAGGGTTCTGAGCCCATAATTGTCCCACAGACACCAAGTACTCATTTCTCCTCAATGCAGTGGAGAGAGCCAGGGGAGATAGAGGTAGAGCTGGTCCTATCTCTCAGGGAGCTGTGTGTGGCTCTGTTTCCCAACAATGCACAGCCTCAAGCCAGTTCTTCTCCCTTCCTTGCTATAGTCCCCACATCAGCTCCTCACTGTGTCCCTAACACATAGATTGCTGGCTAATGGAGGGCTTTCAGGTCAGCCCCTTGTCACCTCCAGGAAGCAGGCACAGTTCCTCTGTTTTTCTGGACTTCTCTGTTCTTACTCTGTGGAGTCCCCACCCTCACCCCACCCTAACTGCCTGTATAAGTAGGCAGGGAGCCAGTATGTCCTGCAAATACTGGAATTGTCCTTCCATTTTGTTGCCAGCCACCATGCTCTTAACCAAATAAAGTGTGTCTGTCTGCTTAGGGCATGGAGCCTCTTCAGGGCAGGTTCATGACCCTCTAATCCGGCAGAGCCCTCCCTTCTGATGAATCAGCACCGCGGCCATGCTCGCTTTGCTGTAGGGTGACAGGCACAGAGTCAGCCCATGCAGGACTCTAAATGTACTGACGGTTCTGTTGTTTTTTTCCAGCAGATTCTCCCAAGCTCTAGACAGCCCTGAACATTGGTCCATGTTGCTAGGGGCTCACAGAGTTAGAAAATGAATTTGATTTCTTTGATGTGCTGTGTGTTCTGGGAAAAACAAAAGCAAGCTCAAAATGCTTCATTTAAAATCGCACTTCTTCCCAGAATCCTCAAAGGAACAGCTTAAAAAGCAGTTGTCATCTTCATCCAATCAGCCCAGAAGCACAGGAGTCACGCTAGGGTGGTGAAGATCAATTCCAGAGGCAAAACCCTGCTGGACCTTTCTCCTGGATGCAAAAACCCCTTGCAGCTGTGCGCAGTGCCAGCTCTGGTGCTGGCGGAAGCTGTGCAAGGTGTACTGCACATTCACGTGGCCTGCAGGTTGTGATTGGATGTGCTTGGGTTCATTCTTGCCAATGCTTCTGTGTGTCTGCCCTGGACTCCTTCACCTCCTCTTTTCTTCCTCTTCTTTTGAAATGCCTGCCTAATATCAAGCGTTGTGGGTAGGCGGGAGGGAGACACAACGGCCAAAGAGATCCCTTTCAAGGGCCTCTTGACGTTAGTAATATAAGCAGATTGTATCACTGGTGGCCGGACGAAGAGAATTTCAATTCCAGCAGAAGCAGACGGAAATGGGCTTTTAGCATCCATCCTCGCTGGATGCCCACTTTTACTGGTCTCCTAGCAACCGAGCCCCCTTCCTCCGTAGGCGCTGCTGCTGTCCGTAGCCTCTCCCTGCCCTCCCCAGCACACAGGGCCAGGATGTCACTGAGGAAATGGGGGTGAGCACCCGGAGAAATTGCTAAATGGTGTGTAAATGCTCGCTGAGGATGACCGTTCAGCTGGGGGCACCTATCACACGCTTCGCGGCACATCTTGGGATGCAGATTGAGGTCTCTGCTTATTTCCAATCAAGCCCACATGCACAGAATGCTTTGCATTTCACGAAACACTGCTGCATTTGTTACCTTGTGAAGAGACTTGAGACACCCCTCCAGTGGGCTGGGAACCTAGAAAACTGTGTGAGTTCTCTTTTAGTAGCTCCTAAAGAACTTCATGTCATTTGGTTAATAGGACTGAGGAAAGGGAAGGAGGAACTCCAAATGCCAGTCTTTGCTATCATCATCTCATCAGATCACTGTCAATCTCCTTGGTCCTTCCCCCAGCAAGCACTGCTGGGATTAAAATTGAAGATGGCTGCTTGTTTTTATAATGACTCTATTCTGTATTTCATGATATTCTTCTTTCCTGTGATGAAAAGAAAAGCAGAAAAGAGGCCTTTTCTCAGTCTGCTTGGAGCTACCAGAACAAAATGCCTGAGATGGTGGTGCCTCCCCCATGAGATTTGTTTCCTACTGTAGGAGTCATCAGGCTCGGGCCAGGGTCCTGCAGGATAGGGGTCTGGCGAGGCTCTCCTCACGCCCTGGGGGCAGCCACCTTCTGAGTCACTGTGCTCTCCTTAAAAATTCTCTGTCCTTCAGAAGTGAGTCTTTGAGTCCGGCTCATCTCGTGGCGGGGAGGGTGAAGGCAGTAAAAGGGAAGGAACACACTGCCTTAGGGAGACTTTCCCCTTGTGCCCAGTAGATGACATTAAATTCATAATGTCTGCCTTTAAGACATATGAATCTTTAAAAAAAAAATCACAAAACATCCTGGAAGATCAGTGTTCCAGGGTGAAAACAAGTCAAGTACTCTCAAAGAAGGGTGCCAAAGAGAAAATAAAAAAGCAGAATGTACACCGAAATGAAACATTCTAAAAGTAAGGGGATTGTGAAATTATTGTGTAGCCTTCTATTAAGTAAAGCTGTAAGGGGTGGCTGTTGCGGTGCAGGGAGTTAAACTGTTGCCTGTCATGGTGATGGCTCATCTGAGTGTCCATTCAAATACCTACTGCTCCACTTCTGATCCAGTTCCCTCCTAATGTGCCAGGAAAAGCAGTGGAAAATGGCCCAGTGACTTGGACCTCTGCCACACACATGGGAGATTTAAATGAAGCCCTGCCTTTCAGCCTGGCCCATCCCCTGCTGTTGTGTCCATATGGGGAAAGAACCAGCAAATGGAAGGTTCCTCCTGCTCTCTTTCTCTATTCCTCTGCAATTCTGCTTTTCAAATAAATAAATAAATGCATCTGAAAAAAATTAACAAATCCTATAACCACAGAAAAATAGGTGATTTTATTACCCAGTAATAATTCTGATGATTAGAAGATTCAAAACTGTACAGAGTTCATTGCAACAGGCTTTGCTAAACATTGAAGATTATTTCTGGATTAAGGCCACAGAGGGGAACTTTCTGGGAAAGTTGTTATTTCCCCTTGTGAACTGTGAATAATAATTTTGGGAATAAAAGAGAAAAAGTGAGAAGGACAGTTGCCGATCCCTTTACATAGTGGAATGCAGGATCCCTGCTAGGTACCGCAGGCCATGGGTAACCCCTCTCTTATCAGGCCCTGGAGAAACAAATACAGCATTTGGTTCCATAGGTGGCCCATAGGGCTACTGAAGTGTGTCTCTGCTCTGTAGGATTAGAGCAAAGGCATTGAGTGGATTGGCAGGAGCCAGCTGACTTTGGAAAGTGTCCAGCAAGATAAAGAACCAGGGGAGAAGCCCAAGCCCAGCTTCTTTCTACAGCAAAGACAGCAACCACCACAAAATCAAACCAGACATTGCTTTGAGAAAAGTGAGGTTTCTGTTTTTTTAAATTAATTTATTTTGATTGGAAAGTCAGATATATATAGATAGGAGAGACAGAGAGAAAAATCTTGCATCCACTGGTTCACTCCCTAAGTGGCCACAATGGCTGGAGCTGAGCTGATCCGAAGCCGGGAGCCTGGAGCTTCTTCCAGGTCTCCAATGTTGATGCAGAGTCCCAAGGCTTTGGACCATCCTCGACAACTTTCCCAGGCCACAAGCAGGGAGCTGGATGGAAAACAGAGCAGCTGGGACATGAACTGGTGCCCATATGGGATCCCAACGCATGCAAGGCAAGGACTTCAGCCACTAGGCCTCCATGCCAGTCCTGAGGTTTCTTATTTTAAAATAAGAAGAGCATGCACAAAAGTAAATGCAGCAGTGTTGTGAAGTGGGTTTGTGGTACTAGTATTTCATATTAGAGTAATGGTTCAAATCCTGGCTGCTCCAATTCCACACTAGCTCCCTGCTGATGTTCTAGGAAATTAGTGAAAGAAGACCCGCCTAACTTGGGTCCCTACCACTCATGTGGGAGACCCCCACATAGAACTCCTGGCTCCTGGCTTCAGCCTCACTGAGCTCCAGCTGTTGTGGCCATTTGGGAAGTTGAATGACTGGATGGAAGATCTGTCTCTCCTGTTCTATCACTCTGCCTTTCAAATAAAGGCAGAAGGAACACAGACAATCTGTCTCCCTGCTTCCCCAAACCTCCGAGCCCCTTCTCGAATGGCAGCCTCTGTTCATAGTTCCTAGGTTTCCAATGGAAAGAGTGTACACTGCAGACTTACCTGCAACAGAAGAAGGCTAAAGCCAGTGAGGTGGCCATCCATCATGCACCGATGAAGGAGGTTCTGTCTCGTCCACACAATGGGTACTATGTGGATATTACAGAATTCCTTACAAGTGTTTTCCTGGCTAGGTCTGTAGAATGTATCACTGAGAGAAAAGTACCAAGGCCATAAAGCAGTGTGTGTGTGTTTCTGATTTTGGTCACACAACTTGTATTCAAAAGTGACTGGTTTCAAGCTACAATGGTGTCATCAGGGCAGGTGTTTGCCTCATCCCATGTCTGAGTGCATGGTCGGAGTGCCTGGATTGAGTCCTAGCTCCCCTGGCTTCTGATTCAGTCTCCTGCTGATACACACCCTGGAAAGCAGCAGTGGGGGTTCAGGTTCTTGGATTCTTGATACCTGCATAGGACACCTGGATGGAATTCTGGGCTTCCGGTTTTGACCTGGCCCAACTCTGGCCATTGCAGGCATTTGGGAGTAAACAAGGGTTGGAAGAGCTCTTACTATCTGTCTTTAAAATAAGAATACAACAAATACATGATTAAAAAAAAACATGTAAAGGTGTCAGAGATTAGGCAAAAGTGTGTTGCAGAGGATTATGCCTATAAAATGATGTTACTGCTGCATGGTCTTGAGTCTTACCTGTTAGCAGATATTAACATGCAATTTCCATTGTAACTCATGGCCTGTGGTGACAGCTTGTTGAGTGTGTTACATTTTTTAAAAAGACTGTATTTGGGTGAGGGGCTGGCACTATGGCTCAATTGGCTAATCCACCACCTCTAAGTGCTGGGATCCCACACAGGTGCCAGTTCATGTCCTGGCTGATTCACTTCCAATCTAGCTCCCTGTTTATAGCCTAGGAGTGGAAAGATGCCCCAAGGCCTTGGGAACCTGCACCTGCAAAGGGAGACTCGGACGAAATTCCTGGCTTTGGATTGGCTCAGCGCCGGCCATTGCAACCATTTGCAGAATGAACCAGCAGATAGAAGATTTTTCTCTTTGTCTCTCCTTCTCTCTGAATATTTGCCTATCCAATAAAAATAAACATCTTTTCAAAAAAATAATTTATTTGGAAAACAAAGATACATATTTGTGTTTATATTTAATTATTTACACATTTATTGGTTTGCTCCTCATATGCTACAGCAGCCAAGACTGGGCTAGGCTGAAGCTGAGAGCAGGAAACTTAATCCAGACCTACTACATGAGTGACAGTAACCGAGTTACTTGATCCATCATCTGCTGCTCTGCCCAGAGTCTGCACTGACAGGGAGCTGGAATCCAGAACTGGGGCTGGGTATTAATCCCAGTTACTCCAAGGCAGGACGCTTTCATCTCATCCCATGTATTAACTTTTTCTGTCCTATTTTAACAACTCTGAGATTAGAGTGCCCTACCATGTCTCTGGGCTGGGTTGCAGTTGGTCATGGAACTGTCCGTGTATGCATACACGTAGCCAGACATACAGAAAAGGAGTTGGTGGCTGGAGAAAGCCCAGGATGTATCTGTGAAGAACTCTTTAGAAACACCTTCGGGCCCGGCGCGATGGTGTAGTGGTTAAGGTCCTCGCCTTGCATGCCGCGGGATCCCATATGGGCGCCGGTTTTAATCCCGGCAGCCCCGCTTCCCTTCCAGCTCCCTGCTTGTGGCCCAGGAAAGCAGTCGAGGACTGCCCAAAGCTTTGGGACCCTGCACCCACGTGGGAGGCCCGGAAGAGGCTCCTGGCTTTGGATTGGCTCAGCTCCAGCTGTTGTGGTCGCTTGGGGAGTGAATCATAGGATGGAAGATCTTCCTCTCTGTCTCTCCTCTCCGTATATCTGCCTTTCCAGTAAAAATAAAATAAATCTTAAAAGAAAAAAAGAAATCACCTTCACCAAAGGTGACAGGATGTGTGTGCATGTGCGTGTGTGAGTGTGAGAGAGAGAGAGTACATATGTGCACGCATGTGTACTAGGGGAAATAGAGTAGTCTGTAATAACTCTAATTCAGAAAATGTTTTAGGAGAGCCAAATTCTATAAAGAAGCCTTTAGAATACTGTAACCATCTATTTTGTTTAGTTTTTCTTTTCTGCACTCACAAGAATAATGTTTGATAAGAAAATCTATGTCTAAAATTTAAAGATTTCCTTGAGTAAGTATAAAATGTTCGGAGTAATGAAATAGCATGAGAAGGAGTCTAATTGGAAGCTTTGCTTGTATCTTGGTATAATATAAAAGAATGGCATGATTTACCAACAAGGATATTTAACATTCAGTAAAATAAGGGTATATTTATATGTCTTTCCTTTTTTAATAGGATAAGTTGAGGGCTTCAGAACATACAGAATGTATCTCTGCTCTTAAACTGCTTGAGTTAGGGCCTGGCATGATGGCACAGAGGCTAAAGTCCTCACCTTGAAAGCTCTGGGATCCCATATGGGTGCCAGTTCAAATTCCAGCAGCCCTGCTTCCCATCCAGCTCCCTGCTTGTGGCCTGGGAAAGCAGTCGAGGATGGTCCAAAGCCTTGGGATCCTGCACATGCATGGGAGACCTGGCTTCTGGCTTCAGAATAGCTAAGCTCTGGCTGTTGCAGTCACTTGGGGAGTGAATCAATGGACAGAAGATAGTCCTCTCTGTCTCTTCTCTATATATCTGACTTGCAATAGAAATAAATAAATCTTTTAAAAAAAACCTGGCTGACTTTCTGGCACCTGTTTATGCCTTTGAAAGGTAAGGTTTGGATTGCAGACTACTGTTTGTGAAAGGATGAGTTGAACACTTAGTGAGACCAACAAACTACCTTGCTTGTGTTGAGAAGAGTGGGTAAGCAGTGGTTTTGTGTTGGTTCACTTCCTTCTTGGTAGCCTGGGTTCCTGGATGCTTTGGGTTATGTGGTGTTATCTCATGCTTTGCTCATTTACTCCAACTGCAATCTCGAGACTTTACTGCAAAGATGCTTTTAAGGAGCAGGCATTTCTGGAAGCTCCCTGAGCACGGGAGTCCCTGGCATGAGGCTATTACTTTGTCTTCCTTTTGGGATATTCCTTTCCTGAGGAGTATCATGACGACTGAGCACTGCTGTCAGGCCTGCACTGGTATGAATCTCTGGCTGCCCTGAGTCTCCATGGTGGATTGATTGTAGAGTTGGGGAAATGACTTCCCTCTCTGTGGTATCCACTTTGAGTCCTTGCTCGTTAAGGATGGACGATGGACTTGAACTGAGCCAACCAGGGCTCTTCCCTGAAAGTTTTGAGCTTGGGGGGTTTCTACTTTGTAGATGGTGAATCTGGTAGATGTGAACTTGGGAGTTGCTGGGAGCTAAATGTCTAGAATCAGACTGAGACAAGATGAGCATCATGCAGAAACTGCAGAGACCTGACCTGGGGCTGTCCTTCCACTGCTCCATGGTTCCTGGAAGAGCCACATTTACTTCAGCTAATTTAATTTGGATTTCTGTGGCTTCTTTTTTGTGTGTTCACTTAATTTTTTTTTAATTTATTTTTTTTACATAGTTTAGATTTTGACATAGTTGATTAGGGTGCAAAGGGTCAAGGACTTTAGGAAAGGGGGTGAGACCATTGTTCACACATTCTCTTTTTTCCTTCCTGTATCTGGGGGAGGAGAGAGATAAGGGGAGAAGCCACACCCAGCCTCCCTACCATCTCAGGGTCCCCACTGTGGAGCACATTCCAAGGGTCCTGCTCAAGTGGTTTTGATAGTTCAACAGCTCTGAATTACTGCCAATCTTGCCACTCCAATTATGATTAAATCTCTCCAGAATCCACTGACTGACATAGTCCAACTTAGAGGCTCCGTTTGCCCAGATATTCACTGCCAATGTTTGGCTGTGGTAGTTGAACAATTTGTTCTGTCCTTTGTCCTCTATTATGGTACCAAGTTTTTTTTGCCAGCTCCAATATACTGCCATATCCTCCATGTGTATATGGATATGCTATCCACTGCTCCGTCTAAGCCATTGAAAAGGCTCAGCTCTGACATACACACTCCATGGTCAGGCCATGGAGCTTGTAATTTTCTTCATGGTTGAAACTCTGAGTTCAGCAATTCAGTTGTGGCAAGGGGAGGGGAATCGCCAAAGAAACCTCATCTGAGGTGATCCCAGATCTGATTCTTGTATGTGTTTGCCAATTCAAGTCCTGACACAGTCCGTCACCCAAATCAACACACACACACACTGGTAGTTGCAATTGCTGGGTCAGTTCTGTCTCCAGCCCCGTGTTTTATGCAACCCAATGGGTGTTGGAGCCCAGCCCGATCCTGCCCATCACATAATTGGCCTTCACATAAACCAGTGGGAGCTACAGTCTAGTTGGAGTGACCCACAAACCCCCCCACCAGGCCCATCCCCTGCCCTGGTTCCCGTGCTTGCCAATATGTACAACAGACTGGTCTAGTCTGTCCCACATTCCATTTAGCTCTCATACATGTCAATGGGCATTGAAGCCTAGTTCATCCCAACCAGCCCCATTATTCAGGCCACATTGATGCTGGCAGGTGCCACCATCTGTCTAGCCATGCCTGCTCCTAATCTGGTTCTCATGCTCACCAGCGGGAGTGGCAACCCAACAGTGAGGTACCCACTATTTCCCTAATGGACCCACTCCTGGATCTTGCATTTTCCAGGTGGTTCTGCTGTTTAGCCTGACAGAATTTGATCCCCGTGCCAGCCTGTGCCAGCTGATGCTGCCCAACCACCCACACCCACTTCTGGCATGCACCAGAAGGAACAGTCTGCCCAGCCTGGCTTTCCCCTGATCCAGCTTACATGCAGGCCAACAGGTGTTGTAGACTTGCCTGGCCTGGTCTGCCCTCATCCCAGTTTTTACACTCTCCATTGGGAGTGATGGCCCATCAGGGGAGCTCCCCACAAACCCCCTACTGAGTTCATCATCCCCACCTGGGTCTTCACCTCAGCATTTGCCAGTGGGTGCTGTAGCCTGGCTGGGCCCTGCCCACCCCAATTCCAGCTCATGTTGGTGGGGTTACAGCCTAACATAGCCCTGCCAACACCCAGCCCTGGCTCTAATATTGACTGGCTGGTATTGCGGCCCGACCTGGCATGACACACACCCCTTTCTGGTTCTCAGATTTGCCAGTGGATGATATGAACTGGCCCAGCCTGGCTTGCCCTAGACCTGAGTCAAACACATGCTGGTGGGTACTGTATCCTGGCCTGGTCTGGGCTGTTCCCTGTCTTGGTTCTTGTACTCACCTGCAGGGACTATGTCCCAACAGAGGAGTTTCCCAAGCTCCTCCATCAGGATCTTTTCAAATGCCAGATCTCACACACATCAGTGGGTCCATGGGACAGCCCTACATAGTCCACATCCTGTCCTACCAGGAACAGTGGCCTTTCTTGACCAGTCCTCACCCAATGGTTCTTGTTATTGGGTGCTACAGCCTAGCCTAGCCAAGCCTGGTTTACACCCAGACATAGCTCATGTGTGGCTCTGCAGGGGCAGAGACCTTTAACCTAGCCCATCCTACACTCACCTTGGTTCTCATGAGTACCAGTGGGTGCTGGAATCCAGTCCAGTCTGATATATCTCAGATCCAGTCCACGCCCATGCCGAGGGAGACTGTAGCCGTGTCCAGACCAGATCGTTGGCCCTGCTCAAGTTCGGTCTTCACGCTCACCAATGGGAATCATGACCCAACATGGTCTTTGTCTTCAGATGCTGCAGCCTGGCCTGATCCTGCTGGCTCCCAGTCTCAACTCTTGCTGGTGGGTGCTGCAACACAGCCCTGCTCAGTCTGCTCTCATCCCTAGCACATGTAAAGCAGTAGGTTTGACAGCCTAGCCTGGCATGACCTGCACTCCAGCCTGGTTTCTGTACTTGCCAGTGGGCAAGATTTGTTCAGCCCTGCCCAGTCCACCCCCTTCCAAAACCAACCCACGCACTTGTCAGTGGGTGGAGATACCTTGCCCAGCCTGCCCAACACCTAGGCCTGGACCATGTGCTCACCAGCAGAAGCTGTGTCCTACCAGGGGAGTTTTCACTGGTAGACCCAACTTTCAGACCCAGATCTCATGCATGCCTCTGTGTGCTAGGCCCTTACACAACATAGGCTGCTCTCTTCATCCTGGCCTTTGTATGGGCTGGTGGATGCTACAGCCTGGCCCACCCCTCACCCTGTTTGAGAGTGCCCATGTGAGTGCTGCAGCCTGGATATGCCCCTCCTGTTCCCAGACCCAGCACCCATGAGTGTTAGTGGGTTTTACAGTCTTGCCTAGCTTGGTCCATCATCACCCCAATTTCAAGCCAACCAGCAGGACTTGTAATTTCATAGGGTTTGGCCCACATATCCCCCACAGAATCTATCCCTGGACCTGGTTCTCTTGAGTGCTGGTTAGTGTCATGGCCCAACCTACTATGACCTGTCCCTTATTCTAACACTCATTGTCAGGTACTGGGATCTGGCTTTGCCAGACAGGCCCCCTGCCATAGCTTTCATGTGCTCTAGAGTGTGGTGGTCAGCAACAAGCCCAGCTCAGGCCTCCCATGTGGGCTGGTCCATCAGTCTGACCCATAAAGGTCTTCTGGTCCCTCCCCTCCAAAACTTACCTGCAAGTACAGTGGTCCTGTTGTTGAGAGTCCCGCAGGAGTTCCTCTTCACCTTCAAGGTACTCCCACGGTGATCCTCCCTACCCCATAACCGTTACTCCTTCCCCCATTCAATCCCCAATCCTTGTGACCAGGAGTGCATGGGTTCTCCAGCCCAGCCTTCAGAAGCCCAGTGGGTGGTGTGCTGATCCACAGCTCTCCACACCCACCAGAGTCTCTAGCTCTTGGCACATGTGCTAACCTGGTGCCTTATCTCTTCACACACCCAAGCTCCAGGCTCATTGAGGTTCTCCAGGCCTGGTTCTCCAGCACACCAAGGCAGCATGCTGACCTGGGGCTCTCTGCTTCCTTATCCCCACCCAGAACTAAGCACATGTGGAAATCCCCAGGTTCATTCCACCTACCTAGAGGCGAGCTCCCAGGTCCCCACATGCCCACTGGTATTATACCACCAGCCCTCCCCACCACCCAAGCAGGCATCCACTGGCCCCCATGGGCTTTCTAACATCCCTCAAACCCCCACCCCGGGGCCCAGTGAGCCCACCCTGTGGGCAGATTTCTGTGACTTCTAACCCAATTCATATTCACTACATTGTGACACTCACCCACCCTCTTTTTAAATGTATTATTGTTAGTTGTAGTAGTAATATTTTCCATGATGCAATTTTATAGGTATAGGGATTCCTCCTTCTCCTTTCCTTCCTCTCCATTTTTCCTGCCTGCCATTTTTTTCTCATATTATCACAGTATACACCCAACCTCACTTTTAAAAAGATGTATCTTATTTTTATTGGAAAGTCAGATATACAGAATATACAGAGAGGAGGAGAAACAGAGAGGAAGATCTTCTGTCCACTGATTCACTCCCTAAGCAGCCAGGAACCAGGAGGTTTTCCAGGTCTCCCATGTGGATGCACTCCCAAGGCTTTGGGCTGTCCTTGACTGCTTTCCCAGGCCACAAGCAGGGAGCTGGATGGGTAGCGGGGCCTCCAGGATTAGAACTGGCGCCCATATAGGGTCCTGGTACATGCAAGGTGAGGACATTAGCTGCTAGACTACTGCACTGGGCCCTTACACCCAACCTGTTATCCTGAGTCCCTGGTGGGAGTTGGAGTCAGAGATCAATCCAGCGGATGGACAGGGCAGCGCATCCTTACTGGCCATCTCCAATGACCAAAGCTCGAATCTTGGGTTGAGATTGAAGTTCTCCTCCCAGACATTCATTCCTGTGCAGCTTAATGTATCTGTTCCCTTCCTCTCAAGCCCCTTTCTCTGCTCTGAATTTCCTGCTCCTTAACTAGCAAATGCCTCTGTATTTTCGCCATCTTTGTTAAAGATATCTTCCACTTCCAGTCTTTGCTTGCTCCAAGCTTTCTCCTGGGGACATTGCTTCCCTGCTGTCTATAAAACAAGGCCGATCACTTTTGTACACTTTACATATGCCAGAGTCAGAAATTGGCATTATGTTTTTGTTCCCAAATGCTGCTTTTTTTTTCTTTTTTATTAAAAAATTCATTTATCTGAAAGACAGAAGAGAGAAAAAGGAGAGAAAGATGAGAAATAGACACAGAGAGAGAGAGAGAGACCACCATTCATTGGTTCATTCCTCAAGTATCAACAACATCTAGGGATGGGCCAGGCTAAAACCAGGAACCCTGAACTCAATGCCATCTGTGTGTGGCAGGGACCAAAGTGCAAGAACCATTTCTACTGCTTGCTAGGGTGCACATTATTAGGAAACTGGCACAGGATGCGAAGCTGAGACTCGAACCCAGGTCCTCTGCTATGCCCTTCTGTCACGTAATGTTGCAAACACATATTTGTCTTTTAACTGATTACAAAGTGCTTTATCCTCTCTAGACACTTTTTTTTAAAGATTTATTTTTATTATTATTATTTTTTTATTGGAAAGGTGGATATACAGAGAGGAGAGACAGAGAGGAAGATCTTCCGAAGTGAGCGCAACGGGCCGATACTATGCCGATCCGAAGCCAGGAGCCTCTTCCGGGTCTCCCACGCGGGTGCAGGGTCCAAAGCTTTGGGCCGTCCTCAACTGCTTTCCCAAGCCACAGGCAGGGAGCTGGAAGGGAAGCGGGGCTGCCGGGATTAGAACCGGCGCCCATATGGGATCCCGGGCGTGCAAGGCGAGGACCTTAACCACTTGCGCCACCGCGCCGGGCCCTCTCTCTAGACATTTTAAGTTTTGTCTACTCTTATAATCTTTATAATCTTTACCATTGGGCGTCAAGCTTCAAAAAGAATGTCTCATCTTTTCTTTAGGTTATCTTTATAATCTAAGTTTTTACATTCTTCATTTGTAACCTTTCATAAATATGCTTTGTTTGGACTACTAGTCTCTGCATAATTTATTGAGTATCATCTGATTTTTATTAATTTTAATTCTGTTCCATTCATATGTCTTTCTGTAGGTTAGAACCATACTGTTTTAATGTCTATAGAATGAAGTGTTTTAATGTCTCAAGCATATACTTTTCTCTTTAACAAGAAAGTATGATCTTCCATTAGGGACAGAGTAGAGGTTTTGCTGTTTTCTTTGAGGACCATATATATGTATATATATGTATATATATGTATATATATGTATATATATATATGTGTGTATATATATATATATAACTTATGTGTTTTTAAAAGATATATGTAATACATAACCTACATTTAATAAATGAAAACTATTGGGCTTGTCGCTATAGCCTAGTAGCTAAAGTCCTCACCTTGCATGTGCCAGGATGCCACAGGAGTGCTGGTTCTTATCCAGCTGTTCCACTTCCCTTTCAGCTCCCTGTTTGTGGCCTGGAAAAGCAGTTGAGAATGGCCAAAAACTTGGGGGTCCTGCATCCACATGGGAGACCCATAAGAAGCTCCTGGCTCAGCTTTGGCTACTTGAGGAGTGAAATCAACGGATGGAAGATCTTTCTGTCTCTTCCCTTCTCTATAAATCTGATTTTCCAATAAAAATCTTTTTTTAAAAAAATAATGATAATTATTTAATTATTTTTAGTTGATCAACATTTTCGTGTCAATGCCGGTCATATTTCCATAGGATCCACTTACGCAAGTGTTTCTCTGTGGCATCTGACTGTGCGTTATACAATCAAATATCAATTGCTTGGTGACAAGACTTTCTCAGCTCATCATCTGCTTGAACTGCCCTATCAGCACGACTGGTTTGATCTCAGCTCCTTCGCTTCTGATCCAGCATCCCACCAGTGCATACTCCTGGAAGCAGCAGATAATGGCTTATGCACTTGGGTCTCTGCCACCTGCAGGGAAGACTCAGAATGCCAGGGTCCTGGCTCCAGCCCGTCCCAAGCCTAGCTCATATGTGTGTTTGAGGTGTGAGCCAGTGGATGGAAGAAGTGGTTTTCCTCTCTGTCTCTGTTTTGGAGATAACAATTCAAGGTTGAGTGGCCCTGCTGGGTATCAAGTTTATGACCTGTGGAAGTTGGTCTTGGCTGGGGCCCACAGTGAGTTAAGAAGCAGAGGTCTACTTGTATGTTTTATGAGAGGGATTCCTATCAGCTTATTTTATACTTTCTGCTTTTTACATTTACTAGATGTTTCCTTTGCATCTTTGTCTTCTGTGTTATGTGTTGTACTAAAAACTCATAACAGAATGGCTGCATGCCTGAATTCTCTGGTAACCTTACAGTTCAGAAATGCCATGTTTAATTATTTTACTGGTATCTATGGGCTTGGAAATTATCTTTATTTTTTTATCAATGACAAGAATATGAACCTTTTATGAGCCTCTTCTTACTGTTTCATGTGTGTCGCAGATGAATGAAGCAAATAGATCCGCTCTCTGTGTTGGCCAACGGAACCAGGAGATGGTGTCTGTGGAAGCTGAGGCTCGTGAAGGATCTGAGCAGTGTTTGAGCATTCCTGTGTGGCCCAGAGGGGCCTTCCATCACCTGCAATCCATGCAGGTGGTGTGTTCTCTCAACAAGGGAGTCAATGCAGTGGCAGTGTCTGTGTCTCCCTCCCCAGCATCCCACTAGATGCATTTCCCACTTCCACCCTGCTCCCTACCCAGAATGTGATGCTTACTCCTTCCACTTCCTGGGCAACCCTGCATGCCCAGGGTTGTGTCTCCAGGGAAAGGTTGGGAGCTGCTCTGACAGGAAATGTGGGCTGATCCTAACTCATAGCATGGCTCCTGCACAGTCAGGAAATGGCAGTTTGTTTTTCTAGATGGTCAGATGGCACCTGAATTGTGGACTGAAGCTCAGGGCAGAATTAAGTACATGGACTTTCTCTGAGGCCACCTGCCCCATTCTCCTTCCACTGCCAGAACTTGCAGAAGGCGAATCAGACAACGTACTTCTCCACTCTTCCTGCATCCGCTCTTCTGCAGGCCAACAGTACTGACTGGCTTACAGAGTGCCATTCTGCTACCAGTTTTGCATTCTGCTCTATCCTCATGACCTTTTAATGGGAAGCCAGGATGAGTTGTAACGGGAACTACATTCTGCTGCCAGCCTGCCCTAGAAGCCAGAGAGTTGCATGTGTGTGTGTTTTTTAAAAGTAAATGATGGAACTTAAAACCTGCCTGAGTCAGGAAATGCAAAATTTGCAGTTCTTCTGGGAATATTATATCACCATCTTTGCATCCACTTAAGGTATTTCACTTAAGAGCCAGAGTAGGAATCTAAGAGACTTCCTACTTTACATGGATTAATGCAATAGTCATAGGTTAATATTTCATTAGGACTGAATTAAGTCTTTACAGATGCGCATACTAAGGACTGGGTGGGAGGAGGGGCCATAGTCTTCCATTTCAAGACGATCCAAACTGACCATAAAGCTATTATGAAACAGCACAAAGTATCTCCAACAAACAACTCGTGGGAAACATATATAGCATAAAAAAGTTATGCATAGATTTCTAAAATATTTTTGCACCAAATAAGATTTATCTCTTCAATTCTCTATGAATGTGATGAAGTTCCCTTGTCTAGCAGTGCTGGGGACTTTTCTCCTGGTGGGATACTGTTGGGAGTCCTGTGTGCAGCTACCCACGTGACAGGCAGGGTCTCAAAGCTAAAGTGCTGCTTGGAGACACTGAGACAAAAGAAGGAGTAAATGCAATCTTAGTCACTACTTCATGTAGTTGCTTTGCAGTGGAGCATGGTAGCTCTGTGCTTGGTTGTTTTAGCACCTGGAGGTTTTTTCTTTTTCTTTTTTTTTAAATAACCTTACTAACTGTACAAGCCCAGGCAAGTCCTGAAACTGAGTTCTGCCAGCTGTAAACTGCATCAGGGATATGCTGGGGGAAGGAAGTGGGGTGCGTGACTGCTTCAAGCTCCCATGTTTTCTTGACAGGAGTTGCTAAAGGTTCAAGCCAAGGCATTTCAGTGAGCTACATAGTCTCAAGGGTGGAGCGTAGGGAGCAAGCATTTCTTAATTTGCATTAGTAGACTCTAACATAAACAATCTGTGACCCAGATCTTATGAGACTCAATGCTCAGGGACCGCAACTGGGGTACCATGCTCACACTCTGGCACTGAGGGTGTGAACCATGCTTGGGAGGAAGCGTCCGGGTGGCTGAAATGAAAAGGGAAATTCACACACATTGTGAGCCAGAGAAGACAGAATTGAGGTACTGAGGAAGAGGCAGTGGTGATGGCTTAAGTAACTGCATTCCTGCCACCTACAGGGAAACCTGGATTGCATTTCCCAGCTCCTGACCTTGGCACCCTGACCATTACAGGTACCTGCGGAGTGACTCAGCAGATGGGAGTCTCTCTCTCTCTCTCTCTCTCTCTGATTTTCAATGGAGAAAATGCTTTCGCTCCTGCCCTTGGACATTGGAACACCAGGGTTTTAGGCATTTTGCGCCAGCCACCTCATGTGGCTCTCTAAGTCCCCGACTGCGACTGAGATTTATCTCATTGACTTCCATGACCCTGAAGCCTTCCCACTTAAACTGTGTCTCACCACCCACTTCTTTGGTTATCCGGCTTACAGATGGCACATTTTAGGATAACTTAGTCTAATAGTTAATTAGTCAATTCTCCTAATAAATTATCTATTTGTCCACACATCCATATATCCATCCATCCATCTATCCATCCAACCGTCTAACCAACAATCTACTCACTTATACACTCCACTCATCCATCTTCCCACCCATTCATCATCTACTCATTCATCCAATCAACCATCCATCCCATCATCCACTCAACCTCCCATTCACACATCCATCCATCCTTTTTATTGGTCTCGTCTCTGCAGAACCCCAGTTGATGCATCAAAATAGAACAGTACATGTGTCTAAAACCCTCAGTCTAGATGTCTGCCCAGAGCAGTGATGTGGCAGGTTACAGGGAACATGAGGAGCAGGCAGATTTGGGTTGTGTTCCATGTTGTGAACTCCGGATGGAATTCACATCAAAGGCTACAGTGCTCCCATCTGTAGGGCCACATCTGAGTATAACCTGCTGAAGGAGAACCAGAATTTGGTTTTCTCCAATGATCTCTGGTTTTGATGTGGCATGGATAGGACCTAGTTGTCCTCACATGCCCCTGATCAGGTAAGTGTTGACGAATTACCTGAGTTGGGAGCTGTGGAAATGTGGTGGTAAGGGGCAAAGAGGCAGACTTGTGCAGGGTTGCGTGCAAGACAAGGCAGAGCTTCAGAAAAGCCTTCGATGGCCACAGAGCTGAGGGTCAGTCAGCCAGGAAGTGCTACTGTAGTTTGATGGGCAGAGGGTCCAGACCTCAGAAAAGGCAGAGGAAGCTCCCAGACCAACAAGAGAGGCCACTGCCACTAATTGCAAGCGAGGACTCAGATGGACACAGAGGAGCACAGACATTTCTCAACACAGCCAAGGTCACTGAGCTTTAGCCCTTCTTTGTACAGCCCGAAACCAGTCTTGCATAGGAACAGGGAGGGTGGCTTGATGTTGAAGATGCCAAACATTTTTACTTAAAAAGATTGAGGGGTGTTTTGGGAGGCCATTTTGAAAACGAGTGCATCACACCAACATGTAAGATCGACTAGAATGCAGGAATTTCTTCCCCAGCTTCCTTGTAGGTAGGGGTCAGATGCAGAGCCACTGTAGACAAGTCTTCCCATTACTCATCTGAGCTGGAATATGAATACACTTGTGACTCCATTACAAATGCCAGCAGCATCGAGATTGTGGCACTGACCTTATGGGCAGAAACTTGCATTTCTAGAAACCCAGAGCAACGCTTAAGAGCATAGGATGTGCCAAAATTTTATTTGCTAAATTAATAGGCAATTTTCAGTAATAGGGTAGAAGAACATTTTTGCAAACTCAGATATATCATTGTAGAAATATCAGTCACTTCCTTGGTTGAATGCAGACTCTCTGGGGGAATCTATACAATTCAGTCTGTGTCTGAAACAGGACCAGCAAGATAAGGTATCTCATCAGGGAGAAACTGAAAAGATGAAATGGAATAGGAGAGACTAGTCTCAGAAAGGGCTGTGTAACAAAGGTCACTGAGAGGAGATGGAAGGAAAAAAAATCAATGAGGAGCTGCAAGAGACAGAAAAAAAATTGTAATGGCTGAAGTTAATGTAAGGCAGTGACAAATGAGAGTTGGGTCTGGGTTCTATGCATGAGCCTGAACATGTCCATTTTAGTTTTATGCAGTAAAACTTGAAACTCCACGTCATAAAATATTCTTGCTGAGAATCAATTATGGACTGGAGAATACAGAAAAACAATGAACTCTTTCTGCATTTTCATACCAATTAATTTCAAAACGCACTGCTGGCTTACAGATTTGCACTTTTCCTGCAGAGTATGGTTTTCGTTTCTACATCAGCTTGGCTCAATACGCTCATGACACAGAATCAAAGTCCCTGGAAACAGTGCTGCCAAAGTAGGCTTTCTGACAAGATGCTCTGCTCATCAACACCTTTTTCTTCCTCATCCGCCCTTTCCGACTTCTCATTAAGCCAATGCAATCTGTCTTAAATCTGCCCTTTCTGACGCAGTACCTCTTGACTAAATCAATGATCAAAGACAAAGGTGACTCTCTTGAAACCCAGACTTCTCCACTGAATGCCAAATCACCCTTGGAACGTCTTCAACGGGCCTCTCACACTTAGATTCTTCAAGACCTAATTCCTCATGTAGCCCCAAATCTGCTCTTCAGGCTATATCCCCCAGTTTCACCAAGTGGCAATTCCATCCCCTTGATTGCTCAAACCCACGACCCTGGAGGGGATTCTTGACTCTTTCGATCCTTCCACACCTTCAATCCTTTCCACTGTCAAATGCTGAAGGCACCCAGGATGTGATCATGTATGCCACCAGGCCAGCTTCTGCTGTGGGCCAAGACACCATCATCTTTCTTCTGAGTATTACAGAACCTCAACAGCTGGCCTGTCTTCCTCTTCAGAGCCACCAGAAGGGTCTCCTTAGATCATGCCACCCACAGCTCAAAGCCCTTCCACAGCTGCTCTCTCTTCAGGTTTCACTGAAGCCTGCAAGTCCCCACTCACTCTCCGGCCCTCACACCCCTCGCCTGTCTCATGTCATATTCCCTTGCCTAACTTTGATGTACAGACACACAGATCAGCACTCAGCTCAGGAAGAAAGCAGGCATCTTCCTATCTCAGGACCTCTACCCTCACTATTCTCTCCAGCTGTAACACCCCTGCCCAGAGGGATGTATGGCTCACACTCACCATTCCTGCAGGGGCCTCCTCAGGGTGGGCTTCACTGAGGGCTCTGGCTGAGATGGCAGGTCCCTCATTCTCCCCTTCCACACCTGTCTGTGCTCTGTATGTAACTCGTTCCATAATTCTGTCCCCTATTTATCCTACCATATATTCTCTCAAAACACTGTGTTTCTTATTTGAGTCCCACTGCTCCATTTCTCTCCTAGAACACAATTTCCATGATTTTTGTTTTTATCAGAAGGGTGGGTTGTTTGTGGCTCTGTTCCCAGAACCTAGAACAGTGCTTAGCCTAGAGTAGATGCTTGATGGAAGCTTATGGACTGTATTAAGTAAATGGGCCTGTTTCTGAGCTGTTCTTAGCTCCTCCCTGGTACCCCCATTTATTTCTGGAAGGATCCATGAAGTGAAGGGGGCAGGGAAGGTGGCTGGCTTGCTTGGCCTAGAATGTTTCTGTCAGGAGGGACCCTGGCATCTGTACGCAGTTCAGTTTGGGGAGCAGATATTGTGGACCCATGACTTGCTCACACCACCTCTACTGCAATCTTTCTTAGCCATTCCTGTTTTCAATGTTTTCTTCCTACTCACAACCGTCCCATCATCATGGTCAAAAAGCCTGTAGAAAGGGTTTGGCCTGGCCTAAGTTCTTGGGCCCACCAGCACAGTGAGTGCCAAGTCCATGGGCCCTGAGTGCTGCGGTTCAGGTGGGGTCCAGGTCACCTGGCCTGAGAGAACTGGTCCTCCTCAGTGGAAAAAAGTAGTGGATGGCAGGCCCTGATATACAAGGAGGATATGGCAGGGCATTGGGACCAGGAAAGGACATCTGGTACCATAGCAAAGGAAGGAGAACAGAACAAATTGGACAACTACCCCAGCCAAAACATGACAGCAAATATCTGGGAGAATGGAGACTCTAAGGTCAACTCTGTCAGCCAATGGATCTTAACAGGATTTCCTCATCCTTGGATTGACAAGATCAACAATATTTCAGAACTATAGAAACCACCTGGGCAGAACCCTCAGAGCATGCTCCATATCAGGGGTCCGGGGCTGATGATGGGTGGCCATTCCTCATTGCTGGGTACTGGGGTAGTAGTAGGGAGGTTGGGTATGGCTTCTCCCCTTATCTTCCACATACAGAAAAAAGAAATCGAAAATTTGAAAAAAAAGAAAGAAAAGATTTGTATAGCACTTTCTCATTCTAGGCCATCTGCCACAAGCAGGTGCAAGGCTCCAAGCTGGGGGCCAACCAGCGTTTTTAAGCAGAGGGAATGTTTGACAATCAGCTCACCCCAGGAGCTGAAGGCAAACAGGGCTCAGCACCTGCCCTGTTATTGCTGTGTGATGGATGCCTCCAGATTACTCATCCAGGCTAGATGCCGCCAGTCTTTGTAATTGAAGACCAAATGTTGTGGGATAACTCAAGCAGAGGTTAGGAATTAGGACTTGAGAGTAGACCTGAGTTCATGTTCTGCAGCTTAGTAAGTAGCCTAGAGACCCTGAAAAAGGATAGGCTCCTGGCAGGCTGACCTCATTGAACTCTTAACCTGCCTTTCAATGCCTGGTGTGCTCTGTATGAACTCTTATTCTTCCAGGATTCTAGAAGGATCCTAGAAGTCACTGAATGGCTAAAATGAGGGCCCATCTGTGAGGCCAGGCCTGAGGGATTAAGAGACAGAGTAAATGTTTACCTGGATTTTATGTGCTTGGTCTGTTAAATTGCTCCATTTTCATTGACTTGACCCAAATTTCAGCTCATGTTTTACAGAAAAGCTTGGCTATGCACTTCTACATATAAACCTGATTTCCTTCCCCCACCCCTTAAACTGCACGAACAGTTGTGTTTGCATTACTATTATTATCTCTGATATCTCAAATGCCTTGCTCGCAGAGGAGCTTCAGGCACAGTCACTGCTGAAGGAAGCGTGGGCTGTTGTACATTGAGAGTTTTCCTGAATGGTTTCTCTTTTGCTTCATGTATGTTGGTACAGCTTTTGTACAAGTGTTAAACTGGACATTCTTTGGTTGGCAGGCTGGGGCATTGCCTTCTCTTGCTTCCTCCCATAGGACCTAGCTGTGACCACCACAATAAGGGTGAGATGGTGCACATGGCCAGGTTGTTGAATGCTTGGCCATCACTGACGTTAAGTTCCTCATTGCTGCCTGCTTTCTGATACTCCAGTGCTTCTGGACACTGCAAATTGCCTCTCCTTTAAGACTCATCCCTTCATATTCTTGGATCCAAGCATCTCTGACATTATATTGTTGCCAGAGAGCTTTCTAGCATGAATGTCTAACTGTGTCTAAATGGAGGAGAGAGAGACAGACAGACAGGCTCACCCCCACCCAAGAAGGTTTGTTGGAAGACAGACCCACAGATGAAGGTTGATTTAGATGAGGTTGTGGTGTGGAAGCAGAGGGAGACAGTTGCTGACACTTGTGAAGAGGAAGCTGCACGTGAGCTTGTCCCACAACCTCTCCTTTAGGGACCCAGGCCAGGGTCTGTGGCGAGGGCCTGGGAGTAAGACCCATTTCCATAGGGATAGGGGATGCCTAGAAATCACCAGGACTTCCTACATGCTGAGGAACTCTGCCAGTGTGGACCCTTTCAGCAAGTCTGGGGGCAAAAGGAGAAAGAATCTGAAGGACAAACCATTGCATTCTTACGGGAGTTCTTGTAAGGGAAGCTGGGACACTTGTCTAGTGGCTGGAGCCCAAACTAACATTACAGTTCTTGTAGTTGACATTGGCTGAGGGTTTAATTACAAGGCACCTATAGAGCATGTGTGGTTCATTGGATCTGAACCTAGCTAATTTGACTTCAAATTCCATATTTCAACTCCCCCCTTTCACCCTAATCCATCTTCATGGTTGTATGAAACAAAAGGATCCAATAATACATGCGAATACCAATGAGTGATATGTTGAATTAGTGAAGAGAAAAATGTATTTGTAAGTAAACAGTACTGGGGGAAAGGTGTAACCATTTGGAGAAAGGCAGAAGTTGATGGTAGAACTCTACCTCACCCTGTACCCTGGGACAAATCTCACACGGAATTATTTTTTCTTAAAGATTTATTTATTTATTTATTTTTAAAGATTTATTTACTCTTTATTGCAAAGTCAGATATACAGAGAGAAGGAGAGACTGCTTTCCCAGGCCACAAGCAGGGAGCTGGATGGGAAGTGGAGCTGCCGGGATTAGAACCGGCACCAATATGGGATCCCGGCGCATTCAAGGCGAGGACTTTAGCTTCTAGGCCATGGCGCTGGGCCCAGATTTATTTATTTTAATTGGAAAGTTAGATACACAGAGAGGAGAGACAGAGAGGAAGATCTTCCATCTGTTGATTCAATCCCCAAGTAGCTGCAATGGCTGGGAGCTGAGTCAATCTGAAGCCAGGAGCTTCTTCTGGGTCTTCTACGCAGGTGCAGGGTCCCAAGGCCTTGTGTGGTCCTCAGCTGCTTTCCTAGGCCACAACCAGGGAACTGGATGGGAAGTGGGGCCACGGGATTAGAATTGGCACCTGAGATTAGAACTGGATCTCGGCACGTGCAAGGCAAAGACTTTTAGCCACTAGGCTACCATACCATACCTGGAATAATTGTTTTTTTTTTTAAAGATTTATTTATTTATTTATTTATTTATTGGAAAGTCGAATATACAGAGAGGAGGAGAGACAGAGAGGAAAATCTTCCGTCTGATGATCCACTCCCCAAGTGAGCACAACAGCCGATGCTATGCCGATACAGAGCCAGGATCCAGGAACTTCTTCCAGTTCTCCCACATGGGTGCAGGGTCCCAAAGCTTTGGGCCATCCTCGACTGCTTTCCCAGGCCACAAGCAGGGAGCTAGATGGGATGTGGAGCTGCCAGGATTAGAACCGGCACCCATATGGGATCCCGGGCGCGTTCAATGTGAGGACTTCAGCCACTAGACCACGCCGCTGGGCCCTGGAATAATTGTTTTAATATAAATCAAATTACACTCTTGCTAGATACACATTTGGAAAAATTCTTTTATAATATTGGAGCATGAAAAGCCTTACTAAACGTTCAAATTCATAAATTACTAAAAGTTTAAAGTCATAGATTAAAATTGTGATTAATTCAATTGTATAAAAAGGAACAACAGAAAAATTAAAAAAAAATGAACTCAGAGTTAAAAAAATAACTAATATTTGCTTGTATAAAGAGATCTACAGGATCCGGTGCAGTGGCTTAGTGGTTAAAGTCCTCACCTTGCATGTGCCTGGATCCCACATGGGCACCAGTTCGTGTCCTGGCTGTTCCACTTCCCTTCCAGCTCGCTGCCTGTGGCCTGGGAAAGTAGTCAAGGACGCCCAAAGCCTTGGCACCCTGCACAGGAAACCTGGAAGAAGCTCCTGGTTGCTGGTTTGGCTCGGCTCAGCTCCATTGTGGCTGTTTGTTTCTCCTTCTCTCTGTAAGTCTGACTTTCCAATAAAAATAAAAATCAATCTTAAAAAAAGAGACTTAACAAATACATTAAAATAAGACACCCGACTCAACAGAAAATTAGGCAAAAGACATGGACATCCTTGCATTGACAGAATGCCATGAAATGATACCTGGAAGTGATATTGAGATATCAATTCTTATATATATAAATATATACACACATATACATATATACATGTATTTATGATATGTACATACATACATATGGGATATGATTTTTATATACTCATTATATATGCATATATATACATGGCAAAAATATAAATATTTGACAGCCTCCTCTGTTGGCATGTAGAGTTCCCCCACTCACTCTATGGGTGGAAGTTCACAATGCTACATCCCAATTGAAGAACAATTTGATAGTATTTGCAAAAACACAAATGCCTTGATTTTCTAACGTGTTAATCCAGCTCCTGGGAATCCTTCCCCCAGATCCACCTACGTGTGAGTGAGATGATTGGTCTCTCAGTCAAGTTGTCTTGGCAGTTTTTGTTTTGGTAAAGACTTGAAACAATCCCAGTGTCCACCATGCTTGATTGGGTTGACTTGGGGTGAATACCCATGGCAGAATATTATGAATTTGCAAAACCATAGGAAAAGCACACCAGGTGCTTTCTATATGTCAATTGAAAAGCAAGATTCAGAACAGTGGATGTGGTTTGTTGTCCGTTGGGTAAAAGAGGGCAAAAGAGAAATGTATATTTGGGTTGACTTGTTCTTTTTGGGAAAAACTGTGGAGGATGGGAGAAAAAGCACTCACTCTAACTTTTTATGGCTGCCTTGACTTTGTTATCCCTGAGAATGTACTGTCTGACCAAAAAAAAAAAAAAAATGGAATAACATAGGTGATTTCATTGCCTCTACATTACTGTCTGCACCCTGAGTCGATCTTAGTCCTTGAGAAGAAGTTGTCCTGGTTGTGGTTCATCTTAAAAACAGTGAACTGATCCCAAAGTTATTTTCTGTGTAAACGAGAACCAAGAAATTTGTATTTGGTCCAAGCTCATAGGCAACACAGGCTCAACCTACCATTCCTTAAAGATTTTCGGAGTCTTACAAGTGTTATTAAGCCAAAGAATGACAGTTATTTCAAGTGGCCTGGGCCACGACAAGGCAGTTCTTGAGATGATTTTAGAAGGGAGATTCAGATCAAAGCCCACATGATACTCTACTGTCATTTCTGTGGCATTTGGGAGCCCTGTGCGTGTCCAACCCACTCAATGGCAAGGAAGCAGTCAGCGCCTGGACCAAAGGCCCGGCTGGGGCAAGAGCGTGCGTGCGCACTGTTAGTCACTTTGGCTCTTGAAATGGAGAGAGAAGAATTGTGAAGAAAACACAATAGAATAAGATATAGTTCATGGTAAGAATCAAGAAGATTAAATAGGGGATGACGAGCAGGAACAAGGAACTAACATTTTTCTAGTGCCTACTGTTTGTCAGAATTTGGTCATTAAATCCTTCCAAAAGAGAAAAAGATGCAGTTCCTGGGTCCTGGTCTTAAGCTTGCACACAGTCTGGGGAATTAACCAGCAAAAGGAAGGTCTCTCCTTTTATCTCTCCTTTTTTGGTTCTCCTCCTCTTTCTCTATCCCATTTTGCCTTTCAAATGCATAATAAATAAATAAATAAATAAATAAATAAATAAATAAATAAATAAAATATATATTAAAAATCCTCCCAACCACTGCAGCATACAGGTTTTATTGTGCACAATAATTTCAAGACCAAGAAGCTGAAGCTCCAGTAGGTCAGGTCTACTTGAAGCCATAGTGCCACCTTTTTACACTCGCTTTGAGGTTTGCAGTGAGCAACAGGATGCTTCTAGCAGCTGACTCCCTTTTCCAAACAGCGCCCATCTTGGCTGATGCCCCACTGACTGTAGAAGCCTGGGAGCTTCCACAGGTCCCCTGTCCCATGTTCTCACGCATTTCCCTGCCTCCTGTGGATATCTCCCAGCCCAGCCCATGCCTCACATACAGTCAGTGCTACAGCTTGGGGTGCTGTTCATTTCTAGAGCTTTCTGTTTGGGGACTGATGGGTGCACAGTTCAAGCAGTGCCACCGTATGCCAGGGTCCAGGTTGACTCTGTCTCCTTTTTTTCCCCCTGAATCATAGATCTTGATGCTCCCTCTTGAGGTGCCAGATTGTGTAAAGAGCCTAGCCTTTAGCCGCGTGGACTCACCGTGCCAGCGACTTCAGGTGGTATGGCCTTGAGCATGGGGTTAATCCAAGAGTTCCCCCCTAGCCCAGCAACCCCAGCCATAGAGCTGCACATCCTGTTCTCTGCAGCCTGCACGCTTCTTCCTGCTTGCCTAGCCATGCTGGCCTATGCCATCTCCTCCAGAATCCACAAACTCGCAAATGCACTCAGTTGGCACAATGCCAGCTTGGTGGCACCCTTCAGCCACCAGCAGTCTATGGACACATGTGTACATACGTGTGTGAAACAGACATGTTTTGCTGTTCACAAGATCCCTTTCTTGGCACTCCGAGGCTTTCCATACCTTCTTCCTTCCTTGTCAAATCTCTCAGAGACAGCCCAAAGACTTTTTGTCCCAAACAAGGCCATATCTGTGAACTTCCAATGCTATACACATTTCACCTTGTAAGTCATGAAAGGATGCCCCGGGTGAGCCTCTTTATAGATACAGTGAACACATACATATGCATCAGCCTGGAGCCTCAGGTGAGAGGCCCTGGAAAGAACACAGAGCTCATTCATATTCTTCTGCGAGCTGGAAGCTGCAGGACACAGTCCATTTCTTATTGATGATCCACGTGCCTGGAGGTCTGAGTTCTGTCCTGCTGGCTGCTCCACTGGTCAGCCTCTTCCAGGAGCCTAGGGAAGCCATCACTGCCCAGCTGGGAGTCGCCAAGAGGCCCGGCTGCAAGGAGCAGTTGCAGTCCCTGCTGAAACCCTGGGAAACAAACCACCCACTTTCCACATGCCTGATCTGCTGCCGGTGGCGGCAAGTCTTCGCAGGACCAGCTGTGTTCAGCCTGGCTCCCACAAGTCTGGGGTTTGGAAATTTATAATTGGCACTTGAAAGCGCCACTAGCACCTCTTGAGGGAAAAAAAAAAAAGTTGAAAGACTTTCTCGCAAAACTTGTTGCTTACACATGCCAGGTAATTTGTGAAGTGAGTCCTTGCACCGCTGTGCTGGGCCTGAGCGGGCCCTTGGTTTCCAGGAGGATCACTGGACCTTCCTAAGGGCAGGTCACTGCTGGCTGCTCCTGGCTCCCATCCCCCTGGCCCAGGAACCCCCTGGGCATGAATGAAGACTTACACAGGGGATGCTGAGGTGGCACCCCAGAGCTAAGGCTGCCAAAGAGAGGAGTTTAAATCAAACGACTTTCTCCCTCCTTTGAATCTCAGTGCCTGAAACGGATGCTAGAAGACGAGGCAGGGGACCCAGGCGAGCCATCCTACATGCCCAACTCTCCATTTTGTGTGTAACTGCACGTCTTCCTTTTCAATGGTTGTAAAGAGAGTTTGACTTTCATACACGGAAACAATAAGGCATGCTTGTTAACATTTTGGGGAAAACAAGTACCAAGAAAGAGGAACCATTCTCATCACAGGTGTACCACCCTGGATCAAGGTCAAGTGCTGGTGTCCTTTTCTTCTTCTAGGATTTTTTTAAAGCTCCAGATTCTCACATTTGACTCTAACTTTTTAAAAACAGATTCCCTTACCAGGGCTGGCCTCGACAAAGCAAAGTTTCTCTGACAATGCAGGGGCGTATGGCAGAGGGAAACGCTTACTCTAGGTTGTGGAGACAACCCTGGGCCTCTTTTCTTCCTAGAGTGCTTGGTATAGAGAGAGACACCCAAAAGTGACTTTTCCTTCTCCTTTGGGAATCTGAAAATTAAATTTTTGGGTTTGTGTATCTCATATTCCCTTTCTGGAACTCTTGGTGATGGGAGGATGGGGTTGCAAACAAGCCCAACCTGCCCTGGCTTGGGACATAACATCCCTTCCTCCCTCCCAGGCCCCTAGAAGCATCTTCTGGGTGAGGAGCTCCTTCCTCCCCTTGGGAGCCAGGTAGCCGCCCGAAGGAGCACCCTCAGAAGGGTCCATGCAGTCACAGCTGGGAGATTTCTGGGCTCAGCTCTCTTTCGAGAGGAGCTGGGCCAGATTCTACAAGATTAATGGGCTTGTTAAAGCAATCTAAACAACAGGCTGGAGCAGTGCCGGAGAGTCATCAGCACGCGACTGCCCTCAGTCCTTCCCCCTCGCCCTTTCGCCTTGGCGCCTCAGACTCCTGGGAACCGCAGCTCAGTTTTGCTCAGAGTGGCTGAAGGTTGCACAGGAACCTGGGCTCTGGGGACTCCCTTGCTCCCTAGTTACTCAATTGTCATGGGGACAAGAAGCCTAGGGCTGGGTTCCTGGGTTGGAGTGGGGATTCCTGTGCTGCTGTGCGTGGAGCCTAAATGTGGGGCTCACACCCTTGCACACATGTGTTCACGCACCCGTTCTGGTTCTCAGGCTCTTCTTTGCATGTAATTCCCAACCTTAGTTTCTGTAGCCCCAAAGTCTCTTTGGTTCTTTCGGGCGATCTCTGTTTCTGGGGTGAAGTTTTCATTCAGAGCATGCGTTTTTTGTCACTTTTATTGAATTGCTGTATTCTCCCACGGCTCATTACATTTCCTTGAAATCTTAGTTTTGAATTCTTTCTCAGGCATTTCCTTCCCTTTGGGGTTTGGTGCCAGGGAGTTCTCATGTTCTT
The DNA here is from genome assembly GCF_017591425.1 of Ochotona curzoniae. Lineage (NCBI taxonomy): Eukaryota > Metazoa > Chordata > Mammalia > Lagomorpha > Ochotonidae > Ochotona > Ochotona curzoniae. The sequence goes on from NW_024467122.1 coordinate 82,902,683, forward strand.
GGGAAGCATCGCAGTACCCTGTTTTTCATGCTTCTTGGATCCCCACATTGGCATTTGTGTGTCTAATGGGCGAGTTGCCACTCTGTACTTCAATAGCCTTCTGCTGCCAACGTGTCCACGAGCGGGCGTTGCCTGGGTTGGCTGTGATTCCGGGTGGGCGCCTGAGCGTTGTCCTTATAGCTTCCTCAGTCATGATCCAAGCTGGCAGTGCCCACAAGTGTCTCAGCAGCCTGAGTTGCTTCCCACCAAGCAAAACCCCTCTTGATGGGGGTGGGTCCAGAGCAGCAGGTAGGTGACAGGTACCGTCTTCACAAGGCGCTGGTCTGTGGCTGTGCAGCGTCTCCTCCGCCCCATCACCACCAGATCTGGGCTCTCAGGTGCTCAGGTGAAGCCTCTGATTGGCTATTGCCTGCTTTGGATCCTCCATGCTGACAGGAAACACAGCCAGGCAGTCTCAGTCAGCAACCCCGCTTCCAAAACAGATATACTCTACTTACTTCACATAGAGAAGGGTCGATAACCTCGCGTGCAAAAAGCCAACAGGCCCCTTATGGACCACCATACCCACCCGCCCCCACCCCCCGCCTGGATAGACTCAGCTGTTAGTGATTAAAATCAGACTCAGGAATTAAGCTAGCAAGTGACTGCAAGAGGGGAAATATGGTTGATTGTCGATTGCTCTGCTGTTAGTGAAGAAAAGTTGTCTGGCCTTATTTCTTCCCAGTATGTGCTCAGTTAATGCTTCCTCTAAGTTATCACACAGTTTACAAAAAGAGAGACACTTGTTCTGGGAAGGTTTTCTGGAACACTCTCCCTTTGGAGTTTGCTTCTGTCTGCCCAAGGTGCTTAGTATTGGCAGTACTGAGTTGCCCCCACCCTGTGAATCCGTTCATGTTTGGGAGAATGAAGCCTGAGGCCTTTAAGACTTCAGGGGGAGGCGAAAAAAAAACAGCTGAAAATACAGGAACTGTTTCTCCGTTGTGCCGAGGCAGAGCAAAGAGAAAGACACGATTGAAGCACATTCAAGCTTTGGTGGGGCAGAGTAAACCAAGGCGAGATTATACTTAATTACAGACAATCACATCCCAGGGGATAAACAGCCGTCTCCTGTCCGAAGGAGGAGGTGCCTAAGCCCGGCCCGCTTCCAGCATCCGCAGGAAGCAGCCCTGGAGACCCAGCCTGGGTGGGGAAGGGACCCCTGGGGGAGTGAGCCGCTCCTGCTGCTTTCCCCAGGGATGTGGTGGCCAGTTATGGAGCTACAGAGCTGCCCTGGTCCTTTTGGCATTTTGGAGTTTTTTGTTTTTTGTTTTTTTTTTTTTTTTTGGTAATGCCTTAGGCCAAGCATTTTTTTTTTTAAAGGAAGCCCCAAATCAACTCTGTAGCACTGCAGCCAAAGCAAACCCTTTGAAATGTTTGGCTGGCATGGAGGGGGAAAAAAAAAAACACCAGAATTTCTGAGCCCTAGTCACTACATTTGTGTGTAACGCATCCTAACACAGCGTATGAAAAATGGATTGTTTTCGTTAAAGCAAACCCATACATTCAGAGATCTAGTTCCTACAATAGACCAGCAAGATTTTGAAAAGTCAGATACGACACACATATCGGGAATGAAAAGCTTACATTTTCTTTGCACATTTTGTGGTCAGATTATCCAAATAATTACACCCAGATTGCTGCTGCGCGTTATCCACCAAGGCTTAAAACCTGTTGTCATCTCGCCCCCTCATCTCCCCCTCCCTGCCAGCAGAGGCAAACTAGCGGCCCTGAGACTAAGTTGGATGCTGTCAGGGCTTATAGGGACTGAGCAGCCCCTCCCAGCGTTGCCCTGGCACCAGGAGACCACAGCGGGGGACCTGGCAGGGAGCGGCTTCCACACCCTGCTGGGTCGGCACTGCACTCCCCTGGGCCTCCTCGGGGTAATCTTCACCCCTGTGCTAAATTAAATGTGTATTTCACACATAATTACAGGGTTCCATGGGACTTCCAAGATGGTATCCATCTGAATTAATCATGCTAAGCTTCTACATAGGTAATTACCCAGGTAGAAATAACCTGGGGCATCGAAATTACCCAAACTGCCTTAATGTTGGGACATTGAAACACCCATGGGGCCTAGCCTGGGCGAGGCACCAGGCACAGTTGTTCCTAAAGGCTACTCAGTATGCATCAGTGTCACCTGGAAAGCTGCTGGGAAACAGGGAATATGGGGCCTTCCTCTGAGTGTCGTCCTGGCATGTGGGCGAGGGTGAGGACCCTCTACACCTCATCCAGCCTGGGGACTGCAATAACAGGAGCCTTGCGCTTGGGCAAATCTGCTGCGGGGCTTTCAGTAGGAAACAAGCACCGGAATCACGGGGAGCGGCTGTGTAGGCACAGACAACAACCTCCCAGCACCCTGAGTTTTGATTCTGGAAGTCTGGGGCTGGCCTGAGAACTTGCATTTCCAATAGGCTTTCAGCTGCTGCAGCAGCTCCCAAAACTGGCTTTGGGACTCACTGCTCTAGGCCCTTAATATCCCAAGTATGAATCCTGCAGTGGCAGCCTTCACACCACACAGAGGCTCGTCGGCCACCGTTTAGGAGCCCAGATCTGCAGCTGCTGAGATTCCCCTAGACATGCACAACACAGGGGTCTCTGGCACACATTGCTTTGCAGTTCTAAGTACACATTAGCTGGGAAGCTGTGGGAATTCCTGCCAGTCCCACTGCTCCTGGGCTGGGGGTTTTAAAAGCCCTGATTGATGCTAATAAAATGGACAAGGTGGGGAACCCATGCTTCAGGAGGCAGTGTGTGAGTGCATGCTGGGGGCTGGCTGATGGGGCTCTCTAGACATATGAAATAGGTGTAGTCACACGGCCGCTAATTTTCAGCCAGGCAGGGCCTGCCACCCAGTGTTCACAACCCTCACCAGCCAGCTGAGGGAGCTTTAAGAAGAGACAGTAAAATGTGAGGACTTGGGAGACACATAGGAAACAACATAGAAAAGAACTTTAAAAATTCCTCATTAGTATTCTCAGCTGTGGGAGGACACTGTAGTGCTAAGGCAGAAAAAAAGCAAAACATACACGAGAAAGGAGCAGCCTGAGACTCAGATAGCGGCTTCTGAGAGGAAAAGCACTGTTCAAACACAATGCCCAACAGAGTAGCAAATGGCAGGGCAGGTATCCCAGAACAAGAGCTGAATGAATTGTCAGAGTGTCAGAGTGCCTGAGGAGCTGCGTGGAAGCCACCCACTGTCCAGATTGCTTTAGTTCCAGTATTCCAGTTCCCCTGACACATAGAGGATGGGGGGCTTCAGGTGGGGCCACAATGCTACATTTTCACCACTCCTACTGGTGACTGGCAAGGGCTCCTGAATTTAGGACCTTCTTAATTGGAAGATGGAACCAGAGGATTCTCCCAGAGCCTAAAGAAAGACAGGGACATTTAAAGAAACAGGGGCTCAAGAAGAGCCAGAGGGAGGCAGGACTCTACAGGGGCCCTGGGTCTGTGAGTGAAGTGAGTACCTGTCCCCTGTGTCTATGCATTCGCCCGTTATGGACCCTGCATGTGATCAGCGTCCCACAGCACTGGGTTTTGGCACTGGCCCCTTCGCGTCAGCTTGGCCTGTGCTGCGGCATTGCCTCCATGTCGTTCCTTTCTGGGGTGGAATGATGTCCCGTGATCTGTGCCACGTTCTAGTGATCGGCTTACTGTCAGCCATTGGTTTTCTTCTTTGTTGTTGACGACGAATGCTCTGCTGTGAACATTAGGGCACAAGTTTTGGGGTGGGTGAACATTTTCTTCTTTCTTGGGTGTAAACGTAGCCATGGAAATGCTGGGGTGTGTGGTAGCTGTGTTTGGCATTCTGAAGACCCACACACTTGTTTTTCCCAGAGTATCTGTGTGATTTCACACCCCCCTTAGCAACTTGGGAAGGTTTCAATAAGTGTTCTCTTGGGCACTCATTACTGCCTGGCATTTGTTTTAACGTTAGTCGTGGTAGTTCTTTGTGGTCTTGATTTACATTTCTTTGGTGGCCGATGATGGTTTGGTGCCTTTCCATGTGCTCATTGGCCGCATGTGTATATTTTTGGAGAAATGTGTGTTCAGATCATTGACTCACTTTATTATTTTTTAAATATTTATTTTATTTTAATTGGAAAGTCAGATATACAGAGAGGAGGAGAGACAAAGATGAAAATCTTCCGTCTGTTGATCAATTCCTCAAGTGTCCGCAATGGCCAGAGCTGAGCCAATGCGAAGCCAGGAGCCAGGATGTTCTTCTGGGTCTTCCATTTGATTGCAAGGTCCCATGGCTTTGGTCTGGCTTTGGCTGCTTCCCCAGGCCACAGGCAGGGGAGCTGGATGGGAAGCAGGGCCACCAGGATTAGAACTGGCTCCCGTGTGGGATCCCTGCACATGCAAGTGAGTACTTTAGCTGCTAGGGTACCACGCTGGGCCCCATTGGCTCACTTTAAAAAGTTGGGGAGTGAGTCAACGGGCAGAAGATCTTCCTGTCACTCCTTCTCTCTGTATATCTGACTTTCCAATAAAAATAAAGTAAATCATCTTTTTTAAAAAAGTTGGGTGATTCGTCTTTTTATTGTGGGATCTGGATATTCAATCCGTAACTTTCTCAGTGTGTCCCAAGACTATTAATGTGGATGGAATCCTGCTCAGCTTTTCTTTTGTCATTTACGCGATTCGTGGTAAGAAAGAAAGGCCAAAGTTGCAGTAAAGACAATTCCAGATTTTCTACCAAGAGTTTTAGCTTTAGCTCATTCACTGGAGTTTTAGAAATTGTTACCTGATGTGTGTGTCCATGAAGTAGGACTGTAACCTCATCATTTTAAATGTGTGTATCCAGTGTCTCAATTTGTTTCCCCTTCCGGGTGTCTTTGCTCCCTTTTGGAAAATGAATTGATCATGAATAGAACAGTTTCCACACTCACCAGCCTGGCCCACCAACATGTCTACCCTATGTCAGTCTGTGCTGCCTTGGCAACCGTATCTTTATGGAGGGCTTGAAATTGTGAAGTATATATATCCTCCAACTTTGTTCTTCTTTTGTAAGATTGCTTTGGCACTCTGGGTCTCTCACATTTCCATACACATTTTAGGATCAATTTGTTAGTTTCTGGAGAGAAGAAAAAAAAAAAAACCTGCCAGCTTGATGGGATTGCATAGTCTATAAATTAATTGGGGCTGTGTTGCCGATATTAATTCTGTTGATACAGGAACAGGTATTTCTATCTTAATTTCTTTTAAGAATGTTGCATAGGGCAAGCATTTGGCAAAGCAGTTAAGAAGCTGTTTGAGACACTCATGTCCCATAGCAGCGTGCCTGGGTTCAAATCCTGGCTGTTCTCTCTTACTTGTCCAGTTTCTTACAGTGCACACCTTGAGAACAATGCTGACTGTTTCTGTGCTTGGGTCTCTGCCACTGATGTGGGGGAGCCTGGTTAAATCCGGGCTCCTGGCTTAGCCCTTGCTCGGTCCTTCCTATTGTGAAACTCTGAGGGAATGAACTAACAGGTGGAAGATATCTGTCTTTCAAGTGACTAAATTTTTAAATGCTGTGTTTTGTATGTTTAGACTATATGTTTGCCCTTCTTTTATTCAGTTCGTTCCTGTTTATTTTTAATATTATAAGTGAAATAATCTTGAACATTTTACTTGCATATTTTCCATTGCTACTGTCAAGAGGCGTAAGGATTTATCCCTGTATCCTGCTACTTTGTTGAACATGTTTATTGGTTTTAATGGTTTTGTGTTGGATTCTTCTGATGTCCACTATAAAATCATCTCACCTGTGAACAAAGATCATTGTATTTCTTCCTTTCCAGTCTACATACTTTTCATATCATTGTCTGGTCGAATTTCTCTGATGTTTTCTTTGCATTGCCCCTGACCTTAAGGGAACATGCCCAGCCCAGCCTTTCTCTTCATGTGGTTTGGACTGTGGATTTTTTGGTAACTGGTCTTTATTGGGCTATGAAAATCCCCTGCTGTGTCTCAAGAGTGGTGCTCCCAACATTCCTACATCTTTGGAACTTAGGACTAGATTAGTATACACAGCGAAAGGGCAATGAGGTTGCTGAGCAAGTGACTTTTAAGTCAGGCACATTATCCAGGAGAGCCCAGTCGTGTTGAGCCTATGGAGAGAGCCCACCACGGCTGGAAAGAAAGAAATCTGAGATTGCCTACTCATGACCCCAGCTATGTCTAACCTTGGATCACATCAGCCAGTTATTATTTAGTTTATCATGAACTAGTGTGGTGTGTTTGTCATTTGCCGGAATTTGAATTTTTTTTTTTCATTTTATTTGAAAGGCAAAGAAATGTGAAGCCAGTTTTTCCACCCATTGGTTGATTCCCCTATTGCCTGTAACAGCTGGGGCTGGTCAGATCAAGCCTAAGAGACCGGAACTCCATCCAGTATGTCTTCCACATGGATGGCAGAGACCCTGATACTCAAGCCAGACACTGTAATGTGCTATGTGAGCTCCGAAACTGGTGTCTTAACCCCGGCGACAAATACCTCTTGTGCAACATTGGCCTTTTGATAAAAACTGCATTGGATTTGTGGATGGCTTTTCACAGTTTTAATATATATAAATCATGAGCATAGGATATCTTTACGTTTATTTGTGTCATCTTCAATTTTTCCCTGGTTTTATCATTCCATGTATAGTCTTTCATTTCCTTAGTTACATTTATTCTCAAGCAATCACTTCCCGTATGACCACAATGGCCAAAGCTGAGCCCATCTGAAGCCAGAGCCTCTTCCAGGTTTCCTGAGCAGGTGCAGGGTCCCAGGGCTTTGGGCCATCCTCTACTACTTTCTCAGGCCACAAGCAGGGAGCTGGATAGGAAGTGGAGCAGCTGGGACATGAACCAGAACCCATATGGGATCTTAGTATGTTCAAGGTAAGGATTTTAGCCACTGAGCCATTGTGCCAGGCCCTGTTTTCCTGTTTTTGCCCACATTGTCTGGCCAGGACTTTCAGTGCCATATTCAATACTAAGGGTAAGAGCTGGTTTTCTTGTCTTGTTCCTGATGTAGAGTAAGTATGTCCAGCTTTCTATTGCCAAGTATGATTTTTAGCTGTGTGCTGTGTGCTTGCCAAATATGGACTTTAATATGCTCAGGCACTTTCTTCCCAAACTCAATTCATTAGGTTTTTACTTTGAATATTTGTTAAATTTTGACAAAAGCCTTTTCTGTGTCCATTGAGATTATCACATGATTTTCACACTTCATTGTATTGCGATAGTATATAATTTTGATTTGTGTATGTTGAAACATTCTTGCACCTCAAGGAAAAATCCCATTTAATCATGGTGTGCGAATCCCTTTGTGCTACCAGATTTAGTTTGTCAAACTTATTGCAGATATTTATGTCTGTGGTCTTCTTAGCATTTCTTTGGCTTTGATATCAGAATAATGCTTGACTCTTACAAAGAGTTGGATAGTTAAACACATATTGCTTGTATATAATAACTGTGTGTGTGGCTATTTCATTATTTTGCGATTTCATTCTAAAATAAAAGATAATTTGTATTTGTACAGAATCAAATGTGGAAAAATACATAGAGAGATTTGTGGATGATAATTCAGGGTGGTTGGTCCCTGATGATTTTCACTGCTTTATTGTTTCGGGACAGTCTAAATCACCGGCACCAATCCAGTGTTGTGTTCAAATGATGACCATCTGTAGACATTTTGAAACAAAGAAAAGGTTCCCTGATGATCTTAGTGGGCCCGATTCATTCAACTGAAGGAGCTTTGAGCAAAACTGAAGCTTCTCTGAGGAAGAAGAAATCCTGCCCATGGACTGAAGTGTCTCTATAGGCCTTAGAATTCTGTCCTACTCATGTTTTGCCTGGTGGATTTCAGACTCCTTAGTTAGCCCTTACAGTTACATAAGCCACTTCTCTGCCATATATTTATGTATAATATATTTAATGTGTGTATTTTTTACATATTCTGTTTTGCTGGTATATCACTCACTGCATAGTACAAAAATTTGGTAATGAACATAGAATATTCGTGTAATAGATACCTAAAAATGTGAAGCAACTCCAGCATTAGGGCATGGGTAGGACAGAGACTGACATATTCTGATAGGAGAGCCTCGGCTGGCTTGAGCAGATGGTTGATGGAAATGCATATGTGAAGGATGTCAGGGAGGAAGTGAGGAACATGGCAGAGAAAGCCGTTGTTATCCGATAGCATATGCATGTCCTAAACTGAAGGTGTGGAGAGAGGCCAGTGTGAGAGTTGCTGTTGGTGAGGGCCCAGAAGCAAATGTTTTTGGCAAATGGAGGAAGGAAATCTCTGTTAAGCAACAGTAGAAACAACAGCTGAACTGCACTTTATAGCTGCATAGAAGGCAGAATTTGTCAGCAATGAACTTGGTATTTACCTGAGGGGATTTCTAAGCCACATATAGAAGGTACAGCCTGATTTCCTCAGAAAAAAATGTAAGAGGAAAGACACACATTAAAGAGGAAGACACCTCGTTCGTCCTAAAGGAGCCAGGATCTGATGGTCTTAGAAGCTCTCGCTCTATCCACATTGAAAAATGCAATAAGCAAAAACTAACAGATTTGCTGTTGAAAATGGCACTTTGGAAGTAAACCAAGAAGTGTGTCCAGGTAAACTCCTGCTAGAGCTAATGAGATTGATAATATGACTCAGGGGTCTCAACAGAAGCCAAGAATAAATACAAGATTTCCCAGGAATGATCCTAAGGGCTAATGTCATGGGTTTGTGAACAGGTGGGAGACCTAACATCCCACAAGGGTTTTGGACCACCTTGGATAGAAAAGAACAGACAGTTTGAAAGAAAGCATGGTTGCCGAGCTCCCCAAATTTTCCAAGCAGGAAAGAGACTACTGAAACTGCTGTCCTGCAAATGTGCATTGTCCTTCAAGCAAAAGGAGGCATCCCTAAGAGGGCTGAACCTTGAGTCTAAAGGGGCAACCCAGAGTAACAGAGGCAGACGCCAAGGCCACGGAAACTTGAGTCAGAAAGGATTGCTGTCTGAACTGAAAACATAGTGGAAATTGCCCTGCTAGATTTTGACATTTATTGGGAGCAAGACCCTTTCATTCCTTCCATCTGCCACGGGAACATGTGTAACAATTACACTACACCTGGACCACTGTTGTGTTGGTGGATAGCCTTCTAGCGTCCTAAGATGCATGCATGGAGAGAAAGTGTGGTCCAGGGCTGCAAAGGAGACCTGTTTGGGGCTTGACTAGGTACAATAAAGGGTTAAAAATCTGGGACTTAGTAGGAAAGTGTGTGTGTGCTGCATGTGAGATCAGTGTGAGCCCAGATCTCTGGGGTCCAGAGTATCCGCGCTGCTAAGCTGCAACATGTTCCCACAAAAGCCATCCTTGCTCAAAGAAGCAAGCTTATTTTATGGGACAAAGGGAAGTCTTGGCATTAGGATTCCATGAAGGGTCTTGAAATGGTGGAGTTCCCAGGATTACTCCAGCAGAGCTCAATGGCAGTCACGGGTCCAGAGTGAGGGTCCTTCACTTGCAGAGACAATCCTGGGGATGCTGTCAGCACAGCAGGGAGAGAGATTTGCAGATTTTTGGAGAAAAGGACTTTGAGCCAAGACTTGCCAACGGAGAACAGAAGCCAGAAGTGGGGAGGGACTTAGCTATAGAAATCAGTGCAGGCAGGGAAACGGACTCTCTCTCAGAGACTCTGAGAAAGAGTCTGACACCTGGGTTTTGTCCGCATGAAACTGGTTTCAGACTCTGGTTTTCAAAACTGTAAGGGAACAAACTTGCGTTTTGAAGCCACTGAGGTCGTGGCCTTCGGTTGCATGACATGAAGCTGATTGGCTGGATGTTTAGAAACATAACAAAGCAGGGAACATCTGAAGCCTGTGTAACTCACCACTGCTGAAACTGAGTTCTAATACTGTGGGTGGGAAGTCTGTTATCTGTATTTCTAGGAAGGTCAGGGTCTGCTTTTCTCTCCTGCACTATCTTCTTCCGGCTGAGATGGGATTCTTTCCTAGCAAGAAACAAGGCATCTGTCTCAAGGCTCTCGCTCTTGCCTAAGCAGCATCAGCAGCATCTTCTTCCATGGTGCCCTTTCATTTCTATTTTAAATTTTATTTTTAATATGATTTATATAACGGAAAGGGATGCACACCCATGTTGGCCACCAGTTAGGGTGAGGAGGGGTTGAGGTATGAAGAAAAGTGAGTGTAATAAATGTTTTAGTTCTTTTCTCTTCATTCTCCTGGTTGGGAATTCGACCTTGGCGGCTGGGGTGACAGCTGCCCTCCACAGCATGGTGGCTTGCTTGCAGAGAGTACCCGAGCCAGGTTGGACCCAATGCCTGGGACTCGGCCCATGGACATTGTTGCCATGCAGTGAGTGAGTCCTGGCTGTTGGGAGGCCACCCTTGGGTGCCAGGCTCTGCCCGCTGGCCATGAGCTCTAGGGATTTTTGGGTATGTAATTGCTGCCTAAAGACAGCCATGGATAAGGCCAATGTGAGTGCAGGTGAGGGATGAATCCCGTGTGAACTCCCTACAACGGGGTCCCCGAACTTGCTGGGTGACAGCTTGGGGACTGACACCTAGTCATTCGGAGGGGAGAGTAGGTATTATCGATTTGGGTCAGACTGATTCATCAGCCTATATGGGAGTCCTGAGATGGGCTGTTAGCAGAGAGCATCACTAACTGCCACATGCAAGTCCACATGAAAGCTATGGCTGAGGGCCTGTCTGGCAGGGTTGGATTCCAGTACCTGACTGAGTGTTGGAACAGAGATGAGTCACAATAGGGATTGTGACACCAACCAGCATGCGAGAGAATCAGGTCCGGGGGTAGATTTTGCGGGGCATAAATGGGCCCAACCTTGTGGAGATACAAGTCCCACTGGTTAGCTTAAGAGTTGGGGTGGAGATGGGCTGAGCTAGGAATGTCTGTGGAACCCACCGACACACATGAGTGCTAGGGCTGGTGACAGCATGGGCAGGTCCAGGCTGTAGCACCCACACATGCATCCTACCACAGGGTTAGGCAGGCTAGGCCACAATATTCTCCAGCTCATACAAAGGCTAAGATGGAGTGACAGGCTATGCAGGGCAAGGACCTAGCACCTGCTCAAGTATTTGAGCTCTGAGTTGGAGAGTGGACCGAGGGGAGGAACCTGGGAACCTGGACAACCTATTGGGGGGTCACAGCTCCCGCTGGTGAGCACGTGTTTCAGGGCTGGGTGTTGGGCAGCCTGAACAGGGTAACTCCAACTATTGGCTAATGTGTGGGTTGGTTTTGGAGTGGGGGGTGACCGGGCAGGGCAAGGCCAACCTTACCTCACCAGCAAGGGCAGAAGCCAGGCTGGAACACAGGTCAAGTTCAGCTAGGCTGTCACACATATCAGATTGCATGAGACTGGTAGAAGAACAGACAGAGCAGGGCCATGTTCCAGCACCCACCAGTGAGTAGTAGGACTTGGTTTAGGCTGGGTCAGGACAGACTACAATATCCAAATGCAAAGGTTATTACAGGTGAAGGATTCGGTCAAGCTGGGTCGGAGCAGCCACAGTCACGTGTGAGATCTATATCTGGGAACACACTGAGTTGGGGAGCTATGAGGATGCCCTAGCTGGGTTGTGGTTCCTACTAGTAAGCACAGGGCTGGAATGGGAGCCATGTTCTTGTCTAGATAAGGCTACAGCATACTTTGGCACAAGTGTGGGCTGGGGCTGGGTGCACCAGATTGGGCTAGACCCCAGCACCCATTGGTGCTCATGAGGGCCAGGGTAGGTGTAGGATGGGCTAGGCTAGGTTTTTGCCCCTTATGTGCCAGGTATGAGCTGTGTCTGCATGTGGACCAGGCTAGACTAGGCTGCAGTACCCAACAATAATAACTAGAATGGGTTGAAGACTGGTCAGGAAAGACCATTGTTTCTGCTAAATCAGCAGGTGAATTGAGTAGGGCTGGCACATGGACCCACCCATGTGCATGAGATCTAGCACTGAGAGTGGTTCTGATGGAGGAGCCTGGGAAACTCCTCTCTCAGGACACAGTGCATGCAGGTGAGCGCAAAAACCATGATAGGGAGCAGTCCAGATCAGGTCAGGGAACGGTACCCAGAGACATATATTTGGCACAGGTCGGGGGGAACCAGGCAGGGCCAATTCACATCACCTGCTGGTGAATCCAAGCACCAGAATGGAGTGTGGGTCAGGCCAGGTCTGGTTGCAACACACACCAGTACACATTATGGCTTGGACTGGGTGCTGGCTGGGCTGGGCTGGGTTGGGCTGGGCTAGGCTTTAGCCCCAACCAACCTGAACTGGAATTGGCGATGGGCCAGGGCAGGCCAGGCTAGAGCACCCACTGGCAAAAGCTGAGGTGAGGCAGACCGGGACAAAGTACCCAACCAGCACATGCAAGACCCAGGGGAGGGGGGAAGGGGTAAAGCTGATAGGGAAAATCTGGAGGGCTCCCCTGCTGGACAGCCACTCTCACTGGAGAGCATGAGTTGGGATGGGGACAGACCAGACCGGGCAGAACTACAACACCTGTGGGCCTCATGTGAGTTGGATCAGGCAAAAGCCAGGCTGTATTGATGGCTCCTACTGGTGCAAGCATAGATCAGGATGGGTGAGGGTTGGTTGAGCTTGCTGCAGCATCGGCTGGCAGACGCTGGCACTGGGGGCTAATTCTGTCAAGCTAAGCTGCAGAACCACCTGGAAAGCACATGATCTGGGAGTGGGCCCAGGAGGGAAATAGTGGACACCTCCTTCTTGAGTTACCACTCCCACTGAAAAGCATGAAAACCAGGACTTGGGCAGACATGGCTGGACAGAACGGCACCCACCAGCATGTATGTGGGCTGGGTAGTGGGGCTGGTTGGGATTAAGTAGGCTTCAATGCCCGTTGACATGTAGGAGAGCTGAATGAGATGTGGGATAGACTAGACCAATCTGCTGTACATACTGGCAAGCACAGGAACCATGGCAGGGGGTGGGCCTGGTGGGAATTATTGAGAGTCGCCTCGACTAGGTGCAGCACCCACTGGTTTGGGTGAGGGCCAATTGTGTGGTGGGCAGAATCAGGCTGGACTGCAACACCCATTGATTCTTGTAGAAGACAGTGCTGGAAACAGAACTGACCCAGCAATTGCAACCACCAACATATGCATAAGTTGATTGAGTGATGGACTGTTCTGGACCCTATACTGGCATGCACACACAAGAATCAGGTCTGGGATCACCTCAGACAAAGTTTCTTTGAGGATCCCTCCAACTAAACTGCTGATCTCAGAACCCCAACCATGAAGAGAATTGCAGGTTCCATGGCCTGACCATGGAGTGCAAGTGTCAAAGCTGAGCCTCCTTAGAAGCTCAGATAGAACAGTAGGCAGTAAATCCAAGCGCACATAGAGGATATGGCAGTGTATTGGAACCTGCAGAGGATACCTGGTACCACAACAGGATGGAGGACAGAACAAATAAATATCTACCCTAGCCATGTGTTGGCAGTGGAAATCTGGGCTAATGGAGATTCCAAGGTAGAGTGTGTCAGCCAGTGGATTCTGGGGAGATTTAATCGTGTTTGGAATAGCGAAATTGGCAGCAATTCAGAACTGGTGGACTATCAAAACCACTTGAGCAAAGCCGTCAAAGCATGTCCCACATCAGGGACCTGGAATGGGTGGGAGGCTGGGTGGGGCTTCTCCTTTTATTCTCCTCTTACCCCAGATCTAGGAAAAAAATAATGTGGAAACAATGGTCGCACCCACTTTCCTGAAGCTCTTGACCCTTTGTGCCCTAATCAACTATGTAAAGATTATCAAAATAAAATAAATTAAAAGTTTTCCTGCTCATCCATCGGGGAAAGGTGCAATGGGATCTGCTCCTTGCTGTCCGACTACATCAGCACCCATGGATGGGGGACAGTCATCTGATGTCACCTTAGAGACCCAGATATGGGGAAGAATGTTCTTGTATTTCATGAGTAGTCTTGATAGTTCTGAGACATTATTGGCTTCATTGCACCAAGGTTGAGAAAATCTTTCCAAAGTGTATTGGCTGACCAAGTGCACCTCAGTGTGCACCCACAGACCCAGACACTTGGCCAGGAGAGTTACCCAACTTGTTCTGTTTTCCACCCTCTGAAGAGGCAGCCAACCTTCTCTGCTGACCTAGATGAGCTGGCTTTCATGTCCTCCATGTGTATCTGGGCATGATATCCACAGCACAGGGATCAGCAGTTAAGGAGATACTGCCTAATACATACTCTCCAAAGTCAAACCACATGTATTTTGCTATTCCCTGTGGCCAGTGATCTAGCTGGGGAGTCCTCAAGAACCTTGCCTGGGGTGACCTCAGACCCAACTCCCACGTAGGCCAGCCAGTGCAGAGTCAGGTTCAGTTGTTCACCGGCACAAGCCAATGTACATGCCAGTAGATGCAGCTGCCTGGTCAGTTCAACCCTCAGCCCCATCTCTGACCTCTGAATGACAGGTGCTGCAGCCTAGCCCAGCACAGCCCACCACAGGCCTGGTCTTCACACTCACCAGTGGGTTCTATAGCCTAATCAGGGTAACCCTTTACAACTCCTACCAGCCCCTCCTCCTAGCCCCAGTTTTTACGTGTGCCGTGGCTTATCCCAGTCTATCCCATATCCCATCTAGCACTTGTACACATCAATGGGTGTTCAACCCCTCCCAACCCCCAGACTCAGCCCACATATATGCCTATAGGTGCTGCCAATTTGGTCATCATGGTCCATCCCCGGCCTGTCTCTCATGCTCATCAATGGGAGCTGCAGCTCAGCAGGGGTGTACCCACAGTTCCCCTACCAGGCTCACTCCAACAATCCCCAGATCTTGTACCTGCCATGCAGTACTACAGCTGAGCCCAACATGATTCGTACCCAGTCCCAGCATTTGCCAGCTGATATTGCAGCTTGGCCCAGCCCCAGCTATCTCCAGACCTAACCTGAATGCCAGCTGTAGCCCTGCCTTGACTGGCCCTGCCCAAGTCCTAGCTCTCGAGCTCATCAATGGAAGCAGTGGCTCCAAGGTTCTCCAAGGTTCTCCTACCAGGCCAGTGGATGCTGTAGTCCAGTGGGAGATGGCTCACCCCCATCTTGGCAATTTCCAGCAGGTACTGTAGCCTGGTTCAGCCTGGCCTGTCCTGCCCTTCATCCTGGCTCTTGTGCTCCCCAGTGAAAGCTACAGCTCAGTATGGGAAATCCCCAAGTTCTCCTACCTTGCCTGCTTCCAGGCCTGGATTTCACAAATACCAGTTGCTGTCACAATCCTGATTCTCATGGTCTCAGCCTTTGCATGTGCTGGCCAGTGCTGCAGCCTGGCCCAGCCCGGCCTCCTTCCTGCCCTGGCTCTTTGAGTGTCAGGTGAGTTCCTTGGTGTCTGGCTTGGCCAGCTCCACTCCTAGCTCTCATGCAAACCAGCTGCTGCTGCAGTTCCACAGAGGTGAATCTACATTTTCCCTACAGCATCTGCCCCTAGATCCAGTTCTCTCACATTCTGGTGGATTCTGCAGCCCAATTTGACATGGCCCACCCTCTGTCCTGACACTTATGGTAGGTAATGTGACCCAGTCCAGCCAGGCATGCCCCCAAACCCAGCCTTCGTGTGTGCCAGCAGGTGACCGGTCGTGCTATTTAGACCAGCTCAGATCTCCCAAATGGACAGGTGACTTGACCTGATGCAGAATACCCTCCAGTTAACCCCCTCTAAACCACTTCATCTCAGCTCCCTTGCCTACCTGTGAGTGCAATGACCTGGTCCATGAGAACTCCCAGAAGTCATTCTTCCCTTGTCGAACGTGCCCTCAGCCTCCAACACATCCTCACATCCCCTTCCTTGGCCAATCTGCAGCACCAACCCCCAACTTTGGGGCTGAGCTGATGTGTCCTACCCTGGTATTCCCTGCCTTCCCTACATACAGTGAAAAGAAAAAAAAGAATAGGCAACTCTGCTGGCACACTGGCATAGTTCATACAAACTTGGCATTAGCCAGGACCAGAATGCCTGCCAGTTAGCAGTGTGACATTTGTCTAGGTACAAACGCAACCTAAGAAGTTGCCTGTAGCTGAGGCTTCCATGGTCTTCTAGATCTTTAGGGTTCCAACAGCAAATCGCAGGAGCTGTTATACATTTTTAGAGTCCAGTCCCTATAGTGTTCCCATAGGGTAGGTCCTACTGTTCCTGTTGTTTTACAGATGAGGAAACTGAGAGCGAGGGGTAAAGTCAAGTGTTCAGGTGACATAAATACCAACGGGAAGGGCCCAGCCTAGGATAAGGATCATGTGTCTCCCAAATCCTCACTGCTTCATTTAATATTGCTTTATAGTTTTAGGCTATCTCTGAATACTGTTCCCCCCCTCCCACCAAAGATTGATCTTTTTGCTTATTTAAAAGACGGAGTGAGAGAGAGACATCGATGTCTTCCATCCACTAGTTTGCTCCCCAAATGACCACAATGGCCACAGCCAGGAACCCCATTTAGGTCTGCTGCATGAGTGGCAGGGCCCAAGCATTTGAATCTCTTACTGTTTTCCCAAGGGCGTTAATAGGGAGCTGAATGGTTAAATGCAGCAACTGAAACTTACACAGGTGCTTCAATATGGAATGCTGACAGCGTAGGCCCCCTCACACATTTCTAGTGAGTTAAATTTTCCTAGAAAATCTCCCATCTCTATTATCAAATGTGGAGTATAAGAAAGAAAGCATCTTTCACAATTCCTTCAATTTAAAAAACTGCTTTTAATTGAAAGACAAATCCTGTATGCATTGGTTGACTCCCTAAATACCAGAAATAACCAGGCTTGGGCCAAGTCAGGAGCCTGGAGCTCCAACTGCGTCGCTGACATCGGTAGCAGGGCCTTCAGCTCCTGTTCCCTAAGCTGGTTTGGACATGGAGGTAGAACCGGAAGCCAGGTCTCTGCAGTCAGAGGCAGATGCCCAAGTGGCATGTTAACTGCTGTGCCAAGTGTCTATGAGAAGTCTTTACATTTCATCCGTATCTGTGCTGCATCTCCTTGCTTATCCTGAGTATTTCTCAACTGTGCTCCTTTTCATAGTAAGTCGACTGTCTCCTAAATAATCTTTTGTATTGCCCGCTTTTCCTTTGGTCTAGTTGTCCTGCCTCTTAGTCTTTCTCCTCTAACTTCTTCACTTAATATTAACTGATTTCTTGCCTTGAGCCAGGCATACTCAGCGATTTCTTAACTCATTGCTCATATTTGTTTTTACTTGGTACAAATAGGCAAATAACTTATTTTACTCTATATGATTCCTTCCAAGCATAGCTGTAGCTATACGTTTTGACATCATAATATTAAAATTTCCCACACATTCTGTAATTATTTTTGTTCCAAGTAGTCAGCCTTTTTTGGTTATTCCTCCATCATCTATTTATAGTTACACTGAATTATAATCAGAGAGCACAGTTTACTCTATTTGCACATTCTAGAATGTCACAGACTAAGATACCATTTTTTGTAAATATGCCATGGATGTGAAATGGCTATGTATCCTCTCAGACCTGGATAAATATACTGGATAAATAATGTCAATGATCATTAATAACAGACCATCTTTATCCTCCCAATCACTCAACTCTTTTGGGCCTCAACATTTTTTGCAGTTTAACCGTCGGCGACTGAAATGAGAGCTGCTAAACACACACAGCTTTATGCAGCAGGACCCGTCATCTGCATGGAGGTTTAAGAGCACCCGTATCGGCTGTCAGCCAGGGTGTAAAAATAGAGCTAAGCCGTGCCCTGACCCTGGCACACACCCTGTAGAAGTCTCTTCTGTGTGTTTTCCTAGGGGACTCCCTCTGGTTTCCAACATCCAAACTTTATTGAACACATGTATTTATCCATCTATTTTTGGCCGATGTTTACAAAGGAAAAAACTTAATATTTACATAGCTAAACCTCAACTCAATGCTTGAACAAGACATGCAATGAAGTCTTAACTTGCTTGCTAAATGCAGTCTTCCATGTCCGGGTCACGGGCAGATGTCTCACACAGCTGGCAGAGTCTCCACTGTTCCCAGGGACTCTGCAGGTTGCTATACCCAAGGCAAGCTGCTGGGGTGGATCTGCTTGCTGCTGCTTATGATAGTAACACTGCCATTCGCTCAAACTCACCCTTTAACGAAGGGCACAGCTCTGCAAGGTTCAACAAAATCCAAGTATCATTCCCAGTATATCCGAGACACAGAATGTTCCTATCCCCCAAATATGGTCCGTGTTCCTTTGACTGTCAGTTTCTCTCCCCACCCCACCTGTGACAACCTCGGACCAGGTTTCTCTTCCTATCACCTTCCTTCCTCAGGGCGGCACACGAGTGAGGCTGTGCAGTAGGAAGCCCTATGTGCCTGGCTTCTGTCACTCAGCACTGCACACGTGGGATTCACTCGGAGGACCCAGGGGCCCTTCTTAGTCACTGCTCACAGCATTCTGTTGTTGAGTCCCTGGGTTCATGTGTCCACTCCCCAGTTAAGGAGCAGTTGTGTTGTATCGAGATGTTTATTCTTGTAGATAAATCCACCCACAGACGTTGACACACGGATGTCCGTGTGAACACACATTTCTCTTCCTTTGACGTGACAGGGAGAGGGCTTGTTGTTCCCTGGGTTAGCTGCAGCCCTGCTTCCCTGCCACCAGGGAGGAGTGACAGCTCCTGTGGCTCCACAACCCCCCCAGCACTTGATGTCAATGACTTTTTAAGAGTCTGTTTTTCTGAGAAGCAAGAAAGGGTAAGAAGAGTGAAAGCTAATGTGAATGTGAGAGCATTTCCATTCACGGATTCTCTCCCCCAAATGCCCACTGTGGCCAGAGCTGGGTCAGGACAAAGGCAGTCCTGAAGCATTCAGTCAAGGTCTCACACATGTGCTGTCAGGGATCCAAGGGTTCCTTGAACCCTTACCTGCTGCTTCTCAGGGTGTGTGTTAGTAGGAAGAGGGAATTGGGAGTAGATGTGAGACTTGGACCCTGGCACTGGGGTATGGGATGTAGGTGGTATTCCACTCAGCATCTTCACCTCCACATCAAATACACCCCAACCTTCTTTTATAATAGCTATTCTAACACTGAGTAGCATTTTCCTTAAGACTAATGAGGGCATGCATCTTTGTCATGTTTTTGTCAGCCATATATTCCTTTGATGAAATCTCTTGCCCGTTTTTAAATTGAATTATTTATTTTCTCATATTGAATTTTGGTAGTTCTCCATGTATCATCAATCAAGTTCTTTATTAGACACACAATTTGCAAATGTTTTCTCCCAGTGTATGAGTTGTCTTTTCATTTTGTTCACAGTATCTTTGGAAGACTCAATGATCTTAATTTTGATGAAGTTCAATTTAGTGTTGTTTTCCTTTTATAGGCTGGGTTTTTTTATATCATCATAAAATGAAAGCTGTGTCTAATCCAAAGTCAGAAATACTGTTTCTTTCTATGTTTCCTCCCCCCAAAGATCTACATCATTAGCATTTAGGTGTTAGATCTATTATGATTTAAACTTTGTCATTTTATTGATTAGAGAGCAATTTTTTTTTTAAGCAAAATTGTCTTGTAATCTGAAGGCCTGGAACTCCTCCAGGGTCTCCTACCTGGGTGTCAGTGGACCAAGCATTGGGACCGTCTTCCTCTGCTTTCCCAGGTGCATTAGCTGGGGAGCTGCGTCAGAAGTGGAGCAGCCAAGTACTTGAACTGGCACTGTGAATAAGGGATGCCAGCATCGCAGGTGGTGCTTTAACTCACTGTGCCAGTTTCAGTCCCAGAGAGTAAGATTTTTTATTTAAAGATCTATTCAGTTTTTATTGGAAAGTCAGATATACAGAGAGGAGGAGAGACTGAGAGGAAGATCTTCTGTCTGATGATTCACTCCCCAGATGGCTACAATGGCCAGAGCTGAGTCAATTTGAAGCCATGAGATTCTTCTGGGTCTCCCACGCAGGTGCACAGTCCCAAGGCTTTGGGCTGCCTTAACTGCTTTCCCAGACCACAACAGGGAGCTTGATGGGAAGCAGGGCCTCTGGGACATGAATCGGAGCCCATATGAGATCCTGGCATGTACAAGGTGAGGACTTTAGCCACTAGGCTACAATGCTGGACCCAAGAGCAGTTTTTTAAAGCATTTTAATGCAACCTGATTGCAGTTACATGAACTGATTTTTTGCCGTGTCCAGATATGTTTTAGAATGCTAGTGTTGTTGTGTCATGGAATGTATTATCTCCATTTAAAATGACCAGTGGTTGGGCCACATGAAAGCTGCGTCAGGGCATGGACTAGGTATGGGTAGGCTGTAACACCCAACAGTAAGAATCGGATTGGGTATGAGCCAGTTGGGCAAGGCTACTCTTCCTGCCAGGACAGGAGCCTGGATCAGGGACCTACCAATGTGACTAAGGTCTGCCACTGAGAAGAGACCCAATAGAGGAGCTTGGGAAACTCCTTTGTCGGGGCACAGTCCCTGCAGGTAAGCACAAGAATCAAAGCAAGGAGCAGCCCAGAGCAGGTCAGGTTATAGTACCCACTGGCATAAGTGTGGCTCAGGTCTGGGGACGGGCCAGGCTGGGCCAGTTCATAATACCCACTGGCAGATCTGAGAACCAGGGTGGGGTGCAGGACAGGCTGGGTCTAGCCACATCACTAACCAGTTCACATTAAGACTGGGACTGGGGGCTGACTGCACCAAGTTGGGTGATAGCTCCAACCAGCACAAGCTGGAATGGGAGCAGATCAGGCCAGGCCAGGCTACAGTATCCACCAGCAAATGCTGAGGTCATGCCAGACTGGACCACAGCACACACCAACACATGTGAGATCAGAATGGGGGTTGAGCCTGGTAAGGGTTGTGGGGGTTCCAATACTGGGCCACCTCTCATGCTGGTAAATGTGAAAGCTGATATTGGGGGCATCCCAGGCTGGGCAGGTTTATAACACCTGTTGGCCTATATGTGAACCAGGTTGGGGGAGAGCCAGGTTGGTGTAGCTGATTGTATCCACTAGTATAGGCGTGAACCAGAATAAAGGCAGGCAGGTTGGGCTTTGCCACGACATCAGCTAGCAAGTGCTGGGACTGAGGGCAAGTCCTGTCAAGCTAAACCACAAAACCGCCTGTAGAGTGCAAGATCCAGGACTCAGAGTGGACCTAGTAGGGAAACTGTGCACCTCTCTGATGAGCTGCAATTCCCACTGGTGAGCATGAGAACCAGGACTGGGGGTGCACCTGGCTGACAGGTGGTGACACCCACTAGTGTGAGTGTGTGCTGGAGGGTTGGGTTGAGTTAGGTTTCAGTGCCCAATGATATGTGCAAGATCTGAATGGGATATGGGGCAAACCAGACCAGTCCACTGTATATGCTGGCAGGCACACGAGCCAGAGCTGGGGGCTGGTCCGGGAGGGTGGGGTTTGGGGTTCACTCTGACTGGGCTGCAGCCCCCCTTGGAACATAAGGACTGGGTGTATGTTGGGTAGGGCTGGACTGGGCTGCAGCACCCATTGGTTTGCTGAGGATGGAGGGCCGAGCAAATTGATCAACAACCCAGTGAAACTTGATGGCAATTTCTGGGTCAGTGGAAACTCAGAGGCATACTGTGACAGCCAATTGACCTCAGAAAGATTTCCTCATTCATGGAGTGATGATATCATCAGCATCTCAGAACTACCCGAAGCACATGAACAGAACCCTCTGAAATGCTCTACAATGGGGAACTTTGAGACGACATTGGGTGGCAGTTCCCCAATCCCTGGGGGTAATGCGGTAGTTGGAAAGCTGGGAGTAGTTTCTTTTCTTGTGTCCTTCCCCCCACCATATACAGGAATGAGAAAAAGAAAAATGTGTAAAAAGGGCCTCATCTACTATCCCCTGATCCTCGACCCTTCCCACCCTGATCAACTATGTAAACATCATCAATAATATATTTTTTTTAAATTCTAAGAAGAAAGTAAAATGGCCAGGGGTTTGGGGGCACACCCTGTTTCTTGGGAGCAGATTGTTTCTGGGTGAGGCACCTGCTCTGTTAAGACGAGATGTCATCCCTGGCTCCTGTCCAGCATGCCATTTGATGGCAACACACACTTGCATTGTTTTTGTGATTGATCTTCAATTGCAGGTTGAAATAACCATGAATGAATCAACTATACTCAGCTCACTTGCACCATGAACTTGTTTGTGCCTTCTAGTGCTAGTGAACATCCTTGTCTATAAAACCATATTAGTAAATAAGTGAGATTTTCATAAGCTGGAGGAGACAGGTGCCAAGGGGAGCCCAGATCTGTGGCACTACCGGAAAGCTCCTCTGGGAGCACATGTTAAGAAAACTATGCTCAGCAGAAAGAAGCAAAGGAATTATCCAGATCGTGTTTGCACCTGACAGGGCTGTGAGCATGCAATGCAGTCAGTGCTTTTTTGTGCCCATTTGCAGTTTTGTTTGGATTTTTTTTTTTTTTGGCTGTGCATAATACAGCTTGCAGGGTTTCTTGCTGAAAGTTTTGAGTAAATTATCAAGAGCTGCAGGTATAATTGGGTGACTCTCCACAGCTCATGTTTTTTCATTCATTCTTCCATTTCATTGATACCCATTGATGTCTTCCACCTGCGCAACAGGTAGCTAGGAAGAAGGAAGACACAGAGCACCGATTCCAGGACCGTTTGAGAGAGATGGGCAGCAGGCAGAGATTCACACTCAGAGAATGCCGAAGAATCCTGGCCACAGTGACAGCGGGGACTAGGCAGTGGAGGTGGCCATGCAGTGGAGGCTGATGGCCGGCGTAGAGCTGTGCCATTGATATGTGTTCTGCCATGTTTCTGGCAGGCTTAGGCAGCGCTCTGCTCTACTGCTGCGGATTAGTTTCCTTTGGCTACTCTAACAATCCACTACAAATCTGGCAGCTTCAAACAGTGCAGTTCTAGCAGTTTATAATTCAGCAGGTCAGAAATGGGTCTCCCCGGACCAGGGTCAGAGTGCCAATGGCCTTCCTTCTAGAGACTCCAAAGGAGAACCTGCCTTTCTGGCTTTGCTGACCTCTCAATGCAGCTGTGCTCCATGGCCCGCAGTCTTCTTTCTCTGTGCTCAGAGCCAGAAACACAGCATCTTCACATCCATAACCCTAACATCCTTGCTTTTTCTTTCACTGTGTGAGCACTGAGCCAGTCAGGAAAATCCAGGTCATCTCCCATCACAGAATCCTTCCTCACACGGGTAAAGAAGGCAGCATTCTGCAAGTCCTCACAGTTAGGATGTGATGTCCTCAAAGGACCATGATTCTACTGATCACACCCTCAGCTTCCTAGGCACGCCATTCACTTGGGTTCATATCTTAAAGGTGTAAGGAGCCTCATAGAGGAGGCCAGGCCCCAGGAGCCTGGTGCCTGGGCGGGGGGCAGTCATGCCAGAGTCTGCAGATGTGTTACTGGCATGGATTAGCAGTGGCTCTAAGTACAAGGGATCCTGCAGCTGCTCATGGGAGACCCTGAGGCTTCAAGAAGGCTACCCTAGACAGGTGGTTTTCCCTGGCATGCCTGGTCTAGTATGTCAGTCAAGATGGGTGAAGTTATGCTGTAGTGAAAAAGAATCCTCAGATCATGCAGGCTTCCTCTGCAAAGGTCACTCAGCCACTGTGAGATGCTAGAGCTGTGATCTCGGCTCCTCACTTTGAGACCCAAGCAAATGGACCCATCACCGTGTTGAACATGTTTCTCGTGGCAAAAAAAGCAAACAAAAACCCAGCGAGATCATGGAGGGAAGAGTTCTATCTTGCCAAACAGTTAAAAACACAGTCTCAGATGTGACCTGTCACTTCTGCTCACCATTCACTCACCAGCAGGTAGGCAGTTTCACCATTACGCAGTGGGATTAATAAAGACAATTTGACGTTGAGTGCAAGTGGCAGAGATGCAAGGATGTTAGGTGTAAAACGTTAATGACTACTAATCATTTCCCCTAGTTCCTGATGCAAATGAAGCGATGCTTCCAAGTAGTGCTCCTGCTATAACGCTAAGCAGATTCAAAGACAGGTGTCCATGGCAGGCCAGTGCAGCCTCACGTCACCTAAGTGGATCTTGGGAGCCCTGGTTCGCTCCAAGCTCTTGGCTATAACCAGAGTCACAGAGAACTGGCAGGGTCTGCTGTCCCTTGGAACTCCTCCAGTCCTGGATGTCAACTTCTGGATGGAAGTCTTACTCCCCAAGCACCTCTTATGCTGTATAACTCAGAGTCAGTGAACTTGCTTGCTTCCTGTCCAGGAGGGCTGAGAGATTCCTGCACAGGCTGTGTGCACCAGGATATTGAAGTGAAGCTGACAGGTGACAGAATACATGCCAGCTACATCTGGCTGTCAGCAGGAGATACAATCAGGAACATAAGGTGAGCAGCAACACCAAGCCCTCGTGTGTGCCTCCCCTCCATTCCTTATCCCTATCCCCAAACTCAGTAAGACTCAGAAAGACTGAAAGCATCTTAAAAGCAAAAGCCTCCTGACTCTTCTCATATTGCATGCGGCAGGTACAGCCCCCCGGACTAAGACTAGCTGGAACCAGGTGGTCTGTAGGGCCTATGGGAGCAGAGTCTGGCTCTTGGATGGGTAGATTTAAACTAGAACCTCCTGGCATATGAGCAGAAGCCATGAAGCCCCCCCTCTCAGAATGGGCCTCCATGGGCAAGGGTCAAGGTGTCAGCTGCCTTCCTTCTGGAGCCTCCATGGAAGGACCTGCCTCCTTGGCTTTGTCATTAGTTCTTGTTTTTCTCATCGATGGACACAGTCCACCCAGTTGGGTTCCCAGACACCAAGTTTCACGGGAGAGATCATAGGTGGTATTGTTGAGCTCCACAGCCCTGGCTGGATTGTGTAAGTTGCTGGGAATGAGAAGTAGAGGAGATATTGTCCTCCTGCCGTTGCTTCTCCTCACATACTTTTGAGGCAACCCTGGTCATCATTAGGATGGGAAACTAGGTGCAGAGTGGGTTGTGGCTGCCGTCCAGGCCTGGCCCTGGGGCTCACTCCTCCAAGAGTGTGTGGGTGTGCCCAGTTGGCCTGACCCTGAACCAGGGCCCTGAGTCCTTAATGATGTCTGCTTGCAAGGGTCTCTTGTATCCTTAAGGTCTCTGAGGAGATTTCTGATGGCTTTCCTGAGAAGAACCATCTCTGCTTCCTCATCTGATATGGGCTGGCAAACATCTGTGGCTGGGCTCCAATGGGAACTACTAACTGCAATCTGTGCACCCTGCCCCTCCCCTCCACTGTTGGAAAGAAGCCTGGACAACAAGGCTTGCTTCAGGCTGGAGTCCCTGTGGCCAGTAGGCAAGACTGGTGGCCCAAGGTGACTAGCTAGGTTCTGGCCTCACTCCTGTCCTTAGGTAGTTAAGACTTCTTTACCTGAAGACTTCTGTGCTCACCTCCTTCTCTGAGCCGGAAATGTGAAGGTGGCTCTTGCGTAGGGCACACATACAGCAGCACACTCCTGAAAGTATGGGTCTGTGGCGTGGACGTGGTCTACAGTGGGTCCCCCCCAGCCCATGGGACGCCCAGCTCTGCTCTGCATGGGTGGACTCAAGGACAGCTGAGTGCAGGAAGGTTTTTTTTCTGAATTATTTAGACGATCTATATTTGCCCGTTGGTAAATGCAGAACCTATAGAACTAAAGCAGGGCCAATCTGTTGGCTCACAAATGGATTTTGAAAGAGCTTTGAAAAAAGGGAACAGATGGTCTGGGAGAGGAAGCAGTTCCCTTCCATGAAACTTTCCTCATGGTCTGGGGAATAATAACCACAGAGCATCTACATATTCTGCTTGTGTGGCCTAAGTCTTCCAGGAGATAGCCTGGAGGATGAGTAGCTGATTGACAGATGTCTCTTTATAGCCACAGCCTAGCTAAAAAATGAAGACATAGTGATAGCTATGCAACCCTCAATGAACTGGAAGAAGTAGTGGATGCAGACAGAGGCACTCAATGGCTGCTCAAATCACAGAAGAAAGACACATGGGCGAATGTAACCTATGAAGTAGCTGTGTGTGTGTGTGTGTGTGTGTGTGTGTGTGTGTGTGTGTGTGTGTGTGTCTATATTTGGAAGAGAGAGAGAGAGAGGGAGAGAGAGAGAAGAGATCTTCTACTTGCTGGTTCGCTCCTTATATAACTAGTGCATAGCCAGGACTGGAAGCAGGAATTCCACCTGGGCTTCGTGTGTGTCAGGAGCCCGAGCCCCTGGGCCATATTGGCTGCCTCCCAGGCACATTAGGAGGGAGCTGGATCAGAAATGGAGCAGCCAGGACTTGAGCTGTCACTCTGATACTGGAAGCTAGCGTTGCAAGTGGTAGCTTGATGCACTGCATTGCATTGTCAATCCCTGTGTGTGAAACAAGCTTTAAAACATGAAACAGTGCTCATACAGGTGTTCCCCAAGATAGCATGGGGTTTCACCTGCTACCACTGCCCAACCTTGTGAGAGAGACAAACAGGGTACAGATTCAGAGTGGAGGCTCCATTCACGCATGTTACTCTGACACCACTGTGCAGTCAGAACATCTCGGGCCATGCCTTTGAGAGTCAGGGGGTACCCATAACTATACCTTCCTGACTCAGGCAGATGTAAGAACAAATCAAGACGTGGGAGAATTGGTACACTGACAGATGTGGAGGCAATCAGAAGCAATTATTCTTAGATATAATAACAGAATTACTTCCAGAAAGGAGTCCTTACCTTTCAGGGATATATGCTATGCCAGATACAGATTAAATGATACCTGACGTTTCTTCAAAATGCACATCACCAACTGGACTTGGTTTGGCGGTGGTGGGAACTAGGTTATGAGTGTAGGAGGCATTGATACTCTAGTTATTCTACAGTTTGCAAATATGTGGAAAAAAGGAGGAGGGTGGACTGGGCGTGGGAGGAGGGGAAGGGAAAGTGTCAGCTGCTGACACAGGGGTTAAGCCCAGGAGTCTGGCAGCAGTGGTGGGAAGAGGGCTGAGAGAGAGCCGGGGGTCAGATTGCGGAGGGCATCATCTGCGGCCTTGTGCCCTATGAAGACCCCATGAGCATGCCATCTCAATAGCAACAGGGCCCTGGTCTGGGGCAGTGAGAACTGCCTGCACTGCCATGAGATCCCCACGAGAAAGCCGACCTTTGCCCTGGCAATGTCCCTGCAGGCTTCGCCCTCTGTGGTTGGTAGCATCTGGTGCTTTCTGAGACCAAAAGCAGAACCCCCAGCACCCTGTGTGCCGAAGAGCGACGGGGCCAGAAAGCTCCCAGTATAACCAAGGGCAGCCCGGGGGCCCCTTCTTAAAGACTGTTTGGAACACAGGGCAGTGAGAGAAGGAACATCAAAGCACGAGACTGAACCAGCAATTAGGTTGGCTCCTGGAATCTATTTAAGCCCAATCGACCCACGAGGGAATTTCCGCCACGGCTCGCTTTCTCTCCCCAGTGGCCCCTGGCGGGAACCACAGCCATTCAGTCTGAGCTCGCCAGAAAGAATGCAAATCCATCTTCCGGAATGCGTTATCGCCATTGTGCAAAGTCCCAGCACCCCCCACTCTGGTGCATTTATTTACATCCTGATTTATTCCTCTCCACAGCAGCCCCTGGAGATGGCAGCATTTCTTTTGCAGACCTTGGGGTCATACACCAGGATAGTGCAGCGGGTCAGGGAGGCCGCCCTAGAATTTGCGTAGCCACATGGATCCGTAGGGAAGGCTGGGGAAGGGGAGCCTGGAGCCTGAGATGTCCTTGGCCACCTTGTCACCAG
The DNA here is from genome assembly GCF_017591425.1 of Ochotona curzoniae. Taxonomy (NCBI): domain Eukaryota; kingdom Metazoa; phylum Chordata; class Mammalia; order Lagomorpha; family Ochotonidae; genus Ochotona; species Ochotona curzoniae. The sequence goes on from NW_024467122.1 coordinate 82,930,456, forward strand.
GAAAATGAGACAAAGAAGGAAGAAACGGAGGTGACTTGAAAAGCAGCAGGGAGTATGGAAGTCTCCGAGACCTGCCAGACTAAAGGACTGCGCGGGGTCTCTCTGCCCTAACCCTGTCGGCAGGGCATGGGCATGGGCTGTTGTCGGCTCCCAGGACCAGAGCTTTTAATTTCCTCTGGACAACCCCAGATTATGTCCCTGACAGACAGGGCTCCACACAAGAAAAATACACAAGAAAAGGGGTTGGAAAAAAGCTGAGTTGAAGGAGAGAAATCTGTCGTCCTGGCTGTGGCCCCAGGCTGCAAGCAGGAGCCTTCCAATGCTTTTTATAGACGACTTTTTTTTTTCTTGGTAGCGAAGCTGAATGCTGGCAAACTCGCCTCCTTCTCATTGGCAGGCTCATTGCTCTTTGCTCCCCGCTCCCCCACCGCTGCCCCCAGACTAGTGAACACTTTCTTTTAAGGAACGAATCAGCTTAAACTTGGAGGTGCATCCTTGTGGGGTTCCAAAAGAACCCACAGTGTTGCTGGGCTAAACACAGCCGAACTTTCTGCCAGGTCACCGGTCAGTTCTCAGCAGCTGCAGGCTGCCTAGAAGTTGGCTTTCAGCTCTCCTTTCTGGGTGGAGGCTCTGGGCCTTTCAATGTTGAGAAGGACAAGTTGTGTTTGTGAGGGGTAGGTGGGTGGGTGGGTGGATGGGGAGGACGTGGGGCTGGCAGAGTAGTCAAAGGCAAGGCGGGGCAGCTTTCTGGGCGAGTCCATTTGTGTTCACTTTGTGGCTTGAACTTTCAGCTGAGGTTTGAAGTTGTGACCAGAGTTAGTGCACCTCTTAAAGCGACAGCCCTCCCTCAGTGCTGGTGTCGTAGAAGCTCCTGGACCAGTCTCTTGTGTCCCCGGAGGCTGCGTGCTAGAACCTGCCAGCTCCAATGCCTGAAGATGACAAAGCAAAAAAAAAAAAAAAAAAGTTTCTTCACCCCAGGGAAAGAGCTCAAACCCAATACGTCTCAGCAAATGTAATGAGAAACAGGGCCAGTTGCTTTAAGAGAGGGCCCGGCAAGAGGTCAGGTTCTGCTGAGCAGGGCAGAGCAGCAATTAGATGGGAGCTTAGGTTGCACTGTGGCGGCCAAGGGGTCAAAGAGAGGGTAGGGCTGGCTGCATGTGATTTCAGAAAGGGACCATTCCAGACAGAAGGCCTATGAGGAGCAGGACAGCTCAGCGGTGCAGGAACCCCAGGGCACCCGCGGGAAGAAGCTGCGAGTGGCATGGGTTTCTGAAGGTCACAGGAAAGGGCTCGGGCAAGCATGTGTGCCTCTGCTGGACGGAGCTGGAGGATCCGTGCTTGCGGTAGGACTGGACACTGGAAGCCAAACAGGGAGGAGGGGTGTTATTCGCTCTGAGGTTGGGGAAGGAAGAGTTCTCATTGGCAATGCTTAAAATAAAACTCTCAGCCAAAGGGAAACATAAGCGACGCTGAAATTCTAGCAGCATGTGGGATAAACAGTCTTCCCAGGAAATGCTGGAAAAACCCTGGGATGAGAGCCTTCCAATTAGAGAGGGAGGGAAGGTTAGAACCAAACTTGTAAATTAGATAACCAGCATCTGGGCTGAGACACAACTTGGCAACTTTCCCCCGCCTCCTCCCCCCACAACTGGGCTAGAGGATGGGTCAGCTGACTGGAGGAAGGCTCTGTGGTACAGAGGGCATGAGCTGAGGGGTGCCAGCTCCAGTAAGCAGCTGGGAAGGGCTTGTGTGTTCTGCTGCCCCAACCCTCCCTAGGCTTCTGGGAAGACAATCACCAACACTGGCCGGTTGAGAACAACTCTGACATGCACGGCTTTCACCCCGAGCACTTATAGTACACCACTGCTTACCAGTTTCTGTTGAAAACAGGCCAAGAAAGGGATCAGGTGACACAAACACACACACACCTATCACTTCCATCACCTTTATTACAGGAGGACGTTGGCTAATACAGTAAGCATTGGAAACAGTCACTTTGCGGCCCATGTAGTGATGGATCTTGGTGAAGCTCCTTGGTGGATGCTGGAAGTGGGAAGTGGGAGGGTCGCTGTGAGAATCCAAGTCTCGCCTTATGGTTTATCTGTTGTCTTCAGGATTCAGAGCAACCTCGCTTAGGGATCTGGCCAGCATCACCTTACCTCATGTGGTCAGTCTCAGCAGGATCGGTGTATATGCTAGCAAAATGTAGACATGACATCTTTCTTGGGGCGATATGTAGGTGCTAAGTACCCAGTGCTTTCTGAGTGTGCTAAGTAAAAATCTTTTACCTGAATCACATTGGTATTATATATATATATATTTTTTTAATTCTGTTTTTAAATTCTGTTTGAGAGGCAGAAGGACAGAGAGCGAGATTTTCCATCCACGGGCTCACTCCCCAAATGCCTACAACAGCCAAGCCAAGTGCCTCAGTCCAGACTTCCCATGAGGGAACCGAAGCCATCACTTCTGCCTCCCCAGGGGTGTCTGTCTTCCTCAGCAGGAAGACAGATCAGGAGTGGAGCAGGACTCAAAGCCAGGCCCTCCCACATGGAATGTGGACATTTCAAGTGGCATGATAGCCAAAAGCCGCACCAACACTGTAGATTGATCTTGCACCTCACAGGCCATACAAGGAAACAGAAACTCATGGGGTGTCATCTCAGGGAAGGAATCTGAATAGAACATTGCATGGTACCTTGGTACTGTCTCCAAGTCAGTGCCAGAAGACAGAAATTGATGCCTATTTCTGCATCAGAAGGGGTCTAAAGGGGCTGATAATTTAATGTAACTCATGGTTTTTTGTTGTTCTGCTGTGAGGAAATGACTTGTCATAGTGTTGGGGTGTCTGATTAGAGAAATGTGAAAACAGATTGAGTGTTATACATGGGAATTGTTAACTTTTACTACTTCTTGGAGACACTTCCTGAAATATTTTAGCACGTAGGGTCATGATCCCATAATAATACATTACAAAGTACTTGGACAAAAGAATGAAGCTAGAGTGAAGCTGAGGAGATAACTGCCACTGAACAGGGAACAAAGAGCAGGTGCATTCTCTCCCACCCATACCTTAGCCCTCTGTTCCTGCCTGGTTTGCTGTGTGCTGCATATTATACTCATGCTGGATGCAGTCTGTAGTGTGTGTGTACGCACACCATCCATTTGAAATGTAGAATTTAGGGGGAAAGGATCAAGGAATCACTTTCCTGTGAGCAGTAATCATGGTTCAACACACGCAGTCAGCCCTCCATGTTCACAGTCTCCTTTAACCAACAGTGGACAGAAAAATCTCTTTTTAAAATGAGCATCTGTGCTGAACATGTGCAAACTTTTCTTGTCCTCCTTCCCTACACAGCACGGGATAACAACGGAGACAGCCCTTACTTTGTATTCAGTGTAAGTCATCTTTGATTTTAAGTATACAGGAAGGAGAGCTGGCATGTGGTCCAGTGAGTTAAGCTGCTGCCAAGGATTACCAGCATCACTGACAAGCACAGGTTCAAATCCCGGCTGTTCCACCTCTGACTCGGGTCCTTGCTAATGGATATGGAGAAGCAGCAGAAGATGGACAAAGTACTTGGGCCCCTGCCAACCACCTGGGAGATTCAGATGAAGATCCGGGTTTCTGGTTATGGCATTTTAGAGAGTGAATGATCAGCTCTCCCTCTCTCTCTCTGATTCTGCCTGTCAAGTAAATTAAAATAAATCCTTTGTGCATGGGCTACATGTTAATACCATGCCACTGTACAGAAGCAGCTTGAGCATCTGTAGTTTTACCTGTCTACCCAAGTGTCATGTAACTGGTTCCCCATGAACACTGAGTGACCCCTCTATCCTGAACTCACACAAGAATGGGTAAACAAGCCTGGTGTGCTGGCCTAGTGGCCAAGGTCCTTGCCTTGCATGCACCAGGATCATGTGTGGGTGCCAGTTCATGTCCAGGTGGCCCTGCTTCCCATCCAACTCCCTGCTTGTGGCATGGGATGACAGTTGAAGACTTTAAAAACTTTTACAATCAAGATTAAATTAAAAAAGGGTAAGTGCACTGTCCTACTTAACCCTCCCAGTAGCCCTATCAAACGGGCACTCTTACGTCTCGACAGAGGAAGCTCCGGCCATGTCTGTAACCCAAGTCACACAGCTCAGGGCTGTCCTAAGCAGGTCTAGAATCTGGGGTTTGGAGGCCAGTCTGGCCAGGCCTCTCCTGGTATGTTGACGGGGAGTCCATGCAATCTTGTGCTGTCTCCATGTGGAGACACTGCTGTTTTCTCTCCTTCTTCCTCCTTTCTCTGTCTCCATTGTAAAATGGCCCCTATGTTGGCTGCCAATCAGACAGAAGCACTGTTAGGGTTATGGCAAGGATACCAACAAAGATATAATGAAAGCCTAGTGTCATTTGCCTCCTTGAATTTAAGCTAGTGTCTACTGAACAAGTGCACTAAGATAAATATATTTAAGACTAGTGATTCATCATTTAATACTACAGGTGGTCTAGTATTGTAATTCCAATTTAAGCAAAACAATTTTCTAAATTGATATTGCTGCAGCTTTCTGTTACCTCTGGCTCAGTATGCATGCAAGGGTTATACTTGGTCCGTGGCCCCTGGTTGGCCATCCCAGTTCCTCAAATACTGATAAAGCATCTACCATGTGTTGAATCTGAGCTGCATCTAGAACATGGTTCCCCTGGCACCTGGCATTTCTCATGACTGCCTCACAACAAGAACTCAGAGCTGTTCACTTGCTGGCTGGACGCTGCTGGAAAGCTGACCACGTGTACCCATGGAACTGACATTAAAGATCAGAGGGATCCTGCCACCACTGCACCCGGAGCCTTGTGGTAACTGAGGCCTGCAGTGGAGACTGCCCTGGCAGAGGAATTCCTCCTACCTGTGCCCGCAGCTGGGTCATTGCCAAGATGCCTTCAGCGATGTTGAAGAAAGGGGCTCTCTGGGTGCAGGCAGCCGTGCCCCACTGGCCTGGATTCCTTGTCTAAAACCTCCTGCTTTGTGGCTTTTGCTTGCTTTCTCTTTTACCCATAGTTGTCCTATTGACACGAGTGACTTTCTACATCAGGGAACTTGAAGAGATGAATGGACTTGTTTCTTGTTGGCTGGGATCCGGGGCAGACAAGGAAGGCTCAGCTCAGCGCTCCTGAGCCCATTAGAGACCATCTTAGTTACAGCTAGAGGACCACAGGCCCCAGTGTGCTGTCAGAGGAAATCGCACAGGCCCTGGCAGGTGTGAAATTTCACACCTCGGAGACAGCACTTCTGTGCATCCAGGCTACTGCGTGGTGCTCCAGGGTCTTTGAAAATGTGTGTGATTCTGTACCAGAGCCTTTATTGTAAGTGATTTCGTTATTTTTACAGGAAAAAATATTTCTATCTTCTCAATTTCCTATTCATCCACAGTAGCTATTACTGGGTCTTTTCAAATATGCCCATTATTTTTTCCTGATTACAAAAGTCTTATACACTGATACAAAAAAGAAAAGCTTAATACATTAAAGTGGTCTATAATTCCATCACCCAGATATAACTGCTGTTAACATTTTGTGGAATTTGCCTTTTATCTTTTCTCTGTACATACCTAACTTTTAAACAAATTTGGCATCATATGAATTTGTGTAATTTATTCAGTTTTTATTGTTTTATTTGCTAGGAATACAATATTGTGAGCCTGTTTTTGTACTCACAACTTTTCCAAAACACAATTTCTCTGTGGCTGTGTTATGTTTCAGCATATGAGTGAGTTAATCTACATAGCCAATCCCTCTGTGAACATTAGTTTCCAGAATTTTGTTATATTCATCAGTTTTTGTTGCTATAATGAAATACCCAAGGCAGACTACTTATAGGGAAAGGAATTATTCAATTCGCTGTTGTAGAGGCTGGAATTCCAAACCACACAGTGCAGGCCCTGGGGTGGATGGCAGAAGTCCCTGCAGGAGGAAGCCCCTCATCGGGAAGTAGAGAGAGGTTTGGGTTAGCCTAGACTTTTGTTAAGAACCCATTCTTGGAGGCCAACATTACAAGAACCCACTCTTATGACACAATAAGAACACATTATAACATTATAAGAACCCACTCTTATGACATAATAAGAACCCATTATAACATTATAAGAACCCATTCTTGGAGGCCAGGGCCCCAACCCACCTGAGGACTTTGCTATGGGTCTCATCCCTTACATGTTGCCTCACCTCTCAGGACTGGTCCCTGGCACTACCCCTTCCATGCTGTGCCTGTGGGGTCATGTGCTATCCTGACACACACCTTGCTCAGCATCCTCCCCGTGAATGTATGCTCCAGCCAGGGCTTCCTGCCTGAAGGAAGGCAAATTCTCAGCTGTCCTTTGTCCTCCAAGGATGGCTGGAGTGACTCTTGCTTCTGTGAGAAATGTCTGGGCACCGTCTGGTGGCACTGGGGCCCTTGTACAGGATCTTTTAAACATTCTTCTAGTTTAATAAACATAAATGTGTTTCTTGGTCTCACTTGAAGACTCATGGGTGAGTGAATCTGATCATGGTGTGTTTTATCACACTGTGACTTTTTTTGGATAAAAAACAAAAGCCGATGTACTCTGATTCTGAATTTTTGTTTTTGTGTTGGGCTAGGATTGCTCCTGAGGTTTGAACACTCCGAGGCTTCCTATGATGACAATAAGGAGCAACTTGGGAGCCATGGCTCACAAAGCACCAGTTGAGTGTGTGTGCATCTGTAGGTGTGTGTGTCAGTGTGTGGATGTGTGTGTGAGTATGTGGGCAGGTGTGAGGGAGTGTGAGCACGTATGCGTGAGTGTGTGTGTGCGCATGTGTGCAACTGTAGGTATGTGGATGTGGGTGTGTGTCAGTGTGTGTATGTGTGGGTATGAGTGTGTATGTGTGTGTCAGTGTGTGGGTGGTTGTGAGAGAGTGTGAGCATGTATGTGTGAGTGTGTGGATGTGCGCATGGGTGTGTGGGTATGAGTGTGTGCGTGTGCACATGTGTGCATCTGTAGGTGTGTGGATGTGGGTGTGTGTCAGTGTGTGGCTGTGTGTGTGAGTATGTGGGTGGGTGTGAGTGTGTGTGAGTATGTATGTGTGAGTGTGTGGATGTGCGCATGGGTGTGTGGGTATGAGTGTGTGTGTGTGTGCATCTGTAGGTGTGTGGATGTGGGTGTGTGTCAGTGTGTGGATGTGTGTGTGTCAGTGTGTGGGTGGGTGTGAGGGAGTGTGAGTATGTATATGTGAGTGTGTGTGGGTGTGCACATGGGTGTGTGGGTATGAGTGTGTGCGTGTGTGTGTGCGTGTGTGCATCTGTAGGTGTGTGGATGTGGGTGTGTGTCAGTGTGTGGATGTGTGTGTGTCAGTGTTGGGTGGGTGTGAGGGAGTGTGAGTATGTGTGTGTGAGTGTGCACATGGGTGTGTGGGTATGAGTGTGTGTGTGCATCTGTAGGTGTGTGGATGTGGGTGTGTGTCAGTGTGTGGATGTGTGTGTGAGTGTGTGGGTGGGTGTGAGGGAGTGTGAGCATGTATGTCTGAGTGTGTGTGGGTGTGTGCATGGGTGTGTGGGTATGAGTGTGTCGGGGTGGGTGGGAGGGTGTTTCTAGATGTTCCTCACCATTAAGAGACATTGGCTTTATTCAGGGGACAATTTTTGTGGATGAGGAAAATGTCGAGGCTTTTGCCAAGACCATTATGCTGTACTTTAGGAAGACCTTCCCTCTAAGTCTGCTTTTGCTTCCTGTGTCTCAAATCTATGTTTTCAGCAAGATTTTTGCACCCACCCTTCCTCGTGCTCTGAAATTCCATCCACAGCATATCTGCTTGCTGTGTCATATGAGTCTTGGCTCGCAGAAGTGCATCATATAGATAATGCTTACATACACAACCGGTCACATGGTCTGCAGTGCTAACCATGTTGGAGGAATGTGGGCTTCTGGAAGGTTACCAAACAGTGAGGGTGACACCCTCAGGAGCATTGGGATCTGTTTGAGAATACTCCCACAGGCCCTTTCTATTCATTAAGCAGTCATGAAGTCTCTGTTCCCTCTTGACCCATGAGTCTGCATGGCTGTCCGTGGGATGGTGTGGTGGCAGCAGGTCATCAAAAGGCGAAGATGGCTTCCTCCTGCCTCTCAGGTGAGATTCTGGAGTCAGCAGGTTGGAGAGGGAAGGCATCTGCCTGAAGAACCACGGCTGTGAGCTCCGTCCCAACCTGCTCTCCATGTGCATGACGGAGGAACCCTGGAGTGCATGGCCCTGAGCCCTCAGCTGTTGTCCAGTCACCTGACCCAGCCCCCACCTGACCCAGGCCAGTACCCAGAGACACGAGATTCATGTTCAGATGGAGATGGCAGTGGTCTTAGGTCACTGTGTTCTGAGTTTGTCACCCAGCAATCTGCCCAGAGTGACTGAGTGGACAACCCAAGGTCCCAATCCCTTCCAGTTGAGGCCTCTTAGAGCTGGAATGACAGTCGCCCTCTGACACGGATTCAGAATTCCTAACTGCTTCCTGCGCCCAACCCCAGGCCCAGCGTGTCACCTCTGCTTCCTGTAGTCAGGATTTTGTAAACAGTGGCCCCTTCCTTGGCTCTCCAGCCTGTTCATCCTTGTGTTTCCATGCATTTTTCCTTTCCCTAAGTTTCCCATCCACCCCTTCCTTCACCAGCTATTCCACCTCCTTAGAGTTTTGCACCTATTGCACCAGGACCACGACCTCAACTCCACACCTTGCTTCTCCTCAGACCAAGACCTCCCTCGTGACCGAGATCACCAAGATCCCCGGAAGTCTCCCATTTCCTCCTGTGTTCCTTATTGCCACAGGTTGGTTCCAATCCTATCCTTTCTGTTCAAAAGTATCCCACAGCTACCTGAGAGTCCCCTACATTGGGCAGGCAGTTTGCAAAGCAGAAGCCTCCATGTTGTCCTCCAGACTTTGCTCCCCAGTGCTGCAACCTTTAGGTCTGGGAATCTGTCCATGCCTGGAACCTTTTCCTCAGTGGCCAGCTCAGAAATTGGAAACATTTCTAGAAAACAGCTGGATGCTAGGGCATGAGGAATAGCCCCGCACTTGGTATGAGATTAGAGTCCTCAAGACAACTGCCGGGGCATCCCAGGGGTGAGTGGGGAGATGGGGGTGGGGCACCTGTGAAACACCAGGCGTGGGTGCATAACTCCGCCTGGCGCTTGGACTCAGCCCTCCACAGAGCATCCTCATGCTCTGGACCCCGTCCTCCTTTCTTGCTTGGCATTGCTATCAGTGTGGCAGTGATTGCTAGGAGCTGTGTGACTGGCAGGCCGACCGAGCAGTCCAGACAGTCTGAGGTGTGGTAGGGTGGCCACTCAGGTTAGCTCTCAGTGCTCTCAGCTAGCTGAGTCGTGCCGTGTGAAATCCTATACTCTGCTGGGCCCTGGATCAAGGAGTTTCTGTTTACAAGGGGAAACAGACCAGTCATAGTGATGTCAGTGCAGAAAGGGGAGGCGGGGACACCCTGGAAGGGACATTTAACTTACCTGGACAGCAGCAGGGAGAGGATATGAATACAGTCATTTCTAGAACCCAGGTGGTCATCTCTGTTGCCCAAGCACAGATCAGCAAGATCTCAGCACAGGACTTAGGTGGGAAAAAAAAATCTGCTGGATCTGTTGACCCCCAAGACTTGAGGATGACTTGGACTGCTCAGCCAGCAGCTCTGCCCAGCATTTCAGGCCAGGAGCTTTCAAGGTATCTGAATTGCTGAGGATGCCCTGGCCCAGGAGCCCTCTCTGTTTGGCATGTCCTCTGCCAGCAGGTGTGGCCAGCTGGAACTCACAGTGGCTGACACCACATGGGTGCAGTAAGGACTCACCCGCCACCCATTCCTACAACCTCGGGGTAGTCACTGGGCTGGAACCAGAAATAGATCGTGGTGCTTGATGGACCATGCTGTTTTTCCTACTTCGCATACCAGCATGGTCTCCTCCTGGCTCCTTCCTAATTCTGCCCCCTGCTGGAAGAAAGAGCTGGTGCAGATCTGACAGGTCAGAGTCCAGAACACTCCCAGAAGGACTTTCCCACTTTCTGTTTTGGCCTGGAAACTTCTTGCGGGTTTGCACCTGCTGTGTTTTGGCTGCTTGCCTAGCGGGCCTGAAGCACACACGCACATGGATGAGACTGGTCTCTGCTCTCCCCTGAGTACCGGAACCTGCTCATGCCGCCTTAGACTGAGATTCATGAGGAAGTGGGGAGGTTGGGCTTGTGTAGAACACAGCCACCCTGTGGAACTGTCCTTCCATGGCCTGTGGAAGAGCTTCAGCTCCTCGGTAAGGTTAGGGAGGAGGAGGCTGTTAAGAAAAATGGAAAAGGCAGGGAGAGACAGACACAGAGAACTCCCATCCTCTGATGCACTCCCCAGATGTCCATAGCAGCTGGGTCCACACAAGGCTGAAGTCGAAAGCTGGAGTTAGAGCTGGGCCTCCCACACGGGTGGCCAAGACAAATTCTTTGAGTCATCGCCTTCTACCTTCTACCTCCCAGGATGTGCAGTCAGGAAGCTGAAAGCCAGGTGTAGAGCCAGGGCTTGAACATGTTTGCTGCGCCACATGCCCATCTCACAGTGGTCTCCCTTAATCTCATCCTTCTGCTTCTCTTCACGCGGGACTCAGCAGGGGCTGGTTGTCAGGGAGATGGCTCAAACTTCCTGGGTTGCCAGCTGCCATGAGATGGTAATGCCTGTGATTGTACCAGAACCTTAGCCCTAGGCTCTGAGGATCCCTGTGAGAGAGAGTGTAGAGCCCCAGGCTCACTGGACTGCAGCCAAGTTCTTGGGATCCTGCTACAGGTTTGGCTCTGCTTCAGAGACCTGTCATGAGCAGACAGATGGGACCCTCAGCGCTTAGGTTGGGAAGCTGCAGCCTGATCCTGAGTGCTGGGAGATTGGCTGCACCTCGATGGGGATGGACTGTAGTGTGAGTCTGGCAAGATTCACCCCCGCCCCCGGAGAAAGGCCAAGTGCTATGGGAAGAGGGGGAGTGGGGCTGGGAGACACAGGGGGAAGGAGTCATGTAGTCCAGGTGAATCCTGGCCAGAAGGATCATGAGAACCTGAGTGATGGTCCTCGGAGACCTGCATGCTGCATCCCTGGAACTGTGAGCATGTCACACTTAGTAGCTTAGGGAAAGTTCTAGATCAGCCATGTGTCCTCAATTAAATCACCAGTGAACTGATAGAGCAAAGAGCAGAAGAGAAGATGAAACACGAGGATTCAGTTGGTCTTCTGTTTTCATGAACCAAAGAATGCTGGTTAACTTTGACAATCTGAAAATGATCCCTGGCCAGCAATCACCAAGAAAGTGGGGGTCTCGGTCCCATGATTACTTACCCAGACTGTGCAGAACACCTGCCTGAACCCTGTCACGCGTTGTCGCGCCCACGAGTCCTATCGTCCAGCAATAAGAGGCAGACGCGAGTGAAGTCTTCTGCGGTAGTCTTTATTGTGCACACCAAGATGAGGAAGAGGAAAGGGCCAGACCCCGGCAGGCTGCCTGCTCTTATGTGCTGACTGGCCCCGCCTCCGCCGATGATAGGTCAGCGTCATGATCACGCAGGGTCCTGGGCGACCGGATTCGTCAGTCCCCAGTATTCACGCACTGGCCAGTACCGCGAAAGCTACGTGACTCTCCACCAGGCACCAAGGTGTGGCTTCTCTGGCCGGCGCCATTTTGAGTATGGCCTGCGGCCAGTGCATAAGAATGCGGCTGGCAACAGAACCCCAAGGAAGTTCCCCCAGGACCTCTGAGAGGGGGCACAGCCTGGTACCAACTGAGACCTAGGTCATACACCAGATACATAGGCCATGAGGGGATGGAGGAGTGGCTGTGGAAGCCCCACGCCTGTCATGAGTTGTCAGGGTGGCAATGGAGCTAGCAGAGGTGGGAGGTGGAGATGTAGAAACCATCTAGTCACCAGCCTTTGTGCTGGGTGCCTTCTCTGAGCACTGGTTGATGGAATTCTGAGATCACAGATGGATTTGCTCAGGAGCACCCTCCCAGCCTCTTATCACCATAGTTGTTATTGACCATATACACACAGCCCCACCCCCTGCCCTGGTCCCATCATGTGCAAATGAATGCCTCTCTTGGTGAGAAGGTCCCACTATTGTCCTAACCCCTTTCAGCAGGAAGAGTAGCCCATAGGCGAGAACAGGTGCATCTGTCTGTTGGGGACAGCTCTCTGTCCCAAAGCAGAGCAGTGTCTCTTGAGGGCGACATCTCATCTTTAAGGTCATAACTCCAGACCCTGGATGCAGATGTCAACTGGTAAGGCTTCACTCCTGGCAAGTCTTTGGATAGCATCACATCAAGTTCTAAGAACAGGCCTAGGTTTTCCTGGGATGGAGTACTGGCTGGCTAAGAACCCTAGCAATCTAGAAAGTGACCCAGGAGGATGTTAATTCAGCTAAGTTAGCCCCTGTGCAACTTAGTCTGCCCTACTCTCATTTTCAAAGGAGTGTACCAACCCAATGAGTCACTCCATTTGACCCCAAAGTCGCTATCTGCCAAGAAGTGGGAGAGCAGGGGAAAATTTGAACTCCCCATGTGTTGAGGGGTCAGGAGTGGTAATGTTTTCAGGGGGCGTCTGGGCTCTCCTCCTTCATTTTCTGGCTCATGAATGCATTGTCAGGGAGAAAGTTCTGATTGGATTCCAGCCTTTCAATTTAAATCCTGAAGAAGATTCAGATTGAAGCCAAAACATTCAAGACAGGGGGGAGTTGCGGAGATGTTACACTGGTTTTTAAGCCAGTGGTGATCCCTAATACAAACTGGCCTCCATTAGAGATAACTAGGCGGCAAAGAAAATCCCAGCATGGAACCTATGGAGGGAAAAAAATCTACAAAGAGGATCACTGGAGAGCAAGGCTGGATGAAGGGGATCCTTCTGATGCTTAGCTCTGGGCCATGAAGGATGACAGAGCCTCTGGCTGGCAAGGGGCTGGTACTTGGCTCTGTTCGCTCTCTGCTGGTGGTGACATAAATCAGTTCAGTGTTCCTCAATGGACTGTCCACACTCCCCCTCTTCCCACAGCAGTTGGCCTACCCCAAGTGTTTTGTATGAGTGTCTTTCAGACACAGCAATCCCTCCTCTTGTAATTTTCCCCTGGACAATAATTTCCAAAGTGCACAAAGACCTTTCCCTCTCATCTTTGTTGAGAAATGCATATGTATCTATTGGGCTCAATGATTGGTTAAAGGATTCTGACACTTCATGTACATAATGGATCATTGATAGCATAGATCTCAGAGGGCACTGAAATTTGCTTGTGACATACATGAGTACAGAAAAGGAGAGATGGGGGCTACGTCCTCCCATCTCTGCAAAATGTGAGTCCTTGCACATGGTCAAGGACATTGGAAGGCTGGTTACAGAGCCACTAAATTTTGCTTTGGTCTTTGCCCAATTCCATATGAGTTCATATTTCTACTAAACATGAAGGCATGTTTTTAAATGTTTATTTGAAAGTTAGAGCAACAGAAAGAAGGAGTTTTTAATTAAAAAAAAAAAGATTTACCTATTAGAAGGAGTTACTATGAGAAAAAGAGACAAGGAGGGAGGAAAGATGGAGTGAGAGAGAGAGGGAGGGAGAGAGACAGTGAGAAAGTGTGTGCTTCTCTCCACTGGCTTATTTCTCAAATGGCCACACAGTTGGGTTTGGGCCATGCCAGAGCCAGAAGCCTGGAACTCCAACCAGGACTCCCAGTGGGTGGTAGGGGGCCAAGCACTTGGAGCATCTTCTATTGCTTTCCCAAGTGTGACACTGGAGAAGTGGAATCAGAGATCCAGGAGCTGGGACATGAACCTATGCTTATATTGAATGCCACATCCAAGAGATTGCTGAACCCACTGTGCCACAGTGATTGTCCTGAACATGAAGAAAAGGACCAGTGCCCACCTGATACAGAGTACGAAGGTGTTCACAGCTGACAAGTAGGAAGATGTCAGTTACCATGGGCTGTGATGAAGAATGACATGGTCAAACATGATTTTAACCGAAAATTTAAGCAAACACTTGCTGTGTTATAACTTTCACATTACTTTAACCAAAATCCCTGTGAGAGGCTACAGATGGAGGAAGGAGGTTTGTCAGGGCTCCCAGCATAGAGGTACACAGTTCTTGGTCGGGCAGCCATCGTTCTAGTGTACAGGGGTGGCTGGCTGGGGCAGAACAAGTGGAAGACGGTCCCATGGCCAGTCAGGAAACAGAACAGCGCACCCCAACTTGTCTCCGTTAGGCCTCACTTTCCTGGGCAACCCCTGAGAGATTTTCCCCTGGGCCTACCGCCCAGACACTGTAACGGGCTCAAGGCTCCACCCTGAATCCATCAACTATCACACAGCCGCTGGAGGACACCCAGAGTGTCACCTGAGCCATGACATACAGTCACTCCTCCTGGACACAGGAATGAGATAAAACCAATCTGAGAGTGGGATCCTTTCAGAGCCTCCTCTGCGCCATTTGCCTGTTTTATTTGATGCTGGTCTTTCACTCACTCACTCCTTCACATCAATGCTCAGCCCCAACTATCCCTCTTCCTTGCTTACTTCTGCATAGAGAATGGAAAATGTGAAAACTTACCTTTGAGCCTCCTGATTTGTAGCAGTGGCTCTGGAGGTTTCGGTAGGATCTTGGAGGCAGCTTTGGGTTTTTAGCTCCTCCTGTTCCACCTTGCATGTGGCTTCCATCATGGAGGCCCGCTTCCTCTTGTAGCTTCTGCACTGCCGTCCTTACTCCCCCAGGGCCTACTGAAGCCACACCCGCCAGGCATCACTGCCCTTGCTCGGGTGGTAAAGCTGTGAGGTCAGGGAAGAACACACTACCCTCTGCAAAGGTGGCTGGGTCAGGCTGCCTGGTCCCTCTGTCTCTCTGAGCTCTCATGGAAATAGCCCTACATGTCTGAACACATCCTCTGGTTGTGAGGCGGGCAGCTCAGCTGGTCTGTGTAATGACACAGGCTGGAGATCTTCAAACTGTTCATGGACAACTTGCACATTGTTTAAAAACCTGCGTGAATTTCAGCAGGTTTTTTTTTTTTCATTATTTGTTTGTTTTGGTTTTGGTGCTGAAATAAACTCACCTGCAAGTTCCATTTTGCTGTGGACTTGTTGAAGTTCCCTGGTGTGTGGAATGACCACTCATGTGAAACTCAAGGCTCGGCTCCTGGTTGGCTAGCTGTGTGGCGGTGCTGCATTCTGGAGTTTTCCCTGGACACTTCTCCTGTTGGAGCCTGTCCACCCAGCTTTGCCAGACAGTGGTGCCTCCTCTGTGAGTGCCAGGGACATGGGCAGTCTCTTCCACTGTGGAGTTTTAGTGGGCAGGAAGAGGAAATTAGGGAAAGATTCTTAAATTTTTGGATTGTAGTAAATCCTATGATTATAAAATTAATGCATTCTGTTTATGAGAAATGTATAAATTAAGAGAAAGTGACAATGTGAAGACAGTAAAATGTACTTATAGTTATCCTCAAATAGTCACAAGCAATGTTTTGATTTTTTCAAACTCCTCTGCAATTTCATATCCTTAAGCTTATACTTAATGATTAATGATTTTGTAATTTGATTTGTAATGATCAATCATTATCAGAAATAGTCATCCTTGATCATCACAATTTATTTTTTAAAGTATTTCTTTATTTATCTTACCTATTAAATGGAAGGTATAGATAGAGAGGGCAAGACAAAGAGAGAAGTCTTCCACCTGCTGGTCATTCCCTAAACAGCTGCAATGGTCAGGAGTTGGGCCAGGCTAAAACTAGGAACCAAGCGTTTCTTCCAGGTCTCCCCACATGAGTACAGGAGTCCAACAACTCAGGCTATCCTTCGCTGTTTTTCCAGTCCATTCGCAGGGTGCTGGATTGGGAAGTGGAGCAAGCCAAAACAGGAACTAGCATCCATATGGCATCCGCCAGTGCTGGTAGGCAGAGGATTAGCTTGTTACACCATTGTGCCGGCGGCCCCAGTTGTAACAATTATTTGTAAGCAAACTGTTCATGGTTTTGTGGTACTAACTGTGTGTATTAGGAGTCTTTTTCATGGGAAGTCACAGGCACCTACTCAAGGGTGCTTGAGATTAAAAAAAAAAAAAAAAGTGACCTTTGTCATGGGGATGGAGACTCTTCCTGGAAAGTAAAGGCAGCCAACCAGAGCATGATTTGTAAACAGGGACTGGAATAGGTCAAAGGACACCCAAGGTGCACTGCCTCAGCCTTGCTTCTATGTGTCTGTCTCCTCCAGCAGTTGTTTCTGTGCATTGTGCCAGATAGAAAACCAGCTGCCGATTCCTCCCAAGTTCATATGTGCAGGAGCATCAGAGAGAAGCACTGACCCTGGTTGAAGGAGTGAGGGGAGGGGTGTCTGGGCTGTTGCACGGGACCTGCTTGCTCCTCTCAGAGGCAGTGGCCCTGTGATGGGGTGGAGGAAGGGAGCCCCAAGGTCACAGGGAACAGGTGAGGTTAGGCAGCACAAAGAGGTCCCCACTCCTTGCCACACCACTTTCCTTGTGTGCCAGTTGGCATGTGCAGGAGGAGCCTGGGCTGGGGTGAGGGTGATGTGCTGATTTAGCCCACTCCCCAAGAGCATCCTGACTCCCAGCTGTTGGGCCAGCCAAGGTCAGACATCCCCATCCCCAAAGAAGGAGTGTTCTGTGTGGAGATGCCCCACTCCCACAGGGCCCAGCCTCTTCCTGAGTGTAATCCGAGCAGCAATGATGACTGGCAAATCTGAACACAGGGGGAAAGTGCCTTTCTCCACCCCCAGCATGATCTGCTGCAGGGTGTACCATGGGGCAGGAGGCACCATGGCAACTAAGTCAGAAGTCATGCATGAGTTTCCATCCTGGGGCAGATGGTGTCATGATCAATAGCAGCATTCTTGGTTATGTGTGTGTCAATGTCATCTCTCTCAGTGTGAACAGGTGCCCAAGGCAAGTGTATTTTATAGAGGTACCCATGTGGGACTGTTATATTCCTCCACAGCGTAAGTTGTTGGCTGCCTACTTATTGAAGCAATAAGAGATGAGGTGAGACAGCCCTATGTATGTGCATGTTTCTCAGGCTTGTTCCCTGAAGACCCTTGAAAGCACCCAGATCCAGGGATGCCAACTTGAGGCTTGAAGAATGTAGGGGCTAGCAGGGAGAGCAGGAGCTATGATTTTCGTGCTGATCCTGGAAAGTGATAGGTGTGGGGATTCCTGCCTCATATGGGTATAATCTCCCCCCTCCCTAGGGACCCCTTCCCTGCACCAGATAGAGCAGGGCACTGTGTGACCATGTCCCTGTGCTTGGGAGGCCAGTAGACCCTGCCTCAGCCCCTACATCCTTCTTCTCATCCCCTACATCCTCACTTCTGGGGGTGAGAGTCACTGCAAATGTCCCCCACCCCACTGTCCATGAGGCCTGGGGCTCCGGTTGGGGGCGGGATATAGAACAAGTCAAGGTCTCTACCCCTAGGGAGCCCAGTCTGTCCATACTCAGTGAAGCACAGTGAGTGTGTCAACTCTGAGTGGGAAGATAAATGGCTGAAGAGACCAGGCTGCACTAGAAGAGGTGGGAGCAGAGTGGGGGCTGCGAGCAGTGGTGGGATTTCTTTAAACAGAGAGACAGTTTCCTTGTAGCCCTTATCCTGCTTCTCCTGTCAACATCTCACATCAGTGTATGGGTCACAGCTTCTAGCCGAGGAAGGGACACACAGTGTGAGACCTAGAGCAGGATGACAAGGCCACTGATGCACAAGGCACTGTGGGGTGGGGGATCCTGAACCCACCCAGAAGGAGCCAGAAGGTGGCAGGAGGATGTGCACTGAAAGAGCAGTGCTGGTGACCACTGGCTGCTGTGCAGCAGAGACAGACCTGTGTGAAAGCCCCAAGATGTGTGACTGGAGAGGAGCCTAGAGGCTCAGTGACCCTGATACAAGGAGCAGGAAGAATCTGGGTTGTGTCTGAGGTCACAGAGCAGAAAACAGTTCCTGGTTAGGGTGAAGAGTGAGAAGCCAGTGAAATGTCCTTGGCTGTGACTCAGGAGGCCAGAGTCCAGATGGCCAGCCTGTGGGAGGGGCTGGGGGACCCTAGGATACATCTGTCATCATGAGACAGTCCCAGGCATGAGGAATCAGTGGCTCAAAAGCGCCTGCCCCCAGCGGTGGCCTCAGTTTGTAGAGGAGACGCAGGTGTTGCTTAGAACCCAAGGTCCTGGAGGCAGATGCCGTGGACACAGCTTGGAATGCTAGAGACGAGACCCTTCGCACACACCCAGCTCCTGGTGAGAAGGTTCCAGGGATCAGCCAAGGCCAGTGACTGGGCCCGCTGGCCCTCAGGCAGGTCTGGGCTGGAGTTCAAGGGGGCGAGGGCTGGGCAGGAGGCCCTCACACTGTTCATTCTGGACGGATGTCAGGGCAGAGCCTGAGTGTGCAGCCTCTCAGAGGAAATGGAGTGTCAGGCATTGTGTGGACCCACCTGTAGCCTCCACAAGGGGCCTTTAGGATGGGCTGCTCCAAGTGCTTCATCGTATAGAAGGGGGAACTAAGACCCAGAGACTAGGAGGGCTGGCCAAGGGTCACAGAGCAGGTGCTTCCACCCAGCCTGTGTCCTGCCAGTAGGGAGATCCCAGTCATTGTGAGCCCCTTTGCCTCCCAATACTACCCACTAGTGTGGTTGCCGGATAGCTAAGCTGTGTCTGCCAGTGCAGGACACTACTAACACAGGGCCTTTTGCCCCCAGCTCCCCAACAGGCCCCAGGTTGCTGGGGGCAGGACCTTCCTGCATCACAGAGCATACCTCTGCCTCCTCCATACCACATCCCACAGTGCTTGCCCTGGAATACCCCCTGGTAATCAACTTCCTGGCCTGTGAGCATTCCCCATAGCATCCCGGACCCTTGAGGAGCCAGACCTGGTTCTCATTCCCAAGAAATGGGACTGTCCAGAAGTGTCCTGGAAAAAGGGGTGAGAGTGTGTGTACGGAATCAACCCTAGAGAACAGATTTCATGTACCCCCCTTTGGGACTGCAACTCACGAATATTGCTCGGAACTTTAGGCTGCTGCTTGGCATAATGAAGGCATTAATTGTAACTGAGACCAGGAAATTGGAGCCCAAGTCTCAAACCCTGGCTGCACATTGTAATTACCTGGAAAGAAAAAAATTCTCAGATAGACAGAGAGAGACATAGATATGGATATAGAAAGTCTGGAACAGGCAGGGAAAAAGGCCAACTAGCCTGTAATCGCTCAGCCTGTACTTACTGGTCAGGCTCCCTATTTGTTTTTCTGGACTTTACTAGGTTGTATGTAGAGTTAAATTCTTCCTCACTCACTGGGTTGTTGGGAATTTCCCTGCTCATCTGCCTAAAACTTTTCTATTCTTCAAATGTTAAAATGCAAAGTTCTGTAAAACCATGCTTCATCACTATATACTGTAATGTTTAAATTTTGGCTGAATTTTCTCCCCCCCAAAAAACTTAATCAATTTATGACTGTTAATGCTAAACAAGATGTAACTGCATAGAAACTTCGATGCTAAGTTTATACTCAACTGTTATATATATGATGGATGTTAATGCTGATCCTTCCACTGTTCCTGTGCCATTCTGATTTAGGTTAAACTCAAAAACATGTTAGCTTGGGAGAAAAAAAAAGAGGTTTGTAGCAGCTGGTTGTGTATATACTAAAATTGAGATGCCAAGGAAGTAGTTACAGGATGTTGTTAAGAACTTGCGTTTTCTAGCATATTGGCCGCTCAATACCATGTTAATTAACTTCATGATGCTGTTAATTTCGATGTTTCTTCCTGTTGTTGAAGTTGTGTAGTGACATCTCATTGGAGGAGATGATATTCTACCAACTCTACTTTCAGACCAAGGCTGGTCTCCCAATGAAACTGTTGAATTTATCTGGGCAGTAAGATGCTGGACTCTCCGCATGGTCTATTCCTGCAATGAAGGAATCATGAATGGTTATGATCTGTACTACTGTACAATATGGAGGAATTCAATATGGGGGGGGAGGGCTTGAGGAGGAGCTGGGGGAATTCCAGAGCCTATGAAACTGTCATAAAATGATATAAATTTTTTTTTAATCTGATTCCTGGGAGTAGGCCTTGAGCACAGCAATCAAGATGACCCCATGTCATGTCAGGGTGCCTGAATTTCTGTCCTGGATCTAGTTCTGCTGCAGCTTCCTGCTAATTCACACCCTAGGGTGGAAGACCACAGTGGAGTTGCTGGTTCCTGGTATCAGCCTGGCCCAGTGTTTGCAGTTGTAGGCATTTAGGGAATTAACTGGAGAATGGAAGACTGTGTGTGTCAGAGAGAGAAAGACAGAGAGAGACAGAGACAGAGGAAGAAAGGAGAGAGACCCTGCATTTTTTTTTTTAAGATTTATATATTTCAACTGGAAAGCGCATTAAAATAAATAAATTTACAGAGAGAAGGGGAGACAGAAAGATCTTCCACTTGCTGATTCACTCCCCAAATGGCCACAATGGCCAGAGCTGAGCTGATCGAAAATCAGGAGCCAGGAGCTTCCTCCAGATCTCCCATGTGGATGCAGGGTTGCAAGGCCTTAGGTCATCCTCTTTTTCCATGCCATAAGCAGGTAGCTAGATGAGAAGTGGAGCAGCTGGGGCATGAACCAGCACCTATGTGGGATCCTGGCACTTCCAGGGGGAGTATTAATTAATTGAGCTATTGTGTCAGGGCCCTGCCTTTCAAACATACAATAATAAATAAAACTTTACCAAGTAAAATTTTGGTGCCTAGACACTGCTCCCAGAAATTCTGATTTCCTTGGTCTGGCTGTGGTCAGAGACCTTCCATCCTTTGGTTCAGTCCTCCAAAATGCCTACAACAGCCAGGTCTGGGCCTAGGTAGAAGAACCAGGAGCTCAAAACGCCAGCTGTGTGTCCAGCATGGGTGGCAAGACCTGAGTACCTGAGCTGTCACTTGCTTCCTCCCAGGCACATTAACAGGAAGCTGCATTAGATAGGCACTTTGATATGGGATGTGGGCAGCCTGTGCTGTGGCTTAACCCTCTGCACCTTGACATCTGCTTTCAGCCTCAGGGCTTTTAAGATATGCAGCTCACAGCAAAATATTCATCCACATGGCAGAGAGCTGAATTGTGCCCTTGCCATTCTACTTGTTACAGATGTCCGCCAGTTCGCCTGGGTATTTTTGCTTCACTCCCCAGCTGCTCTGTAGCTCTGCTTTCCCATAGTTGGTCACGTCTCCCACTTGCCCCTAAGTTCTGGTGTAGGCACCAGGTTCCTGTGGACTCACCAAAGCTCTGTGACCCAATGAGTTGTTAAAGAACAACTTCTGCTTGATTCCTTTTCTTTTAAAAACCTTTTTCCATTTTTTAAATTATATTTTTGGCAATTTTTACATAGTTAATTAGGGTAAAAAGCTTCAAGGGCTATCGGAAAGTGGGTAAGACTATTATTTCCACATTGTTTCCTTCATGTATCTGAGGGATATTAAGGGAGAGGCCCAACCCAATTTCCCACCCACCCCAGGTCCCTGATGTGGGGCATGCTCCGAGGGTCTTGCTCAAGAGGTTTTGATAGTTCACCAGTTATGAATTGCTGCCAACCTCGCCCCTCCGAGCACGATGAGGTTGTTGAAGAATCCACTGATTGACATAGTCCATCATAGAGTCTCCATTTGCCCAGTTTTTCACTGCCAACATATAGCTGATTGACTTGTTCTGTCCACTGTCTTTTCAAGGTTAGGGTTCCAAGTCCAGCAGTTCGATTGGGGGGATCCCAAAAGAAACTTTGAGGTGTTCCCAGACCAGATTCTTGTATGTTCTAGCAAGCACAGGGCCCGGTACAGTCCATCGCTCCAAGCAGCTGGTGGTTGCAATTGCTGGGTTGGTTCTGTTTCCAGCACCATCTTCCACTGGAACCAATGAGTATTGCAATCCAGCCTGGTTCTGCCCAGCACACACTCGGCTCTCACATAAACCAGTGGGAGCTGCAGCCTAGTCAGGGCGACCCACAATAACCCCCACCAGGCCTGCCCCCTACCCTGGTTTGCCAGTATGTGCAGCAGACTAGTCCAGTCTGTCCCACATCCCATTTGGCTCTCATACATGTCAATGGGCCTTGAAGCCTTGTTCCATCTAACCAGCTCCACTATGCACTCCACACAGAGGTTGTTGGGTGCCTTTCTGTCTAGCCAGCCCAGCCCCTGTCCTGGTTTTTGTGCCCTCCTGTGAGAATGGTAACCCAAGAGAGAGGAGCTCACTATTTCTTTCCTAGGCCACTCCAACTCCCGGATTATGCACTCTCCAGGTGGTTCTGCAGTTTAACTTGACAGAATTAGCCCCCAGTGCCAGCTTCTGCCAGCTGATGCTGAGGCTAAGCCCAACCAACCCTCACCCACTCTAATTTTGTTTGCACCAGTAGGAATAATCAGCCCTGCCTGGCTTTTCCCTGATCTAGCTCACATGAGGCTCACAGGTATTGTAGCCCTGCTTAGTCTGGTCTGCCCCCATCCCAGCTCACGCTCTCCAGTGGGAGTAGCCGTCCAGCAGGGGAGCACCCCCATATTCCCCCTGCCGGCTCCTCCCCCTCCCTTCCTGGTTCTCATGTGTGCTGTTTGGGCACTGCAGTCACATCTGGTACAGGTCACCTCATCTTGGCATCCCATATTGTGCACTGGTCATTGTCGCGATTGAACCTGGCTCGTCCCACACCGTTCTGGTGCCTGGATTTGCCAGTGGATGATGTGGACTGATTCAGCCTGGTCTTCCCCTGACCCGTGCTAAATGTATGCCAGTGGGAAACTTTCCATGGCTGTTCTGGGCTGTTTCCTATCATGCTTTTTGCGCTTACCTCAGGGTATGTGTCCTGCCAGAGGAGTTGCCCAGGCTCCTCCATCAGAATCTCTCTCAATGCCAGATTTCGCGCATACCAGGGTTTCCATGAGCCAGCCCTACTCAGTTCACCTCCTGTCCTAGCAGAAACAGTGGCTTTTCCTGACTGGCCTTCAACTCAATCTGGTCCTTGCTGTTGGGTGTTTCAGCCCAGCCACGGCTTGTCCATACCCCCTTACAGCTCACACATGGTTCAGTAAGGGCTGAGACCTAGCCTAGTCTGTCACACATGTACCCTGGTCATCCTGAGCCCAAGATGGTGCTGGAGTCTAGCCCAGCTTGGTGCATCTATTCCCAGTCCACACTTGAGCTAAGTGAGACTACAACTGTATCTTGATCAGAACGCAGCCCCCATTCCAGCCTTGTGCTCTTTGGTGGGAATCTCCACCTAGGGTGTTCCCTTAGTTCCCCAACCGAGCCTGTTCCCAGCCATAGATCACTTGCATGCCAGTGGTTGCTCTGACTCAGCTTGGCACAGCCCCTCACCTGACCCTGACCCTGCCTTAGACACTGTGTCTTAGCGTCCCTGGCTCACGCAGACCAGTAGGTCCAAGAGCCTAGGTCAGCATGACCTGTGCTCTATTCTGATTTCTAATTTTGCTTGTGGACTAAGGTTTGCTCAGTCCTGCCTGGTCCACCCCATTCCATTACCAATTCACACATTAGCCAGTCACTGAAGCTAATTTGCCCAGCTTGCCCGACCCCCAGGTCTGGACCACATGTTCACCAGCAGGAGCTATGATCCACCAGGGGAGTTTCCCAAGTTCCTCCATTTGACCCACTCCCAGACCCAATTCTCATATATACCATTTGGTTTTAGGCCAGTGTCCAGCATAGCCTGGCCTTCCATTTGGCCTTGTATGAGATGGTGAACTCTGCAGCCCGGCCCATCCCACACCCTATTCAGGATGCACATTTGGGTGCTGCTGCCTTGATTAGTCCAGACTGTTGTGAATTCCTTTACCTCTGATTGATGGCAGGCTCCTTGGTCACACCTAGCTTAGTCCATTACCCTTCAACTCTTCAGCTAACCATTGGGGCTAGTATTTCCACAGGGTTTGGTACACACATCCCCCACAGAATCTACCCCCCGGATGTGGTTCTCTCGTGTGCTACTTAATGTCATGGCCCTGCCTAATATGACCTGTTTCCTGATCCATCATCATGTCAGGTATAGGATATGGTCCTGCTAGACAAACCCCAAGCCTTAGCTTTTGCATGGACTGGTGTTTGGTGGTCATCATTGTTCAGTGATACAAGTACTATACAGGTTTTAAAGGAGTTTGGTAGATCAGTCTTATCCATAAAGATCATCAGGTCCCTCTCCTCTAACCTACTAGGTCTCATTACCCTCCCTTACCTTCAAAGGAAAAGTTACTCTGTCGTTGGGAGTCTTTAGGTTTGATTGACATCCCAACGTACAGTGGTCTTAACATGGAGATACCTAGACAGCAATTCAAAGCCCCCAAACCCCACAGCTGGCCACCAGGCAGTCAGCAGGTAGAGCCTGGCACTGAATGACACACTGGCCACCCAGGGACAGGTCACCATGTGGACGCGGTGGCTGGAATCGGGGTTCTGAGCATGGAGACAATCCCGGCCTGGCACCGACCGGCAGCCAACCCTGCTTGATTCTTGTTGAAGATGATGATGCAGCCTTCATTCAGGACTGCTGTGTTGGATACAGGAAGCACTGCAGGGACAGTTCACAGTGGGGTAGAGAGCCAGGGCTCAGCTGAGAGCAACAATGTGGGAATCACAGCCAAGCAGCCAGACAGCAGTCAGTGGTGGACAAGGACAAAGAGGGAGATTGGGGTCAGAGGATTTCTGATTAACTGATTCCACAGGATTCTTACTGAAATCAGTCTGAGCTAAATAGACCTACCTATGGGGTGAAGTGGGGGAAAAGGGAAGTCCAATCAGAACCAGAGGGTGATCAGACCTAGAGGATGGCCAACCCAGCTGAGCAGAATTCCTGCAAACAATGGACCCTGCAGAGCAGAGCATGGAAGGGCCAAACATCAGGGCCATGTTGATAGGAGAGTTCAGGGCAACGCCCGGGGAAGTGTAATCTAGGAGAGAACAAGGCTTGAGGCAGGGACACGATGCTTGCTGCCAACTCAGGCATGCATCGTCCATTACCTCTCAGGAGGTGCTGGTTAGGGTAGACTGATGTGCTCTGCAGTAACTGGCAGCACCAAATCTCTCAGGTTTCTCTATCTTGCTCTTTTTAATTTAAAAAAATTATTTATGCGGGAGGTAGATAGAGATTTTTCTATCCACTAGTTCACTTCCCAGCTGCTTACAGCAACCTAAGATACCACAGGGCTAGACCAGGGCAAAACAGGTTCACTGGAACTCCATCCTAGTCTTCCACATGGGTGGCAGGAATTCTACTATATGACCCATCACCCACTGCATCCCAAGATGAGCATTGGCAGGAAACTGGGTCGGAAGTGGAGGAGGGATTTGAATCCAGGCACTCTGATAGGCAATGCGGTAACCCAGGCAGCATCTTAATTGTTGTACCAAACACCACCGGTTCTTATTTCTTAGACCAAATCACCCAGGAGTCCAAGTGGCTGCAGCACATCATCTCCCCATGTGTCAGTCCAGTGACCTGAGCTCCCTCAGTCTGTGGTTCTGCTTTCTCAACACAAACCCTTTCTAAGACCACTACTGTAGGGAAAGGAAGAATGCAAAGGTCTCTTGCCACACACTGGGCTCCAGTCCAGAAGTGACACTGGTTGTACAGCTTGGCCTGGCTGCTGAGAGACATATCCATGTCATCCACCTTGTGCCAAAGCTAGGCCTTGGCTGGGTGAGTATGGGACCAGGAGCCTACCCCGACACCACCACTACCACCACCACCATCACCACCACCACCTGTGCCTGAAATAGGCTCAGAGCTGAAAGGGCAGGGTCCAGTGGAGATAGGGCAAATTTTCAGAGATGAGGAAGAGAGAAGAGAAAACCATGGAAGAAATATATAGGAAGATCTAGAAGCAAGAAGAGGCTCAAGGATCTGAGCTGGCGAACTCACTGTTGCTTGCTCATCTTTCAGGAGTGTCGCCAGCCAGATGTTAAACACAACTTCAATGGCTTCAAATAGAATCCTGCTGACTTAAATGAGTTACAGGGATGACAGAGGTGCTAAGTACACAATATCAGCCACGCACCCAACACCCAAATGCCAGACTCGACCCTCACAACACCCAAATGCAGGAACCAGTGGGATGGTTCTGGGCTGCAAACTCCAGCAAGGCGGACAACAGCTCTGCTGCCCCTGCCAACAGGAGCACACTTGGAGCAGAAGGAAAGGAGGGAAGAGTAAAGCTAATCAGTCCACGTGCCATTGTTCTCATCGTAGGCACACAGCAACACAGGAGGTGGTCCTGTCATCCCCAAGGGGCTCACCAGATGGCCCAGGTCCTGAGCTCAGTGAAGGAGGGGCCAGGGTGGGGACAATGTTGGGAATTCCCCCTAGGAGTTTTTAAGAAGAAAATGGAAAACAGTAAGAACTCTATTAAGTCTAAGTTTGTGAAGTCATTGCCTGTAGAAGGACACTCAGAATCCTTGCTATCGTGGGAGACAATAGTCAGTTGAATCCCCCCTGAATATACCAGGAGCAATTGAGGTTTAGATAAAGAACCTGCTAGAGGAACTAACTGTGTTTTGGGGAACTTTACCTTGCTGTGGAGATGTAAATGGCTCAAGCCCCTCCTCCCTGGATGCCTACCTGACGACCTTCCTTTAAAAGTCTGGTGTTGTGAGGAAGCAACCCTTCCAAACTCATTCTATGAAGCCAACATCACCTTAATCCCAAAACCGGACAGAGAACTGTCAGAGAAGGAAAACTACAGACCTATCTCTCTGATGAACATTGATGCTAAAATTCTCAACAAAATCCTAGCCAATAGAATTCAAAAAATCATCAGACAGATCATTCATCCGGATCAAGTAGGATTCATCCCTGGAATGCAGGGATGGTTCAACATTCGGAAATCCATAAATGTTATAAACCATATCCAAAAACTGCAAAACAAGAACCACATAATAGTTTCAATAGATGCAGAAAAAGCTTTCGACAAAATCCAACACCTCTTCATGCTAAAAACTCTAGCCAAAGTAGGCATAGATGGGAAAATCCACAACATAATCAAAGCAATTTATGAAAAACCCAACGCCAGTATCATACTGAATGGAGAAAAGCTAGAACCCTTCCCACTGAGATCTGGAACAAGACAAGGGTGCCCGCTATCACCACTGCTATTCAACATAGTCCTAGAGGTACTTGCAGAGGCCATAAGACAAGAAAAAGAAATCAAAGGCATACGTATAGGAAACGAAGAAGTCAAGCTTTCACTATATGCAGATGACATAATCCTATACATAGAAAAACCAGGAGACTCAATACAGACTTATACGAGAGTTTGGCAGAGTGGCGGGGTACAAAATTAATGAACGAAAATCAACAGCCATAGTGTACGCAAATAACACCAAGATGGAAGAAGATCTAACCAACAAGATACCATTCAAAATAGCAGAAAGAAGTATGAAGTATTTGGGAATAAATCTAACCAAAAGCGTAGGAGACCTATTCGAAGAAAACTACAAACTATTTAAAAAAGAAATTGAACAAGACCTCAAAAGATGGAATAACATCCCGTGCTCCTGGATAGGCAAAATCAATATCATTAAAATGTCTATACTACCACAAGCAATATACATTTTCAACGCAATTCCAATCAAATTGCCCAAAACATTCTTCACGGAACTGGATACAATGATTCAAAAGTTCATCTGGAAACACAAAAAACCATGAATAGCTAGAACCATCCTGAAAAATAAGAAGTTAGCAGGGGGAATCACAATCCTGGACCTCTGGGCATACTATAGAGCAGTGGTTATCAAAACAGCCTGGTACTGGCACAAAGACAGAAAGGAAGATCAATGGAATAGAATAGAAGCACCAAAAGGGAACCCACACAGATACAGCCAATTAATCTTTGACAAAAAGACCAATGACAGTCCAAGCAAGTGGGAAGGCCTCTTTAGTAAATGTTGTTGGGACAACTGGCTGATAGCCTGTAGAAACAAAAAGATAGACCCACATCTATCACCATACACCAAGATCCAATCTACATGGATAAAAGACCTAAACCTACATCCAGAAACCTTCAAACTCTTGCAAGAAAATGTAGGAAATACCCTGCAAGACCTAGGAGTAGGTTCTGACTTTCTAAGAAGGACACCAAAAGCAATAGCAGTTGAGAACAGAATAAACAAATGGGACCTCATCAAACTAAGAAGCTTCTGTACAGCAAGGGAAACAATCAACAAAGTAAAAAAGCAACCCACAGAGTGGGAGAAGATCTTTGCACACGATATAGGCGATAGGGGGCTAATTTCCAGGATATACAAAGAACTTCAAAACAACCAAAAAACCAAAACAAACAAGCCACTCAAGAAATGGGCACGGGAAATGGGCAAACATTTCACAAAGGAACAAGTCCAAATGGCAAACAAACATATGAAAAAATGTTCCAGCTCCCTGCAATAAGGGAAATCCAAATTAAAACATCGATGAGGTACCACCTAACACCGGTAAGATTGGCCCACATAAACAAGAACACCAACAACGCTTGCTGGCGAGGATGCGGGGAAAAGGGAACCCTACTCCACTGCTGGTGGAGCTGCAAATTGGTACAGCCTTTATGGAAATCAGTCTGGAGAACACTCAAACAACTCAAAATCTGCATACCATATGACCCAGCAATAGCACTCCTAGGAATATATCCAAAACACCTGTTTTACGACAAACCAACATGCATCCCTATGTTCATTGCAGCACAATCAGTAATTGCAAAAACATGGAAGCAACCAAAATGCCCATCAGCAGAAGATTGGATAAGAAAGCTTTGGTTCATCTACTCCATGGAATACTACTCAGCTATTAAAAAAAACAAAATGCAGTTCTTTGTGGCTAAATGGGCCCAACTGGAAACTATAATGCTAAGGGAAATGAGCGAATCCCAAAAGGTTAGATACCACATGTTTGCCTTGATTTAACCTGTAATTTTTTTGTTTGGTTGTTTGTTATTTTTTGAACCTGTCATTGATACTGTCTCAACCCAGATGTTTCGAAGAAGGGAACTTGCATTATTTTTAACATATCGTTTACCCAATACTATGTCAATTAATTCCATAATGTTGTATATTGATACTGAGGTCTTGTTGGGGCTTTTAACTGACCGGATCTTTACTCTGTTAGACCTACCTTCAGACCAGAGAAGGTCTCCCCAAGAGGCCACTGAACTTATCTGGACAATAAGACGCTGAACTTTATGCTAGGCATGTGTTTGCAAGGAATGAATCTCAACTGAACTTGAACTATGCTTATGCAACAAGGTGGAGGAATCCACCATGGGGGGAGGGGTATGGGAGGGGTGGGGGGAATCCCCAGCGCCTATAAAACTGTACCACATAATACAATGTAAACAACAATAAAAAATATATATATATATATAAAAAAAAAAGCTTTGGCTATTGACCATCAGTCAGTAGTCCGTGTGTGTTATTATCACCTCCATGCGGAACAGCGACAATTGCCCACCATGGGATGAGATGGGACCAGAGGCCCAGCAGAGGCAACCTAGCTGCCCAGGGGCATCTCAACCTGGGCCACCTCCACCTTCACCCCTCCTCCTCCACAGAGCCCAGCAGGCGTGACCAGGTCACAGTCTTGCAGATCTATCTTGGAGTAAAATGAAACTCTTTGCATTTCTTACTGTGGCCAGCATGCCAGCCAAGGGGAGGGGCAGAGGGGACACTACAAGGCTTTGTGTGTTCTACCTTCCCTCTTGAGTCTCAGCTTCAGCCTCTGTTTATAGAAAACTCAGCCAGGAATGGGCACCTTCCTCGAGCACGGAGGCAGGACCTCACTGCCACAGAGTGCAGCTGCAGAGTGAAGGAAGCTGTGTTTGGGGTCTTGCTGGGAGTCCTGGCTGGAACTGGAACTATACACTCAATGTCACCCACCTTGTCACTATTTAAAAAATAAGAAACAACATTTTAGCCCATGATTTATGCTGTTGATATCTAATTTATTTGGGATAGGAGAGGCCATTTTAGTTGGATTAATTCAGCAGACTGTGAGTTACAAAGAGGGAAAATAAGCTTGCTGTAACTGGAGGGATTCTGAGTGCAACCACACACACTCCTTCATGTACACACGCAGGTGCAAGCATACCCTCATGTGTGCACACCCAGATGCAAACACGCACTCGAACTCACATGTACACACACAGATGAAAGTGCACTCCTACTCGAGTGTGCACGCACAACTGCAAACCTACTGATACAGAATGTGAACCTCTCTCAGGCCTCCAGCGGAAGTCTAAACTTTCCTTTGTCTTGCTCCCAGGTAAAAATCTGAACCAGCTCAGCTCAGCTGAATCAATAAGCACTTGACTGTGAAATCACTTTAAGGTTGCCTGCCAGAAGCTTCTTCCCCTTCCTCCCTCCCCAACTCCTACTCCCTGGAGGGGAAGCTGTGGCAGCATGGGAGCCTGCACGGTGCTACAGCATCATAGTTAAAAGGCACCTGTGTATCAGAGGGACATGCTACAGAGCAGCAGACGAGGGAGGCCTTGGATACAGGTGAGTGAGAATGGCGAAGGCAAAACAGGAGGCTGAGAAACAAAATAGCCAAGAGAACGCACGGGTTCTGGAAGCACTGTAGCGCCTGCTGTCCGCATAGAACATGCCAACTCGGAGTTCAAAAGATGCAGTCTCCCAATCCAGAAAAGACTAAGCCAGAGGAGTCATAAAGACAAACATCATTCTTTTCTTTTTAAAAAGGGATTTGCTTATTTATCTGAAAGCCAGAGTGACAGAAAGATAGGCATTCCACCTGCTGTTTTCCTCCATAAATGGTTACAACATTCAAGGCTGGACCAGATTGAAGCCAAGAGCCTAGAACTCCATCAGGAGCTACCACATGGGTAGCAGCGGTTCAAGTACTTGGGCTATGTTCTGCTACTTTCACAGGGACATCATTAACAGGGTGCTGGATTGGAAGCAGAGTAGCCAGGATTTGAACTGGCACTCATGAGATACAGCTATTGTGTGATGGTGGCTTAAAGTGCTGTGCCACAACACTGGCTTCAAACATTATATCTTTCCTTTTTAAAAACAAACAAACAACAGATTTAGACCTGGTGCAGTAGCCTAGTAGTTAAAGTCCTCACCTTGAATGTGCCGGGATCCCATATGAGTGCTGGTTCTAGTCCCTGCAGCCCCACTTCCCATCCAGCTCCCTGCTTGTGGTCTGGGAAAGCAGTAGAGGATGGCCCAAAGCCCTAGGACCCTACACCTGTGTGGGAGACCCAGAAAAGGATCTGGGCTCCTGGCTTCGGATCCGCATAGCACCAGCTGTTGCGGTCACTTGGGGAACGAACCATCGGACTGAAGATCTTCCTCTCTGTCTCGTCTCTCTGTAGATCTGACTTTGCAATAAAAAGATTTATTTATTTTTATTTGAATGGCAGATTTTTACAGAGAGGAAAAACAGAGAGAGGTCTTCTACCTCCTGCTGGTTCATTCCGCAAATGGCCATGGTGACCAGGGCTGAACTGATCTGAAGCTGGGAGCCAGGAAATTCTTCTTGGCCCGCTCACATGGTAGCAGGGACTCAAGGCCTCAAACCATTTTCTACTGTTTTCCTAGGCCATAAACAGAACAGGATTGGAAGTGGAACAGCCAGGACTTGAACCAGTACCCTAATGGATGCTGGTGCTTGCAGGCAGAGGATTTGCCTGTATGCTACCATGCCAATCAGCAAACATTATTTCTAAATACATGCTTCCCAGGCAAAAACAATATAACAAAAAGATCAATTAGTCAATATACTTAGTGAACTTTCTCTAAAACACAATAGTTTTTAGATTAATTAGCATAGCAAAACCCATCACTGTGTAATAGAGATTCTTAAAATCCATCAGGATTAGGGCCTGCGCTGTGGCATAGTTGGCTAAGCTCTGCCTGCAGTGCCAGTATCCCATACGGATTCTAGCTGCTTCAAACATGAGCCAACTCCCTGCTTGTGCACTCAGGAAGCAGCCCGAGTTCTTGGCCCCTGCACCCACGTTGGAGACCTGGAAGAGGCTCCTAGGTTTAGATCAGCTCAGCTTTGGCCATTGCAGCCATTTGGGGAGTGAACTAGTGAATGGAAAATCTTTCTCTGTTATTCTCTCGGTAGATCTGCCTTTCCAATAAAAATAATGTGTTTTTTTTTATTTTAAAGATTTATTTTTATTATTTTCTTTATTGGAAAGGCGGATATACAGAGAGGAGGGACAGAGAGGAAGATCTTCCGTCAGATGATTCACTCCCCAAGTGAGCGCAACGGGCCGATACTATGCCGATCCGAAGCCAGGAGCCTCTTCCGGGTCTCCCACGCGGGTGCAGGGTCCCAAAGCCTTGGGCCGTGCTCGACTGCTTTCCCGGGCCACAGGCAGGGAGCCGGAAGGGAAGTGGGGCTGCCGGGATAGAACCAGCACCCATATGGGATCCCGGGCGTGCAAGGCGAGGACCTTAACCACTGCGCCACCGCGCCGGGCCCAAAATAATGTGTTTTTAAAAGAGAGAGAGAGAGCAAGAAGGACACTTGAGTGCTTATGGTGCAATACACAGGAAGACATTTCTGTGGCTGCTATTTATATGTCCAAGCACAGCAGCAGCTCACATAAAGTTCAAAGGACATGCAAAGAGAACTAGACACAAACACTGTTGTAGGAGAATGTATTTCTCATCTCAACCGAGATGGAGCGAGCAGGCAGGTGACGAGCCAAGACCACAGAGCAGGTGCACCTTGTGCTGCGGGACACACTCACTTTCCAAATGTCAGCAGAGCACAGCAGAAAACGGACTCAGAAATGCCAAAGAACACAATTAACCCGAAGCAAAAGACTATCCAGGATGCAATAAGATGAGAGACGAATACCAAAATAAAAGCAAAAAGACCCTCCTCTAAGTTTTTTTTTAAAGATTTATTTATTTATTTATTGGAAAGTCAGATATACAGAGAGGAGGAGAGACAGAGAGGAAGATCTTCCGTCCGATGATTCACTCCCCAAGTGAGCACAACGGCCGATGCTATGCCGATCCGAAGCCAGGAGCCTCTTCCGGGTCTCCCACACGGGTGCAGGTTCCCAAAGCTTTGGACCGTCCTCAACTGCTTTCCCGGGCCACAAGCAGGGAGCTGGAAGGGAAGTGGAGCTGCCGGGATTAGAACCGGCACCCATATGGTATCCTGGCATGTTCAAGGCGAGGACTTTAGCCGCTAGACCATGCTGCCGGGCCCCTACTTTTTTTTTTTTAATGATTGATTTTATTTTTATTTGAAGGGAGGATTAGCGAGGAGAGACAAAGATCATCCATCCGCTGATTCACTCCCCAAATGGTTACAGGTTGCAATGGCTGTAGCTGAGCTCATCTGATGCAAGGAGCCAACAGTCCACTCAGGGTCTCCCTCAACAGCAGCCCAAGTATTGAACCATCCTCTACTGCTTTCTCAGACCATAAGCAAGGAGCCAGATTGGAAGTGGAGCTACCAGGACTTGATACAGAGCCATATCGGATGTGGGTGCCACAGGCCGAAGTTTAGCCTACTACACCAGGGCACAAGCTCCTCTCCTATAAGTTCTAAAAATATTATTTAAAAGAGTTCTTGGATCACAGGATAATTGCAGGATAATTGGACAACTGTAATGGTGAAAGCACACCGGAGTTTATGAGATATGGATAGCATCAAATAAACACATTAATAAAAATGAAAATACCCAACTCAAAACACCAAATAAATAAATAAATAAATAGGGTCTGGTGCCGTGGCCTACCGGCTAAAATCCTCGCCTTGAATGTGCCGAGATCTCATATTGGTGCCAGTTCTAGTCCCGGCACCCCCAATTCCCATCCAGCTCTCTGCTTCTGGCCTGGGAAAGCAGTCGAGGACGGCCCAAAGCCTTGGGACCCTGCATCCGTGTGGGAGACCCGGAGGAAGAGCTCTAGGCTCCTTGGCTTCGGATCCGCACAGCTCTGGCCATTGTGGTCACTTGGGGAGTGAATCAGTGGACAGAAGATCTGTGTTTCTCCTCCTCTCTCTCTATATATATCTGACTTTGCAATAAAAATTAATACATCTTTTATAGATATATAAATAAATAGAGAGTATGTGGCACAGTGGTAAAGAGGCAGGCTAGGGTCCCTGTCCCATATAGAGTACCTGGGTTGAAGTCCTAACTGCTTCTAATTGCAGCTTCCTGCCCCTGCACACCCGGGGAAGCAACAGGTGATAACTCGGCTGCTTGGCTCCCCATCACCCGCTCAGGAAACCTGGATGAGTTGGAGGCTCCCGACTTCAGCCTGGCCCAGCCCTAGCTATCCTGGACCACTGGGGAGTGAACTGGCAGATGGAAGATCTCTGTCTGCCGTCCAAGTAGGTAGTTAAATCACAAGGAGGAAAAGTAAAAGATTAAAGATAGAGAAAAGTTTAAGGAGTTAGTGAGTTAGAAACGGAAAGGCAGTACAATGAAGTTTAACCCAAAGCTACTTTAAAAATAACCAGCTCGGCATGTAACAACTATTTGTTAAACTAATGAAGAAAAAAAAAAAAAAGGAAAACAAGATGAAAATGCACAAAAATAACCAGCAAATCGGGGGAAAGCCCCTCTCCCAGAGGTCCCTCTAGTGCGGTGAGTACCCGCAACACCACCAGGGCAAAGAGGCCTCTAGGGAATCCTTCCGTGATTTGAAAATCAGAGTATGTTGTTGTTGTTGTTTTGGCGTCTTTGTTTGTTTTTCCCAAGGGAGCACGCGAACGCAGTTCCACACTACCACAAATTATACAGTCGAGTTTCCCACATTTGGGGAAATTGCAGGGTCAGCATACCCGGAGTGCCTCGAACCACCTTCATGATCTCGGTATCTCCCCTGCCAGTCAGCATGATGTTTTTTGGTTTTTGTTTTTTTTTTTTTTTAAGATTTATTTATTTTTATTACAAAGTCAGATAGGGGAAGATCTTCCATCTGATGATTCACTCCCCAAGTGAGCACAACGGCCAGTGCTGTGCTGATCCAAAGCCGGGTACCGAAGCCGGGTACCAGGAACTTCTTTCCAGGTCTCCCACGCGGGTGCAGGGTCCCAAAGCTTTGGGCCGTCCTCGACTGCTTTCCCAGGCCACAAGCAGGGAGCTGGATGGGAAGCGGAGCTGCCGGGATTCGAACCGGTGCGCATGTGGGATCCCGGCGCATTTCAAGGCGAGGACTTTAGCCACTAGGCCACGCCGCCAGGCGCAGAGTATGATGTTTTTTAAAATTCCAAGTACAGTTTGTGAAGAAGGTGTAACATTACTAAAAAGAAAACTACACGGCAATGTCATTTATGAATTTCACTGCAAAAAATGTAAATTAATTCTATTCAAAGATAGTGTAATCCTCTATCTCCAAAACCCAAAGGAATCAGCAAAAAGCTACTCCAGATGAGAAGGAAATTTTGTAAAGCAGCAAATTATAAAATCAACAAGCAAAAGGCCAGCGCATTCTTAGAGTACAAACCAAGCAAGTAAGGAGATATCATGGAAGACTCTATTCCAGCTATGATTCACAAAAGAAAATAAAACACCTAGGAATACATGTAATAAATATCCAAAATCTACATCATGAAATATTTTCTAAAACAGTCCCAAAAAACGAAAAAAAAAAAAAAAAACCAGAAAGAAACAGCATTTCTTTGGATAAGAATACCACAGATATTTTTAAAATATGTCAGTGTTCCTAACTTAATTTACAGTTTTAATGGAGTATTCCTGAAATGTCACCCAGCTTTCTTCTAGCGCTGAGAAATTCATTATGTTTACTTGCAAAAGAAAGCCGGGGAGGGGGGGGAGTCATAAAAGAAAACGCAAGACCCAAATGAAGTTACTTAACAATTGTTTAAACATACTATTTAATTTTACAAACACGTTCTTGACACATGTATAGTAAGATTAACAATGGAACAGGATAGAAATACAGAGTCCAGTTTAATTACAAATGGAAATTTAGCGCATCTCAAGGTAGTGGTAAAGAAAGAAAAAAAGCACCATTTCTAGTAAGTGTGGTTGGGATATCTAGATAGCTCTGTAAGAATAGCATGGATTGGGCCCAGCGGTGTAGCCTAGCAGCCAAAGCCCTCACCTTTCATGCGCCAGGATACCATATGGGCACCGGTTCGAATCCCAGCAGCCCCACTTCCCATCCAGCTCCCTGCTTCTGGCCTGGGAAAGCAGTCGAGGACGGCCCAATGCTTTGGGACCCTGCACCTGTGTGGGAGACCCGGAAGAAGTTCCTGGATCCTGGCTTCGGATGGGCATAGCATCAGCCGTTGCGCTCACTTGGGGAGTGAATCATTGGATGGAAGATCCTCCTCTGTATCTCTCCTTCTCTCTTTATATCTGACTTTGTAATAAAAATAAATAAATCTTAAAAAAAAAAAAAAAAGAATAGGGCCCGGCGCGGTGGCGCAAGTGGTTAAGGTCCTCGCCTTGCACGCCCGGGGTCCCATATGGGCGCCGGTTCTATCCCGGTGGCCCCGCTTCCCTTCCAGCTCCCTGCCTGTGGCCAGGGAAAGCAGTCGAGGACGGCCCAAAGCTTCAAGATCACTCAATATCTTGCTGTTCTCTGCCTACCTAACTGTGGCACTCAGGGTGTTGGGGAGTGGCAGAGACTAGTCATGATTGATTTAACGGAGTAAGAAGTATCCTCTGCAGGTGCTGAGTAGCTGGCAGGTTGTCTGTGTAGGTTGGAGAAGCGGCCTGAGGACCAGCTGTGCAACCAGGACCTCCAGTCTAAGAGTTTGGCTTTTGGGCCCATCACCGTGACCTAGCAGTTAAAGTCCTCGCCTCACACGCGCCGGGATCCCATATGGGCACTGGTTCGTATCCCGGCTGCTCCACTTCCATCCAGCTCCCTGCTTGTGATCTGGGAAGGCAGTCGAGGACGGCCCAAAGCCTTGGGACCCTGAACCCGTGTGGGAGACCAGGAAGAGGTCCAGGCTCCTGTCTTTGGATCGGTGCAGCTCCAGCCATTGCAACTACTTGGGGAGTGAATCAGCGGATGGAAGATCTTCCTCTGTCTCTCCTCTCTGTAAAATCTGTCCTTCCAATAAAAATAAATAAATATCTTTTTTAAAAAAAGAGTTTGGCTTCTGTCCCTCACAGTGTACAGGAAATGCTCTCCATGGGGGGTGGCCCTGAGCCTTCCTGCAAAGGCAGCAGGCCTGTGTGCTTGGCGGCTGCCCAGCCTTGGAAGACTGCACCGGGTGGTGCAGCTGGCACACCCTGCTTACAGCAGTCCAACCTGGCTCCAAGGTCTCCATCCCTGTGGCTTTGACCATCTCTACAGTCAAGGCCTGCCTGGAGGTGTTCAGGTCCCATGGTTGTCAGGTGGTCCCTGTCTACTGGCTTTTCCCATTCAGTAAGTGGCACAGGTCACAGGCATTGCGGTCATAGCACCACTTGGGGGCAGCAGAGAGAGGCCAGGCTAATGGACAACATTTCTGGCAGTGACAGTGAGAAGACAATCCCATTAGTTGTTCATGAGACCACCTGTTGGTCATCTGGGTAATTATCCTGGGGGGTAGGGAGAGTATTGTAAGGAAAGAACACAGGACACTCCACAAGATTCACACAGAATGGGCCCAGCGGCATGGCCTAGCGGCTAAAGTCCTCACCTTGAATGCGCCAGGATCCCATATGGGTGCCGGTTCTAATCCTGGCAGCTCCACTTCCCATCCAGCTCCCTGCTTGTGGCCTGGGAAAGCAGTCAAGGACGGCCCAAAGCTTTGGGAACCTGCACCCGCGTGGGAGACCTGGAAGAGGTTCCTGGTACCCGGCTTTGGGTCGGCACAGCGCGCAGCACTGGCCGTTGCAGCTCACTTGGGGAGTGAATCATCGGACTGGAGATCTTTCTCTCTCTCTCCTCCTCTCTGTATATCTGCCTTTCCAATAAAAATGAATAGATCTTAAAAAAAAAAAAAGATTCACAAAGAATGGAGTGCAAAGGGAAGTTTATTTTGGTGCCAACTATTGTTGGAATCCATGCCTCCTCCACAGCATCTTCAAAAAGCTCATGGACAATATGTGTTCTGAGAACACTCTGCATGGGTTTAAAAAAAGTTTTGCATCAAAATAAATAAATAAATAAATATTTTATAAGGGACTGTATACAGGGCTCTCATTGAACCTCCAGGACCACTGAGGACTCCCGCTGGGTCCTCCATGGAGCAGACAGCAAGGCAGAGGTATAAGCAGAGGGAGAGGCCGTGGCAGACAGGGAGATGGCAGCTGGGAGTGCAAGTCTGGAGGTCGGGGAGGAAGGCAGGGTGGGAAGAGCCAGGCTGGATCCTGGAGCACCGAATTAGATCAGTGTACTGCTATGCGGGTTTAAAGACCCAAGGACTTGAGCCAACATGCACTGCTTTCCCAGGAGCATTAGCAGGGACTGGATCAGACGTGGAATAGCAGGGACTCAAGCTAACATCCATATGGGATGCTGGTGTTTCAGATAGCATCTTAACACACTGTGCCACAACACTATAGCCTGGTTATAGTTTTAAGAAAGTAAAGCAATGTATCTGTTACAATCATCTTTTTTTGTTGTTGTTTTAAATATTTATTTGTTTATTGGAAAGTCAGATATACAGAGAGGAGGAGAAACAGAGAGGAAGATCTTCCATCTGTTGATTCACTCCCCAAGTGAGTGCAATGGCCGGTGCTATGCCGATCTGAAGCCAGGAGCCAGGAACTTCCTCCAGGTCTCCCACACGGGTACAGGGTCCCAAAGCCTTGGGCCGTCCCCGACTGCTTTCCCAGGCCACAAGCAGGGAGCTGAGTGGGAAGTGGAGCTGCCGGGATTAGAACCGGCGCTCATATGGGATCCTGTTGCATTCAAGGTGAGGACTTTAGCCGCTAGGCCATGCTGCCAGGCCTTGTTACAATCATCTTAAACATGTAGAAAAAGGAGGTTTTCTGTTCTGCCAGAAATTCCATTTGTGCTGTTCAAGTGTATGTAAATAAACAAACATGTTTTTAAACTTAAGATCATTTTGTACATTGCTTTAAAAAAAAAACCCTTAACTTGTATGAGTGTATTTCAAGTAGCTTACAGAATTAGAATTAAATGATAAGTGATATTAGTGCAAAAATGATGAAATCTATGCATAATTTTTTAAAGATTTATTTTATTTTTATTGGATAGGCGGATATACAGGGAGGAAAAACTTCCGTCCGATGATTCACTTCCCAAGCGGCCGATGCTATGCCGATCCGAAGCCAGGAGCCTCTTCCGGGCCTCCCACACAGGTGCAGGGTCCCAAAGCTTTGGGCCGTCCTAGACTGCTTTCCCAGGCCACAAGTAGGGAGCTGGATGGGAAGTGGAGCTGCCAGGATTAGAACCGGCACCCATATGGGATCCCGGGGCATTCAAGGTGAGGACTTCAGCTGCTAGGCCACGGCGCTGGGCCCTTTTTTTTTTTTTTTTAAAGATTTATTTATTTATTGGAAAGTCAGATATACAAAGAGGAGAGAGAGAGGAAGATCTTTCGTCCGATGATTCACTCCCCAAATGAGCGCAACGGCCGGTGCTATGCCGATCTGAAGCCAGGATCCAGGAACTTCTTCCAGGTATCCCACATGGGTACAAGGTCTCAAGGCTTTGGGCCGTCCTCGACTGCTTTCCCAGGTC
The DNA here is from genome assembly GCF_017591425.1 of Ochotona curzoniae. Lineage (NCBI taxonomy): Eukaryota > Metazoa > Chordata > Mammalia > Lagomorpha > Ochotonidae > Ochotona > Ochotona curzoniae. The sequence goes on from NW_024467122.1 coordinate 82,970,131, forward strand.
AGATGCAGAGAGCTGGATGGGAAGTGGAATTGCCAGGATTAGGACTGGCGCCTGTATGGAATCCCAGCACGTTCAAAGCGAGGACTTTAGCCTCTAGGCCATGTGTCAGGTTTTCTGTAGTGGTGGATGTCATGATAGTTACAGAATCCTGCGCCTGTGCCCTGTTTCTGCAGGTCTCTAGGGCTCCTGGAGCCTGCCCCAGTGCCTCTCTCTGAAGCTGCACTGTCCTGATGGCTGTGACCTACCTGGAGTTCCCCTGAAACGCTGCCAGGGATGCATGGCCCCCCAGGAGAAGGTACCTGTGCAGACACTCTGGGATCCGTGAAGAACAGAGCTGATCCTGGCTTGTGGACTCCAGGCTCCAGAACCTCAGTCTGTGCCTCAAGCCCTCTCAGGTATCAGGACAGAGCGGAATTAAGCTACTGGTTAAGTGGTCCCATTCTATTGATAGTGGGATGCATGTGCAGTTGGGGCTCAGAAGCCAGGAGTGCAGGAAAGAAAATGCAGCTGGATTCCATGTTCCAACACAATTAATCTCCCTCCCAAGTGCCTCCTACCAGATTGTGACTTTCATCTTAATTCAACCGTTTTTTCCTCCCAGCTGCTTTGTGTTGGAACTGAGTCCTCGGGGCCTCCACACTGTCGGGTGCTGGGGAGTCCTTGCTGGTCCTCAGCTGTGGCTATCACCTAACATCCACTGAGCTGAACATGATCCCTGCTAACCCTGCCTGGAGGTCCCCCAGGACACATGCACTGCCCATCTGCCGGGTAGGCCACCACGCTGGCTGCTTGGTAGCAGCCCTGCTTTCCTGCCTCCCTGGAGTGTCTAAATTTTTCTGCTTTGAGCATATGCCAATTTTGAGATTAAAATTAAGAAATTATGAAAATATCAGCATGAAAATGTAAACACATTGCTATATATTTTCTATTTAGAAGTCTAACAAGGTAGAACCCATCTGTGATGCGAGGTTGGCAGGACTTGGAATAAGCCATGGACGAACGTCATCCATACTTCGAAGCAAACTAGAACAGTTCCACATACAATAGATGTAAAGCAGAGCCAACGGATGATGCAGGAGTCACATGTTGCTGGGAACTCTCGGAGCACACAGAGGCTCCATCGAGGGACCCTGGGAGGAAGGGACTGGAACATGAGTGGCAGCAAGCAGAGTTGCCCTGCTGTGGCTGTGGGGTTAGGGCAGGGCTGTGACATAGGGCACAGTAGAAAGATGCAAATGCATGTCCTGCTTCCAGGACTTTGTAGCCAATACTCAGCTTTGAGCTCACGGTTCCTACAGCCCCAAGTTATTTTTGACCAAGGGCTCTAGCTCTGGTGTGGCCTAAGTTTGGGCCTACTATTAATTTTCTAGGTTCTTGCCTATTACATATAAGGTATTTTAAGCTCAGGCACTGACATGGCTTAAGCAAGTGGTAAGGTTTATTCAGAGGTTGAAGAATACAGACTTATCTGGGCCATGTACAAGGAGAGTGAGATAGGAAGCAAAAGGGCAAGGGAGAGATTGCTACCTTTATTTTTTAAAGATTTATTTCTTTATTTTTACTGCAAAGTCAGATATACAGAGAGGAGAGACAGAGAGGAAGATCTTTCATCTGATGATTCACTTGTGATGCCAGCATCTTATGTTACAGCACCGGTTTAAATCCCATTGCTCCTCTTCTGATCCAACATCCTGCCAAGGTGTCTGGAAAAGATGGCCGTGTTGAGCCCCTGCCGCCCTTGTAGGAGACCCACCTGGATGAAGGTGTAGGCTGATTCAGCTGGGTCCAGAACCAGCTGCTGCAGCTATCTGGGGAGTGAACTAACGTAAGGAATTGCCATTTCTCCTTCTCTCTCTGTCTCTGCCTTTCATATAAACAAATAAACCCTACAAAGTGATGCAATCTGTTACAAACCATTTTAGAAAACAACATGGCAATTAGTGCCAATAGCCTTTAAAACATCCATACCTCCTGATCCAGTAATTCTGTAATTGTTAGAAATTCAGACACATACTTAAGCACAATGGGGTAGGTTGGGTGGTCTTTACAATGGTAAATGTGAACGCAGTGTCAGTGTTCAATGTTTTGGAAAGGAGAGGGTGTGTAGGTCTTTGTACCCTTCCACTAGCTCCGCATGGAGTCAGAGGGTAGACTTTGTGGTACAGTAGGTCCATATCCAAGAGCTTGTGGTTGAATCCTGCCTCTTTCTGGTCCAGCTCCCTACTAATAATACCTTGAAAGGCAGCAGGTAATGGCTCACATAGGAGACCTGGATGGAGTTCCTGGCTCCTGGGTTTGGCCTGGCCCAGCCATGGTTATTGTTGACATTTAGGGACAAACCAATGAGTGGCAGATACTCCTCTCTCTCCCCACCTCTTTTTTTTTTTTTTTCTTGTCTTTCACACAAACTCCCTCTCCATCCACTCCTGCCTTTCCAATAAGCAAAAATAAACACCTTTAAAGAATATTTCAAGCTTTTTCTGGTTATAGGAAATGTTTGCAGCATACTAAGTTTGAGAGTTCAGCCTCAGAACTGTGGGGATAGCTTGACTTCAATCATGAAACTATCACGCGCCGACGCTTAAGTAAATTATTAAAATGCATCTATTCTTCAGGGGCTTCTGGCTAGTTTTTTTTTTTTCCTCCATGACCAAAGAGTACGCTTTTTTGTTTGTTATACATGTCTCATTTCTGCTAATTTTTTAGAAAATTGCTTGAATGAACGACAGCTGGCTCAGGGAGCTCGCCGTTCCTGAGGAGAGGCGGGAGGCGCATGCTCAGGCTCCCAGCGCACGTGCCACCCCGCGGCAGTGTCGTAGAATCTGATTGGTCACACTGAACTCTGCCGTTTGTTTCGTGGCACCTGATTGGCCCTATTCAATTCCGCTACCGGTTCTTGGGTGGCATCTGCCCGGCCACCGCGCGTCAGAGCTCGTACGGAGCTCAGGTACCGAGGGTTTGCCTCTGGGCTCGCGGCCGCCCGCAGGGACTCGGGCTGGCGGGGCAGGGCGGGTGCTCGGGGCCGGCGGGCAGAGCCCCGGCCCGGTCCGAGGAAGTGAGGTCTCCTGGCGGTCGCCTGAGGCCCGAGGAGCATGAGGAAGTCGAGGAGGCCCGGGGAGAACGAGGAGGCCCGGGGAGAACGAGGAGGCCCGAGGAGAACGAGGAGGCACGAGGAGGCACGAGGAGGCACGAGGAGCCTCGGGTCAGGCCCGGAGGCCTCGGGGTGGCCGGCCGGGGGACAGGCCTGACCGTCCACAGGGCCGCCCCGCCACGCTGGACCACGCAGGACCTCTCCGTCCGCCTCTCCCGGCCCACCCTGCTGCCCTGCCTCCCGCCCAGGAGCCGGACGTGGCGCCCACGTGAGTCCAGCCCCGCGGCCGCGCCATGGGGCCGCTCGATGGGAGGCAGACATTGCGGGCAGTGACAGTGTGAGTCCCGGCCGGGGGCGCCCAGGCCCGGGGAGGCCGTGTGGGAGCCAGCGTCCGCGCAGGTGGGCAGGCCGCAGCCCTCCGCAGACCCGTGGCCTCCCTTTGTGCTTCAGGTTTTGTTAGCGTTTTCAGCTCGGGCACCAACACGGCCTAAACGGGTGGTAAAGCTTATTCAGCAGGTGAGATACAGAAACTAACCACGTTTACGTAAAGTAAAAAGGGGTAAGCCAGAGAGATTGATACATTGAGTCCTAAGGGAAAAGAAATTGCTACCTTTCTCTGAGGATAGAATGGAAAGGAAAAGCCCAATGGGTGAAGCTGGGCCCAAAGCAGCCAAAAGGGCCGGAAGAGCCCCAAAGGGCCAAAATGCCGAACCCCTCTTTTATAGGGCTTGGGGGGCGCGTCCAATCACAGTGCAGCCCCCCCCTTCAAGTCCCGGGTAAAGATGGGCGCACGTGAGTGGGTGAGAAATACTACACAGGTGGGGAGTGTGACTTCCAGACTGTGACCCTAAACTAACTGTTTGCCTGGACCGTATCACACCGGTTTCCTGGCCTGCACCTGGGCAGGCAGCAGCAGGTGGTCCCAGGACCCAGGTCCCTGCCATGCAACTGGTAGGCTGGAGGGAGCCCAGCCTGTGTGGGGCTGTTGCAGCTGCAGAGGGACCCAGCGTGGGAGAGCTCTGCCTGCCCCGGCACTCACTCGGCCTTTCAGATCCATGGATCAGCTTTGGGAAAGCTGCCAGCCAGATGCTGGCTGTGCCCCCAGTCGCTGGTCACACAGAGCCCCTGGGGCAGTGGTGGTTGATTCCTGTCCCTCAGGTGGATGTGTCCCCAGCTCCTGGCTGCCCGCTCGGGCCTGCAGGGTCACCCACGGAGGGCTCTCTGCACATCTGTGCTTCTGTCTGCCTCATGAGGAAATAGAGTTGGAATTTACTTTGTTGTTTTTTATTTTCAGAATACAGGAAAAATGCACTTTATAGAAAACCTATACCTGAAATTGGAAATTGTTTTGACCCATTATAAACTCAATCTTTTGTTCAGTTTTCACATAAATGTTTGAAACATTCCCCCCGACACACACACACACACACACACACACACACACACACGTGAATGTTGCTCTTGCTGTGCTGGAAAACCTCCAGTGAGTTCTAGACCTCAGTTCTCACCATAGAACCTTTCCTTTCCCAGGCAAAGCAGACTGGTTTTCTCACCCAAGACAGGCAGTTTGAATGCCCGTCTGAGGGAGGGGGAGTCAGGGTGCCCTTCTGTGAAGGCGGGAGAGTTAGGGAGCTTGTCTGTGAGGGAGGGGGAGTTAGGGTGCCTATATGTGAGAGGGAGCAGTCAGGGTGCCCATCTGTGAAGAAGGGAGAGTTATGGAGTCTATGAGGGAGAGGGAGTCAGGGTGCCAATTTGTAAGAGAGGGGGAGTCAGGTGCCCATCTGTGAGGAAGGGGGAGTCAGGGTGCCCATCTGTGAGGAAGGGGGAGTCAGGGTGCCCATCTGTGAAGGAGCACAAGTTAGGGAGTCTGTGAGGGAGGTGGGGTTAGAGTGCTCTTCTGTGAGGGAAGTGGGGATCAGGGATGCCATTGTTTAAAAGAAAAAGTACAGAATTATAATATTTGTTAAATATATCCATTTATTTGAAGGTTAGAGTGGCTGTTGGAACACCACTGGAGAGAGTAGATTTTTCATCCTCTGGTTCACTCCCCAAAAGACTGCAGTGGCCTACTCTGGGACAGACTAAAACCAGGAGCCAGGAGCTATGTCCTTTGTCTTCCACAAGGGAACAGGGACCCTTGGGACACCTTCTGCTGCTTTTCCCATTAACGGGGAGCTGGACCTTATGTGAAGCAGACAAGGCTTGAGCAGATACCTAGATTGGATGCGGGCATTGCGTGTGGTAACATTTCCTGCTCTACCATGATGCCAGCCACATTTATCATTCTTAACAAAGTTACAGTATTAGACTTGATTTTACAAGTCTCCTTTCATGAATGTGTATTATTTAGAGAAATAAATTTTGGTATTGAAGCTCAAAAGTGACTGTTTTACATCTCTTGTGTGAATGGGAGGACTTTGCATTCTCAATGCTGGAGCGCACTGGGATGCTAGGAGCAGATGTCAGCCCCTGTGAGGCCACTCCAGCCTGAGGAGTCGACCCCAGACTGGACAAAGCAGGCATAGAGCACAGATGCAAGGGCTGCTGAATGCTCACTGCCGGCAGAGCCACCACAGGGACACTGATAACTGCTAACTGCTAAAAGTTTAGGATTTGTAGGATGCTAAGAAGGCAAGGAGGCAGCCAATTGAAACAGAAAAAGACTTTTTCCAGGAAGAGTAAAGAGAATGGGTCTACAGTGTTCCTAGACAGAGGCCTGAGTTTAATGCCAGGCTCCCTACATTGGAAGGTGCCCCCCCCATGAGGCTGGTGAGATCAGAGTACCATGTTAGTAAGGCAGGGTCAGCGTGTGCACTCGGTAAGGCAGGGTCAGTGTGTCCACTCCGTAAGGCAGGGTCAGTGTGTCCACTCTGTAAGGCAGGGTCCGTGTGTGCACTCTGTAAGGCAGGGTCAGTGTTTCCGGCCTGTAAGGCAGGGTCAGTGTGTCCACTCTGTAAGGCAGGGTCCGTGTGTGCACTCTGTAAGGCAGGGTCAGTGTTTCCGGCCTGTAAGGATCACATGTCATCTCCTGTGAGATAAGTGCAGTTAGGGTTCCAAGCTTCTTGAGGTATGAGGATTGGGATTCCCTTTCCATAAATCAGATGGGGGTTAGAGTGTCTATTTTTTTTAAGTTTATTTGTTTTTATTGGAAAGGCAGATATGCCAGAGAAAAGGAGAGACAGATCTGCCATCTGCTGGTTCCCCCCTGGGGAGGGGACCCCTGCATGGTGGGACAACAGGAGCTCAATTCCTGAGGGTGGGGCTGACTTCTACTACATGCGGTCACGCAAAACCAGAAAGCTACGGATGCCTTCCTTTCTGTGTCTCTTGCTTCTCTGAGTCTATCCTTTGGTGGGTAGGTGGTCTCTGTTGGTCTGACTCAGATGGCATAGATGGAGTGGGAGGTCGGGGAGGGGCAGACATGGCCCACCTGATTTTGGGTGATCCACTCTTCCCAGGTGTTCCATCCACCCACAGAAACTATAGACAACATGAGAGACTGAAGCCAGAACAAAGCAATGTGGGGAAATGACACCAGCCAATCGGAGGCTGCTAGGGACTCTGTAGATGGGCTAAGGGAAGAACAGGTAACACCTTGGAGGTGGAGCATCCCCGGGGGAGAAATGTATGTAGCCAAGAATGAAACAATTTTGGGAAGTATGAGATACCTTTGAAGGAGAGGCCGAGTGTGTCTGACCAGTGCATTCACAGCAGGGGAGCTGAGTGTGTCAGACCTTCACACCAGGAGAGCTAGTTGTGTCAGATATGCACACCAGGAGAGCTGGGTGTGTCAGGGGAGCTGGGTGTGTCAGACATTCACACCAGTGGAATGGGTGTGTCAGATATGCACACCAGGGGAACTGGGTATTAATGTTGTAACTAAAAGCTGGGTTGATATCACAGCAAGATTCAAATACTGCAAAAATTAGACAAATGACATGGGGAAATCAACTGGAGATAAAAATCAGGAGAAACTGAAAGAAGTCTATTTTTCAAAGGAAGGAGGGGAGGGAAAAAAAAGACAAAACTGATAGGCACAGCAGAAGCCACAATGAACGCAAAGCTAGGAGAAAGGTGCCCCCTTGGAGGGACGTGAGGTCTCCCCAGGGCTGAGAAGCCCTCAGAGGGAAGGAGTAGCTCCTGACTGGGGAGTGCACACCTAGAGCTGCTGGAGGTTACCACTGAGGAGGGTCCTGACATTTCAAACTGCGGTGTCCTGAGCTGGAAAAAGAAAGATAAATCCCTCAGGATTCTCAGTAAAAACTAGGGGTCAGGGATTTCATTTTGATGTACGTTTATTTAGAAGTGGTACCTGAAAGGGAAGGTTTAAGCTTCCTGCTGCATTTCAAGGCAGCCTGGACCCTGTCTTGCTTGTCAACCAAAGGGCACAAAGTTACCCAAAGAAAAATGGGCAGTGTCTGGAGCAAAGGGGGATGGATTTCAGGTCCCTGCATCTGAAAAGGCAAAAGTTGTTAGAGTTGGGACCAGTTAAAGTATCCTCTTGTAAGTCCAGCGGTGGGAACCAACCTTCAAGCAAATTGTAATTATTCAGTTAGAACTGGGGCTCATCACAGGTGATGAACAACCCAGGGTCCTAATGAAGTTCCTTAGAAACAAACACGTGGGCCAAAGAGCAAAGCAGAGGAGGCAGGATTATCTCCAAAAACTGAACTTCAACAGCAAAGAGAAATAGACCATATCCCCTGAGGAGAGAATTAATGCCTGTATTGTATAGAAGCAGCCACTGGGGTCCCCAGGTTATGTAGGATGCTATACATGGAGACCGTGGACTGAGCTGGGATGGTGGCACAGTATGTTAATACTCCACTTGCAATGCTAGATCCCATATGGGTGCCAGTTTGTATCCCAGCTGCTCCACTTGTGATCCAGTTCCCTGCTTATAACTGGGGAAGCAGAGGAGGATGACCCAAGTGCTTGGGCCCCTGAGCCCATGTAGGAGATCTGGAATGAAGCTCCTGGCTCTCAGCTTTGGATTGGCTCAGCTTCGTTGTGGCCATTGAGCTGTAAGCCAGCAGATGGAAGGCCTCTCCCTCTGTAAAAATCTACCTTACAAATAAAAATAAATAAATCTTTTTTAAAAATTAAAAGACTGTGGATGTGTGGAAATTCATCCTTAACTAAATATTCACAGGCTCTATAACATGCCAAAGAAATAAAAAGATAATTAGAATATAAACTGCAGGAGGAAGACTTCCTGGGTTATCATTTCAAAGTGTTCATGTAGATATCACCAAAATGCCTAAAACAGAGAGGCTAAAGTGTCTGGTGGTTATTATGACTTGTCTCTCTGGCCTGGGAGAAGGTGAACTCTTTTCCTCTTAGGACAACCTCCGCCAGAAGTGCCAGTTTAAGTGTTATTAAAATAGTCTTGGGAAAAATTGTACCTTGGTTGATCTAGTGAAAAATAACTAATTCAGATAATGGGAGTCATTTTATATCAACAGTGTTAAAGTGGTGATGAAAGACTTTTGGGGACTAACATGCCCCTGTTACCCGCTTCTACTGGAAGGGTGGAAAGAATGACCCAGATTCTTATAAAGAATTATCACCAGGCTGATCTTGGAAAACTAGCTACTGTGGATAGAGTGTCTCCTGATGGCACTTTTTAGAATGAGGAGCTCTCCATGGAGAGATTGGGACTGTCTCCTTACGGGTGATTATAGGGACCCCTTACTGAGGCAGGTCTGCAGATCTCCCAGCCGCGAAGACCAAAGATGAACTTCATTAAAAAAATAAAATAATCTGGTGTGTGCCTGCTTTATGGTGGCAGGGCTCATAGTTGCTCACTTCCAGCCCAGTGACCTGATGCTGGTCAAGCCCTGGAAAGCAGCCATGCTGGGAGAGTCCTTGCCGAGTGCTCATGACCACTGAGTCAGCCCTAAAAAGTGACAGAATGGGCAAGAACTGCGAACTGGGGCTGCAGAGGAAGAGAGACGAACAGCCAGCTGACAACCCTCTGAAAGTGTGAAAGGCTGAGTACTTGTGAGACCTGAACAGGGGTGACATAATGACTTACTGTGGGTAGTAACAGCCTTGATCCTAGCCTTGGGGTGGGGAGCGGATGTTCACCTTTATAGTGTTGTGTTTTCGGTGTTTAGAGGGAATTTTCTTGTCATACATTCAAGACCAGATGAATAGGTTTCTTGCACTGAACCTTCTGATTGTATTCAGTCTCCACCAATGAAGTTGCAAAATTCAGTGGTCTCTATAGTGGATATTATGTCAATAAGATTTGCAAAAATATAGAAATAGTCACAAACACCCTGGCTTAAGGGAAACCCTAGAAATGGAAGGGATATGGAGAGGCAAGCACCTGGGCTCAGTGGATAGAATTTTCAGCACCAGCTGTTAGCAGTTGTTACCTTTGTGCAGCGGGGTGTCCATGGGCACATGTGGTCTCCTGTCATCTGGATGGACTCTGACACTGCCTGGAATGAGTTGGCTGCTGGCTGTGTACCAGGAAGAGGACACATAGGGAAATGAGGCCCACAGAGCTTGTCATTGCTGTTCCAGGCTCTTCAGTAGCCCCATTGCCAAGCACTTGTTTCTTCTTTTCCCATAGGCCCTGTGCAGTACTCTTCCTGTCTTCCTAGAAAGGGTGGAATTCTAACCTGTGGGAGAACTCTCAATCCGTAGCTGGGTCCTAAATCTGCGGGGAATCTGTAGTGACAGCTCAATGGCCGATATCTAGTGGGTTTAGGAAAACTCCATGATTGGTTGCCATCACTTGGGACAGGGACATGTGTCCCAGTACAACTTTCTGTCCCTTTCACCTCTGCATTTCAGAACCAGTCCTGTACCAGTGCCAACCACTGTTCATCGTAGAGGTCAGCAGTACCAGGAGCTAACAGGAGTCCCCAGAGGAGCCCCTACTGGATTCAAAATGAGAACCAAACAGTGGCTAAATTGGAGTCTGCTCTCTCGTGGTTGTCAACTGCTCATAGAAATATTGCATGGAGAAAACAGCCAGGGCTTAACTCACTGATCTTCCTCCCTGTGGAACCAGCATTCAGTATGGGTACTGGTTCATGTCATGCCTGCTTTACTTCCAGTCCAGCTGTCTATTTACAGTCTGGAAAAGCAGTGGAGGCTGGCCCAAGTTCATGAGTACCTGAACCCACCTGGGAGACTTGGAAGAAGCTCCTCGCTCCCACCTTCAAATCAGCTCCACTCTGCCCATTGTGGCCATTGGGGAGGCGGGGTGAACTGGAAGGTAGAAGATCTGCTCTGTCCCTTCTCTCTTTAAATCTGGGCTTTTTTTTTCCCTAACGATTTATTTTTATTGGAAAGGCATATGTACAGAGAGAAGGAAGGACAGATCTTCCATCTGCTTTTTTATTCCCTAAGTTATTATAGTGCTTGGAGCTGAGCTGATCTGAAGCCAGAAGCTTCCTCCAGGTCTCCCAACGTGTTGAACCCTTCTGCTTTCTCATCCCACAAGCAGAGAGCTAGATGGGAAGTGAAGCAGCCAGCACCTGTATGGATTCCAGTGCCTGTGGGTGGAGGATTAGCTAATTGAGCTATTTTGCTAGACCCAAATCTGACTTTCAAATAAAAATAAATCTGTTGTTTTAAAAATATATATTTGTTGGATTAATTATATTTACTATAATCAGTGGAGACGTATTAATTATTTTCTTTGAGGCCCTCAGGAGATTGGCCAGGCAACTCAATGCCACTCCCAGGATGGCTTGAGAAAATAGGATGGTCTTAGAAATACAGTGGCAAGGCCCGGCATGATAGCATAGTGGTTAATGTCCTCACCTTGCATGCACCAGGATCCCCTATGGGCGCCAGTTCTAATCCCAGCAGCTCCACTTCCCATCCAGCTCCCTGCCTATGGCCCAGGAAAGCAGTCAAGGATGGCCCAAGGTCTTGGAACCCTGCACCCACGTGGGAGACCTGGAAGAGCTTCTGGCTCCGGGCTTTGTATTAGTTCAGCTCCAGCCGTTGTAGCCACTTGGGGAGTGAACCATCAGACAGAAGCTCTTCCTCTGTGTCTCTCCTCCTCTCTGTATATCTGCCTTTCCAATAAAAATAAATAAGTCTTTAAAACAATATATTGTGGCAGAGGACAGTAGTGGCTATATAAAATTGGGAGGACAATTTTGTACTATTATTCCTAACTTCACTTGAGGGATCGATTCTTAGAACCTGAAGAAACCTTACAGTCCCATCTAAGAAGTTAGCTCAAAATTCAGGAATTAATGATCTCTTTAAGAGATGGCTGACTAGGAAAATGGACTGTAATGACAGCCTAGGTTCTAACCTCTCTCATTGTATTGGATGTGTTAACTGCCATGGGATTTTTATTATTATTATTATTAATTACATTGCATTATGTGACACAGTTTCATAGGCTCTGGGATTCCCCCATTCCTTCCCCCTGCCTTCCCCCCATAGTGGATTCCTCCACCTTGTTTCAGCATTGTAGTTCAAATTCAGTCAAGATTCTTACATTGCAAGCATATACTAAGCATAGAGTCAAGCATCTTATTGTCCAGATTATAACTCTAACAAGGCATATGTCAACAGTTGAGATGCAGAACAGTTTTAGGAGGGATGTACAGAGAAATCTTCAATACCTTAGTGAGGAATAACTAATCTTTTATGTCCTACCTAGTAAGGTATATGTGAGTCCACACTGACCCTTTCCTGTCTGATTCTAAGCTTTTCTTGTTCTCTGTCTATTCTAGTTTTTTGGTTTATTTGTTTGTTTGTTTGTTTTGAGGGGGTTCCGGAGCGACCCTGATGGTCATTGCAAGAGAGGATGGGGATCCAAAGTTGGAATCGAGCAAGGACCAGGAAAGCTCCTCTCCTTAGTCCTGAAGGAAGTTTACTGTTCTTCTGTTTCTGCAGACTGCTTAGGGCTCGTGGCTGTTGTTCCAATGACCTTGGATCCTGCAAGGAAAGATTTGGGTTTCTTCCATCCCATTTGGTAGATCCAAATGGGGGTGGGTGACCTTAGAGTTCTTGGCTTCTGAAGGCACTCTGATTCCCCATGGTCTCATTGGCAGTTGGGATGTAGTCCTTGGTACCCAATAGTCCTTGGTGAGGATCCGAGAGTCTTTGGAGTTGGGATACAAGCCTCCTCCTGTCCTGGTGCTTTACTCTGAGGTCCCCTCCTGCCCCGTGCGCATGACCTCCTTTTAAGCAGTTGTCAGGATCGCTCCTGATTCCCCCCATATGTCTTTGTAGTTTTACTATTGTCTAATGCTGATTTGAGTCTGTTGTCTAAGAGTTACCAGTTATGTTCCTGATAGGTTATACTTCACATCTTCCTCACAAATTCTAAAGAGATGGAAGATTTGTCTGCACTCCTGCCCCTTTTCCATGTAGCTTAGAGTCTTAAAAGTATATTAGAGTTTACAATTCTTTAATGTATATCATAAGCAGCCTGATTCACATTGATTGTTGGTTCATTGGTTATATCAGAATATCTAACTGCATGAGATACAGACTGTTTGGGGTTGGAATAATATTATGGTTTACAGGTACTGTTTTTCAGATTGGCATTATTTCACCTTAAATTAAGGCAAACATGTGGTATCTAACCTTTGGGGTTGGCTCATTTCCCTTAGCATAATGGATTCCACTTGGGCCCATTTGGCCACAAAAAACTGTGTTTCTTTCTTTTTTTTTTTTTTTTTAATAGCTGAGTAGTATTCCATGGGATAAATGAACCATAGCTTTCTTATCCAGTCTTCTGTTGATGGGCATTTTGGTTGTTTCCAAGTTTTTGCAATTATTGATTGTGCTGCTATGAGCATGGGGTGCATGTTGGTTTTTCGTGTAACAGGTGTTTTGGATGTATTCCTAGGAGTGCTATTGCTGGATCATATGGTATGCAGATTTTCTCCATACTGATTTCCATAGAGGCTGTACCAACCTGCAGCCCCACCATCAGTGGAGTAGGGTTTCTTTTTCCCCACATCCTCATCAGCAAGTGTTGTTGGTGGATTTTTGTATGTGGGCCATCCTTACTGGTGTTAGGTGGTACCTCGTTGATGTCTTAATTTGGATTTCCCTTATTGCCAGGGATCTTGAGCATTTTTTCATGTGTTTGTTTGCCATTTTATTTGTTCCTTTGTGAAATGTCTTCCCATTTCAATGGGATGTTTTTTTATGTGTTGCGTAGGAGGACTTGCCCAAAAAAGTCGCATTGTAATATCAACAAAACAATAGAATGATGTAGAAATGCATTTTAATTACCAGAAGAAATTTGAAACATGCCAATTTAATGCCAGTGTATGCCATAAAATTACATCAATAATATAAAGAAAAGAATTTTTTTCAATGTTTTATTACTACATATTATGGAACAGTTCCATAAGACCTGGGATTTTCCTTACCCCCTTCCCCAAATCCCTCCCTGCAACTGAGTTCTCATATAATATTACAATAGTATAGTTCTTCATAAACAATCCTAAGTCTAACATTGTGGGAATGGACAATGCAGAGTCCAGTATTCTATTGTCAAGATATAGTTAACACTTTCATTTGGAGTCCATCTTTGATCTGGAAGTAGAGGTGCATACTGCATTGTGTCCTCACATCTGGATATGATAGTCTTCATTACATAGTTACTATGCATCCCCTTAAATGAAAAGCCACAATACAAAATGAACAACAGGAAGCAAAATAGAAATTCACAATGCCATGTAGTTAAATAACGTGCTATTGAATAACTATGTTGTTATAAATTATTATAAATTGTATGTTATAAGAAATATGTTGCTGGAGGAATGAAAAAGAAAATCAAGAGCCTTCTTTAAAAGAATGATGCTATTGTATGATCTATGAGTCAGTGAAGAATTTAATGAGAAAGCGTTTTGAAGAAATGAAACTAAAAGCAAAAACGTCAAAATCCATGAGATAATTTCCGCTGATCTTTGTTGGTGAGGTATGTCTCCTGTAGGCAAAAAATAACTGGGTTTTATTGTTTGTTTGTTTGTTTAACCCAATCTACTATTCTATGACATTTGATTGATGAGGTTAAGCAATTTACATTCAGGGTTAATATAAATAAGTATTAACTTGATCCCATCATTCAGCAATGGGTTGTTCATTGATTTAATTTTCTCTTGTTATTTCACTGGGATATTTTTCACATTTGCTTTTGGTTTTGGTGGCGCTACTCCTGTTTTTGTCAAGAAAATATCTTTAAGTATCATTTGTATGGCAGGTTTGGAGGAGGCAAATACGTTGAGTTTTTCTTTACTGTGGAAGAATTTTATTTCATTTTCAAAGACAAAGGAAAGCTTTGCTGGGCATATTATTCTGGACCAACAGTTTTTTGTTTTTGTTTTTGTTTTGTTTTGTTTTGTTTTTGCTTTTATAATCTGGAATATGTCACTCCATTCTCTTCTAGTCTATAGAGTTTTACCTGTGAGAGGTCGGCTGTGAACCTGATTGCCATTCCTCTGTGTGTCAATTGATTTTTTTCATGTGCACATTTAAGGAACTCTTCCTAGTGTTTATTTGAGGAAAGCTTGATTATCATGTGTCTTGGTGAAGATCGCTTTTGGTCAACCCTATTGGGAGTTCTTTGCGCCTCCTGGATGTTGTTTCCTAATTCTTTCACTAGATTAGGAAAATTTTCCCTTATTATTTCATTAAATACATTTGTAAACCCAACTTCTTTTTCTGTACCTTCTGGAGCTCCCATAACTCGTATATTTGGCCTTTTAATAGTGTCTCTTAATTCTTGAATACTTTTTTTTTTTTTAACTAATCCAGCTCTGCTTCCAGCTTTTTGTTTGTTCCCCCCGGTGACAGGACATATCTTCTAATTTTGAGATTCTTTCTTCTGCCTCCTTCATTCTATTTTGGAGATTCTCCACTGTACTTTTAATTGCTCCACTGATTTCTTCATTTCTGATATATCAGCTTTCATTTGTTTCATTTCCAGTGTGACATATTCTATAAATTCCTTGAGTGCCCGTGTTGACAAGAAGTTTTATAACAAGTGATTTGAATTCTGTATCCCCAGTTTCTCGATTGTCTTCCTCAGTTAACTCTGAGATTGGAAAGGGTTTTGCTCCTTTGCAGGGGAGTCTTTAGTAATATTCATTGTGCCTTTGTCTCTTCTTTTGCTCTTGGTCATTGTACTTCTAGTTATCAGATTCTTCTCATTGGGACAGGTTTTTAAGCTCTGTCACACACAGGTCTACAGTACGATTTTTTTTTTAATTGCAGTTGGTATACAGCTCTTTTTTTGCTTTCACCTAGGCCATTCCCTTCAGCAAGTTTCAGGTCTGGGTTTTTATGTTAGATTTCCACCATGGTCTCCGTAGCCCTAGCTCCTGGCTCACCATTCTCTACCTCCTGTGATCCTGTGCTGATGGTACACCATCATCCATACAACCTTTCTCCCATTTCTGGTTGGAGCAGGTCCTAAAACTGGGGAGACACCAGGTGTCTCTATATAGCTAGGGTGTTGGTGGTGGTAATCTTGCAGGAACCTGTTGGCTGTTAGGTCTGGGTGCCACACGGATATATTTTGACCCGGAGAATGCCAAAGTCAGTATTATTTTCTTTTTCTTTTTTTAATTTAATTTTGTGACACAGTTTCATAGTTTCTGGGATTCCTCCAACCCCTTTCCATACCCTCCCTCCATGTTGGATTCCTCCACACTGTTGCAGTAGTACAGTTCATATCCAGTCATGATTCCCTCATTGTGAGCATGTACCATGCATAGAGTCCAGCATCTTATTGTCTAGACAAGTTCAACAGTTTCATTGGGAGACCTTCCCTGGTCCGAAAATAGAACTGGCAGAATATCATCCCCTCCAAAGAAAACTCACATCAACAATAAGTTATAACATTATGGAATTAATTGACATGGTATTGAGTGACTAATATGTTAGAAAATGCAAGTTCTTAACCTCATCCTCTGAGTACTTCATTGACATTTCAATTTTAGTTTATATACAGTCGGTTCTATACTCTTTAAAATGGTTATAGGGTATTATTCAGCTGTCTCATGTCTATTTTAATTTTTGTATTTAGCAGTTTATAATATTGAAGCATGATTTTTACTGAACTTGGTGAATTTAGGATAGTCCAAACAGGATTATAACTCTAACAAGGCACATGTTAATGATTGGGGCACAGAACAGTTTTAGGAGATGTATGCAGAGAAATCTTCAGTACCTTGGTGAGGAGTAACTAATCTTTGTGTTCTACCTAGTAAGGTGTGTGTGAGTCCAAGCTGAACATTTTCTGTCTGTTCTAAGCTTTCTTTATTGTTCTCTGTCTATCTAATCTAATTTTTTTCTGGGGTGTGGACCTCTGGAGCAACTCTGATGGTCACTGCAAGAGAGGGTGAAGAGCCAAAGTTGGAACTAAGTAAGGACCACAGAAAGTTCCCTTCCTGAGTCCCAAAGGAAGTTTACTGTTTTGTTTCTTAGGACTGCTCAGGACTACCAGCTGTTGTTCAGATGGATCTGTGAGGAACGATTTGGGCTTCTTTCATCCCATGTGGGAGTTCTGAAAGGGAATGGATGACCTCATAGTTCTTGGCCTATGAGGGCATTCCATTTCCCAGTAGTCTCCTTGGCAATTGGGATATAGCTTTTGGTGCCCATGCTGATACTGCTAGGTAAGGATCTGGGAGTCTCCAGGATTGAAATACAAGCCTCCTCCTGTCCTGGTGCTCCACTCTGAGGTCCCCAGCTACCCTGAGCACAAGAACTCCTTTTTTTTTTTTTTAAAGATTTATTTATTTATTGGAAAGTCAGATATACAGAGAGGAGGAGAGATAGAGAAGACGATCTTCCGTCCGATGATTCACTCCCCAAGTGAGCACAACAGCTGATGCTATGCCGATCTGAAGCCAGGATCCAGGAAATTCTTCCAGGTATCCCACACAGGTTCAGGGTCCCAAAGCTTTGGGCCGTCCTCGACTGCTTTCCCAGGCCAGAAGCAGGGAGCTGGGTGGGAGGTGGAGTTGCTGGGATTAGAACCGGCGTCCATATGGTATCCCGGCATGTTCAAAGCGAGGACCTTAGCCACTAGGCCACGGCGCCGGGCCCACATAATCTCCTTTTAAGCAGCTGTCAGGATCACTCCTGATTCCCACTGTATGTTTTTATAGTTTTGCTAATGTCTAATGCAGATTCGATTCTGCCATCTATAAGTTACCTATTATATTCTCGGTGTTTCATACATAATATCTTCCTCACATATTCTAAGAAGGTGGAAGATTTCTTTGCTCTCCTGACCCACTGCAGAATAACATAGGGTATTAAAAACAAATTAGGGTTTTCAGTTCTTTGATGTATATCATAAGCAGTCTGATTCACATTGATTGTTGGTTCATTGGTTATATCAGAATATCTAACTGCATGAGATACAGACTGTTTGGGGTTGGAATAATATTATGGTTTACAGGTACTGTTTTTCAGATTGGCATTATTTCACTTTAAATTAAGGCGAACATGTGGTATCTAACCTTTGGGGTTGGCTCATTTCCCTTAGCATAATGGATTCCACTTGGGCCCATTTGGCCACAAAAAACTGTGTTTCTTTTTTTTTTTTTTTTTTTAATAGCTGAGTAGTATTCCATGGGATAAATGAACCATAGCTTTCTTATCCAGTCTTCTGTTGATGGGCATTTTGGTTGTTTCCAAGTTTTTGCAATTATTGATTGTGCTGCTATGAGCATGGGGTGCATGTTGGTTTTTCGTGTAACAGGTGTTTTGGATGTATTCCTAGGAGTGCTATTGCTGGATCATATGGTATGCAGATTTTCTCCATACTGATTTCCATAGAGGCTGTACCAACCTGCAGCCCCACCATCAGTGGAGTAGGGTTTCTTTTTCCCCACACCCTCATCAGCAAGTGTTGTTGGTGGATTTTTGTATGTGGGCCATCCTTACTGGTGTTAGGTGGTACCTCGTTGATGTCTTAATTTGGATTTCCCTTATTGCCAGGGATCTTGAGCATTTTTTCATGTGTTTGTTTGCCATTTTATTTGTTCCTTTGTGAAATGCCTTCCCATTTCAATGGGATGTTTTTTTATGTGTTGCGTAGGAGGACTTGCCCAAAAAAGTCGCATTGTAATATCAACAAAACAATAGAATGATGTAGAAATGCATTTTAATTACCAGAAGAAATTTGAAACATGCCAATTTAATGCCAGTGTATGCCATAAAATTATATCAATAATATAAAGAAAAGAATTTTTTTCAATGTTTTATTACTATCATATTATGGAACAGTTCCATAAGACCTGGGATTTTCCTTACCCTCTTCCCCAAATCCCTCCCTGCAACTGAGTTCTCATATAATATTACAATAGTATAGTTCTTCATAAACAATCCTAAGTCTAACATTGTGGGAATGGACAATGCAGAGTCCAGTATTCTATTGTCAAGATATAGTTAACACTTTCATTTGGAGTCCATCTTTGATCTGGAAGTAGAGATGCATACTGCATTGTATCCTCACATCTGGATATGATAGTCTTCATTATAGTTACTATACATCCCCTTAAATGAAAAGCCACAATACAAAATGAACAACAGGAAGCAAAATAGAAATTCACAATGCCATGTAGTTAAATAACGTGCTATTGAATAACTATGTTGTTATAAATTATTATAAATTGTATGTTATAAGAAATATGTTGCTGGAGGAATGAAAAAGAAAATCAAGAGCCTTCTTTAAAAGAATGATGCTATTGTATGATCTATGAGTCAGTGAAGAATTTAATGAGAAAGCGTTTTGAAGAAATGAAACTAAAAGCAAAAACGTCAAAATCCATGAGATAATTTCCGCTGATCTTTGTTGGTGAGGTATGTCTCCTGTAGGCAAAAAATAACTGGGTTTTATTTTTGTTTGTTTAACCCAATCTACTATTCTGTGACATTTGATTGATGAGGTTAAGCAATTTACATTCAGGGTTAATATAAATAAGTATTAACTTGATCCCGTCATTCAGCAATGGGTTGTTCATTGATTTAATTTTCTCTTGTTATTTCACTGGGATATTTTTCACATTTGCTTTTGGTTTTGGTGGCGCTACTCCTGTTTTTGTCAAGAAAATATCTTTAAGTATCATTTGTATGGCAGGTTTGGAGGAGGCAAATACGTTGAGTTTTTCTTTACTGTGGAAGAATTTTATTTCATTTTCAAAGACAAAGGAAAGCTTTGCTGGGCATATTATTCTGGACCAACACTTTTTTGTTTTGTTTTGTTTTGTTTTGTTTTTGCTTTTATAATCTGGAATATGTCACTCCATTCTCTTCTAGTCTATAGAGTTTTACCTGTGAGAGGTCATTGCCATTCCTCTGATTGCCATTCCTCTGTGTGTCAATTGATTTTTTTCATGTGCACATTTAAGGAACTCTTCCTAGTGTTTATTTGAGGAAAGCTTGATTATCATGTGTCTTGGTGAAGATCGCTTTTGGTCAACCCTATTGGGAGTTCTTTGCGCCTCCTGGATGTTGTTTCCTAATTCTTTCACTAGATTAGGAAAATTTTCCCTTATTATTTCATTAAATACATTTGTAAACCCAACTTCTTTTTCTGTACCTTCTGGAGCTCCCATAACTCGTATATTTGGCCTTTTAATAGTGTCTCTTAATTCTTGAATACTTTTTTTTTTTTTAACTAATCCAGCTCTGCTTCCAGCTTTTTGTTTGTTCCCCCCTGGTGACAGGACATATCTTCTAATTTTGAGATTCTTTCTTCTGCCTCCTTCATTCTATTTTGGAGATTCTCCACTGTACTTTTAATTGCTCCACTGATTTCTTCATTTCTGATATATCAGCTTTCATTTGATTCATTTCCAGTGTGACATATTCTATAAATTCCTTGAGTGCCCGCTTTACGTGCTTTTCATTGTTGACAAGAAGTTTTATAACAAGTGATTTGAATTCTGTATCCCCAGTTTCTCGATTGTCTTCCTCAGTTAACTCTGAGATTGGAAAGGGTTTTGCTCCTTTGCAGGGGAGTCTTTAGTAATATTCATTGTGCCTTTGTCTCTTCTTTTGCTCTTGGTCATTGTACTTCTAGTTATCAGATTCTTCTCATTGGGACAGGTTTTAAAGCTCTGTCACACACAGGTCTACAGTACGATTTTTTTTTTTAATTGCAGTTGGTATACAGCTCTTTTTTTGCTTTCACCTAGGCCATTCCCTTCAGCAAGTTTCAGGTCTGGGTTTTTATGTTAGATTTCCACCATGGTCTCCGTAGCCCTAGCTCCTGGCTCATCATTCTCTACCTCCTGTGATCCTGTGCTGATGGTACACCATCATCCATACAACCTTTCTCCCATTTCTGGTTGGAGCAGGTCCTAAAACTGGGGAGACACCAGGTGTCTCTATATAGCTAGGGTGTTGGTGGTGGTAATCTTGCAGGAACCTGTTGGCTGTTAGGTCTGGGTGCCACATGGATATATTTTGACCCGGAGAATGCCAAAGTCAGTATTATTTTCTTTTTCTTTTTTTAATTTAATTTTGTGACACAGTTTCATAGTTTCTGGGATTCCTCCAACCCCTTCCCATACCCTCCCTCCATGTTGGATTCCTCCACACTGTTGCAGTAGTACAGTTCATATCCAGTCATGATTCCCTCATTGTGAGCATGTACCATGCATAGAATCCAGCATCTTATTGTCTAGACAAGTTCAACAGTTTCATTGGGAGACCTTCCCTGGTCCGAAAATAGAACTGGCAGAATATCATCCCCTCCAAAGAAAACTCACATCAACAACAAGTTATAACATTATGGAATTAATTGACATGGTATTGAGTGACTAATATGTTAGAAAATGCAAGTTCTTAACCTCATCCTCTGAGTACTTCATTGACATTTCAATTTTAGTTTATATACAGTCGGTTCTATACTCTTTAAAATGGTTATAGGGTATTATTCAGCTGTCTCATGTCTATTTTAATTTTTGTATTTAGCAGTTTATAATATTGAAGCATGGTTTTTACTGAACTTGGTGAATTTAGGATAGTCCAAACAGGATTATAACTCTAACAAGGCACATGTTAATGATTGGGGCACAGAACAGTTTTAGGAGATGTATGCAGAGAAATCTTCAGTACCTTGGTGAGGAGTAACTAATCTTTGTGTTCTACCTAGTAAGGTGTGTGTGAGTCCAAGCTGAACATTTTCTGTCTGTTCTAAGCTTTCTTTATTGTTCTCTGTCTATCTAATCTAATTTTTTTCTGGGGTGTGGACCTCTGGAGCAACTCTGATGGTCACTGCAAGAGAGGGTGAAGAGCCAAAGTTGGAACTAAGTAAGGACCACAGAAAGTTCCCTTCCTGAGTCCCAAAGGAAGTTTACTGTTTTGTTTCTTAGGACTGCTCAGGACTACCAGCTGTTGTTCAGATGGATCTGTGAGGAACGATTTGGGCTTCTTTCATCCCATGTGGGAGTTCTGAAAGGGAATGGATGACCTCATAGTTCTTGGCCTATGAGGGCATTCCATTTCCCAGTAGTCTCCTTGGCAATTGGGATATAGCTTTTGGTGCCCATGCTGATACTGCTAGGTAAGGATCTGGGAGTCTCCAGGATTGAAATACAAGCCTCCTCCTGTCCTGGTGCTCCACTCTGAGGTCCCCAGCTACCCTGAGCACAAGAACTCCTTTTTTTTTTTTTAAAGATTTATTTATTTATTGGAAAGTCAGATATACAGAGAGGAGGAGAGATAGAGAAGACGATCTTCCATCCGATGATTCACTCCCCAAGTGAGCACAACAGCTGATGCTATGCCGATCTGAAGCCAGGATCCAGGAAATTCTTCCAGGTATCCCACACAGGTTCAGGGTCCCAAAGCTTTGAGCCGTCCTCGACTGCTTTCCCAGGCCAGAAGCAGGGAGCTGGGTGGGAGGTGGAGTTGCTGGGATTAGAACCGGCGCCATATGGTATCCCGGCATGTTCAAAGCGAGGACCTTAGCCACTAGGCCACGGCGCCGGGCCCACATAATCTCCTTTTAAGCAGCTGTCAGGATCACTCCTGATTCCCACTGTATGTTTTTATAGTTTTGCTAATGTCTAATGCAGATTCGATTCTGCCATCTATAAGTTACCTATTATATTCTCGGTGTTTCATACATAATATCTTCCTCACATATTCTAAGAAGGTGGAAGATTTCTTTGCTCTCCTGACCCAATGCAGAATAACATAGGGTATTAAAAACAAATTAGGGTTTTC
The DNA here is from genome assembly GCF_017591425.1 of Ochotona curzoniae. NCBI lineage: Eukaryota > Metazoa > Chordata > Mammalia > Lagomorpha > Ochotonidae > Ochotona > Ochotona curzoniae. The sequence continues at coordinate 82,992,419 of NW_024467122.1, forward strand.
AGTTCTTTGATGTATATCATAAGCAGTCTGATTCACATTGATTGTTGGTTCATTGGTTATATCAGAATATCTAACTGCATGAGATACAGGCTGGGGTTGGAATAATATTATGGTTTACAGGTACTGTTTTTCAGATTGGCATTATTTCACTTTAAATTAAGGCAAACATGTGGTATCTAACCTTTGGGGTTGGCTCATTTCCCTTAGCATAATGGATTCCACTTGGGCCCATTTGGCCACAAAAAACTGCGTTTTTTTTTTTTTTTTTTTTAATAGCTGAGTAGTATTCCATGGGATAAATGAACCATAGCTTTCTTATCCAGTCTGCTGTTGATGGGCATTTTGGTTGTTTCCAAGTTTTTGCAATTATTGATTGTGCTGCTATGAACATAGGGGTGCATGTTGGCTTCTTGTGTAACAGGTGTTTTGGATGTATTCCTAGGAGTGCTATTGCTGGATCATATGGTATGCAGATTTTCTCCATACTGATTTCCATAGAGGCTGTACCAACCTGCAGCCCCACCATCAGTGGAGTAGGGTTTCTTTTTCCCCCACACCCTCATCAGCAAGTGTTGTTGTTGGATTTTTGTATGTGGGCCATCCTTACTGGTGTTAGGTGGTACCTCGTTGATGTCTTAATTTGGATTTCCCTTATTGCCAAGGATCTTGCCATTTTATTTGTTCCTTTGTGAAATGTCTGCCCATTTCCCGTGCCCATTTCTTGAGTGGTTTGTTTGTTTCGGTATTTTTGTTGTTCTGGAGATTTTTGTATATTCTGAAGATTAGCCTCCTGTCACCTAGGTAGTGTGCAAAGATCTTCTCCAACTCCCTTGGTTGCTTTTTTTACTTGGTTGATTGTTTCCTTTACTGTTCAGAAGCTTCTTAATTTGATGAAGTCCCATTTGTTTATTTTGGTCTTGATTGCTATTGCTTTTGGTGTTTTGTTTAGGAAGTCAGGGCCTACACCTAATTGTTGCAGGGTGTTTTCAACATTTTCTTCCAGAAGTGTGAAGGTTTCTGGATGCAGGTTTAGGTCTTTTATCCATTTAGATTCGATCTTAGTGTATGGTGAAAGATATGTGGCTGTCTTCTTTTTTTTGCTTGCTGTCAACCAGTTGTCCTAATAGCATTTATTGAAGAGACCTCCCCATTTGCTTGGATTGTCGTCTGTTTTTGTGAAAAATTATTTGACTGTATCTGTGTGGGTTCCCTTCTGTTGCTTCTATTCTACTCCATTGGTCCTCCTTTCTATCTTTGTGCCAGTATCGTGCTGTTTTGATAACCACCGCCCTATACTATGTTCAGAGGTCCAGAACTGTGATTTCTCCTGTTAACTTTCTATTCTACAAGATGGTTCTGGCTATTAGTGGTTTTTTGTGTTTGCAGATGAACCTTTGTCACTGTACCGCAGCGATGGACTTGGTGCACGGAGCCGATAATCAGACATTTGGAAACGTCTTTGATCAGATTTAAGAGTGAGACGGCATGGGCTGTTATTTAACTGTTCCTTTATCCCATCTTCATTTACCTCACTAGAAAAATCCTGTGGTTTAACACTGAAAATTTTCTTTTAGTTCTAATTTCATTTTCATTCACATATGGTAACATCTTCCATTGGGAGAATCTCTCCTGAGTTTTCTTTTCCTAATGTCCACATCTGTAGTATAAGGCCTTTCTCTTTTAGCTGTATTACAGTGGCATCTCCTCATGGGAAGGTCTGTCACACATTCTTTTTTATTTTCAGCTGTAGTATAAGCCATTTCCTTTCTAGCTACATTACAGTGGTGTCTCCCATTAGGGAAACCTCTCATGGGCTCCTCTTTGCCATCCTCCTCATCTGTACTATGAAACGTTTCTTTTTTAGCCATATTAGGGTGGACTTTCCTGTTAGTTGGACCTCTTAAGAGTTCCCATTCTCTTTCTTCCTTGTCTGAATTATGAAACATATTTTTTAGCTACATTTTGGGGTATCTCCTCTTTAAGAAGTTTCTTGTAGATTCCCTTCTAAAATTAAAACAGCTCTAATTAAAGCCTATATAATCCAAAAACTAACTTAAATATCTTCTATTCTTCCGGCCTTTTCACCATTTTCCGAGTAAAATTTTTAAATCCAGTTTCTAGAGTCCATTCATCTGGAGACCAAAGATTTTATTCACCAATAAGCTCTAAATAAGAACACAATTGCTGTTTAGTTATCTTTGCTCCACTTTTCATTAAAAATTCTCCATAAGAGAGATAAAGACTGAGACCTACATTGGTTCTGGCCTATTGTCCCACTCACCACTTTCTGTGGGGGTCTCCGCTGCACTTTCTCTTCTTTCAAGTCTCTGTTGGGGCACCACTTGTTGCTGTCCCGCAGCAATGGACTTGGTGCACGAAGCCAATATTAACACGCATGGACTCTGACTGATTGTCAAAGCCGAAGTTTATTAGTGGCATCAGACTTTATACACTGAGGGTCATATGGAATAAGGGAGGAGGTATCGAGCTTATCAACTTAACCCATCAACTATTTCTATACTCTTGTTTGGAACTCCTTTTTTTTGTGTGTTCTACCAAGTGTTCTCACATACATACTGTCCACTGAACTGTTCTCATACAATTGATATCCAATCAGGTATACAAAAGGTAGCCATTTGGTTGTTCTCATGCAAATATTATTCAATCAACTGTAATCCTGTGCTCACTGACCTTCTAGGGTCACATTGTCCTCCTACAAACCTTTGTATCATTTTTTCCAGTTCTATGAAGAATGTTTTGGTAATTTGATTGGGATTGCATTGAATATATATATTGCTTTTAATAATATTGATTTTATCCTATCCAGGCTCATGGTATGTTTTTCCATCTTTTGATGTCTCCTTCAATTTCTTTTTAAAGTTTTTTGATTTTCTTCAGAGGTCTTCTACATTTTTGGTTAGGTTTATTCCTAGGTACTTCATTTTCTTCTCTGTCATTTTGAACAGTGCCATGCTGGTTAGATCTTTTTCCATCTTGGGGATGTTTTTCATACACTGTGGCTGTTGATTTCTGTTCATTTATTTTGTACCCTGCCACTCTGCCAGACTCTTGTATAAGCAGTCTTTGTATTGACTCTCTCGGTTCTTCTATATATAGGATCATGTCATCTGTGAATAGTGAGAGCTTGACTTCTTCATTTCCCATTTGAAATCCTTTGATTTCTTTTTCTCGTCTTATGGCCTCTGCAAGTACCTCTAGTACTTTGTTGAATAGCAGTGGTGATAGCAGACATCCTTGTCTTGTTCCAGATCTCAGTGGAAAGGGTTCCAGTTTTTCTCCATTCAGTATGATGCTGACGTTGGGTTTTTCATATGCTGATTTCATTATGTTGTGGATTGTTCCTTGTATACCAACCTTGTATAGAGTTTTTAGCATGAAGAGCTGTTGAATTTTGTTGAAAGCTCTTCTGCATCTGTTGATACTATTATATGATTTTTGTTCTTCAGTTTTTGGATGTGGTGTATTACAATTATGGATTTGCAGATGTTGAACCATCCCTGCACTCCAGGGATGAATCCTACCTGATCCGGGTGAATGATCTATCTGATGTTTTTCTGGACTCACACTGTTGGCTAGGATTTTGTTGAGGATCTTAGCGTCAGTGTTCATCACGGATATCAGTCTGTAGTTTTCCTCTGTTAATTCTCTATCTGGTTTTGGAATTAAGGTGTTGTTGGCTTCATAGAATGAGTTTGGAAGGGTTGCTTCCTTTTCTACTGTTTTGAAGAGTTTGTAGAGGATTGGAGTTAGCTCTTTTTGGAATGTTTTGTAGAATTCTGTAGTGAAACCTTCTGGGCCTGGGCTTTTCTTTGTTGAGAAATCTTTAATCACTTGTTTCAGTCTCTGCCTCAGTTATAGGTTTGTCCAGGTCTTCTGTTACCTCTGGGTTTTGGTAGGTGGTGGGAGTCCAAGAACCTTTCCATTTCCTGTTGGTCTTCTGATTTGTTGGAATACAGTTGTTTGTAGTAATTTCTAATTATTTTCTTAATGGTTGCAGTGTCAGTTGTTATGTTTCCTTGTTCATCCTTGATACAATTAATCCTCATTTTCTCTTGTTTTTTTTGGTCAGTTGTGCCAGTGGAATGTCTATTTTGTTTATTTTCTCAGAAAACCAACTTTCTGATCAGATGATTTTGTGTATAGGTTTTTGATTTCTATTTGGTTTATCTTCCACCTTGTTTTGATGATTTCTTGTTTCCTGTTGTTTGTGGGGTCGTTTTGCTGCTGTTTTTTCAATTTCTGGAGGTGTGTTTAATTCCTGTATTTGAGCTTACCATGTAGCACTGCTTTGGCAGTGTCCCACAAGTTTGGGAACATTGTATTTGAATTTTTGTTGGTTTCCATAATTTTTTTTAATCTCATCCTTAATTTTTTCTCTCACCCATTGTTCGTTTAGTAGCATATTGTTCAACTTCCATGTGTATGCATATTTCCTGGGGTATTTTATTGATTTCAGTTTTACTCCTTGGTGGTCTGAGAAGGAACATGGTATGATTCCAATTATTTTTTGAAGTTAGTCAGACTTGCTTTGTGCCCTATCATGTGGTTGATTCTGGAGAAGGTGCCATGCACTGCTGAAAAAAATGTATATTCTGTGTTTGTGGGATGGAGGGTTCTATAAGTGTCTACTAAGTCCATTTGTTCTATTGTCTGTGTGAGTTCTCTTGTTTCCCTGTTGAGTTTCTGTCTTTTTGATCTATTGGTGTTAATGGGGTGTTGAGGTCTGCTAGGATGATTGTATTTGCATCTATGTCTCCCCTTAGGTCTGTCAGTAATTGCTTCGCATAGCTGGGTACACTTGTGTTCAGCACGTAGATGTTTATAATGGTAATCACTTGCTGACGGAAGGTTCCCTTCCACAATCTAAAGTGCCCACATCTGTCCCTTTTGATGTCTGTCACATTGAAGTCTATATCATCTGAAATTAGAACAGCTACACTGGCCTTTTTTCTCATCCATTGGCGTGAAATATCTTTTTCCATCCCTTCACTTTCAGTTTCTTAGCATATTTTTACGTTAGATGTGTCTCATGTAGGCAACAGATAATTGGGTTCTGTTTGTTGATCCATTCTGTTAATCTGTGTCTTTTGATTGATGAATTTAGGCCATTTGTGTTTAGAGTTAATATTGAGAGGTTGTGATTTTGACCTGCCATGAGTGTGTGTAAACGTGTGTATGTGTATTTGCATGTCTTGGTATCTCTGGTTAATTGTCTCTCCTTGTGTGGAATTTAGTGAAAAGGTATTCATTCCCATTTGCCATCTTTGATTATGGTTTTCATTCTTTCGTTCTGGGATTAGCACCTTTTTTAGGAGATTTTCTAGAGCTGGTTTCATGCTGGCATATTCTTCTAGTTTCTCTTTGGAAGTATTTAATTTCATTCTCATATACAAATGAAATTTCGCTGGATACATTATTCTTGGTTGACAGTTGTTTTGTTTCAGGATTTGAAAGTTTTACTCCATTCTCTTCTTGCTTGGAGGGCTTCTTCTGAGAGGTTGGCAGCGATTCTGATTGGTTTTCCTCTAAATGTAATCTTTCCATCGTACTTGTTTCAGAATACTTTCCTTGTATTCACTGCAGGGGAGCTTGAGCACCACATGTCTGGGTGAGGATCTCTTGGGGTCAGATCTGTTGGGGGTTCTCTGTCCTACCTGGATTTCTGCTGGATTTATGTTTCCAGTATTTTGGAAGATCTCCTGTATTATTTCATTGAGAACCCGTTGCCTATCTTTCTTTCCATTCCTTCGGGAAGGCCTATAATTCTGATATTTGACTCTTTGAAGTTGTCTTTCATTTCCTGAATGGTCTTGTTGGCTTTGTTCAGGTTTTTGTTCAGTTGTGTGATGAGCTGCTTGTTTTCATTCTGATTGTCTTCCATTTCTGACATTCTGTCTCCTGCTGTACTCATTCTGTTAGGCTCTCAACTTTGTGCTCTAAGTCAAGGATTCCATTTTTGACTTGTTTTATTATTTCTGCGATTACATGATTTTTTGAATTGCTTCAACTCTTCCCAGTGCTTCCTGCTGTCTCTGATGAATTTTCTTAAATTCCTTATCTGGTATCTCCTCAATGTCTTTAGCTCACATCTGAGAGATTGAGATTGGTTTCTGGTTCTTTTGGGGGCAAGTGCTGGTTCTTTAATCTGGATCATTACTTTTTCTGATACTTCTACCCATTGCGTTGTGGTTTCATGTCATCTTGGGATTTTAATCTCTGACTTGCTTGTCCACAGACTTTGACCTCAATGCTGTAGCCTAGAGCGGATGTGGCCCGGTTCCTGCTGTATCGATTACAGACAGGAGCGTAATTCTCCATGCTGTATTAGGGACAGCAGGCGATGGTGGGGTGTTTGGTAGCTTGGTTTAGCCCTGGATTTATACCTCTGCAACCAGGTTCTCCAGCAATTTGTTGGCTACTGCATTGACTTGAGTGCTCCCTCAGGGGTGGAGAGCGGGTAAGGAACTTTGTAGCCTTGGAGCTTCTTGTCTTTGCTCCGGGCATGTTTGAATGTCCCTCAGCACAGCTCAGGCCCTGGTGCCCTTGGGAGGTGGCGCTTCACGCAGCCCCCATGCTCACGTTTGCCACTGTCACTTGGGCCTTTGGCTCCTTTGTGGTCTTGGTTTGTATTGTGGTCTTGTTCAGTCGTTGCTGCTACCAATGGCTCTGACTTCATGAGTTAGTGTCATGCCACCAAGGGTTCTGACTTTGCAAGTCAGTGTTATGGCCACTGAGGCCTCCGGCAGGGAATCCCACCAGGGCCACTGACCACTGAGCAGCAGCAGGGTCGGGACGCTCTCCATGTGGTGTGTCTAATCTTCCACTTCTGCTTTTCAAAGGTGAGTGGGATCTGGGAGCACCTGCTCCGCTACTGCCTTTGCCCAGGCTGGCCCCGCATTCAAACACACCACCACCTCTAGGACTCCACTGCGCCTCAGGGAACTCTGCTGGAGCCACTGCCACCGGCTACTGAGCAGCTGGGTTAGGACAGCTCTAGTTTGTTTCAGCTTCCCACTATCTCTCAAAGGTGTTCCTCTTTTAGGGCATGGGCTCTGGGAGCCCCTGATCAGCCACTGCCTCTGCCTGGGTCACCCCAAAGTTCAATATCACCACAGTACTGGGGCTTCCAGCACTCCCGCAGTCTGTCGCCACTCCTGGTGGGGGTACTTGTAAAAGATTCTTTCAACTGTCTTTGTCTCCCGTAGGTTGGCTGAGACTCCCACAGGCCTTTCCCCTTCCTTTTCCCCCCCAACTCCCCGGCTGCTTCTCTGAGTTGCATGGATCCTCCTGATTCCGCGGTGTCCTGGGAACTTTGTGCACCTCTCCCTGCAATTCTGTGCTTTTCTTGCTTGCTGTTCCGCCATGTTCTGTCCCTCTCTCTTTGCACTCTCCTTTACACCAGCCCTCTGTGGTCAACCATCTTTTTTTCCTATTATTATTTTCGATGTGAGACCAGTGCAATACACTGAGCTCAGTGAGTTTGTTCCCAGCTCAGTGCATATGCAGCTTCCCTGTCAGTCTGAAAGCCTGGCACATGCTGTTCTTGATCTGCTGGCCATCAGGTCTTGGGGCTTCCTGGACTTATTTAGGGTGGAACCTGTAGAGTGCCATGTCGTGGTAATTCATTGAATCAGAAATGAGTTTGCTCCCCACTTAGTGCATGTGCAGTCCTGTCCCATAGCCTTTGCCTCCCTTTACAAAATGGCACCTGATTTGGCTCTAGGTGGGGAATTGGACTCAGAAATTTACCCTGTTTCCACACCACCTGTCTGAAATCTGCCCCTCTGGTTCTGCTCCTGTTCAAATGAAACAGACCAGCAGGATGGACAGTTGTTTGTCTGGGTTCACCTGCTGAGCTCCTGGTGAATGTCCCTTCCCACTAGGTTGCTGGTGGAGCATTGACCGCCTTTGGAGGTCAGATTGCTGCTCGCTGTATGCGCTCACTGTATGCCACTGGGGTATCTGGTGACTGCAACAGCACACCATTATTGTCTCCGCTGCTTTTCTGTGTCCATCAGTCTCCAGATGCCCCTCTGCTCTTGATCTGTGCTCTATTTCCTGAAATGTGCCGTCTCTGCTTCACCCTAGCTAATGTTTCTCCATGTGTTTAAACATGTCCTTACTCTATTCTGCCATCTTGACTCCTCCCAGAAAAGAATTAGTTTTCACATGATCCAGCCTGGAATGTGGTGACTTCGTTGGTGATCTAGGTTGGGACACTTCTATTGGTGTTTCAGGCAGGTTTGGTTGCCCTTGTTGGTATTGCTGGCAGTTTGGGCCTCTTATGTTTGTATTGCAGGTAAGTTTTTGATGCACCTTTGTTGGTACAGGTATGTTTACTGCACCTGTTGGTGTCCTAGGTGCTTTGGGCGTGCTGGTGGCCTTTGACACCCCTGGTGCTGATGGACACAGCTCGGGTCACCCTTGTTGATGTTACTGAATTCTACCCATAGCACTAGTTCTAAACCTAACTCTAGTCTAATCCTAACTCTAACCCTAATAAAAAAGTCATCAACTGTAACCCTAACCTAGCTCTAACTCTAAACCTAGTTTTATACGTATTTATAACCATAGTTCTAATCCTAAACTTAATCCTAACCCTTAAATTAGTCCAAATGCTTAGTATAATGGCAGCTTTAACCCTACCTAATGCTAACCCTACCTCTAGCCCTTATAATAACCCTAATCTAACCCTAAGGCCAATACTGACTCTAAACCTAAATATAATGTTAATCCTAAACCCTACCCCTAACTTAAAGTTAAACCTAGCTCTAATTATAAACTTAGAACTAACCCCAGTAATAACCCTAACAGGGACTACAAACCTAAACCTAACCCTGAATTTATGATAAAGTCTTTAAGCCACCCTAAAAGTAATATTAACCCTAATACTAGCAGGCTCTAAGCCTACACTGAACCAAACCTTAACACTAAAGATAGCCTAAACCTAACCTTGAACCTAACCCTAACACTAAACTTAACATTAACTCTAGCCCAACAATAACCCTAACTAAACCCTAACATGAATTCTAACCTTAACACACCCTCCCTAAATCTAAATTTAACATAACCCTAAGCATAAAGCTAACATAATTCTAACCATAACTCTAAACCTAACCCTAATGCTAACCCTAGTGCTAACCTTAATCCTAACCCTAACACTAATGTTATCAACTAATTTTTAGCCTAATCCTAATCTAACCATATATCTAATCCTAATGGTAAACCTAGCCATAATATTAGAATTAACACTAACCATAAACATAACACGATCCTAACCTTAACACATTTTTAGTAACCATAGCCCTCACACTAACACTAACCCTAACACCAATTCTAATGCTAACATTAACACTAACCCTAACGCTAAACTTAACCCAAAACCTAAACCTAGCTCTAATATAACTCTATTTTTTAAAAAATATTTATTTTTATTGGAAAGGCAGGTATACAGAGAGGAGGAGAGAGAGACCATTTTCCATCTGATGGTTCACTCCCCAAGCAGCCGCAATGGCTGAAGTTTAGCCAACTTGAAGCCAGGAACCAGGAGCTTCTTCTGAGTCTCCCACATGGGTGCAGGGTCCCAAAGCCTTGGGCCATCCTCGAGTGCATTCCCAGGCCACAGAAGGGAGCTGGATGGGAAGCAGGGCCACCAGAATAAAAACTGGTGCTCATATGGGATGCTGGCACGTTCAAGGTAAGGACTTTAGCTGCTATACTGTCATGCCAGGCCCTAACTCTAACTCTAAAACTAATACTAACCCATATGCTAACAATAGTACTAACCTTACACTAACATTAAAACTAGGCCTAATGCTAGCCCTGACACTAACCCCCATAATAGCTCTAAAGCTGACATTTTTTTTTTAAAGATTTATTTATTTATTGGAAAGTCAGATATACAGAGAGGAGGAGAGACAGAGAGGAAGATCCTCTGTCCACTGATTCACTCCCCAAATGAGCACAACAGCCGATGCTATGCCAATCCGAAGCCAGGATCCAGGAACTTCTTCCAGGTATCCCACATGGGAGCAGGGTCCCAAGGCTTTGGGCCGTCCTTGACTGCTTTCCCAGGCCACAAGCAGGGAGCTGGATGGGAAGTAGAGTTTCCGGGATTAGAACTGGCGTCCATATGGGATCCCGGGCGTTCAAAATGAGGAATTTAGCCACTAGGCCACGGCGCCGGGCCCCCCAAAACTGACATTAACACTAACCCAAACACTAACTGAGCTAATCCAAACTTTAACCCTTTAGTAGTAGCCTTATGATGACCCTGACAGTTACTCTAAACCTAACATAACCCTATCCCTAAATTTAAGACAAACCCTAAACTTTATGCTTACCCTAAACTTAGCCCACAAGCTACCGAAAACTGTAAGCTGAATACTAACTCCTATAGTAACCCTAAACCTAATCCTACTTAATGCTAACCCTCACCCCAACCCTAATGGCAGCACTGACTCGAACCCTAGCTCAAGGCTAATCCTAACCATAAACTTAACACTAAACCTTAACACTAACCTAAATACTAACCCTAACAGTGACTCTAAAACAAACCCAATCCTATCCATAAATGTAAGATATACCATAACCTTAGAGCTACTATAGCAGTAATACTAACCCTAAACTTAGCTCTAACCTTAACCCAACCTAACTTAACCCTAAAGATAACACTAATCCTAGCTACCCTAACACTAACTCTTACTCTAACCCAAATCCTAACCCTAGTTCTAAATAAGCATTAACCGCAAACTTTAACCTAACTGTAACCGTAACCCCAACCTAATGAAAATCTTTATGTTAACTCTAACATTAAAACTAATCCTAATGCCAACAGTGATACTAACCCTACCCCTAAAGCTAGCACAAACTATAACCTTAACCTGAAACATAACTCTAACATTAAATCTAATGCTAATCCTAACACTCTTATTCTAATTTAATCACAAAATGCTGCTAACCCCAATCCAATCCCTAACTATAAGGCAAACTCTAACATTAAAGCTTCCTCAACACTAATGCTAACCCTAAACCTATTCCTAACACTGCTCATCACCCTAATTCTGACCTTAAATATTATCCTCAGCTTAACTCTAATGCTTAATCTAACCATAACATGACCATAGCATCCAACCTAACTCTAATGCTAACCCTAAACCAAACTCTAAGGATATCAATAATTTTTATCCTAAAAATAAACATAAACCTAACCGTAATACTAAACCTAACACTGACCATAGCCATAATGTTGACCCAAAGATTAAAAATAATCTTAATGTTAACCTTAATCTTCACACTAAAAGTAAAAATAATCCTACCCTAATAAAACTAACCTTGGGCCAAGCCAAGACCTCACTTTAACCTAAACCCTAACTCTAACCCTGGTCTCAACCCTAGCACTAACCTAGCCCTAACAATAATGCCAACTCTCTTTACTGTAACATTAATGCCAACACTAGTCCTAAACTTAACCTAGTCCTAAACTAACACTAACACTAACATTAAGACTGATCCTAAACTAAACCCATCAGTGATTCTAAACCTAACATAACCCTATCTCTAAATTTAAGGCAAGCCCCAACTTTAAAGCAAGGGTAACACTAATGCTAACCCTAACTCTAAACCTAACACTAAAACCAACTGCAAACCATACCTTAGCCCTAATGATAACACTAACTCTAACAATCTAACACTACACCTAATTCTAGCATCTTAGTAACCATAACCCTACCCTCATCCTAACAACATTAATGCAAACCCTAACATTAAAACCAGCCCTAACTCTAACCCTTACATTAATGTTAATGTTAATCATAAGCCTAAACTTAACGTAAGCATAAACCTAACATGCTAACCCTATACGTAATACTAACCCATATAGTAACCATTATGTTAACCCTCATGTTAACACTAGAACTTAATACTAACACTGACCCTACCCATAAAAATAACACTAACTCGAAAGCCAATCTTAGCTCTAACCACAACAGTAAGACTAATGTGAACCCTGACTGTCAGACTAACCCTAACACTAACCTTAACCCTTACACTAACTCTATGGTAACCTTAACAGTGACTCAAAACCTAACCTAAGTCTATCCATACATATAAGACAAAACCTAAACTTAATGCTAGCTTAACACTAATACTAACCATAACCCTAATTCTATCGACAGCCTTACACTAATCCCAAACATAACCAAAGGCTAACACCAATTTTTACCTTAACCCTAATAGTAAAACTAACCCTAAAATTACCTGTGGGGCTCAGGGGCAAAGAGGTCACTAAGTCAATAAGATGGTGACTAACAGTCCAGGTCACTGGCGGGCAAGATGGTGGCCAAGGACAGAGCCCTGGGCGTGAACCAGGGCAGGAGTCACGAGGCTCCAAGGAAATACTGATTGACCAGGGCCATCTCGCTCACCTACCCCTGGCTTCTGCAGTCATTTTCCTAGTAATTGGCTCCTAGTTTCTCCCCCCTGGAATTCCTGAGATTCCTACCCTGAGGCTATCCCTTACCCTATATAAGAAACTGAATTTCCCCAATAAATTGGAACTGCTTAGACAGAACCCCTGTCCGTCTGTTGGTCTCTCACGGGCCGGGAGGCTGGGTGGTGGGCAGCAAGCTCATCTCCTCCGGCAACGGGGTACTAAAGGAATCTGTGGGGGAGACCCCGCAATTACCACTTAACCTAATGGTAAACATAACTCTAATATTAAATGCTAAAGCTAACAGTAACCCTAATCCTAGACCCAACAGTAACCTTAGCTAACCTAAGCTCTAAACTACACCCTACCAGTGATTCTACACTAACCCTAACTCTATCAATAAATATAAGGCAAGCGCTAACCTAAGGCAACCCTAACAATAATGATAAGCTTAATCCCAAACTGAACTCTAAATTTAACCCGACCAAATTTTAACCCTAAAGATAACTCTAACCCTTACCCTACCCTCACACTACCATAAACTACCCTACTACTAAATCTAACCCCAATGTTAAACTTAACACTACATTGACCCATCAGAACCCTAACTCTTACTCTAACCCAGATACTAACCCTTATAATAGTCATAAATTTAAATAACTCTAAACCTAACCCTCAACCTAAGGTAAACAAAACCTTAAGGCCAACCATAACTCTAACCATAACATTACCACTATTGGTAACCCTAACTCTAAAACTAACGTTAATCCTAAACCTAAACTCAGTGCTAACACTATCCCTAACCTTAAGCCTAAGGCTAACTCTAACTAATCCTTTTATAGTAACCATAAGGCTGACCTTCACACTAATACTAACTGTAATGCTAACACTTACCCTAATGCTAGACATACCACTAAAGAAAACCCTAAATCTAAGGATTAATGCTAATGTTATCGCAAACCCTAAGCCTAAACTCTAACCCAAACCCTAATTCTAAGTATTGGCTAACTTTTATATTAACCATAACCATATTGCAGACTAATAATAACACTGTCATGCTAACCCTAATCTAACACTAATTCTAACAGTGACTCTACTAACCCTAAACCTATCACTAGATCACTAGATAAAAGGCACACTCTAACAGTAAGGCAACCCAAGCACTAGTGCTAATCCTAACCCTAACATTAACCCTAAACATAACTAAAAGCTATTCTTAACCCTATCCCTGAATGTATCATTAATCATACTCTGACACTAACACCTACACTAACTATAAAACTAAACCTAACCCTCACATTAACAGTAACCCTAATCCTTAAAACTAACACTAATCCTAAATATAACACGAAACCAGATGCTAACCCAAACATTAACCCTAGCACTAGAGCTAACTCTAACGCAATCTCCAGCTCTTACCTAACAAAAAACTTAAAGCTAATTCCTACCCTAACTTAACCCAAACCCTATACTAATCCTAACTGTAACTCTAATCTTATCCCTAAATTTAAGGCAAAACCTAACCTTAAAGCTATCCTAACGCTAATACTAATCCTAACCCTAATTCCAACCCTAAACCTAACCTTAATGCTTACCCTAACCCTATTCCTAATGCTAACCGTAACCCTAATGCTAATAACCCTAACCCTAACGTTTCTCCTAACTTAACCCTAACACCAGCACTGACTCTAATCATAATACTGACATTAACACTAACCTTAGCCCTAACCCTAATGCTATCCTGAATGCTAATCATAACACTGTGCCTTGCCTGATTATAACCATAACACAGACCACAATTCTAATTCTCACCTTAACAACACCAACCATAACATTATGCTAATGTTATCCCTAACACTAAAGCTAAGGCTCACCCCTAACACTAATCCTAACATGACTTTAACCTAACCCTAACAAAGAAAAACTTTAAACCTTAACCTAACTAACCCTAATGCTAACCATAAACCTAAACATAATACTACACATACGGTAACCATAACCCTAATTCTCACACTAAAACTAAGCCTAACCCAATTACAAACCCTAACCTTAATCCTAAGCCTAACTGTGTCTAACCCTAGAACTAACTCTTATAAACCATAACTCTACCCCTCACACCAACATTGACCCTAAATCTAATGCTAAACCTAAACCTATGTGAACCCTGCCCTGACACTAATGTGCCAGCACTGACTCTAACCCTGGACCTAAATGTAACATTCATTACACCTAACACTAACCCTAACCCTAACAGTAAACCTAATGCTAACCCTAACAGTGATTCTAAAACTAACCCTAGCCCTAATAATAAAGCAAACTGTAACCTTAAAGCTTTCTGACACTAATGCTAACCCTAACTTTAAACCTAACCCTGAACCAAACCTTAACCTTAAAGATAAAACTAACCCTAATCCTAAACTTGCACAATTACCCTAAACATAAAACTAAACCTAACGTGTTGTTGATGTTATGTTAGGGCTTTTAATTGATTGGGATGATACTTTGCTGGCTTTACCTTCAGACCAGAGATAGTCTCACCAAGAAATCGTTAAACTCACTAGGATAATAAAATGCTGGACTTAAAAAAAAAAAAACTAAACCTAATGCCATACCTAACCCTAATGTTTAACACTAAGCACAAACTTAATGCTAACCTTAACCTTAAGCCTAATCCTAACCCTAAATACTAATCTTATAGTAGCCATGACCCTGACCTTAATTCAACACTAACCATAACCCTAAACCTAACATTAATCATAAACCTAATCAAAACTGAACACTAACACTAATCCTAACAGTGACTCTAGTCTAAGCCTATCGCATCCCTAAATATAACGCAAAATGTAATCTTAAAGCTACCCTAACATTAATGTCTTTCCTAAGCCTGATGCTAAACCTCTTACTCTCATCCTAATCTTTTTTTTTAAAGATTTATTTTATTTTTATTGGAAAGATGGATATACAGAGAGGAGAGACAGAGAGGAAGATCTTCCGTCCACTGATTCACTCCCCAAGTGAGCGCAATGACCAATGCTATGCCGGTCCAAAGCCGGGAACCAGGAACTTCTTCCGGGTATCCCACATGGGTGCACGGTCCCAAACTTGGGCCGTCCTCAACTGTTTTCCCAGGCCACAGGCAGGGAGCTGGATGGGAAGTGGGGCTGCCAGGATTAGAACTGGCACCCATATGGGATCCCGGGCGTTCAAGGCAAGGACCTTAACCACTGCGCCATTGCGCCGGGCCCCTCTCATCCTAATCTTAACAGTGAATCTAACTTAAACCTTAATCCTACCACTTAACGATAAGCATAACCCTAACATTAAATCTAATCCTAACACTAACCATAACCCTAACCTTTACCCTAAAACTGATTCTAACCCTAACTCTTTATAAAACCCTAACCCTAACTATAACCCTTGTCTTAGTATTCTCCTTAACCCAGTCCAAATGCCAACACTGAGTATAAACCTGTCACTAACATTAGCCTGAACACTAACCCTAGACTTAAAATTAAACCTGACACTGAATAGCCTGAATAATAAACCTAATGCTAATGCAAACAGTGACTCTAATTCTAAGCATTATCCTATCCTTAAATATTAGGCAAACCATCACTTGAAAAACTGCCCTAACACTGTTAGTCCTGACTCTAAGCTAGCTGTAAACTTAGCTCTAACACTACCCTCACACTAACCCTTACCCTAACCCCACTCCCAACTCTAGACCTAACCCTACACCTAGCCATAACATTAAACCTAACCCAAACCTAATGCAAAAACTAACACTAATCCTACCACTAAACAAACTTTAATCTTAACAAAACACAGCTCTAACCCTACTCTAGCCTTAACCATAACACCAAAACTAGATCAATATTAAAATAAACACTAACATCACACTAACCTTAATGTTAACAATAATCCTAACACTAACCTTAATACTAATCCTAAAACTAATTATACTAGAACTTTTTCCAACCCAAACCCTAGCCATCTCCCATATCCAGTAATCACTAACATTAAGGCTAATGTGAACCCTAACACTAACTTTAATCCTAACCTGATCGCTAAGCATAACCTTAACTTTAAACCCAACCCTAACAAAAACCCTACCCTATCTAAACCTTAATCCTAGCAATAACCCTAAACCTAATTCTAATGCTATTCCATATACTAGCAATGACATTAACCCTAAGCCTAAACTTAACCCCTGTTCCTTACACTAACTATAACCTTTAAAGTAATGCTAACCACAATTCTAACTCTAACCCTAACATTGACCCTACACTAATGTTAATTCTAACCTTAATGTGTAACCTAACACTAATATTAATGCTAACACTAAACCTAATCCAAACCCACACCATAACTGTTACGTTGAACCTTACCATAATATTAATGCTAATTCTAAGCCTAAACCTAAGAATAATGCTAATTAGAACCCTAACTCTAACCCTGTCCTTAATGTTAGGTCTAACAATATACTAACTCTAACTCTGACCCTAAATCTAAGACTAAAGAAAGCACTAATTCTTTTTTTGAAAAAAGATTTATTTTATTTTTATTGGAAAGGTGGATATACAGAAAGGAGAGAAAGAGAGGAAGATCTTCCATCTGATGATTCATTCCCCAAGTGAGCGCAACAGCTGGAGCTGAGCCAATCCAAAGCCAGGAGCCTCTTCCGTGCCTCCCATGTGGGTGCAGGGTCCCAAAGCTTTGGGCCGTCCTCGACTGCTTTCCCAGGCCACAAGCAGGGAGCTGGAAGGGAAGTGGGGCTGCTGGGATTAGAACCGGTGCCCACATGGAATCCCGGGCGTGCAGGGCAAGCATCACGCCGGGCTCAAGAAAGCACTAATTCTAAAGCTAACAATAATGCTTACCGTAACAGAAACCCTAATCCTAGACCTTATGCTAATACTAAATTTAACACTAACTCTAATCTAACCATAACCCTAACCTAACATTTTAGTGCTAAACCTAGCCCTAAACTTTATTAACCCAAATGCTAATGTAAACATTATCCCTAACCATAAGCCTGAAGCATACCCTCAACTGCAAGCCAACCTTGACGCTAAACATAACCCTAATGGCAACGGTAGCCCTAACACTAATACTAACCCTTAAAGTAACCATACCCTAACCATAATGTAACCAATACATCAAACCTTAATGCTAATGCTAACAATAATGGCTAGCCCTACCTTCAATCCTAAATCTAACTTTAACATAAATCCTAACACTAAACCTAACGCTAACCCTAACAGTGACTTTCAACCTAAGGCTTTCCCTAAATTCAAAGCAAACCCTAATCTTAAAGCTACTCTAACCCTAGCCCTAATTCTAAAACTGACCATAGCACTAACCCTAAAGCTATTCATAACCCTAACCCTAAAGCTAACCCTAGCAATAATGCTATCACAAATTTCTTATCCCAGTTCTAACCCTAATGCTAACCCTATCTCTAATGCCAAACCTAACTCTAACCTTAACCTTAACGCTAACCCTATACTAGCCCTAACAGTGACCCTAACTCTAAACCTATCCCTAAATAGAAGGCAAAATGTAACCATAAAGCAACCCTAACACTAATGCCCCAGTTGCTGTTGCAGGTGAGTTTTGAGTGTCCTTGTTGGTGTTACAGGCAGGTTTGGGGCACCTGGATGGTGTTGCAGGTGAGTGTGGCTGCCCCTGCTGAGGTTGCAGGTGCTTGTAGGGTACCCTTGTCAGTGTGGCAGGCACCTCTGCTGGCTTTGCAGGAAGGATCTGGGCACCCCTGTTGGTATTGCAGGTGGGCTTTGGGCACCCCTGACGGTGAAGAAGTAGGCACCCTTGTGGATAAGAAAATAGTATTGGGGGACTCTTATTGGTAAGGCAATAGTGTTGGGGCATCCCTGTCAGTGATGCATATTGGATTGAGGTGCCATCTGGAAGGACAGTTGGAAAGTTTCTGTCACTGAGGTAAGTCAGGTTAAGGCACCTCTGTCAGTGAAAAGTAGGTCGGGGCACCCCTGTCACTGAGGAAGGTAGGTCGGCCTGCCCTGATAGTGGTACAAATTGTGGCGGAGCACCCCTGTCATTGATGGTGTAGGGTCAGGGCATCCATGTCAGGAAATCAAGTTGGAGCTCCCCTGTCAATGAGCTAGTGGAGTTATGGCATCTCCCCAGTAGGGTTGAAACCACCCTTTTGTTGACATTCCTAGATTCAGATAACCGTGTTGATGAGGGAAGGGTTGGTGAGCCCCTTGTGCTGAGGTTAGTAGGATCAGGGTGCCCTGTCAGGACATATGTTGCCTTGGGGTATCCTTGTTGATGAGAAGAGGAGAGTAGCGTTGGTATGATCCTGTTTGTGAGACATATGGGTTTTTCACATCCTTGTTAGTGTGGCAGGCAGGTGACAAGAGGGTTCTGGGTACCCTGATTGGTATGGCAGGTGGCTAAGAACTGTTTCATTGCTGTGGCCGGTAGAGTTTGTTTGATGTGGTCATTGGGTTTCTGGTGCCTTGTTGTTGTAGCTGCCCTGTTTCTATGTCAGGAGGGTTACGGTGCCTTGTTGGTGTTGGCAAGCAGATGTCGGGTGGCCAAGCTGCAGTGACGGGTGGTTACAGGCAGTCCCAGTGGTGAGCAAGATGGTTGACCTAGTTCAGACCCTCTGCTGATGTATCTGGTATTATTTGGGTACCCCTAGTGGCATAGCATGTGCATTACAAGTGTCTCCGTTGGAGCAGCAGGTCAGCTTTGGACTCCCCTTTTGTTGTGTTCATGATGCCCCCTCTTCATGTGGCAAGGGGGTTATGGACATTCCCTTGGTGTGGCAGGTGAGGTCTGAGCACCTTGTTGTTGTGGCAGGCCTCTTCTGGGTGCCCCCATTTATGTGTCATGAAGATTGTTGGAGTTTCTGTTGAGGGATTAGGTGGGTACAGGTGCTCTGTTTTGTTTCAGGTGGGTTTAAGTGCCCCCATTGGTGTAGGAGGCAGGTACAGCTGTTGTGTCAGTGTTGCAGGTAGTTTTGGTCACCCCTTTTGGTGTGGAAGGTGGTATCCTGGAGCCCCTGTTGTTCCAGGTGGGTTTTGGACACCCAGGTTGATGTGGCTGACAGGAGGCAGCATGTCTGTGGTTTCAGCAGGTGCATTGCTGTCTTTCTGTCGGTGATGCAGTGTTGGATCACACCTGTCATTAATTCAGACAGGACCGAGCTCTTCTCTGGGTGAACCCTGCTGGGTTCAGGCTCCCCTGTTGGTGATCCAGGCAGTGTTGGGTAATTCTCTGGGCCATTCAGGCTGTATCGATGCTCCCAAGTTGGTGATCCAGGCAGTGCTGGGAGATTCTCTGAGTCAGGCTGTATCCATGCTCCTGTCTGGGCTGACAGCTGTGTCCAGAGGTGCTTGCTCGTGACACTGGTGAGGTCAGGGTGCTCCTTCTTTTCAAGCCACCACTGTCATGGGATGCAGCCCTTCAGTGAGGTCAGCAGGGTCAGGGTGCACCTTCTGTGAGCAGGCATGTGATGGGACATTGTCCTGTATGTAAGGCAGGCAGAGTCAGGGTGCCCCATGTGTGGACCCTAGTTTGATGGCCTGAAGAGGAACATCACGTTCCCACTCCTTGCTCAGAGCCCAGTCAGGCAGGGTCCGTTTGCTTGTCTTTGATCCCATAAATAAAGCACCATGCTCCTTTGTGGACCAAGTGAGGCAGGAAATAGATTGCAGCCTGGGCCCCAGCATCTGCCTGGGGAGAGTGGGTGGCTGCTTCTCCCCGTCCTGGGACACTCGGCTCAGGGCAGAGTGGGACACAGTGTACAAGTGTTACCCATTTGTCTGTTGTTTTGTGATGCTGCATTTGTTAGATGAATGGGCGTTGACACTCATCCTGGCTCCGAGGAGTAAAGTTCCCACACTCAGCAGACCCTGAAACCACATCTCAAGCACAGTGGATGATAATCCATTAAGCCCTGGGTGAACCAGAGGGATTGTGCAGGAGGTTAGCAGTCAGTGTGTGTGAAATCAGTGGAATTCTGCAGAACATTTGATCTCTTGAAGCCTCAGTTTCCTCATCTGTGAACTGGACTAAAGCTCCTCCAGCAGGTGGTGCTCAAAGTGAAAGGTGAGGGAGGTGCATGGCTCAGAGTCATCTAATGGCACTGCTGCTCTCATGACAGGGACCCTGGGCAGAACCAGGTGCCTGAGAGCCTGGGTTGAAAAGAGAAAATGTGAAGTGGGAAATAGCCTATGACCAAATGCCAAGACATGCAGGTGTTTAGAAATATGAGGAATGAAAAAAAGAAATATGAGGAATGGTTGTGGAGACAGTGTTTGGCATTTTTTTATTGGAAGGAGGAGTTTTAAACACCTGTATGTGTAGCTGTCAAAGCGATAGCCGACTAAATAGATTGGTGGCCATGTGACAGCAGAGCAGGAATCTTGTGTGGGAGACCTAGCTTGTATCACACAGATACCCTTGAAACATGCGGTGCCTTCCAACTCTTTAGGAAGTCCCAGTTTCTACAGGGACCCTCCCTATAGGCAGCAGAGTCAAGACTCCGCTCAGGATTGGTGACTGATGGCACTCAGGGATCCTGGCCCTGGCAAGCCAGAAGGACATGGAACCCCAAATGCCCTGGGAGCAACAGGCTGTAGGTCATCCCCATCAAACTGCAGTGGCCTATGTTCTATCCTTTGTCCACTTTTGAGAGTGGTCATCTAAGGTGGGAGAAGGACCCTCCTTTTGGGTGGGGTGGAGGTTGTTTCCTTGTGCTCTGGCCAGGAAGCACCAAACCAGGTGGCTGAGGGCTGACCGTCTGACATCTGCAGGCAGCAGACTGGCCGCCTGAGCTGGCCACTCCTTCGGCCACCCTGGCTGCCTGCAGGGCACCGCCCCCCACATATATGTTGCAGGATTTTTGACTCCGAGTATGGCAGCAACCTCAAATTCTTGTCTCGCAGGAAAGAAGAATTTTCATGCGGACACAGTTTAGTTTTAAAGCAGGATTTATTAGAAAGGCTGAGAAAAGAAGACTCCCGTCCTAGCGACGGGAGGGGGTTTTGAGATAGAAAGGACCCTTACCTCCTGCCATAGTGGCAGGAGGACAAGAAGCAAAACCCTAGTCCTCTGCCATAGTGGCAGGAGAAGAATAAGCAAAACTCTAGCCCTCTGCCATAGTGGCAGGAGGACGAGAAGCAAAACCCGTATTAATGGTGGGGAATGCACCTTTTGAAGGTTTCCCTCAAAGATGTTTCTCCATAAACAAAGAAAGTTCCTGATTTCCAAGGTACCTGGCCTTGGGACAAAAGGTCACAGAGATACCAGACATAGGACATTCCAGGCCTTAGGCAGATGTGTATTACTCCTTTCAATGATAAAGAGATCAGCCTGAGGCCCTCCCACAATAGCTGAGGTAATGGCCGATACTTCAGGTGGGGAATTGATATGCTAATAGCACCTCTGTCCCTTGGAAGAGACGTGCCCTGGTGAGTTCAAGACATGGTGGGGAAATTCTCTTTTACTCAGGGACCCAGAATACCCTAACTGCCTACTACCCACTAACTCCTCTCTCATACACACACCAGCTAATTTTTTTTTCATTGCTAGACTCGTAAAGGACCTGATTTATTACTGTGCTCATTCCTACTGGTCCCAAGTGGGCACACTTCTGCTTCTAGAATGGGGAAGTGAGTGATGAATTAACCACCATGCCTCAGGTTCAGTACTGAGCCCGATGTTTGCAGGTCTTTACTGTACTGCGGAAGCCAGGTCCAACTCCTCCATTTAACTCTGAATTCATTTGCTTTGACACAATTCTGCCCTTTCCTGGGAGCTGCAGCCTCCTGGCTGCCTGCTCTCTAAAGCTTCCCTACCTCTCTCAGCCCCTCCTCCCACCTGACAGCAGAGTGCTAAATGCCCCGGATGCTCAGAGAGCTCATTTCTTCAGAGGTGTGTCTCCGCGTGTCCCTTGACCCCAGTGGTGCTGTTAGGGTAGTTCTCAGCATCTAATACCATGCTCAACTCCTGGTGCCAGCCCATGTGCCTGGAGCAGGTGCACTGGAAATATGTGCTGAGAGCAAGGCTGGCAGGCTGAGCTGCACTGAGCAGTCATTTGCTTTCCTCCAGGCCTATAGTTCCCCTTCCCCCGCCCCCCAGGATGCAAAGGTGTCGCTGTCCCGCAGCGACAGACTTGGTGCATGGAGCCGATAGCAACACGCGTGGACCCTGACTGATGGTCAAAGTTTATTAGGGGCATCAGACTTTATACACTGAGAGTCCGTATGGGGTAGGGGAGGAAGTATTGAGCTTATCAATAAACCCATCTACTGTTATCGCACTTTAGATTGGAATTCCTTTTGTATTGTGTATTACACCAGGTGCTCTCATTTACATGCTCTTTACTAGACCCTTACAGAACTCTCTCCCAACAGGTATACAAAAGGTAGCCATTTGGTTGTTATCATGCAAATACTGTCCAATGAACTGCAATCCTTTGCTGCTGACCTTCCAGGGTCATAATGTCCTCCTACACAAAGGGAGCAGATTCTCAAGCTTGCCGGGCAGCTTGGAGGTAAAGCCTGTTTGTGAGGCTCTGACACTGCCCCCGCATTCCCTCACCCCCCTGGAAGTCAAAGATGACAGCAGGTGTCTCTCACCTAAGGTGTGGATCTGAGGCACAGGTGCACCTCAGGACTCTGGCTGGAGGAAGGCTGACATCAGCTTCATCAGGGTGCACTCCAGGAAGGGGGCAGTTCTAGTTGAGCGACATGTTCTCCCAGCCCCAGCCCATCTTTTGTACCTACACAGGTCCTAAAGGTGTCCTGTAGTCTTCCAGTCTAGCAAGTAAATGTATTGATAGGAGATCTGTGGTCAGCAAGCATGGGAGCCGCCAGTGGTGATTTCCAGCCTGATCTCCAGAAACCCTGGAGTGGGAGACAGGGAGGAGGAAGAAAATCATTTGTCACTCCTAACAAAAGGCAAGAAGACGTGATCTCAGAGAAAGGCATGCAGTCTCAAAGATGCAGGGATAGGAGTCACAATTCCTACCCAAGACAGCAGGGAGGGCCTGACCCTGACCTGAGAAGCCCAAATCTGAGAACCTTCCAGAAAAGAGGAAAACCATGAACCTGATAAAGGTATGTGGAGGGTTAGGGTTTTGTTCCCCTAACTGAATCCCCCTCAAGGAGCTCCTTGGGAAGGAACAGGTTTGTATGGCTCATGGTGCAGGTCACACTTCAGGACTTGGTGGCCCACGAGTCTGGCATTCAGTGGAGGAGCAGGTCTGGAGGAACAGTCGATCAAGTGTCAAGCTAGAAGCAGAGAGAGAAGCTGGGAAATTCCTGCTTAAATAACTGACTGTTTGGCAAGAGCCACCCTCTGAGGGCATCCTCCAGTGACTTAAAGACCTCCCATCAGGCCCACCCTCAGATGTCATGATTACATCAAGTGCCCACCCACAGTCCTTCAGTGCCGGACACAGAGACAGCAGAGTTTAATCACGTGCATGAGTTTGGGTACTGAAGTCAGTGCATAACAAAGGATGAAAATTTAAAGATGTGAGTTCTCTAAGGATTATACAGAATTAAGGAATGTTTCTGGGGAAGCCACCAGAATATTTGAAATAAGTGATAATTAAATGTTCATTAGAAAACTGCCACTGAGTACTAAAAAGTCCAGAAAGTTGCATTGGAAAATTCAGCCACATTCACAATAAAACACATGCACAGAGCTCCACATTGCCAGCAGCCGGCCTCCTGCTACGTTCTTGGCTTTGGAGAGTCGCAGAGAAGACTGGCTTGAGGCCCAAGGTACACAGAATCTGTTCTCTGTAAGAGCTCAGAGCTCCATCAGTAAGACTGACCAGCAGAAGACACTGGTGCGGCATCTCAATCAGTGTTTGAGCAAAAGCTCTATGATCAAAAAAAAAAAAAAGGTTAAGTGTACCCATTGTGATGTTTGTGGATAAAAGCCAGAGAAGCATGTACTTAAGAAAAACATACTAACATCCCCTTGTCAAAGAACCTTTTTAAAAATTCAGTTGTAAATATGTTCCTGCAAGACAATAAGGTGAACCAAACTCTCCGCTGAAAACAAAGAAGGAAGACAAGCTGTTATGTACAAAACTGAACACGAGTCCTGCCTTGTGCTGTGTGGCATTTGTCTGGATGAGCTGCGAAGTGTGTCCATGCCGCGACCTGCACGGGTGTTCCGGAGCCTTCTCACCATTGCGAAAATGATGGAAGCCGCCTGGACAGTGTTCAGTCAGTGGGCAGAGAGAAACTGAGGTGTGTCCAGGTGATGGGATGCCGCTCGGCAGCATCCCATGCCATTCACCTTCACGTGTGGAGAGAAAAAATGCCTCCTACTCAGTGAAAGCAGCCCGCCAGAAAAGGTGACACGCTGCGTGATTCCAGCTATATGATAATAAGCAAAAAAGTAAAACTGTGGAGAAGGCCAGATGATCAGTGGCGTCAGTGGCCAGAGCTGAACCATGGCCAGGAGCCAGTAGTCAGTGGCTTCTTCTGGGTCTCCCATCTGGACAGAGGAGCTGAGCCGTTCTCTGCTCTGTCAGGTCACAAACAGGGAGCTGAATTGGAGAAAATTTTTTAAAAATTAGGTGACAATGCACTGCTAAAATCCCCGGAAGGTATATTAGTCTCCTGTCTATTATTGTTGTGGGAGGAGTGTGAGGGGGAAGATATTGAAGACTATTCTAACAGGTGAGGGCGAAGAAAAATACACTTCCCTTACACTCCCCTTAGGAAACAAAGATCACAACTGTATTATATACACTGAATCAAAGCCTAATGGAGAGTTGGGAGTCAGAGCCTCAGGAAAAGTAATTCTCAGAGAGAGAGTATGATAAACGCAAACAGGTTTAAAATAGTTGCAATAAGTAAATTTCGCAATGTGACTGCCTTTTATGTGAATTCCTTATACATTTGAATTCATTGCTAGGTTAAAAGGTTTAAGAGAAAGTAAGCACATCTTGATACACCCCTATGTTTGAATTAAAAAAAAAAGTAATGCAAGAAATACAAGATTCATGAAAAAGTCCAGGGAAAAACAGGATCAAAAAATACGTTTATTTGGGTACAAAAATATTGAAATTCACACAATGTGTTCTCATAATATGCATTTTCTCTGAACTTTTTTGAGACTCCTCATGCAATGTACATACCTCCTCCTCCTCCTCCGTTGATTTATTTCAAAAGGCAAAGTTACACAGAACAAGGAGAAGACAGAGAGAGGGATCTTCTATCTTCTGTCCTTGAATCGGCTTCAAAAGGCTGCCAACGACCCAGGGCTGACCGTGGCTGAGCCTGGGAACCAGGAGCTTCTTCCAGGTGTCCTGTGTGGAGACATGGGCCTGTGGCTTTGGCTCATCCTCCTCAAGCAGGAAGCTAGATTAGAAATGGGGCAGCAAAGATTAGAATCAGCCCATATGAAATGCTGGCACTACAGAAGGGGGATTGGTTTTCTCCCCACAGGGGGAATAAGAAACTCAAAAGAAGGAAGAGCTATGGGAAGATTCTGTCCTGTCCTGGGGACAGCACAGCACCTTGTCCCTGAGGATTGGTGCCACAGCGGTGAGGGAAGTGCAGACCACCTCTCCTGTAGGGCACCCTGCTGTTCCCCTCCTGGACTGTCAGACCCTCACATGTCACTGCCTCTGGCCTTCTGCAGTCCTGCCCACCCTGGTTAGGCACAGGCCTGTCTCCCAGCTAGCCAAGGACACATGCAGAGGTGCCAGCAACCATTGCCCCCTCTCCACGTTGGCACCTTGTAGGAATGGCTGCAGTCAGGGAATGGCCCGGCCAGTTACCTGCCAGTGCCTTTGTAGTGGCCATCCCTGAGCCCCCATCTCCCGTGAGGATACCGCCTTTTTCCCTGCCCATGCTCAGCCCAGAACTCATCTCCCAGGAGCTGGCATGGCCTTCCCGTCCATTCAGCCCCATGCCACCTTCCCTTGGGGCCTGAGACTGCAGACGCTACTGCTGTGGTCATCATAGCTCCCAGGAGAAGGTCACCTTCCATCGGGAGGCATGCAGGTGCTAGGGAGCTGAGTGCCCAGGTGCTATCCAACACCTGAAAGTTCACTTTGGTTTCACTTCATGGAAAAAAAATAAGACAAGAGCTCATTCACTGAGCTCAGGCTGTTTTACTCCCGGATCCCCTCCCTAGGAGTTCCCTCCCTGTGATATCAGCGTCCTGGGTAAATGCAGCCACCATAAGGTGGCCTCCCCAAACTTTCAGGAGATTGTGCTCTCCTTGCCCTCCACTCCCTCCTGTGTCCTCCAGAGGAGTCCTGGGAGGGACTCAGGCTGCCCTGCCCTCCCCCTCTGATCCCAGCTACTCCTTTCTAAGCCCATGAAGGGCCCACCTTAGTCAAGCAATGACAGGAATTGAACCAGTGAAGAGAAGCTACTTGCAGGTCCCCAGCCACCACTTAGTGATCTGCTCTCTGCCCAGTGCATGCAGGATGCCAGGTCCTCACCTACATCAGATTCAGTACCCAGCTCTCTCTAGGGCCCTACACTCCCACTGCTCCCTTCTGTGATGTGGAGCAGCCTAGGTCAGGCTGCTTCCATGCACAGCTGGTTTCTCTTCCCTTCACGTGGCTCAGGCTCGTAGCAGAGACTGGCAAGGGGGTTCTTAGCAAGTGATACATGGCAGATAAGAGAGGAATTTGTTCAGCAAACCTGGGAGGGAAGCTGAAGAGGCATGGGGGGAGTTCAACTACAAACTTTTAGAGGGCTCTGGAGTGAGAAGTGCACCCTTGAGTTCATCCTTCCCAGCAGAAGGGACAGAACTGGGGACTGGGGGGACCACCAGCCACTGGCCTGACATCTCTGGAGGCAGAGGGGGCTCTTAGGTCTTTCTTCTCCTCCCTCCAGCTTACATAGTCCAACAGCAAGGCTACAGGGAGTCTAGATTTGAGTTCCGACCAGGCAGTGCCCCTGGCAGTGGCCAGGAGGCGCAATCCAGGCTGGATCCTGGGTCTCTGGTGCAGCCTCCTCACAGCTCCCGGCCACACGTTTGCTTCCATCATGCCTGTCACTAGCCTGCTTCTGGTTCCTGTTGGACCTTCATCAGTGGAAACCAACACGGGTAGACAAATTCTCTTCTTGATTAGTCTCCTTGACTCCGTGGACTAGGTGTGGGGTCATCTGCAATTCTCATCTCAGAATGTTTAAGAAGGTAAAATGCCCTTCTTGATTTCACAGTTGAGGAAACTGAGGCACAGAGAGATAACTATACTGTCCAGCCAATGATGTTTCAGACCTGAGCCTGGGGCTGCCTAACTTCCAGGTAGGAGCCATTTCACATTACCTGTTTCTGCTTTTGTCATTGCATTGGGATTGTTTTACTAAGAATTCTCTAATTAAGGACGATCAGAAATGATCCAAAGCTTACAAAATGGTTGCATGCCAGCAACCATCTGCTGTCCTGTGGTTGATGTTTGATGAGAGAACATGGAGTGAAGCCAGAGACAGAGCCTACTTGAAACCTTACAGCATTTTAAAAACAAACTGGAGCCTTCTGTAATTCTCGCATTTATTCTTGGCAAGATGCGCCCTCTTGGTTCCTGAAAGTTGTTGGCTTGTTCAGAAGAAAACCTCCAAGACTTCTTGGGCTTCAAGAAGCTCTTAGAAAACCACTTTTTGAAATGTAAAGTATAAATGAGTAAGAATCAGAAGTCAGAAGTTCTAAAGAACACATGCATGTGATCATGTGGGGAACAGGCACTCCGGACAAGATGTGTGATTGCTTTTTGTGCCCAAAACTCCAAGGTCAAGGGCTGGAGTCCCAGCAGAAGTGGACATGATAGCCTCTTCTTCCTGTTGGGCTCCCTGAGCCATGCATGAGTCCCAGGTAGGCATCAGGTGTGTCAAGACACCACAGCCAGTCCTGGGCATGCACACACACCTCTCCAGCATCATGCTCTGCCAGAAAGGGTCCTTCTGCATCCAAACCCAGCAGAGAAACCAGATGTTCCTGGCTGAAGGAATGCAGGCATCCAGTTTCGGGACTGTCAGGGCCTACTCAGGGAAGCTTGCTGTCATTTGTAGCACCCAACACAGTGGAGGTTGAGTACCATCAGAGACGGGTCTCCTCGGAGTGCACATAGCACCTTTCCGTAGGCGTAAAGTGTTGTTGTTTCCATTTTGGCATTCTGTCATGTCGGAGACCTGCAGGTGTCTCCCGTAGCCCCCAGGTCAGCGCTCTCCTGCATAGGTCCAGCTGCAGGCTCAGGGTTCCTTACCTGAGTCCTGTGTGGTATGTGATCCAGATGGAGGCTTTCCTTTGGTGTGCCTGGTCTATCTGTGAAAGCAAAGAGCAGACAGCAGCAATGTCCAGCACTGGAGTCTCAGTTTGGGCAATTAGAAGCTTGGTCCCCAGTGGGGTGGGACTGAGGTGGAGCTAGCAAAGGATGACAGAGTCCTGGGGGCTCCACCCTCAGGAGAGGTCAGTGCTGGCCCCACAGAGCAGGTTGGGTCTCAAAGAGTCAGTGTGTTCTGGCATGCAGATTGGCTGCCCCAGCTTGGCCTCTGCTTACAGCACGTTCCCATCTTCCTCTGCCGCAGTGATGCTGCTGGGAGGCCCTCACCAGGCCCACAGTGTCTGGAGCCAAGTGCCCAGCTGAGCCTCGGGGCTTTTGTTATGGTCACAGAAGGCAGACTGAGGCCTCACCCCTCCATGCAGCTGCAGTCACATTTTTTTTTTTTTAATAATCTTACTTAGTTGCTTAGGGTACAAAGGGTCAAGGGCTACAGGAAAGTGGGTAAGACCACTGTTTCCACACTAATATCATTTTTTTCCCCCTGTATCTGCAGTAACATTTTTAAGGAGATTTTTTTTCTTCTGTCCGTGAGCTACATAACATGGCAGGTATCTCAGATGCGGGATCACTGAGGCGCAGGCTGTGGAGTCCACCTACACAGGCCTGGATTCTGGCTCTGCGCCTCATTCCCGCTGTGGCCTTGGGCTCAGCATCTCTAAGCCCAAACTTGGGTTCTAGATCCTGGAGGTGACCTTGGTCAGCTGGTAGGGTTAAATGAGTCAATGTTCCAGAACAAGGGTTTGAGCCCTTACTCTGGGCAGCTGTTTGAACTTTGACTTGGTGACCCTACCAGGTGAGCAGTGTCCCTCCAGGACCCAGCCACGCAAGGTGGACTCAGAAAGCTTAAAGATCCCTACCGACATCAAAAGGCCACCTCAGAGCCATTCCTGGGAGCCTATACCGCAGGACCTGGCTGTACCCTTTCTCCTCCTCCCTCATCCCAGCTGTGAGGAGGAGCAGGTGCAGCTGTGAGTGGTCTGAGTGGCTCAGGGGCCTCCCAGCATGGGGCAGGCCCTCCTCAGCCCCACAGCTGTCACTGCCTGCTGCTCACTGCTCCAGGTCCTGAGGGAGAGGGAGGGATCTTTTGAAATGTTGATTCTCTTCCTTCTCTTCACTTAACCTTCACCTCTGGTGATTTTAAAACATTCACTCATATCTCAGGTGTCAACTGCTGACTGACCCAATGTCCCCCAGGGATGTGGGCCAAAGCCTGGGCATTCCCAGCCACACAGACACCTGCAGTGTGGGGAAAGGAATAGGAGACAGGGGCTTGGACACGAACATGCTCCAGCCTGCACCTGAGCTGTGGCGCTTGACGCACTAACAAGCGTGTGTGCTGAGTCAGCTAGTGGATGCCATACAGTATATCACATGATCTGGCATGTGAGAGACTAGAACATCCAGCCACAGTGCTCACAGCACAACTTACCATGTGACCGGCAATTACTGAACATAAGGATTTTGTAGAAATCTCTGTTTTCTAAAAGTGATGATTGCTTTATTTGCTTTAATCAAAAGGCAGAGTTGGAGAAGGTGAGACAGGACCTCCATCTGCTGGTTTATTCCCCAAATGGCCGTGCTGTTCAAGCTCAGACCACAGCAAGGAGCCTGGAACTCCGTCTGCGTTTCCAACAAAAATGTCAGGGACCACCCAAGTTTTCAGGGCAGCTTTGGCTGCTTTCCCAGAGATGCGATGGAAGAAGCCACAAGAAATTTCAGTGTGAGTGTTGCTGACCAGCATTGCTGGTTTGAAGCTGGACAAAGGGGGTCACCAACCAAGGAATGCTGGCAACTTCTAGAATCTGAAAGAATCCTTAGGGGATAGCCAGCCAAAAACAGGACTCCCAGCAATGGGACTGCAAGGAACTGAAGGGCATCCCAGTCCTGTGGCTGAGAACACCTGGGCCACAGCACCACCTGAATCAGCACAGAATTGGATTCTGCCCAGAGTGTTCAGAGCTGAGCACAGCCTGCAGGCAGCTTGGTTCTGAACCACGGAAGCCCCTGTGGATCTTCTGCCATCAGAGCCCCATCAGGAGGTCAGTGCATTGGAGATCTGGCCTGCCGTGAGCTTGAGTAATTGGGGTACAGTGGGTGCACGGGGCAAGGTCCCAGCACGATGGAATGCTGAGCACAGCTTTTTCTCCAGCCCAGACTCAGGGGGACCATGTTGGGCTATTCCTTGTGATTACTGCTCTTCCTCGCCTATGTGCACCCTGCAAGCTGCACACAGCCCAGGGTCTCCTGGAAGCAGCCATGGCTGGTACAGAGCACTAGTCGTCCCTGCATCTCGAGACCTCCCCTCACCTCTGCACTGTCCCCACCCATGCAGGGAGAAGTGCCCCCCTCCACTGGTGACACCGAAAGAGGAAGTGGTCCCCATATAGGAGTTGCACGTGGGTGTGCAGACAGGAGCCCATGTCCATCACAGGGTGGGCCAGGGAGGAGCTGTAAGGAGCCCTCAGCAGGCAGTACCAGGCCCCCTGGGAGCTCCTCTGGCCGGTAGCGGGCATGGGGGCCACAGGTGCCAGTGCAAGCCTCCCAGGACCCAGGAGCAGGCCTGCTGCTGTGTCTCAGGACCTGCTCAGGTTCCCAGGCCTCCTTCACAGTGGGCAACACCAGACAGGTGAAGGGCCAGACAGGTCGCTGGTACCAGGTGCTTATTCTCCCCAAACATTCTAAATTTATTCACTCATTTATTTGAAAGGCAGAGTTAGAGATAAATCTTCCTTTTGCTGGTTCACTGCCCACAAGGCTATATTGGCCAGGTCAGATGGAAGCAAGAGCCTGGAATTCCAACCAGGTTTTCCCCCATGGGTGCAGGAGCCTGTGGTGGGAGCTAAATTAAAAAGAACAGCCAGGACTCGAAACAGCACTCCTGTGAGATGCCGGCGTCATAGGTGGTGTAGCCCATCAGCTTCAACTCCCCCCCACACACACACCACCACATTCTGCTGCTCTGCAGCCACGCTTGACCTCTTCCCCAGGTGCTGTGGGCAGTGGGTGTGTCAGATGGGACTGGCCTGCACCCATGTCCTGCTCTGATTTGGATTGTTCCTCAGTGCACAGGCAAGTGGCAAGGCGCTGTGCATTCCAGAACATGAACCAAGTACTTTTGCTGGCTCTGCCTCCCTCCCCCCACCCCGCCCCCCGCGGCTGCTCTGCACAGGGATACACTGCTCCTGCCTCAGAGAGAGACCGCTGTGGTGGGAGACAGAGCCAGGGCTCCACCGTGGAGGCCCAGAGGACTGTGGGCACTCACCATCCACACCCACACGGAAGGTCCCAAGGCTGCCACTGCACCCAGGCATGTTCTATGACCATGGCGCCCCCTGGTGCTGGACTGTGCACCTACATGCTGTGCGCAGTCCCTAGGAACGGCAGCTCCCCAGCTCTTGCTCGTCATTTATCTTCTTCCCCAACCCTCAGTGGGTGCACCACCGCAGCTGCACCCCTAGGAGTTACGGACATGCTCCCTGTGGCAAGAAGAGTGAGAAGCCAAGGCTACGGGCGGAGTGCAGGAGGTCGCTTGCTGTGGCCTCTGCTGTGCGGTCACTGCCTGATATGTTACCGGAGAGAACACTGTCACAGTGTCCTCTCTGGACTCAGCAGGCACACATCAGACACACTGGTATGATAGGAACCCTGCACAGCCTCCCAGGGAGGCCCAGGTCAGGTGGCCCCAAACGTTCTGTGAATGGTGGCAGCCTTGCTCTCAGCTCCACCTCTGCCTCCCCACGGACTCTGCCCCCTGTCTGCACCGCCTTGTCATCTTTCCATTGTTCACGAGGACAACAGGAGTGTTGGATGTATGTACACCCTAACCCTGTTGGGTTTCCTCTTAACGCATCAGCACAAGCCCCATTTCCAAGCTGGGTCTCATTCACACCTGCAGGAGTTAGGAATTCAGCATGTCTTGTTGCAGGACAGTCGGTCCACCATTTGTGGTGCCAACTTGTAAAAGCGGACTTCCAAACAGGCCTGGAAAACACAATTAAAAGCTCATTTGGTGTGAAGTGAAAACCCTAAAATGTATGCATTTGCATACAAGAAAGCTTGAGGAGTTTATGAAAAAAAGTGCACATCAGAACACTGTGCACAAATTTCAAAAGTTTTTGCAGCAAATAAGTGTACTTGTTCTCTTTTTCTTTGAATTCTTAAACCCATTGTGTCTGCTTCCCTCCCTCTCTGCTCATTGGCTCTTCTCTGGTGCTCTCAGCTGATCTGTGCTTGTGCCCAACCAGCAAGGCCTCACTCCAGGCCTGTGCCTTGGGGTCCACCTCCTTGGAAGTCACACAGAGAGAAACCTGCTGAGATGGGAGCCTCTGAAAGGAGGTATCCGCAGGTCTGAGGCAGGGGTGGAGGTCTGGGCTGGTGTCAGGGTCAGGACATCCACTGGGCATGCGTGTGCCACCCTAGAGAGCCTGCCCTGAGTCCTACCCTGAGAGGCAACGGGGGTGGCCCAAGCAGCTGGGTCCTTGCCATCCACACAGGGTCCTTGGGTTGGATTCTGGGCTCCTGGCCTGACTGTTCTTAGCCAGAGGGGGAGCCAGCCCATAGCAACTAGCTCTCTGTCACTGTGGTTCTCTATCTCTGGCATTTGCATGATTTTTACATTATAAACATTAGTAAATCAGAATCCTCATCACAAGTTTGTGCCCTCCGGTCTTCTCCTTGCTCTGTGCTGATGCCATTTACCCCGGAACTTGAAGCCCTTGCCACCGGCGTGTCCACTGTCTCCCAGCCCCACAGAGGTCCCTAGGAAGCTAAATAGTCCAACACAAGGACTCCATGGCCTGGCCCACACGGCCCCATAGCGCTTCTGCCTTGGTTTCAGTTTTCCTATAGGCAGTCATTGTCTGAAACTATGAGATGGAAAATTCCAGAAATAAAGGGGCTATGAGTTGTGCTTGGGGGCTTTGCAGAGTGCTGGGTAGAGGTTCTGTGCTGGCTGCTGTGCCTGACCAGGGAGGCGCCATTCGCGTTCCCTGACATCTCTGTCATGCACTGGCCTATCGCAGTGGGCGGCTCAGTGGCCAGCTGGACTGTCAGACCAGCTGTCAGGTCTGTGGGGATTTGTGTGTGTGCTTCTCCTTACCTCCTGTGAGACACCCAAGAGCAGCTTCTTGTGAAGGAAAAAGTTGTTTTGGCTTCACAGGTGACCTGTGGTCTGGCACACAGTGAAGGTTGGGCATGGTGGGCTGGATGTTGAGGTGCCAGAAAGTAGGCAGCAGCTGGGCTGAACTGGGCTCAGCCAGTCATCCCCCTTGTAAAAGCTGCTTCCCCAAAGTCCCCAGAAACCCAGAGCCTCTCCCCACACCCTCCACTCAGACACTGCCCCCAGCACTTCTCACTAAGGCATCAGAGTTTAAACATCACCGTGAGTCCGAGGAGCAAAATCCTGAACACAGGGCTTGTGATCAAGTCACTTTCTTGTGACCCAGTGCGCAGGACTGCGGCTGCTGCAAGTTATATTTCAGTGTTAGTTCCAGTGTATCTTAAGTTATTCATCTTCCCATGCCTCCTGTATAAACTGACTTTTCTTGCAAATGCATATGCCCAGAAATGTGCACCATACAGAGAATCTGGTACCGTCTGCAGTGATAGGTGTCCGCCGAGGGTCTGTCCCTGTGTGGCTCTGGGGGGATGTGCAGTGCCCAGCGCCTTGGCCATCTTCCAGGTTGTGGGGTGAGGCCCAGCTGAGCATACGCATAAGCAAGTATCAGCTTCCAGTCACAAGGGATGCCAGGGTGGGGATCTGGCCTGGCTGTTGGCATGCTGGTGTCCCACATCGGAGAATCTAGACTCACTTCCTCTCTTTGATTCCCAGCCAGCTTCGTTAGTGCACAGCTTGGGAAGCACAGATTCCTGCAGCCCACGGAGAGTTGAGGATTGGGTCCCAGCTCCTGGCTCTGCCCCTGCCCAGCCTGGACAGTCAGAGTGAAGTGGGGGATGCCAGCTCTTTCTGTTTTACTCTGCTTTTCAAATTAATAGATTCTTTTGAATGTAAAAAAAAAAAATGGGGACCCTGTGCAGTGGCCTAGGGGTTAAAGTCCTCTCATTGAATGCACCAGGATCCCATATAGGCTCCAGTTCTAATCCTGGCAGCCCCACTTCCCATCCAGCTCCCTGCTTGTGGCCTGGGAAAGTAGTTGAGGACGGCCCAATGCCTTGGGACCCTGCACCCACGTGGGATACCCGGAAGAGCTCCTGGCTCCTGGCTTCAGATTGGTGCAGCTCTGGCCATTGCAGCCAACTGGGGAGTGAATCATTGGATGGAAAATCTTCCTCTCTGTCTCTCCTCCTTTTTATGTATATCTGACTTTGCAATAATAATAAATAAATCCTTTTAAAAATAAATAAACAAATGACAGAGACATGTGTCTCATAGCAGCTCACGGCATGCTGGGGGCCAGCTGAGGGACAATGACTGGGAAGTAGGCAGATGTTAGGAGGACTTGGAGGCAGCTGGCACTGTGACAGCAAGCATGGCTAGGGGCAGTGTCTCGTTCCCCAAAACTGCACTATTTTTTTTGCATGGGAGACTTCAAAAATGTTGTGTGAAATGGAATGCACTGAACGATAAGTTTATTTTGATAGAAAAATCACTAACAGCATGCAAAACTCCCAGCACAGTTGCCACTTGCCATAAAGGGCTGAGTGTGCAGCAGACGGTTCATGTCCTGATGCAGGCGAACACAGACACCCACACTGTGTGGGACAGCTGCGGGGCTGGCTGCACCGCCGGGGTCCTGGAAGATTCTGGAAGAAGAGCAGGAAGGGGCAGAAGGGCCAGGTTCCAGCAGCACTTGCTTGAATGTTAGAATGAGACTCTGACTCTGCTTTCCAGCCTCCCACCATCCCAGTACCCTCTCTGTGGAGTCACTCATGCCCTCCAAAGCAGAGAGATGCTGATGCGGCCCAGAGCATTGTGGGAGCAGGAAGCTGGCTGTCAGGCTGGCTGTGCCCCTCTCGGCCTTGGAGGCGCCACCCTCAGACCCGCCTCTCTCTGAATAGAGGAAAGGGCTACTTTATGGAGCCTGGGGTCCTGGAGGCAGGAAAGAGATTGGATGGATGTCAGAAGGCAGAACCCCACAAGAGGGAGGGGCAGACCCTCCATTCAAGGGAAGGTCAGCATGGGTGGGAGTCTCAGGCTGGACACACCCAGCTGGGGTCAGGGAGCCCACTTTGGAGAAGGCTACAGCTAAGGCAAAACACAGCGCAACACGTGGCCCAGCCCTGCACCCGTGCCCAGGCTGAAGACTCCATACCCTACCCAGTCAGGAGGAAACAAGTCCACAGACTCGCACCTGCCAGTGCAGGAACCTCTGTCCCCAGGCACCCCAAGGAGGCTGTCCTCTCCCATCCCAGGAGACTTTTCTGGGCCTCAGGAATCCCAGGCCATTTCATCGGGATAGGACTGGGGGGTGTGTTTCCCTCTCACTCCCCTGTCTGCTCATGACCGACCCTGCTGGTGTGCCTGGCCGTGGGCTCGCCTTGGGCCTCGGAGGCCAGCTAGTGTACAACCCTGGAACAAGCACTGACACCCCCCCACAGTAACAGCCATGGACAGCGCAAGAAGGAAAGCACACCTGAGGCCTCATCTTGTTTCAAAGCCATTGCCAAGCCAGGGAAGGGGCTCCTTGCCCATGCCTGGTCCTCCACTCTCGCTGGGCCCTGCAGAGGTGACTGGGCCTGCTCCGGGCTCAGCTTTGGCCCCCGCCCCATCTCTGCGGTAGAATCCTTGCTGGTGTCCCTGGTGTTCCATTTTCTCAGCCGATAGTCAGTGTCTGCTTCCTTCTGGCCACACCTTTTGCTGCTAATGTTGGCATCCTATTGCCAAGATATAGTTAACAGCTTCTTTGGGAGTCCAGCTTTGATTTGGAAGTAGAAATGTATACTGCATTATATACTCACATCTGGATATAATAGCCTCTATTATACAGTTGCAATACATCCCCTTATAAGAAAAGCCGCACACACCAAAAAAAACCTACAACAGGAAGAAAAATAGAAATGTACAATGCCATGAAGTTAAATAATATGCTATTGAATAACTAATGTGCTACTGAAGAAATGAAAAAGAAAATTTTTTTTTAAAGATTTATTTATTGGAAAGTCAGATATACAGAGAGGAGGAGAGACAGAGAGGAAGATCTTCCCTCCGATGATTCACTCCCCAAGTGAGCGCAACGGCCGATGCTATGCCAACCCGAAGCCAGGAGCCAGGAGCTCTTCCAGGTCTTCCAAGTGGGTGCAGGGTCCCAAGGCTTTGGGCCGTCCTCGACTGCTTTCCCAGGCCACAAGCAGGGAGCTGGATGGGAAGTGGGTCTACTGGGATTAGAACCAGCACCCATATGGGATCCCAGGGCGTTCAAGGCGAGGACTTTAGCTGCTAGGCCACTGTGCCGGGCCCAATCAAGGACCTTCTTGAAGAAAATAATGCTACTGTATGACTTCTGAAGTCAATGAAGAATTTAATATGAGAAAAATAAACTTTGGAATAAATAAAAACAAAAACTTCAAAATCTATGAGATAGTTTTCACTTGTCTTTGTTGGCGAGATGTTTCTCCTGTAGGCAACAAATAGATGGATTTCGTTTTTGTTAATCAAGTCTATTACTCTGACATTTGATTGATAAATTTAAGCCATTTACATTCATGACTAATATAAATATGTGGTAATTTGGTCCTGTCACTTTAGCAATGAGTTGTTCATTCTGATTTAGTCTTCTGTTGTTATTTTGCTGGGATGTTCTTCACATTTGCCTTTGGTTTTGGTGGATGCTATTCCTTTTCTGTCAAGAGAACATCTTGAAGTATCCTTTGTAGGGTAGGTCTGAAGGGGGCATATTCTTTGAGTTTCTCTTTACTGTGAAAGAATTTCACTTCATTTTCAAGGACAAAGGGAAGGTTTGCTGGGTACATTATTCTGGGCCAACAATCTTTTACTTTTAGAATCTGAAAAATGTTTCTCCATTCTCTCTGACCTGTAGAGTTTCCTGTGAGAGGTCAGCTGTGAGTCTGATTATCATTCCTCTATATGTCAATTGATTTTTCTTTCATGTGCATATTTAAGGATCTTTTCCTTATGTTCAATTGAAGAAAGCTTGATTATATTGTGTTGTGGTGAAGATTGCTTTTGGCCAAGCCTATGGGAGTTGTGTGCCCCTCCTGGATGTTGTTTCCTAATTCTTTCTCTAGAGTAGGGAAATTTTCCCTTCTTTTTACACCTTCTCGAGCTCCCATACTCTTATATTTGGACTTTTAATAGTGTCTCCTAATCTTGAATACTTTTTTTAGCTTGAGCCAGCTCCACTTCCAGTTTTTTTTTTTTTATTGTTTCCCCATTGTGGCAAGAAATATCTTCCAATTCTGAAATTCTTTCTTCTACCTCATTCCTTCTATTGTTGAGACTTTTCACTGAATTTTTAATTTGCTCTGTTGCGTCCTTCATTTCTAATAATTCTGTTTGATTTTGTTTCAATGTTATTTCCTGTGTGACATAGTTTTTAAATTCCTGCATGTGCTTCTCATTGTTGTTAAAAAGCTCTCTAACAAGTTTTCTGAATTTTGTATCCCCCATTTTCTCAGTATCTTCCTCAGTGAACTCTGAGGTTGGCAAAAGCTTTTCCTCCTTTGCAGGGGAGTTTTCATAATATTCACTGTGGCTCTGTCTCTTCTAATGCTCTTAGTCATTGCACTTCTGGTTATCAGATTCTTCTTTTTAGGACAGGTTTCTAAACTGCATCATCCACTGGTCAACCCTACTTTTTGTGGTTGGTACACAGTTCTTTGATTGCAGTCACTTGTGCCACTCCCTCAAGCAAGTTCCAGGTTCTTTTTTTATTGTTGTTATATTATTTTGTATTGATTACACTGCATTATGTGACACTGTTTCGTAGGCTCTGGGATTCCCCCAACCCCTCCCCATACCCTCCCCCCATAGTGGATTCCTCCACCTTGTATTCCAGTTCAAGTTCAGTTAAGATTCTTTCATTGCAAGCATAGAGTCCAGCATCTTATTGTCCAGATAAATTCAGTGGTTTCTTGGGGAGACCATCTCTGGTCTGAAAGCAGAGCTGGCAGAGTATCATCCTGATCAATTAAGAGCCCCAACATAACAACAACAACAATTTACAACATTATGGAATTAATTGACATGGTATTGAGTGGCCAATGTGTTAAAAATTGCATGTTCTTAACCACATCCTGTGACTACTTCATTGGTATTTCAATTTTGGTTTATACACAGAACCGGCTGCTATATACCTTAAAATGGCTCTAGGGTACTATTCCTGTCTCGTGACTATTTCCATTTTAGCATTCAGCAGTTGATAGTGTTAAAGATTAATTTTGCTGAACTTGGCAGATTTTAGGATAGTCTAAACTGGCTTATAACTCTAACAAGGCACATGTCAACAGTTGAGGTGCAGAACAGTTTTAGGAGGGGTGTGCAGAGAAATCTTCACTACCTTAGTGAGGAGTAACTAATCTTTGTGTTCTACCTAGTAAGGCATGTGTGAGTCCAAGCTGACCGTTTCGTGTCTGGTTCCAAGCTTTCCTTGTTCTCTATCTATTCCAGTGTGTGTGTGTGTGTGTGTGTGTGTGTGTGTGTGTGTGTGTGTGTGTGTGTGTGTGTGTGTGTGTGTGTGTGTGTGTGTGTGTGTGTGTGTGTGTGTGTGTGTGTGTGTGTGTGTGTGTGTGTGTGTGTGTGTGTGTGTGTGTGTGTGTGTGTGTGTGTGTGTTGGGGTGGGGGGTTCTGGAGCAACCCTGATGGTCATTGCAAGATAGGGTGGGGATCCAAAGTTGGAACTAAGTGAGGCAGGTCTGAGTTCTTATGTCAGATTTCCACCATGGTCTCTGTAGCCCCAGCTCCTGGCTCACCACTCTCCCCCTCCTAAAATCTTGTGCTGAGTCTGCACCATTGTCTGTACAACCTTTCTCTCACCTCCAGTTTGAGCGGTTCTCAGGATTAGGGAGACACCAGGTGACCTAAATAACTAGGTTGTTGGCAGTGCTGATCTTGCTGGAAGCTGCTAGTGATTGGTCCTTTGAAAACTTACCTTTTTGCTAAATTTCTCATTCATATCATGAATTTTCTTCCTACTGTTGAACTGTTTACACTCTCCTGTAACTCATTAAGTTTCCCTGAAATGATTCTTTTTGAATTCTTGGTTGGAACCTTCACGTCTTGCTCTTTGTGTTGCTAGAGAGCTCAGGGCCCAATTTGAGTGTCACGTTGCCTTCCCCTGTTCTGGTTACATCTGCCAGTTTCCTAGGTGGCTCAGTAGTGAGAATTCCTTCTGGTGGGGATCCCAGGGCAGGTGGGAGATAGTGCTTGGCTCTTACTTCCTGTGGGTGCTTTAGTGCGGGGTCAGCTGCACTCAATGGCAGGAGTTTCTGCGGGTCTCAGTGACCCGGGCACATGGTGTGGGATGGCCACTCCTGCTGGGATGTGGCTTCCTGAGGCAGGATGGTTTGCTGACAGTTCTGGGCACCATATGTGGGATGGTTGATCGTTTCTAGGGATCCTGTGCTGGTGGAGCTCTGCTGTGTGCCAGTGGGTGAAGCTCATGGTTTGAATTGCTATCAGCATCTCAGGACTGCACAGGGTACAGGCCACAGCAGTGTGCCTGGGTAGGGGCCTGCGCAGGGAAATGTATGGGGCTCCCAGGAGCCACCCTGCTCTTGGAGGTCTGTCCCACTGCTTCTGGGGCTGAAGGTGAGTGCACAAGGTTAAGAAAAGGTACCTTAGGGCTTCCAAGGGCAGCTCAGCTGCTTCCTGGAGCCTGGACACACAAGGAAGTCTGCCTTCTTACTTTTTGGGACTCCAAGAAGCTGAGCCTCTCAGAGAGAAGCACTCAGGCTCTCCCAGGCTGTGGGAGGGTGAACAGGGCTTCCTGGCTGCTCACAAGACACCATGTGTCCTCCAGGTGGCTCAGGCAGTAAGTGAACAACATGGGCTGGGCTGTGTCTGGTGTGAGGCAGGAGTACACAAGCTTGGCAGCTCCACACTGGACTCGGGCCCTGGGAGGGCCGTTGGGATCTCCAGCAGCAAACAGATGAGATGTTAGTGGTGTCAGGCCGGCTACTGGGGACTTTCTGCTTCCCCTTTGCTGCCAGGCAGTGGCCCCCTTTGGCTCAGGGTTGTTCTACAGAGATGAAGTGGCAGCTGCCAGCTCCTTCCTCTCTCTGGGCTCTAGTGCTCTATTCTGGGCTTGCTTTCCCATATCACTCCGCAGGATGGGGTCCTCCTTGATGCTGTGCTGCCTGACATGGGGACACACGCCTTTGCCACCTGGCTGTCTGGGTCACAGTCACTCCACACATGCTGGCCTGGGCGCAAGGGCCCAGAGTTGTGCCTGGTACTGTCTTTCCCAGAACAGACCTGCTACCAAGGCCTGGATTTAACTCTCCCTCTCTCCCAAGCAGGAGGAGGTTCTCCAGGCTGTCCTCCTTAGAGCTCGGGGAGTGGCGACTGCCATGAAATGAGTGTAAAGGGTAAAATTTGCCTCATGAATGAATGGGCTCCCTGACACCCACTTTCCAGGAATGCCTTCCCTCATGTGTGCATTCAGGTACGTGACAGGTTAGCACTGAGAACCTGGTCTGTGCCAGCTGTAGTTCTGGGACCTAGGCATATAGCAATGAATAAGGGGGCCCAAAATGCAGATGCTCGCCCAGTGACAAAGACAGGAAACAAAAGTAAAATGCAAGTTATGTTAGTGGTGACAGGGGCTATGGCTAAAACAAAGCAAGGATTTGTGACATCAGATTGCTCGAAGAGTCAGACTCTTACATGGAAAGGCTGGGAGCACTGTGCTGAGACAGTCTCAGAGAAGAAGGAATTCTGTCTGGGATCAAACATGGACCTGCTGTTTCCCCATCTTCTGGAGGGAAATTCATTCCCCTCTGCTGCTTGTGGGAGTATCTTACAGAGGGTCCCACCAGCCAAAAATCAATGTCTGTGTCGTGTTGAATGGTCTAAGGAACAACTCAGAATGTGACCTTATTTGATCCTGAATTTGTAAGCTGGGTTCACACTGGATTAGGGTGAGCCCTAAGCCAGCCAGCTCATTTCCTTATGAGTGGGCCACCCATCAGGCAGATGTTTAGCCAGATGCTTAAGGGGGCAACGTCCCACATCTAAGTGACTGGGTTTACTTCCCAGCCCCAGTTCTGATCCCAGTTTCCAGGGAGCCAGCGGTTTTGACTCAGGAACTTGTGTCACCTCCCACCCACATGGGAGACCTGGGCTCTGGATGTGGCCTGGACAGTCCTGGAAGAACGTGCAGTAACTCTAAGGACACACTTGGTGAAGAGAGAGGCAGGAGTTGCTAGGATACAGCTGCCAGCCAAGGACTGGCAATGATCATGAGCCACCACTAGGTAGCAGGAGAGAGACATGATGTTCTCTCCGGGCCTCCAAGGGTCCAGCTCTCCCCAGCACCTTCCTCACTTTGGCCTTTTGGTCCCCTGAACTATAGGGAAATAAATATCTATTGCTTTAAGCCACCAAGGTGGTGACAGACCATGGAAGCCAATACAAATTATTGATACCAATAAGTAGTGCTTTTGTAATGAGTGCCTAGATCACCTTGAAGATAATGTCGGTAGAAATACAGCCTGTAAAGATTTTGGTGAGGACTCAGACTGGAGTTGTTTTTTGTTTGTTTGTTTTGA
The DNA here is from genome assembly GCF_017591425.1 of Ochotona curzoniae. NCBI lineage: Eukaryota > Metazoa > Chordata > Mammalia > Lagomorpha > Ochotonidae > Ochotona > Ochotona curzoniae. The sequence continues at coordinate 83,034,877 of NW_024467122.1, forward strand.
CAATCTTTACATAGTTAATTAGGATAAAGGTTAAAGTGGATAAGATTATTATTTCCATATTGTTTCCTTCATGTTTAAAGGGGGGTGTTAAGGGAAAAGGCCCACCCAATTTCCCACCCTCTCTAGGTCCCAGATGTAGGGTATGCTCCAAGGTTCCTGCTCAAGTGGTTTTGATAGTTCACCAGTTATGAATCGCTGCCCATCTTGCCACTCCAAGCACTATGAGGTCCTTGAAGAATCCACTGATTGACATAGTCCATCATAGAGTCTCTGTTTGCCCGGTATTTCGTTGCCAGCATATAGCTGAGATGGTTGATTGACCTGTTCTGTCTTCTCTGTTTTCTTGGTTAGGGTTCTGAGTCCAGCATTTCAACTGGGGAGATCTCCAAAGAAACTTTGTCTGAGGTGTTCTCAAACCAGATTCTTGTATGTGCTAGCAAGGACAGGGCCCGGCACAGTCCATTGCCCTGATCAGCTGGTGGTTGCGATCGCTGGGTTGGTTCTGTTTTCAGTCCCGACTTCCACTGGAACCAATGGGTGTTGCAGACCCTCGCATAAACAAGTGGCAGCTGCAGCCTAGCTGGAGCGACCCACACTAACCCCCACCAGACCCCCCCACCCTGGTTGGCCAGTATGTGTAGCAGTAGTCCAGTCTGTCCCACACCCCATTCCACCCCAGCCACTGTCCTAGTTTTCATGCCCTCCCGTGGAAGTGGAAACCCAAGAGGGAGGAGCCCACTATTTCCCTCCCAGATCTCCCACTCCAAGTATGCACTCTCCAGGTAGTTCTGTGGTTTGACTTGACAGAATTAGCCCTCAGTGCCAGCTTCTGCCAGCTGATGCTGAGGCTAAGCCCAACCAACCCTCACCCACTCTAATTTTGTTTGCACCAGTAGGAATAATCAGTCCAGCCTGGCTTTTCCCTGATCTAGTCCACATGAGGCGTACAGGTGTTGTGGCCCTGCTTGGTCTGGTCTGCCCCATCCCAGCCCCACGCTCTCCAGTGGGAGTAGCTGTCCAGCAAAGGAACCACCCCTCATTCCCCTGCCGGCTCCACCCCCTCCCTTCCTGGTTCTCATGTGTGCTGGTTGGGCACTGCGGTCACTTCCGGAACAGGCAACTTCACTTGGCATTCCGTATTATGCACTTGTTTTTGTTGTGACCGAACCTGGCTAGACTCAGACTGTTCTGGTGCTTGGATTTGCCAGTGGATGACGTGGACAGATTCAGCCTGGTCTTCCCTTGACCCCTACCAAATATATGCCCGTGGGTAACTTTCCATGGCTGTTCTGGGCTGTTTCCTATTATGTTTCTTACCCACAGGGTCTCTGTCCTGCCAGAGGAGTTGTCCAGGTTCCTCCATCAGAACCTTTCCCAGTGCCAGGTTTCGCGCATACCAGGGTGTCCATGAGCCAGCCCTACTCAGTTCACCCCCTGTCCTAGCAGGAACAGTGGCTTTTCCTGACTGGCCTTCGACCAAAACTGGTCCTTGCTGTTGGATGTTTCCTTCCAACCATGGCTTGTCCATACCCACATATGGCTCAGCAGGGGTTGAGACCTAGCCTAGTCCATTGCACATCTGTCCTGGTCCTCCAGGACACCAGAGGGTGTTGGAGTCAAGGACTCAGACTGGAGTTGTTAGGGTGTGGGTAAAATGCTATTGTTGGGCAGTGTGAGGTTCCTTTGTGTAGAGAAAACTGCTAGTTTGCTAGGCCAGGAGGCACCTGGGCTTTGAGAGGATTCCACTTTAGTGATAAATCTGTTCTTTGCTGACCTGCAACTTTGTGAACCCAGGTGCAGGAGGGCAAGGGCACAATTCTTCTCCGGTCCCAGGAACAGGAGGAAGATAAGGGTGTGAGAATGGGATGAGCCCTACAGATAATGGGTATGGGAACAGAACAGGCTGCCTGTGCCTGAAGGCCATAAAAATGAACATGTCTAAGGTTGTTACTTTTGATGTATTTCCCAGCCCAAAAGGGCCTATATAAGCTTCTGTCTTGGGCTATTCGGGGTCCGACTGCCCAGCTTGGCTGGCCCGTGTGCCCCAAGTGCGGTCTGGCCCCAGCATGCTGGCACAATGTTTGCTGTTTGCATTACCAGTGAGACTCTTAGTCGTTCTCTGGGGGTTGACTAGCTTGTACCCTGACGTCCGGGGGCTTTAGCCCGGACTCTAACAGAGTGAAGAGGGCAGAAGAGAAAATACAGGCTGTCATGAACAGAATTCTGGCAGAAGTAAGAACATGCCGGATGTGCCTACTGTTGTTTCCGTGGAACTGGAAGAACGAGAGCCTTCTTAGAAAGCTCTGGCGTTGCTCAAGTGTGTTCTCCTGGGAGGTGAGAGGAGGGCGCGAAGATCTCCAAGCAAAGTATGATAGCTGCAGCCTGATTTCTTCTTGATACTCTGGGTAAGAGGAAGCAGAACTTGAGGATCTAGAAAATTCCTGGACTTCAGATGATGTTAAGATGCTGAGGAGGGCTCTGGAGAGACCTGGGCAGCCTGCGTTGGAGAAGCTGGACACAAAGGGCTACCCAGCCATCACAGCAGGAGTCCAGGACAGAGAAGGGGCCAACCAGGAAGTCCCGTATCTCATACACAGGTTCTCGTGACACACTGCAAGAGCCACATGGGTCTGAGGATGGTATGCACTGCCAGCCAGGACCAAAGGGGCCAGGGACAGGACACAAGTGAAGGCAAGAGGCCAGAGCTCAGGCACCTGCAGCCAGGTCACCAGCCCACAGAGCTATCCAGTGCAGAGCGACTGTGCTGTACTTCAAGAAAAGGGAAAGAATGTGAGGGTGACTCAGGATGAGTGAGGCCACCTGTGCTCCCCATATAAGGGGACACCCCCCATTCCTGTTTCCAGAGAAGCCTCAGGAGCCATGGGAGCAGAAACCACTGGGGCCGCATGGCTGTGTCCTTAGATGGTACCCAGGTTGACCCAGAGACAGGAACCGAGCTGTTTGGCCTGCACTCGCAATGCTGAGATGGGGCGGATTGTCCCTCAAGAGACATCGTTTTAGAAGAGAGGGAGAGCTGGGCAGGTGTCCCCAGTTCCCCCAGTACCAAGGGTGTGCCATGATGAGATAGTTCCCACTTCCTGCAAGTGCTTTCCTAAGCCCCTGTTCTCCTGGGTCCTTGGCTCTGTGCTGGGGACTGTGGACCTAGTTTCTGAAATACTCTGCTTTTTAAAAAATTGGTGGATCATGTTGTTGCTGCAAGGTGTGCTCTGGCTGCCTCCTGTGTGTAAAAAGTAGGGAGCCCACAGATCCCTCTTCTCTTCGCTATTTCTGTCTCTGGCACTCCAAGCAGGGCTGGCTCCACTGGGCCAATACTCTTTAGAATAGCTGAGTTTCCCATGGGTCTGGCAGGGAGACCCTCCAGACTTAAAGGCCATGCTTGTGCTTTCTGTTCCAGACAAGCATCTGATAGTTAGCCACCCTCCTCTGCAGCTGGGAGGTTGCTGGGCCCAACACACCACTCTGACCGGAACTTCAGGGTGGCTTCCTGTGTTGGGCATCACTTGCCTGAATTTGCTCACAGGGCACAAGGTCCCTTCTCCAACCTGCATCCCTGTGCTTTTGAGAGAATCCACACAACACTCTGAGTGTTCTTCCTGGAAATGGTGTGCCTCAGGGCCCTGTTCTTCCGGCCTCCACTGACAGTCCCCTAGTCAGCTTCTTACCTCATTGCTGCTCAGCCTTTTGTTTGTGCCCATGTTGTCACTTTCCGTGATGCGAGAGCCTCTCCTCCCATGCCCATGTCTGTGTCAGTGGCCTCTGCTACAGGAAAATGGACCCCAACCTCAGCAGCCAACCAGCAGGCTGGGCTGTTTGTCTCTGACTCACGAGTGCCCTCATAGCCAGCAGTGCCCAAAGGACCCTGCTCACAGCCTGAGCTCAACTTCCCTTCGCCTGGCCACATGGGGCTCTAACCAGTTCCTTTTCCACATTTCCAGGGAAGTAAATGTGCTGGACTCAGCTGGACAGCATCCACATGCGCCCAGCCATGTCCTACCTCAGCACCATGTCTGTTTAGGTTTCTGTGGCCTGAAGAGGAGTGTAAGAGACTGGAAGGCCCTGGAGGAGCAGCTGGGGTTATGAGTGGGGCTGGGAGACCAGTGGGAGTTGATGGAGCTGGGCTCTGAGACCAGCATGGCTGGGAGCCACAAAGTCACCCCCTAATTCCCGCCCTTGGGTCCATGCAAAGGAGACTGAGAGAAGGGCCTGTTGTAGACGCAGGTGCACCACAGATGCAGATGGGGTGCACATGTGTGTAACCTGCATCCTGCGGAGCAGAACGAGGGCGTGTGCTGGGTCGGAGCAGAGTGGGGTTTGTGTGGTAGGGAGGACACTGCCCAAGGCTGGCAGGCTACTAGAGGACAGGAACACCGATCTGCGATGCTGTCTGGCAGGGAACAGAACACTGGGCTGGCATGGCCAAGTTGCAAAGGAAACAGGACATAGGGACCAAATCTGTGTCCCTGCTTGGGACTAGGGGGACAGGTGAGAAAGGCGGTATGCATGGAGGCAGGGACAGGGAACCAAGCAATCATGGTGACAGGGAGGTGGGAATCCCTGGCCACTGGACCCCCTCTCTTCTAAAGACTCCAGGTTCTATCCTTCTCTGGTCTATGGCTCCCCCAGGCCAGGTTTTCTTTTATGTTGGCCCAGGTTGCATGACTTGCAGTTCATGGCTCTGTTTTCCCTGTGCACCTGCAAGACTGCCTCTTCAAGAAAGCAGAGACTTGGAAACACCACCGGGGCTGGTGTCTGGCCCAGCAGTAACCCCTCTGTTGAGATACCCACGTCCCATGTTGGAGTTCCTGATTGGTTCCAACTGCAGTTCCTCACTCCAGCTTCCAGCTGGTGCACATACAGGGAGGCAGTGGTGATGGTTCAAGTGGGCGGCTCCCTGCCACCACATGGGAGACTTAAATGGAACTGCTGGCTCCTGGCTTAGGCCTGGCCCGGCCCTCGTTGTAAGGAATTTGAGGAGGGCAGCAGTGTGTGAAAGATCTGTCCCTCACCGTCTCCCAAGTAAATCAAGATATAAAAACAAAACTATGGCCGAACACATCAGTACAACACTAGACGGGGAAACTCCAGAAGAGAAGGCAGAATCAAACAAGAGGTCTTGGACATCGAAGGAGAACTGACAGAGGGGACAGTCCCTCTGAGGAGTGAACAGCAAGAAAAAAGGCAGGTGGCCTTCACGCTGCTTTGTTCTAAGAGTGGGAGCAGGGGCGGGGTGGCTGTGGTTCCCTGACCCAGGCAGACCCAGCTCTCCTGTTTTCAGGAAAACCTAGTCCCTGATAAGACCAGTCTGCTTCCTTGGACTTTGGGTTTGACTGTGTGTCACTTAGCATGAGTGACTGTTTTGTTTTGCTCTGGTCTGCTGTGGCTGAGTGTGGGAGCTCCATCTAGAACAATGACCTTCTTCATCTTGGGGAAAATTCCAGAAGGTGAAGCCCAAAGGGGAGGAAGCAGGAGACAGGAGGGTCCTGGGAGTGTTGATGGCAGAGCCGGGGCAGCCTGTGCAGGAAGAGAGGCACTTGGCCTTCACCTTGGCCCTGAGGAGATGACTGTAGGAAGGTGAACACCAGGGACAGGGCAGCAGCCAGGGACTCTTCCAGAGCTGAAGGGAGCATCCCTTACCCAAGGAAGAAGTACCAAATGTTCCCTTCACCAAATGCCACACCCCCTCTGCCTGCACAACAAAGGGCAGCCCCCAGCACACATATATCAACACACACACACACCATACACCCATACACATACCATATACATATACACCATACACACACATACACACCACACACACAAACACACCATAATACACACATACGCACCACACAAACATACTCACACTCACATATACACCACACACACACTGTCACACACAGGTGACACTGACAGCTCTCACTCACCACCGTAGCACTTGACTGTACTTGGCCATGGCTGTCCTAAGAGGATCCCAGAATTCCTCCAAGGGACACAGCAGCTCTGGTGTTGGGAAAACGCCTTAGTGGATCTTTATGTAGAGAAAGGCCCTGGGACTACTCTGGACAGGAGGGGAGGAGGCGAAGCTGATTGCGCTGCACAGCCAACCAGGGCTGGAGGATCCTCCTGTGAGGGGGATTTAACAAAGGGACCCCAGCAAGGAGGGAAAGGCACGGAGCAGGAGAAAGGCAGCCAGCGAGGGAGGACACGGGCTCTCCCACTGGCCCCTTCCTGTGCAGGCACCTGCTGGGCTCGGCTCTGGTTCTCCCCAGCACTGGGTCACTCACTGAGGTTCACGGAAAGGGGACATGGAGGGCTGGGGACGCCAAGACAGCTGATTGAGGTTGCAACTGTTCCACTCCCAGCTCTGCACACGTGATTGTGCCCAGCATCCTGGTGTCTCCTCAGCGCTTCTGAGAGGCTGCCTGGGCACAATGGCATGGAGGTGAGGTCACCAACAGAGTCCCCACCCAGGAGTCCACTTTCCTCTGTGCTGAATCTGCAAGGTCACCTGGCTGCCCCACCTCACCAAGCCAGTGGCCCCGGGGATGCCTTCTGGCGGCACATCTCCACTGCTCAGGAATGTGATCCGAGTCCTGCCTGAAGCTAGGTACCTGCCGTGCCACGTCTGTCCTTGAGCCAGAGATGACCTGGAATTCTCTGAAACTCAACGGCTCCCAGTGCCCTGCCTGGAGATGCAGAGCAAGAGAGAGAAGCAGGATGAGATGGGAGGAGCAGGACAGGAGGCAGGAGGAAACAGCCCTCACGTGTTCTGTGTTCCGTGTTTCGCACACTGAGGCGCTTGCAGGACAGACCTCAGAGGCAGCGTCCTCACTGACACACACACGGGTCTGGAGTGGCAGAGTCATATTGTTGTGAGCTGAATGTTAGATAATTGCTGACCACCATTAGAAGAAGAATATCAGCAGGTTGTAAAAAGTTGTACAGAGACTTTATTGGGGATCACTCCCGGGCACTCTCCATGCAGCAAGGAAAGAGAGCAGAAAGGGCGAGTGGGGGAACGTGTGACGTTTGGTAATAGTAAAATAGGCAACAAAGTCGTTCTGCTTCCTCCTGAGGAGGGTCACAGTCCTTATGCAAGGTCTGGAAGAGTCCCCATGGTCACCGGAGTATATGGGTACAGTAGCATGTGGTTGAAAGTGACCCATGAGGCTTTGTGAACTTTTTCCTGGATGAACCTTAGGACACAAGGGGTGACCATTTATAAGAGGCCTACAACCACCAGTGGAGTGAGCACTGGGAGGAGCCATGACAGGAGGGGGAATCCTGAGTCCGGAGTTGTCACCAGAGCTTTGTAATATGTTGAGCCTGTTGTGTACTGATTGTCAATTTTTAATGCTGGTTCCCAGCACCCTGGATTTATTGATATAGTAACAGCATTTTTCCTGTAAGGATATGCAGGTTCTCCCTTTACTTGTGGTTAGGAGATTCAGTGCCCATTGGTTTTATAGGCATACTTCTGCCAGTGATGTGACCTGTCATTGTAGGGATACCAGGGATTGGGGCAAGACTCCCAAGGCCTGGTTAAGGTCCACCTGAAGTTGTTGGACCTGAACGATAGAGTGTTCCAGTGCTCTGGCACTGAGACCCATCACCAATATTGAGGCTATAATGGACATTCCGACCCAGAGAGGGATGAAAATTGCTCATTTTACTCTTTCCAACCCTTGGGGGCTGAACGCTCCCAGTTCCGCGTCTGATCAAGACAGTAGGGTGAGTTGGAGAGTTGATAGGACTGGGGGAGTGGCTGGTATGTTTAGGTTCAATCTGTTGAATCAGAGTGTTTTCCTGGTTTTGGATAGTCTGAGTGAGATTTTGAAGGGAATGGAAGGAGGTGGGGTCCTCAAGGTCCTTGAAATCTAAATAGTCTGGCCCAGTGCCTCTAGAAAATCCCCCTGTCTGTCCCTGGGCCCAGTGAGGATGGTCTGGATCTTGAATGATAAAGGAGAAATTAAATAGCATATAATAACACATGTCCTTTGCTGGCCAATATGATAGGAAGGGCTTGTGTTTTGCCCATGATGTATCAGAGAGAGAATGTGGTATTACACGGTTGGTCAGTAGTATGTTGCACCGCATGACACAAGACCTCCAGGGGCAGTCATAATTTTGGGGCTATTGATCTCTGCTTGCCGGGTTTGTTTCTTGATATGCAAGACAAATGACATAGTCCCTGGGCCCACCCTCAAACGAGTATCAGAGTGGCAAGCAAAGTCAGGTGATCTATAAGGAACAACTAAAGGCTCCTGGCAGGGTAAGGGGCAGTCCTGAGCAGACAAAGTTTGAGTATTGGTGCTTCCCCAGCTTGTATAGGTTTGTTGGACAATGAATCTCTATATAAGGGTCTGTCTAGTCAATGGGAGGTGGAGTAGTGGAAACTTCTAGTGGAAAGGGAAGGAGGAGCATCCTGGCATTTAAAGGTTAGTTTGGTGGGGCACGTCTGCTGAACTTTGCGCTTGAACAGAGCAGGATTTTGTAAGGGTTTTTGAGAAGAATCAAGTCTCCCGGTTGGAGAGGGAAGGCGTTAGGGGTTCGCTGGTGAGTTCAGATCAAGACTGGGAAAGCACAGGTCTGAGTGTTCTCAGAGAAACTCATGAATGAGAGTTAGTTTAGGTAAATAGTTCAGCAGGGGAGGAGCTATTATGGGCAACTGGTGAATAACCAGGATGGGTCGACAATACATAAGCTCAAAGGGGCTCAATCCAAGCGACCTGTGAGGGGCCCAGGGAAGTAGGTCAACCCAAAAGGACCAGAGTTCCAGGGATAATTTGGTGAGTTGGTCAGCATGGGAGCCATTGGCATTTGAGTAGTGAGGCACCTTGCGGTAGGACCACCCTTGTTGCCCTGGGCCCCTGGGTCTATAGAGGACTGGTGTCCCTGGCAATGTATACCACCACCTGTGCCAGGAGGGAAAGAGCCTGGGGAAGTTTGTTGACTTAAGGAGGCATTAGTGATGTGAGTGCCCTTAGTAGTGAGGAATCCCCTCTCCTACTTGATGGCTGAATGTGAGTGGGCAGTGAGGAAAGCATATTTGGAATCGATGGCAAACGTTGACCCGTTTTGCCTGGGCCAGCGTCAATGTCCGGATAAGTGCATAAAGTACAGCCCTCTGAGAAATGGTTCCTTGGGGGAGGAACTGTACCTCAAGGACAGAGCTCAAGGATACCACCGCATAGGCCACACGGCAATGCCCCTCGGATCCCTACACTGAACTGCCAGCCATGGAGAGTGTGAGATCAGGAGATGAAAGAGGTTAGTCCTGTGAGCCATCACTATGTGACAGATAAAAATCAATAAACTGGGGGCAGGAATGTGAAGCCAAAGGTTCCGTGGGAGTCAAGAGGAGAGAGGCAGGATTGAGTGGCGGAGACAGGGAGAGGGTGATATCCAGGTTTTCAGTAGGTGTATGTCCTGGCTCCGGGAGGGGCTAAGTAGTGGAAGAGTTTTAGTTCCCAAAAGATCCTTGAGATGCTGGGCTGAAAACACAGTGATGAGTAACTGAAGGGTTAATTTTAGAGCTTCCTTTGTTAGAAGGGCTGCCGATGCTAATGCCCTTACACATGCTGGCCAGCCACTGGCCGTAAGGCCCAGTTGTTTGTATAAATAGGCTACTGGCTGGTGAGTTGCACATCTCCTGGGACCCAGTAAGCCCACAGCAATTCCCCACTGTTCCTCTGTAAAGAGGTGGAAAGGTCATCAGGGATTGGAGAGGGAGAGAACAGGTAAGGAGGCCTTTGAGTCCTGTAGGAGGTTGAAGTCCCGTGCCACTTCCTTAGGAGAAGTTAGGGGTCCCTTGGGGGTTTCTTCGGCTGCCTGATAAAGAAGCCCGGCCAACACTGCAAAGTCAGGAATCCAATGTTGGAAAAAAAAACCTACTAGTCCCAGAAAGGAAAGAATAGAGTCAGCATCCATGAGTGGCTGAAGTTCTTTAAGTTTTGTAAAGGACTTTTGTCCATGTTGGAGGAGGACCCCCAGTTATGTGACTTATGGGGCAGAAAACTGTGCTTTAGATGGGGAGACCCCATATCCCTTGTTTCCCAGAAAGTTTAGTAGCCAGTCATGGAGGTGCGTGAGGCCTCCAGGGAAGGGCAGCACAGGAGAAGATCGTCCTTGTGTTGTAATAAAACAGAGCTGTCCTGGTCATATGTCAAGAGCTCTTTGGCCAGTGCTTGGCCAAAAAGATGAGGGCTCAGAACCCCTTTGGTAAGACAGTCCATATAAGTTGTCATGATTGGCCAGAGTCTGGGTCCTCCCATGTGCAGGCGAATAGGTGATAAGAACTCTAGTGAGGGGGGGTGGTGAAAAAAGCATCTTGAGATCTAGGACTGTAAAATGAGTGGTGTTGGGAGTACACTGGGAGAGTAGGGCGTAAGGGTTAGGGACTGCCAGGTGAATAGGAATGACTGCAGTGTTTATGAGGCAGAGATCTTGAACTAGGCGATAAGCTCCCAAAGGCTTGTGAACAGGAAAGATAAGTTGTTGCTGCAGGGAGAGTTAGTGGGTATAAGAACTTCCTGATACAATAATTGGTGGACAATGGGCTTATGGCCTCGTCTGTGGTCCGTTGTGGTCTGTGTCGTAGGGAACACCCAGCTTGAGAGATATCTGAACAGGATCATGGTGGGTAGTTACAACTGCTGTGGTGGTGTCCCAAACCCAGGGGTCAACCTTGAAAGAAGGAAGGGGCAGTGACTCATCTGACTGGCTACACTCCGGTAAAGAGAGGAGTGACGTTAACAGGGGCTGTGTCCTGAACAGGTGCCCAATGTGGACAAAATGTCATGTCCCAACGAAGCAGTGGGGCAGGGGATGACCAGGAAATAATGGGTGAAAGGTATTTCATTGAGGGAGCATGGCAAGTGGCTTGTCTGCAAGGGTTTAGACAGAGTTCCATCAATACCCATAACCGAGATCTGGGAAGGATACGTATGGCTGGGGTGGGCAGGCAGCACAGAGCAGGTAGCCCCCATATCCACCAGGAAATTGATGGCCTTAGCTGCTACCTCAATTGAGACCTGGGGTTCAGCCAGGATGATGGGGGTGTCCATCTCAAAGCCCCACTAATCCTCAGCCAGTCCCAAGAGTTTGGAGGTCAGTGGAGTTCGTAGGATTGTTCTGGAGGGGGTGCAGTGTTCCGTCAGACCACCAAACCCCCCACATTAGGCAATCCGATCCCCAGTGACCCAGTCGTCTGCAGGGTGGACATGGCTTGGTAGGTTTGCAAGGGGCTGGGCAAAAGTGAGACCAGTGCCCCTCCTGCTCACATTTAAAGTAGGTTCCTGACGGTGCCTGGGTCCCACGTGGTGTTGTAGGCTGTAGAGCCACCACCAGTGCATGGGACAGGAGAGTCGGCTTCCTCTGCAACTTTGCCTGCCTTGCCTGTTCAGCTGTCTCCTCATGAGTGTTGTATACTTTAAATGCCATTCTCGTCAGATCTTGTATAGGCGTCTGAGGACCCTCCTTTGCTCGTTTGAGCTTTTTCTGAATATCTGGGGCAGACTGGGAAATAAAGTGAGTTGCCAGGACCACAGTCCCTGAGGGAGATTCCAGGTCTAACTTAGTGTATTTAATAAGAGCCTCAGTCAACCTGTTTAGAAACAGTGCCGGATTTTCATAAGAGTCCTGTGTGACCTGCAGTTTATCAAAGTTGGCCACCTTATTAAAGACTGCCTGCATGCCCTCCAGGAGGTGCTGGACCATGCGGGCCACATTGTGGCAGCCCTGTTAACCATCTTGGTATTCCCAGTTTGGGGGCACTGCCTGAGCCCCTGGTAGGAGGATCTGGTCAGTAAGGTACGCTGACGGTGCACATGGTCCCTGGCCACCTGCAGGGTGTGAACCCATTCCTCGGAGGCTGAGGAAATGAAGATGACGTGAATGCCCTGCCAGGTTAAGTTGTAAGCCTGGGAAAGGTATCAAAACTCCTTGGTATATATTTCCAAATCAGCACAGTAGAAACCTAAACGCTTTTCAATTTGGGAGAGATCCTAGATGGAGAAAGGGACATGAACCTGAACTATGCCCTCTGCTCCAACCATTTCACGAAGGGGACGCAGGCGGACCTGTGAACTGACCACCTGTAAAGATAGGCTCGTCTGAGATCTGCTTTGAGCACTGTAGGTGAGGTGGGGGAGGGGGTATCTGGGCAGCAGTAGGAAGAGTAGGAGGAGAAATAGGAAGAAAAGGAGGGGGAGGGCAGAGGAGTCCATGTGACCAGGAGTGGGTGCTGACTATGAAGTTAAAGATGACATCTGACCTGGAGGTGGCACTGGTGGGGTAGGAATACAAATAGGTGGGTTTGAAGATGGCACCAGCAGGTCCATGTGACCTCGATTTGGCACCAGAGGACTGGGGGAGGAAGTGGGAGGTGGGGAAAATGGCACTGGTGAGGAGGTCAAAGATGGTGTCTATTCCAGAGGCGGCATCTGCGGATAAAGAATGGAAGGGGTGGGTCTAAAGATGGCGCTGGCAGGCTGAAAGCAGAAGTGGGGGGAGAAATGGCGTCTGGGTTAATAGGAGGAGGAGGGACCAAGGGTGAAGATGAAGGCAGAAGAGGAGAAGTGGGAGTGGGAGGAAGTCCCAGGAGTTCAGGTGGCTCAGAGAAGGTATGATCAGGTGGAGGATCTGGTGAGTCCTTAGAGGGTCAGGAAAGTTTGGCCTTAGCCAGAAGGACACAGGAAACAGAACAGGAGGAACACACGGAGGGGCGGGAGCAAAGATCCCCAAAAGCCTGTACACATGGCACTTTGGACCACTTGCCTTGCAGCAACAGAAATTAACCAAATCTGTGAAGACACTGAAATCAAAGGTGTCCTCCGCCAGCCATTTGGAGTCATTGTCTAGAAGGTATTATGGCCAGGCCACGGTCGAGAAAAAGGTAAGGTGTTTGCTGCATAGGCCTAAGTCCTGACCTAGACCCAAAGTTTTGAAGTTGGTCTTGGGGTCCTAGGTTCAGGACTCAGCATTGCCAGTCCTGTCCAGGCAGAGTGCCTCACAGCTATTCTGGATACGAAGAAGGCATCCCCAGCTCCAGATCTGGACTAGGAGGGAATCTGGTTCCTGGTTGGGGAGGATGGGTCAGTGAAAGGGACGTCTCCTGACTCACCGAGGGCCCAGGAATTGGAGGACCAATATGCACGTGATTTGGACGGTCCAGAGGAAGAGGACTGTTTGGGAAGAGGGGCTTACCTCATGTCTGTAGTTCTGCAGCAGGCAAGGGCCTCAGGGGCCACTGGCTTGGAGACAAGAAGGGTAGGGGGATATCTCATACCCGTGGGTGGGGAGATTTACGACCCCTCCTGGGTTTCGGCACCAAATTGCCAACTACCCTTAAAAGAATAGTATCAGTACGTTGTAAAAAGTTGTAGAGACTTTATTGGGGATCACTCCCAGGCTCACTCTGTGGGCAGCAAGGAAAGAGGTAAGGGAGCAGAAAAGGGCAAGCTGGGGAACATGTTAGGTTTTACTACCGCTCAACACAGATGCTGACACAGGCTCTGCTTGAGTCCTACTTAGGTAAGGAATGTCTGCCTAAGTTTATCATTGGCCAGCTCCCTGTCCAAGGGGTTTGATTAGCTTGGTGACATGAATGGGTCCTGCAGCCCTTTCCCGTTCTGGACTGAGGTTTGAGTGGCATGTCGGGTCTAGAGTAAGCCTGGCTCCCCTCCTGCACCTGCGGCAGCAATCACAGAATGTGGACAGATTCCAAGGTCCATACAGCCCCTGAGTGCGACCTGGAGAGAGTCTGGCAGAAAGAAGAGGAGGGAGGGCCTCAGGTGCAGGGCAATGGGAACAAAGACGCCAAGGTCCAACCACTCAGATAGTCTGGCCAGCATATGGAAGACAGAACAAGGTTTGGACCCCTGGAAGCACAGAGCAGGGCCACCTCTGCATGAGTGGCTGAGTCCAGGCACTGGGCAAGTGACTGGTGACAGGGACCCACCCATGGAGCTAACAAACCTAGATGTGCAACCCCATGGCCCTGGACCAACAAGAGAGCAGACGCAGTGAATGACAGCTGAAGCTGCTGTAGCAACAGTCTCCTTTGAAACGTCACAGACAGAAACTGATGCTTCTGCACCCCCATATGAAGCCATACTGAGGGTCACTGAGTGAGATCTGTGTTTCAGAGACAAGACACTATTCAGGCACACCCTCCTCACACCAACAGCCTTTTCATTCATTGTTTCTCAAGAGCTGGAAGCTCTCAGAGAATGGACTTGTTTCTTGGCTGGGATCCAGGGCAGACAAGCAAGGCTCAGCTCAGCGCTCCTACTCTCCCTCGGGGAGGTCAGACTGGAGGGCATTGCTTCTTCCTGGACCTCAGAACCAGAACCAGTGGCCTGGATTTTTCTGAAAGTGCACCCTTGCTTCACTTCCTCCTCCCCATTCTTCCCCCTCCCATCATGATTCTGGTTCCTCCTCCCCCTCCTGCGTCCCCCCTCCCCTGTGTCTGTCACAGTGGCATTTTCAACACAGATGGTTCACAGCAGAAGCCTCCTCTGAGGCTGTGCAATTTTGATAAAGACATACAAAATCTCAGGGAGTCTGAACTTGGCCTTGCTCTAGTGCCTAATGGTCACACAGGTGGCATATCTTGGCCAGTGGCTAGAACAGATGGGATGAGGGGAGGGAAGGGGGGAAATGACCATACCAACTGGGGAGAGCTCTGGCACCAATGGAACCTAAAACTGTTGCAGCCAGGTCCAGCACAGTAGCCTAGTGACTAAAGTCCTCACCTTGCATGCAACAGGATTGCATATGGGCACTGGTTCGTGTCCGGGCTTCTGCATTTCGATCCAGCTCCCCACTTGTGGCCTGGGAAAACAACAGAGGATGGTCCAGGGTCTTGGGACCCTGTAGCCACATGGGAGACCCGGAAGAAAACTCTTGGCTCATGATACCAGACCATCTCACCTCCGGCTGTTGTGGCCACTTGGGGACTGAACCAGTGGATGGAAGATCTTCCTGTCTCTCCTCCTTTCTGTATATTTGCTTTTCCAATAAAAATAAATAAATCTTTTAAAAAAAATACTCCTCCTCCAGACCTGTCCTACAACTGATACTGAAGGATGTTCTCGCAATAGAATAAAATAAATAGCACCTAGCAAAACCAAAGGAAAACATGGAGAGCCTCACAATAAAACAAAAGAAAACTAAATCAAACAATGAACAACCCATTATGAAAATGACAGGACTAAATCACTGCTTATCGATATTATCCCTGAATGTAAATGGCTAAATTAATCAATCAAGCATCACTGATCAGCAGACTGGATCTAAAAAACAAAATCCAATTACCCTGCCTACGGAAGACACATCTCACCAACAAAGACAAGTGGAAACTAAAAGTGAAAGGATGGGAAAAGATATTTCAGGCTAATGGAAAAGAAAAATGAGCTAGTATAGCCACTCGTATATCAGATAATACGGATGACGTGAAAAGCAGCAGAAGAGGAAGGACACATAATGACCAAGGGATCCATTCAGCAAGATCACCTTACAAGTTCCTTAGATGTCTACTTTACACCTCTAATTTTATAGGGCTTTTCTCTAGTAGTCTGGCTAAAAGTGTTTCATTAATCTTAAAAAATTACTTTCTTGATGCATATTGTTGTTTTTTAGTTGTAATTCCATTTATTTTTGCTGTGGACTTTTTCATTTTTTGCTTCGTGTTTTTTTTTCATTAAGTTCTTGAGATGCATTATTCATTTATTTAGATTTTTTGTAAGCACCTATTACAGATGTCCCTCTCAGTAGTGTTTTTGCTACGTCTCATGGATTTTGATATTTTTGGTTTTATTTTAATTTCTTCAAAAAGTTTTTCTTATTAATTTCTTCAGTGACACATAGGTCATATAGTAGCATTTTCTTCAAGAGGTTTTTGATTTTCATTTCTTCAGTGACACACTGGTCACTGTTATTTAACTTCATGTTGTTATAAATTTCTTATTTTTTCTATTGTTGATTCTGTTCTATGGCTTTTCATTCAAGAGGATGTGTATTAACTGTGATAGAGACTATCACATTCACAAGTGAAGACACAATGCAATAGGTGTCTCTACTTCCAAATGAAAGCTGGACTCCCAACAGAACTACTGGGTTTTGACAACAGGCTGCTGGACTCTGCCACTGTTCACGCCTACAATGTCAGACAAGCTTAGACAGCGGAACGACGGACTTACGACTTGGAGGACTGTACTACTGCATTAGTATAGGACGAGTCAGTGAGAGGAGCAGATCTGGGGAGGGGAAATGCCAGAGCCTATGGAAGATATGAAAAAAAAATGGGGTCTCAGGATTTTAAACATTGAATAAATGTGGGCCTAGAGAGGTAGCCTAGTGGTTAAATCCCCACTTTGCACGTTCCAGAATCCCATATGGATAGTGGTTTGTGTCCCAGCTGCTCCACTTCCCATCCAGGTCCCACTAGAGGATGGCCTGAGGCCTTGGGACCTTGTACCTGCATGGGAGACTTGGAAGAGGCTCCTGGCTTTGGCTGTTGCAGCCCCTTGGGGGATGAACCAGCGGAGGGAAGATGGTTCTGTCTCTCCTTACCTCTGTGTATCTGCCTTCCCAATTAATTTTTTTTTAAATCAAATTAACATGATACTAGGGGAAATACATTATATTCTTGTCCTTCCTCGACCTCACCCCTCATTTCATTTTCTGACCTGGTTTGACATTTGGGAGGCACTGATCCTAACTGCCAGCCACCCGGTGGCAGTGCTGGGACCTAAGCTGGTGACCTGGGCGGCTTCCTGCCTCAAGTTTCCAGCTGGTGTTGGAGGCTGGGAATACCAGCAGCTGTGGAGAATATGTGTCACCTACCCTGACTCACAGGAAGCTCACAGCCCGATCGAGCTGACGGCCATGGAGGAATCTAAGGCGAGCTCACTTTCCAGTGGGAGCTCAGCATGTGCAGGGTGGATGCGCTGCCCTGCCACGGGTCAAGCCAGCAGTGCTACAAAGGATGACTCTGCGTGGCAACGCGGCCATCCTGGGCAGATCCGGCTGTTTCCCCAAGTGGCTTTCAGGTGAGGATCCTCCACATTCATAACCTTCCCTGTCCAGGCTTGACCCCTGGCAGCTGGAGTCCCAGCTCAGCTCTCCCTGCCTCCGGGTCACTCCTTCCTCTGTGCTTGGTCAGGCTGAGCCGGAGGGAGCTCCCATCAGAAAACAAACCACACACTGCTTCTGCAAGCTTTGACCTTTAATGAACTGTGGTGTCTGCCCACCAGCTGCTTCTGTGCGCATTCTGGGACAAACAGCCACACCTTGGACATCTCCCCCAACTGTCGTGGCAGCCTCGCTGACTGCATCAGCAATGTAAGCGTCGTCAGCTCCGTGGGTGACAGACCATCTTACAGAATTATTCAACAACAAAACCACAGCATATTTTACAAGGATGCCTTTTTACAGTACAGTCTTCTAAAAATTTATGCTCAGCTTACTTATAAATAATTTTAAATCCATTAAAATAATATAATACTAATCTGCAGTCCATACCTCTCCTGGAGTAAATACGAAAGGTACAACTTTTATCTGTGCCCAGAGGGCTAGTCAACAGGCGTTGGGGTGGATGGACTGCGAGGTCGGGCCAGGTGGGCCTCAGCGCAGTCTCAACCAGAACACCAGCTCCACAATCTTCAGTTCACTGCTTGGGAACAGTTCAAGAGAAAAGTGGTTCAGATTATTCCAGTGGTCTACAACGACAGCAGACTCCTACAACCAGGAGCCCAGGGCTGTGGAGTGCGCACAGCAGGGTGGACAGAAGGAAGGAGGCGTGAAGAACACTGTCGGAATTCTCTCAACTCTGCACCCGTCCTGAGAATCCCTTCTCAAGCTCAGGAAGTGCCGGGGAAGGGAGCACTTTGGTCGGTCACAGTGAAGACACAGCTGACACCTGCAGGGCAGGCTCTGACTCTGGATGCAGGCCCTTCCACCGCTCCTGTGTCTCCTTGGATGTTCTAACAGAATAGCAAAGCGATTTAAACGGCAGGAAGAACTCTGCAGACTAAACACGTTACCTCCCAGATGCTTGCTTTGATGGGACCACGAGGCCCGAGACCGGCAGGCCCGCAAATACAGCACTGCCCCTGTTGCTGGGACACCAAAAAGCCAAGAAGAAACAGGAAGCCACAAATGTGACACATATTAGGGCCAAAAATCTCAACCTAAGTGTAACAGTGTCACCTTGGTGACAACTGGGACAAGTTCTGGTGTTTCAGCTTCTCCATGTCTGCCAGCTCAGAGAAGACTGGCTTATTCTGCCTCAGAGGGAGAGCTACCCCTGCGGACCCTCCCCCCCTTTCTCCTGCCTTCCCAAACGACTAAAAAAGTCCACAAGTCTACTAAAGGAGAAAACAATAGTTTTTATTTAGTTTTAATCCAAAATCAGGTTTTAGGTCCCTGAGCAAAATTATAAAGTCTCTTAACATCCATCACCTAGTTTTCTATAAAGTGACCTATAGTATAGTAAGTAGTTTTTAAACGGCCAAAGCCACGCACATTTACAAGGGAGAACCAAGTGCCAGGATGTTCTTCGGGCCATTCCTGGGGGCTGGCAAAGCACCCTGCAAGGGTGACGCCTCTTTCAACAGTGCTTTAGTAACACCGTGCAGTAAGTGGGGAGCAGCAGTGCCTGAGAGTGCTCCCCTGTCCCCACAATGCTGACCACAGCTGGGTGGGGGTCCTCTAGGAGAGGCCCTCCCCACAAGGGGCTCTGGGAACACCAGGGCAGGATGGCAGGTGTTCGTGTGGCGTAAGCCCATCTCTGCTGCAGGAGCCTCACCGTCTGCAGACTGGGCAGAGAGGGAGCCCGGCCAGGAGAAGCCAGGCCACTGCTTGCAGCTGCCATTCAGAGGGACTCAGACGCGCCAAGCAGCACAGGAGGCTCAGTGCTGGGGACCAGGGGCCTCTGTCCTAACACAAGACTGAGCATCCCCTAACTTCTAACAGGCAAGGACAGGAAGGGCAAAAAAGAGGCTAGACGGCACAGGCTCTTATTTAGGAGTGCGTGTGGCCATTACACAGATGTATTTAGTGACTGTATGAATCAACATTTTATGGACTTCTCTGAAGGGCATTATGTTTCATTTTTCAGATATCATAAATAGCAAAAGCAGATGTCCAGTGCCACAAATGCCAAGATGCTTAAAGTATTCTTGTAACTTAGGTGACCAATGGCAGTGACAAAGATGGCTTCACTTTTTTTCTTTCCAGCCCAGTCACAGCCCCTCATCTGTGGGAAGAAACTGCACGAGGAAGGAGGGAAGCGGAGGTTAAAAAGAAATGTGCATCCTATACATATATATATATATATTTACAGTAAACTTCAGTCACTGAATATTAACAAAAATAGCTTCAAGTCATCCTTGATTTTTTGTCATCTATTTAATACTGATATTATGAGGAAAGAAGATAGAAGTTAGATAGATCATATTAAAAACATAACACGTTTTGGCAGCTCTCTAACACTTGTTCATGCAATGGTGTATGGGACTATTTGGGGAAGTGACAGAGGGTCACACTGTGTGGATCTGTGGTGGGCAGGGCCACCAGCAGGTGACTGGGCTCAGCAATGGAGGAAAGCTGGAGGACCAAGGGGGAGCCCTCCTGTGGAGGAACCCCTGGATCTGGCTGGAGCATGGCGCCGACGCTGTAGCCAGCACCCCGATAACACCTGAGCCCTGCTCACATGCCCAGTGCCTCCTGGACACAGCTGTTTGTTCGCTTTCTCCAGAATAGAACATGGATTGTTTTTCAAAAATCCTAAAATAGGGGACTTAGGTTTTTGTGTAAAACCCTGGGAAGAAGATAATTTTTTACTCCAGCTTCTAACCATCCCAAAGTGAACCCAATGCCTTGTGCATTCATGATTAACAAAGATTTCTGCATTTCCTTCAAATGTCAGAGACTGTCTCAGGCCCACAAAGGCCACTGTACTGACCCAGGCTCCGGATGGCTTGGTTTAGTGAGGCCTCAAGTCCCGGCAGCCACAGCAGCCTCAGGCCTTTCCCCTGTGCCACAGGGGTCTCAGCCACAGGCTCAGGCAGCAGGCAGGGCCCCGCGCAGGAGGGGCAGCTGCAGACGAGGGGATGGGACACACAGTCGCCACCTCACACCATGAACTCGTGACTCCCCAGGAGCGCTAACTGTGGAGTCGAACTGCAGTCGGGGTCCCCAGGCTTCCTGCGCCCAGATGTGACTGTCCCTTCTGGGGTCTCTTTGGTTTTCTGAGGTGAGTTTTTCACATTTTTTAATTTTTGCTTGCCCTTTTCAGGGTTGAAGGTTCCTCTGCTGATGAACTGAGGCCTGTCTTCCAGCACTCTGCTGGGGCTCGGGACTCCCTCCTGGGCCTCTCCAGCCGAGGCAGCTCGGTAGAAGGGAGATTTGGAATAAATCTGAAATCGTTTTCTGGTCCCGTGAGAGGATGCAGTGCTAGCTGGACAGGAAGGAACCGAGGAGTCCACTGAATCCACGGCTTCTGGTTGCGGCTTCTGCTGCTTTCGCAACTTGCTCGATGGACTGGGCTTGCCAGTGGCCTTCAGGGAGCCAATAAGGGCTGAGCTTCTCTCTGAACAAAAACCATGGCAGCACTGAGTAACAGCACCCTCTGCAGATGCCAATGCCGTAACAGAGGGCAGTAACTGCCCCCTCCCCTCCCCTGTCCACACATGCAGTCAACCATCAGGCATCACTGAGAAATCAGTGCCTGGCTGAGAAATCAGAAATCCCTGGCTGTTGTGCCCATTCCGCAGCTATCAAGGAAATCTGCTGTATGACATGTCACCCGGGGCAAGCACCAGTTTAAAGAGCTTGTCCCACAATGTGGTATAGCTGGTAAAGCTGCCTCCTGTGGTACCAGCATCCCCGTGGGCACCAACTGCTCCCTGCTAGTATCATGGGAAAGCAGAAGATGGTTCAAGTACTTGGGTCCCTGCACCTGAACCCATACGGAAGACCTGGAACAGCTCCTGGTTTTGGCCTGACCCAGCGTAGTCCCAGCACAACCATTTGGGGAGTGAACAAAGCACAAGAAAGGAAGTTCTTTCTCCTTTCTCTGTAAACTGTTTCAAGCCAATAAATAGAATATTTTTTTTCAATAAATAGGATCTTTAAGAAGAAATAAATAGCTCCTCCCACCCCTGGTCCCTCCTTGCAGCGGTACCATTGCTGCTTCCACCCTTAGGAAACGCTCCTAGGCCAGTTAGACAACATGTATGTGCTTACTGGGCGGTTTGTTTTGTGTGTGTGTAAAAAAACCCATTAAATTACAAACAATAGAAAACTCCATTACACTGAAGGGCTAGTCACAAAGAATGGGGATTTCCTAGGACTGTGGCACCTTTTCGTGTAAAGATCAGTGGTGTCTGGCACAGTGGTTGACAGATTGCTTGGGGTGCCCACCTGGGTCAGGTCCTCACTCTGCTTGATTCCAGCTTCTTGCTAACACACACTCCGTGCTCCTGTGTGGAAGCCCAGCTCCTGCCTCCTGTTTCTGACCTGGCCCAGCCCTGGCTGTTGTGTCCATTTGAACAAGAAAATGAGACTTCTCTATCTGCTTCTTAAATAAAATACATAAGTTTTAAACAAAAACAAAAGACAATATTTTAACTTGCGAATCTTCATGCCTCCATCGCAACACAAACCTGGAGCCTGCTCTTGGCCATGTGGCTCACCTGGCTTCTCAGAGAGGGCACCCTCAGCCTCCACATTCAAATTCTCTGAGCTGTCAGCAGTCCCGATGGAAGCCTCGGACTCGAGGGTTTCATCATCAGAGGCGCGGGGTTCCAGCACAAGCATCTCAAATGTCAGCTCCTCCCTGCCAGACACAAGAAAGCACTTGAGAGCAGGTGGGGGCACCAGTAACACAGGTAATGAGGGCTCATGTGCCAAGACAAGGGTGAAGGCTGAAGCTAAGGGGACTAATGGGTGACAAAAGACAGAACATTTAGGATCCCAGTAGGACTGAGCATGGAGTGAAGAAGAGAGGCCCTGCAGCCTGAGACCTTTCCCAACAAGCCAGCAGAGCCCCTTCCTCCTCTAGACCTCAGCTCCTCAGCCAGCTCACCTGAGGGCCCCTTCCATTCCGGCCCCTGCATGGTTGTCCTGGGGCTGGGCCAGCTGGCTACAGATCTCCACCTGCTCTGCCCTGACACAGGGAGGCCTGTGGATGAAGTCATACGCTGCTGGATTCGGTCTGGTCCCTTCAGCCATGGTATTCTCCATTCTTCTTTAACAAGTCCGCTCCCTGCCTGAGGCTTCTTCCTGGGACTGGCTCCCATTCTGCTCTTTCACTACTGCCTGACATCATCCCAACATGCTTCAAACTGATGCTAAGGTTCCTTTGTAGGCCGGTCACTAACACTGTTCCCACACTTCGGATAAGATCTTTCTTTAAATAGTGTATCACATTGTTTAATGTTTCATATGCTCCCATTAGAACAAAGTTCTCACATGAATGGTATAAACTATTTATGCAACAAGGCTAATTACCTTCAAATTAATACAAGAGAAAATAAAAAATGAAATCATAAGCTAGTAATTTGGAAAGATCAACAATATTTATTAAGGATTAATGAGAAAAACTGAGATGCGAGCTACCACTAACAAGAATGAAAGGAGGACATCACTATAGATTTTTTTTTCTTTGAATAGGAACTACGCTGGCACACTGGTGTAGTTAGCACAGAGTTCACATGGACCGGGCCCAGAATGCCCAACATCAATTGGCTGCTTTCCTTCCATGGCATAACACCAGTCAAGGACCAGGCAACCAGGCAGTTACCTACAGCTGAGGACGTTCTCCTCCAGCACTTCCTCTTCACTACACGTGAGATGCGAGGGCCATCCTCCTAAGGAGTCTCTCCCACTCCCTTCTGCAATGCCCCCCTGGCATCTCTGGGTCATGGCTTATGCTTCTCCCTTGCCATGGAAAGACTGTCTGGTCCTAGAGAATTTTCCTGTCCATCCTTCCATCCCTCCACTCCTCCAGATCAAAGTGAAGTCAGGGGCTCTGTCCAGAGTACTCCCATAGAAACCGTCAGTCCCTGGGCACACACTGCGCATCACGTTCACCACAGCCGAGCCTTGGCTGCTACCTAACTAGGCTCCAGGAACTCATGAACAAAGAACCCTTAAGATTTTTTTTTTAATTTAACTAATTGGCTAATTGCTTTTCTGAGAGGCAAAGAAACAGAGCTCCCATCATCTGGCCCACTAGCCAAATGCCCACAACAGCCAGGGCTGGGCTCAGGTGAAGCCAGGAGTTGGGAACTCAATCTGCGTATCACACATGCGTGGCAGGGTCCCAACCATCTGAGCCTTTACTGCTGCTTCCTGGGGTCTGCATGAACAGGAACTGGAGCCAAGAATCACACCCATGTCCTCTGACTGGGACACATCGCATTGCACCTGCTGCTACTGCCCATTCTTGGGAAAGATTCCATCTCAGTGTGGATATTTATATTCTTCCTGGCAGGTGGCCTGCAGCCTGTCAGGACACCATAGGTCAGCAGGCCCCAACTCAGACTGCCACTCTATGAAAACATCCTCATCCCACTCACCCTGCTCTCCCCTGGGAACAGACTGTGCCTGTCACCTTTATCTCCTTTTATCAACTGACAGAGTGTGTGATACACAGGGGCTATCTAATACACAGAAGGAAAGAAAGGATGGAAGGGAAGAAATGAAGAGATAGTCAGTGGCCCCTGTACTTCCTGACACTCACTTCTCCTTCTGCAGATTCTCAATCTGCTCTGTCAGTACTCGTTCCTCCTGCTGCATGGCCGCCTGCTGCTGCTCAGTGAGGTCAGTGTCCATGGCGGCCTCGCCACTCAGAGGCTCCTCTGGGACATCAGACATGGAAGGCAATCGAACCACCACAGGAGAGGATGGGCTCGGATAGTTTCCCCGGCGGATACGTCCCTTTCCCTAGGGGAGAAAAAACTCATGTCAGAAAGTCAATCAAGAAGCTGCCTGTGTTTCACATGATCCGTGAGGGCTAACAGGTAAACTTCCACCACATCAGGTGAATGCCAGGAATCAATGAGAACGCTCTGTGAGGCCTGGGGTAGTTAGATACCGTACACCCACATGCTTCAGTTAAAAACACTGGAAAATGGACACTTCAGTGGGTGACAGGTAAGAGCCCAGTGTAAGGGTGCTGGGGCGAGGTTCTTTTTTTAATACAAGCTACATACACTCTACACAGACACGACTGGTTAAGTTAAAATTAGAGCAAGAACGTAAGTTCTAAAGCCACACTAGCCACATTCCAAGTGTTTGGTTGCCACTGGCACCTCATGGCTTCCACAATGAACAAGGACAACAGAGCATCCAATTCCACAGAATGTTCTGGTGTTGGACAACAGTGCTCAATGACTTTGACCCTGGGATGAGGAAAGAACATGATGAGACCAAACATACAAACATCATGCTTGAAAGGAAAGCACTGCGCGTCAGCCAGGCAGGCCAGGGAGAGGCTCGGCCAGCGTCCCATGCCAATCCAGATTTCAAAAGAAGCAGCCCAAGTCTGAGAGAGCTCTGGACGGATCACAGCTGAAGCTGCAGCACGACAGCCTAGGGGCCCAGTCTCGCCCAGTGCCCATTTCTGCAAATGCAGTTCTTCTGGAACACACTCTGCTGCCTGTCCACAGCTGCTTCTGCAGGCAACAGCAAAGCCGGCTGCTGCAACAGAGACGCTGTAGTCTATAAACCTGAAATACGGACATTCTTGTGGAAAAGTCTGGCAACCCTGGGGCATAAAACGGAAGTTGGAATCCATAACCGTCCAAGGACGTGCTTGCAGGCTGGTAAAACCTCCCTGCCCGACACTGGGATCCAACCGTTTGCAGCCTATACAAGAGAGTGGGCCGAGATGTTAACAGCCCCTACAGCCACCACAGCTTAGCTTCAACACACAGGAATGGTCTAGGCAGCTGGATTCAAGTAATCCTCAACTGCCAACGCCTTGGGACCTGGGAAAAAGTACTTTATCTACTCTTTGGAAGAAATAGGCTCGCTGGGGCTCAAATCTTTTTATCGATAGTTTTTTCAAATACTATATCTGATGCCCAATCAAAGGTAACCTGGCAAAAAAGTAGACAAGACAAGGTAAATAACTAACACAGAAAATAGCATCCCACTAATCCCATACACTGTCGCCTTCAGGTAGACTGCAAAGAACCACACTGAAGGGGTGCAATCAGTGAACTAGAAGTTAGGTCAGACAAAGAATCCAGAATCTGGAAGAGGAGAGGAAGGCAAAATAGTGGATAACTTCAGAGATTTGAGAGGACACAATAAGATCTATTCTGTTTTCAAATAGAAAACCAGACAAATAGAAACAGGAAAACAAACAAACAAACAAAAAACCAGAAAAGCAGACAGTGGTCTTACAAGCCCTGCTGACAATTTACTGAGAAGGCATTTCCTGCAGCCAGTAAAAGACATTGAGCTGCTGCCATAGGAAAGTCTACAGTGTCTAAGGGCAGGGGTGCACAAGGTGGCGTCACAAGGGACTAAGGGCAGTGGTGCAGAAGGCGGCAGTCATGGGGGACCAAGGGCAGGGATTTCATTGGGTCTGACTGATCACTGTTTATTTTTATTTTATTTTTAATCCTATATGATGCTTTACACAGTTGATTAGGGTGGGAAGGATAAGGATCAAGGTAAAGTGGGTGTGAACACTCTCTCCAAGCTGTCCATTTCTTTTCCCTGTATCTGGGGGGAAGCAGAGAGTCAAGCGGAGAAGCCACACCCAGCCTTCCAACTACCCCAGCACCCAGGGATGGGGAACAGCCACGCAATGTCGACCCAGGGTCCTGATGTGGCATACACTCTGAGGGTTCTGCTGATCCAAGGAATGCTTGCAATGTCCATTGGCTGAAAGAGTCTACCTTAGAGTCGTCATTTGCCCAGATGTTTGCTGTCTTTGTTGGACTGGGATAGTTGTCTGATCTGTTCTGTTCTTCCTCTGCCATGGTAACAGATGTCTTCTGGAGACCCCAGTGGGCTGCCATAACCTCTCTGTGGATCTGGGCCAGCTGTACACTACTCTGCCTTTTCCACTGAAGAGGACCAGTTCTTGCAGGCGGACTCAAGGGCCCAGGCCAGGTGACCTCGGCCCTGCCAGGCCCTCCACTCTGGAACTTATGGTTCCAGGACCCACTGCCCCCAGACTGGCATGGCTCACCTCACCTTGGCATCAACCAGCAGGTGATTCAGCCTGGCTCAGTCCAGCCTGCCCGCAGTTCCAGCTCCTGATGGTGGGGCTGTAGCCTATCCCGGCCCAGACAGCCCCCTGTCCTGGCCCTTCCTGCACCCTGTCCTGGTCCTCAGCTCTGCCAGTGGCCCACCACTCAGACCTGACCCACATTGTATGTTGGCCAGTACTGTAACCTGGCCTGATGTGCACAGCTCCTTGACTTGGTTCTTACACTCACCTGCAGGGTCTGTGTCCTGACAAAGGCGTTCCCCAAGCTGCTCTAGCAGGTCACCTCCTTGTAACAGATCTTGTACACACTGCTGGGTCCTTGGTCCAGACTGACTTTGTCTACCTCCTGTCCTGGCAGGAACAGAGGGCTTGCCCAACCAGCGCATTACTGTTGGGTGTTGCAGCCCAGCCACACTTTGTCCACACCCAGACACAGCCCTCACGTGCTTCAGTGGGAGATGAGACCTAACCCAGCCGGTTCTACACCCACTCTGGCTCTAATGAATATAGTGTGTGCTGGAGTCTAGCCCAGTCTGGCATTCCCCAGACCCAGTCCCCACTCACACAGAGGGAGACTGCAACCATGTCCAGCCCAGTCCACTACCCCCATGCTGGCTCTTATATTCACTAGTGGAAATCCCAACCCAGCCGGGGTGTCCCGATAGCTTCCCAACAAGGCCTGTTCCCAGCCACAGATCTTGTACCTGGCAACAGAGACTGCTGTTCCACATGGGTAAGCCACACAAATTTTGCCCCCCGACCTAATAATATCATTTTCTAGGAATGATATTCTGACAAAAAAGCTTTATAATTTGATTTAGGTATAAAATAAATGATGAAACAGACCAGTGCATAGTAAGCTTCCTATACTATAATAAACATAATGGAAGTAAAATGCTTTAACATGGAACATCTAACTGAATATATTCTACTTGAGGGAATGCTCAAAAGGACCTAAATCTTCCATTTTCTCATATGGAGGTAGCCATGAAGTGAGAAGATGTCCCAATCACAAGGTGTAAGGCTTGGTTTCTTTTAAGTTGCCACAAGCTCATGAATGAGAAAGGATGTAGGAAGCAGTGGCAAGGTATGGCTTACTGGCACAAAGATGACCACCACTAGGCAAAGTCAACTGAGTCCCGTGGGAATAAGGAAAGGGGGTCCTGGTGGTGATGGGGGATCGGACTGTCCCACCCTTAACAGACTTCATGGCCGTGCGGGGAAGGACACACAGTTCTCTCAGGAAGAAAGCCAAGGAACTGCGCTTTGTCCAGGGGTTGACTATGAAAGCAAGAGGAATTTTGTATCAACCAGACAGAACTCTATGCATAATCCTAATGAAATTCCTCTCCAAACAGCCAAGACAGGAGATCACTTGCATACTGTTTGTGAAGTCACAAAAGCAAGAAGAAACCGAGTTACTAGATTATTTCCTAAGGAACCTACTCTCCTGGGAAAGAGAAGTCTTTAGCCCCAAGGCTTTTTTTTTTTTTTAAAGACAGGTTCTTTTATTTCATGAAGAATTATATGAGGTACACAGGTTTGCTCAATAATCACACCCTAGGTCCTATATACAGAAATGGTCTTCACCAAATCCTGCTGTGCAGAGCAGCAAGACGGCAGCTGACATGCACACATAGTCCTCTCAAAGAGGAGCGATGTGGGAATGTCCCCAAGACTGCATCAAAGGATCCAAATTCAAAATGACTTTAATAAAGATACTAAGATACTACTTCCTTTTTCACTTGCTGACATTTATATTAGTTACATGGAAGCAAGTGTTAACCCACAGCTGGTAAACTGCTGGTACCTATAATGAATCCTAGCAATGGAACCAAATGTCAACAGCAGTCATACTACCTCTTTGCCATCATGTGTTTACAAGTAGTAAGTCAAATTAGTTTGTCACTGATCAAGTGTAAATCTTACTAATTTTTATCCACTGACTTCACTATCTGTTGTTTTCTGTTGGACAAAATGGAAGTACACATAAAAATACCCATGCTTTCTCAGGAAAGATTATTTGTGGAATTGCATGAATTACTGAGACTTTTGGTGTGTTGTCAATATTTTCTTTGAAGTTACATGAAGGGAACCTATCATTTCAAGTAGCCATTACTATATTTGCTATCTGTGACAGAATTTCAAGCTTTCAAATACCAGAATTCTCAAACACCTGTCATTGCCCTGTGGGTCTGACAGCGTCCCTGCAGTCAGGGCTCAGTGAGCAGTTCTCCTCCTGGCAGGACTGCACTCACAGTCACCAGGGCAAGCTGACAGAGCACATTGCTCCATCACTCCCTATGGGATGCTATTCCATCACTCCTCCCTCTAGCACGGCGCTGAGACACCTCCCCATTGAACGCTACTCCATCACCCCTCCCAGCATCAACACCAGAAAGAGACAAGAACAAGAGGGAGACCAACAGAAACTATCCAAACCCTCCCCCCCAAAATTGTAGGCGCCAGATTAAGGTCTAGTCCGCCCTGGCAAGAATGAGAAGAGCACTGCATCAAGCCTGCAGCTGAAGCTTGAATATGAAGAGAAATATCTGAAAATCACGAAATAGTGACGAAATACTGTTCAAGTTGCTGATATCTAGTGGGGAATAGAGTTGAGAGATTATTAGACAAAAAGTAAAGTCTCTTTGTATTTATATTTCACATCAAATGGGTCCACCTGGGCTGCTCAGCTTTCCATTTCTCACCTCCTTTTTTCTAACGCCAACAGAACTAATTGCTTCTTGGTCTTTTGGCTACGATCAAGAGTAAAGCCAACAGAACTGAAGACAGGCACCAGCTCTGCTATATTTTGATATTAAGTCTAGCACCAGGCATATCAATGTGTTCTTTCCTATTTGTTGCTCTGATTAAACAGACAAGAGTCGTATTTCTACATCTGAGAAGACACTATCAGAGTCACAGACATGAATGAATGATGGAAGATATTCCATGTGGTAATACATATTTCAAATTAAAAAGTGGAGACCACTGGCAACACAGCTCACAGAGCACAGAGAGACTAATTTGGTACCTCGATGTTTCCAACTTTGACCTTTTTAATGACTCAATGCTTTCAAGGGAGGTCTTTCTGACAAAGAGGAGAAAAAATACCATGTTTTAAATGGATAGTATATACCTGTACAGTACAGAGGAAGAAAAGTGAAGGATCTAAAGAAAGAGTTAAGAGAAGGCTGGTCCAAAGTGAGCCTGAGTAGGGCTGAACACGGAGGGCAGACAGGCATGAGTGACAGACAGGGCAGACAACTCCTGGGTGAATGGGAGACAATGATGTCAAGTGGCCGTGACGCACTGCAGTTTAATACATACCGAGACTGAACTGCGGGTAATGCTCATAAATCTAACTGCAATTAGTACAGGTTTCTGGATTAGGAAGGACATGGAAAGGAAAGCAGAAGGTTAGAACGCACACGTCATTGCCCCATTCAAAGAGAAGGTTTCATCTTTTAATGGACTGAACAATGTCCATCTTTTGTAGCATCAGTGAAGCAGCACAGCCAGTCCACCTGCTTTAAGAGGTGGCTCTGCAGTGAAGGACGTTATGAGGACCTCTCACGACTGAGCCCATGAAAAGTCACACTACTGGGAAGCTCTGCTTTTAAATGAGGCTTCTGCCTTCAGTTGTGGAGAGAAAAGATTTCGACAGTATCATGTGGTAAATTCATTTCATGTCTTTACTGTCTAAAAAAGGTCTGTGCTCATTCATGCACCCAGCATACTGTGGCAAGCCTTGATTTTGTATCAAGGGCAGACATGCAGTTACTTCACTACTAGCTTAGCTCCAGCTATGAAGTATGCTGGGACCCTAAGACCAAAGCACAATGCCAGGGAGGCCGCTTCTCTTTAGAGTTACTGGGGGCCTGCAGCAGGCATTAACTGCCAAGTCTCATTTTATAATCAAGTGGAAGGGTAGCAGATGAACAGAAATTAAACTTGAGTGCAGCAGTTTTGCAGGTGTGCATACCCCACTGATTATTAGCTGATGAGACTGGAGTTACTTCTACATAGGTCATGGTTACAAAAGAAGACATTAATGAACAGTGGGCAAACAGAGGAAATAACTGATTGTTTTAGTAAGATTTAACAGCTTACAGTACTAAACCTTTTTCTAATGATAATATTCATATATGGAATTCCATTTTCTTATGAATCAAATAATTTAGCTGCAAGTGGCTAAGGTCTCTATTCTCAGGGGTCCTGGGCAAGACCAACATAGGATTTGAGGTGGGACAGAGGCAAGGAAATAGAAGGAAAAGTGAGGAGTGGAATCATTCCTCATAAAAAGCACAGGAAAAGAAAACAGGGCAGATTATTAAACTACTCACACTGTTATGTACAACACTGTGCACCTTTAATTACATAGATTCTGCACACAATCCTAAAGCAGGTAACACATCAAGCATGAGGTATCATAGCACCCTGAGATTTGGTGATTTTGTTTTTTTATGTTTCTTGTGAAAGATGCTGAAAATTCCTATAAACATCACAAATGTACACTCGAAACTGCAAGGAAGCATCCACCTCCCCTGTGGTTTCACCTCGTGACCTTACCATTGACCTGCGAATCAGCGACAGCCTGGTCTTTGCCTTATTCTCAGCAAATTCCAGGCTACTGATGTCTTTGAGGCGAGCCTTGTATTTATTCATTTGTTCCACAACAATCAGTTCCACACAGCTGAAACAGGAGGAAGGGGAGAGAACGGTTACAACAAGTAAACTGCACAGTTTTACCACCCACAAAGTGCTGCTCACCTAACTGACAGCTGGCTGAGGAGGAAGAGACTCACTCTGAGTCCAGAGGCAAGGCTGGTACAATGGCTCACAGCTGTGGCTGCACAAAGTAACACACTCCACGGTGACACTACACCTCAGGAGCAACTGAATAAGACTCTCCAAGGACTGACGTATTTAAAGTTATTTTTATAGTTAGTGCTAGGAAGGAAAAGTAGAAGCCTGAGAGGAAAGACCAAGGTGAAAAACAGGCCCAAAGACTACAGTGAGAATTGGTTACAGGAAAATATAATGTATGCACGATTTAGCAAACCAGAATTTAAAAATTTATTTGATTCTATAAGCAGCCCTAAAGAAAAATCAGATCCTTCAAAGTTAAGGCTGTTCAGCTGAAAACAATCTAAGCATTTTCATCTTCATTCTTGGAATACACAACAATATCCTGTAATCTGTTATGGAGACTAAATGTGATGAAGCCATCCTCTATGCTTGAGAGGTGGATAAAGCGATTACGCCAACTCCACAAGGAGTCTCGGAGGCCCTGCAGACATGGCGGGCTGGCCTTACGTGGTGGTCTTACTGATGTCCTGCACACTTTGCAGTGGGTCGGTGGTGTCAGGACAGCGGAGAATGCAGGGTGCAAACACAATGGCCAAAGCATTAGCAGACATTCGATTTGTGTCTTCCTGTAGAGCGATCCTAAGAAACACAACAAAAAATAAGTGAAAAGGGAATAAAAAAGAAAAACAAAAGAGGTAAAAGCGCGAGGATAACATGGCAGCAGCTGCACATGACTGGAAGAATACAAACATCACGTTGAAGGACCTTTTTTCCAACTCTCTGTTCCTGGCTTGAGGCAAGCTAAGTCTCAGAGAGCTCCCCAAGGGATCCTGACCCCCGCGCTGGCTAGCACCTATCTATGCACAGGGTAGAGACCAAAAAACATGTCAATCATGTGAGATACTTAAACAGAAGGAAAGATCTGCTCTCTTCCCAACTCCTCAGAGGAAGAAGCCACTCCTAAAGCATCTCTGCGGGGCTAGCACTACCCAACCCCATCCCTCACGGTGCAGGCGCACACAGAGAACAGGCTATGTCACACGGTGACACCCAGAGGCTGAAGCTGCCGCGTGGCTCAAACAGGGCCCAGAAACATGCTGTTCAGCTCAGCTGAGGATTTCTGCTTCAAACAGCTGGTTTGAAGCACTGACTTTATAAACAGGAGAACAAAGAACAAATTCTTGTCAATTGCCCAAATGGAGGAGCTCTTCATTAACTGACAACATCCAAAATAAACTACCCACATGCCCTTGCTTGTTGAAGTTACCTGACCAGATGAAAGATGAGGCGTTCCAGTGTGTGGAGATGAGTTCGGGAGAGCTGGTCAATTACAGAGTACACCCCGCGGATGGTCTCCTTCCTCTCCTGAAGGCCTACAACAGCAACAGCAGCGACCGAGACCCTGTATCCCCTCTTACACATGCCACATCTTTCTCCTGCTGGGCAGATGCCACGGAGCAGGAAAAACTTCCCCTACAGTCAGTGTCAGGGAAGGTGGACATTCCTGCAGAACCATCACCACTGCTACCACGTGACTCTCTGCTGGACCTCCGCAGTCATAAGCAGTCTCCTGAGTTTTAACTTTCAGCCCCATGACCCATGATTGCAGCAGAGGAAAGAACCCACATCCCAAGACTGGCCTGCCTCACATCCCACACACCTGTAGCACTCAGAGAACAAGCTGCACAACCTAGCAGCCGGACAGATGTAGACAGCCAGATTTCACAGAGATCTTATTTAAGACTTACATCTTTTAAACAATCTTTTAAGCTGCTTAAAAACCCTAGTTTTCCAATCTCTTTCTGACAAGGAATAATATGGCTCACATGAAAAACTTCTGAAATACTACCATATATGTTTGTAAAACATCATATACACTGGTGATATTTTATGGACTGTCAGACTGTTAGCTTTTGGATCTGCAAGGCTAAAATCCCAGGATAATTTCATCATGGTATTTCCTCCCTAAACGTAGGCCTTCCCTATAATCCTGAAAACCTATGCTTACCCATAGCTCGAAGAAATTCCTCGTAGAGTTCAAAAGTCATGAGTGGATTGGGCAAATCCCGAAGCCATTGTTTGAACACGCTTGCAATGACGTGTATGTTATAGTCATCTAGGTTTACACTCTCCGCATCTGTTTAGAAACAAGAATTAGGTAACAAAGCCAAAACCAGAAGATTCAGACAAATTCACTTCACAAGCTACTATCCCTAGAACCCTACTATGGTCGCAGGTCCCAATCCCAGCTGCTCCACTTCAAATCCTAACTCCCTATTTATGGCCTTAGAAGGCAATGAAGGCTGGACTAGATCCTTGGACCCCTACACCCACATGGGAGACCCAGAGGAAGCTCCTGGTTCCGGACTGGCTCAGCTCCAGCCACTGCAGCCATTTGGGGAGTAAGCCAGTGGATGAAAGAAAAAAAAATCTTTCTCTGAGAAAGAGAAAAAAAAAATCTTTCTCTGTCTCTTCTCTCTTTGTAACTCTGCCTTTCAAATAAAAATGTATTTTTAAAAGATTCAGTTACTTTTTTTTAGAAATGCAGAAATGGGAGAGGAGAGGGGAAGGAGAGGGAAAGAGAAAAGGTGAGGGGAGGGTAGTAAAAGGGAAGTGTGGGGGAGGGAGATCTTCCATCTGCTGGTTTACTCCTCACATGGCTGCAGGGCTGAATCTGTGACAGGCAGAAGGCAGGAGCCTAGAGCTTCTTCCAGGTCTCCCACGTGGAAGTACATTGGCCACCTTTTCCACTGCTTTTCTCAAGCCATTAGCATACAGCTGGATTGGAAGGGCAGCATCCAGGTCTCAACTCGATGCCCACATGGGATGTTAACATCACAGGCAGTGGCATCACCTACTACATAATAATGCCAGCTCAAAGCATTCAGGCTCGTACTCTGACAGCCTCATTTCACCCACACTCTAATTCCTTGCTTTGGAATTAGACTGCAGCACAGGAATAGCTGTGAGGTTTTTCTGTTTCAATCTTTTATGACCCCAAACACAAACAAAATCAAAGATTATGTGCTTTAATGCTGAAGCATTGTCAATCTATGTTTCTGAGCACGTGCTCTCATTACTGTCCTGACATGACTGCTCTGTGGACCACACTGTGAGTAGCTGTGTCTCAGAAGACAAAAAGAGCACGCGTGTATGTGTGTGCATGTGCGTGAGGAGGGGGTAGCGGTATGGTACTGGGCGTAAACTGTTACTTCTGATGCCAGCATCCTGTATGGGAGTGTGTTTGAGTCTGGCTACTCAACTTAGGAGCCATTCCTTGCTACTGTGTCCTGGCAAAGCAGTGGAAGATGGTCCAAGTTACCTGAGACTCTGCCACCCACATGGGGGATCTAAATGGAGTGCTTTGCTTCATACTGGGTAGATAGAAGCTATTTCACATACAAACACTATCTCTGCCTTTCAAATAAAATAAAATGCAAAAAAAAGAGAGTGAGTGCACATGCGAGAGAGACAGTCTTACAAAACAATTTCTAAAAGCGAGACTGGTTTCTAAGTTCTTAAGAGATAAAAGGACAGTGAGACACAAACTCAAGACATCTAGAGGGAATCTTTAACCTGAAGGATGCACAGCTTAGGGTTGGAAAGTTTAGCCACAAATGATTTTCACCTGTTCTGCTCAAGTGCCTGTAAACTGGAGCTGACCAGGCCTC
Organism: Ochotona curzoniae; assembly: GCF_017591425.1. Classification (NCBI taxonomy): domain Eukaryota; kingdom Metazoa; phylum Chordata; class Mammalia; order Lagomorpha; family Ochotonidae; genus Ochotona; species Ochotona curzoniae. The sequence goes on from NW_024467122.1 coordinate 83,069,602, forward strand.
TAGCTGGCAGAGCCTCTTACCTAAAGTCCTCTCCTGTCATTTCAACACTAATGCACTTCACATGAACCAGTTAATAAGAAGTAGTATTGTGGGTAGGGTCATGGCCACAGACAGACTAGTTCTGCATCTGTTCATTTCAGGGATACACAGTGAAGGTTGAGAATGAAGCCACAGTCAGCTGCCTGCACACACTGCAGGTCTGAGGCCAGTCTTCTGCACAAATACAGCGGGGAGTGTCCCCTGGGGTCAAAATAAGATGAACAGGCAATAACTTAGTCTGTGATTTCAAAAGAACAGGGCTAAATCCCAGTTTGGTCACTTAGTAGTGATGAAACTGCCAGCCTGGTTCTACTTGCCTGTAAGGGAATACGACCCTCCCTAGCTCATACAAGTGCCATGAGGACTACTACAAAGCCATCATCCCCCACTCCGTGACTCTCTGATCTTGCATTTTCCTCTTTGCAAACTATAGGAATCAATACCTTACCGGACCGTTGTAAGATTAAAGAGGTCAGCCTCAATTACCTAACAACGATCTGAACAATCACATAAAACTGACACATAAAATGAAAGATGTTTCAGAAAGTCACAAGATGGAACACAAGCACCACAGGAAAAACTAAGAATCTACATGTAAGGAAAACATGAAGAGCCTGATGTGGCTTCTATAAACACTGGCATTTGGTGTTGATTCGGAGGGTTCTAGCTCACCTGTATCTAGACCTTGCCGAAGCTCCTTAATCTTATTCGTGGAACCGGACTTCCGGTAGATGCCTTCTGTGTACAACCCGTGCATCTCAATGTAGTTGATGAGCTTCTCCACCACCAATGGAACAGCTCGGTCTTCACTGGTCAAGCGGGACAGCTCAACCCCAAACTGGCGTGATGACAGTTCTGGATCATACTAAACAGAAGAGTTTTTGTTTCTGAATGCACTCAAACATATTTATAAACATGTTTAACCAATTCTTTAACAGGAATTTTTTATTTCTAAGTTTTATGAGGACACTTCTAAAAACCTGGGTAGACAGGAGGGAATTATAATTAAATGAGCACAAATGAGATACCAACCTCAATCCTCCCACATTGAGAGTCCCATCCCCCGTCACCACAGGAGTAGAAAATGGAGGAAGCAGCTATGCACCAAAAATGCCTTCGTGCAGGCATTTGCAGTGCCACCTCCAGCTGCCCAAGCTCAAGCCATGGGAGAAGGGGGTGAGGAAGGAGGGCTTTACATCATGGCTGTGACCAAAACAGGCTGCCCATAAACTGGCTGGGGGAAAAGCTCCTAGGATGCAGCTGCAAAAAAACTGCTTCTAAGAGTGTACCCTCTTCTGGAGGGGTCAAGAACAGGCCTGGAATTGTGGCACTCTGAAATTAGACGTCCTCTAAGCCCACCAAACTTCTGACTCCCACATTCCTCTCCAGCATCTGGTACAAAAATTACTCAAGACTTTCAGAAGACATCACCACTTCCACAGGGCCCTTGGTGTTTCGTGCGAGCCACAGGAGACCTCTAGGAAAGCCTTTCTGAAGACACCAACCTATTGCACCCTATGCCATATGTGATACATCTGACCAGAAACCTGCACACATGGAGAACAATTTTAAGAACTCACTACAGGAGCCAGTATTGTGGCACAGCCAGTTGAGCAGTATGTACAATGCTGTTAACCCATACGGGTGCCAGTTCAAGTCCCCCCCGGCACCCCATTCCACCTTCAAGCCAGTTACCTTCAAGTATACCTGGGAAGATAGTGGAAGATGGTCCAGCTTATCTAGGCCCTGTCACTCACATGGGAGACCCAGATGAAGTTCCTGGCTTCAGCCTACCCCAGTCATTTGGGGAGTGAACCAGTGGCTGAAAGCTCACTCACATGTACATCCTCTAACATTGTCTTTCAGACAAAATAAATGTGTGTGTGTGTGTGTGTGTGTATTATACATATACCCCAAAGAAATACCCACTACAAAGGGAGGTAACCCATTCTCAAAAAAAAAAAAAAAAAACCCAGCACATTTTTCTGCTCTTCCTATTGTTGGTAGTTCTGAGCATCAAGGGCTTTCTTCCCATGGGGTGAAAAAGTACAAGTATATGATTGGGAATGGAAAAACCAAGGACAGAGATCAGTTTTTCCTATTTCATTTGTGTGTGCCTTTTTTTAAAAAGATTTATTATTATTATTATTATTATTTTTTTATTGGAAAGGCAGATATACAGAGAGGAGAGACAGAGAGGAAGATATTCCCTCCGATGATTTACTCCCCAAGTGACCACAACGGCTGGTTCTATGCTGATCCGAAGCCAGGAGCCTCTTCCGGGTCTCCCCCGCGGGTGCAGGGTCCCAAAGCTTTGGGCCGTCCTCGACTGCTTTCTCGGGCCACAGGCAGGGAGCTGGAAGGGAAGCGGGGCTGCCGGGATAGAACCAGCGCCCATATGGGATCCCGGGCGTGCAAGGCAAGGACCTTAACCACTTGCGCCACCGCGCCGGGCCCTGTGTGTGCCTTTTAAAACTATTAATTGTGTGATCTTCTTATATAAATGTGGAGCATAAAGCATTAAGGCAAATAAAATTGGGTCAGTGATCAAGCTTCAGCTGTTTTATTTTGTAAAACCTAACCTGCTCTTAGAACCCCAACCATGAAGAGACTGTCAGCCAGTGGACTCTGAATAGGTTTCATTGCAGTTGGGATGGTGAGATTGGCAGCAATCCAGAACTGATGAACTATCACAACTGTTTGAGCAGGCCCCTCGGAGCGCACCTCCCACTGGGGATCTGGCATGGGTGGGAGGCTGGGTGGGACTTTTCCCTTTGTTTCTCCCCTAACCCCAGATACAGGGGAAAATGATAATATTAGTGTGGAAACAATGCTATTACCCACTTTCACTCTGTAGCCCTTGACCCTTTGTATCCTAATCAACTAAGTAAGATTATTAGAAAATAATTTAAAAAAAAACCTAACCTGCTAACTGTTCATGGGCAATGCCAGCATTTGCACTTCACTGAAGCTGCCTCAAAATGATGTTTGTACCATTCTTATCATACAGTAGTCTCCATCCATTCACAATATCACTACAATATCACTGAGTTGTCCTCCATGTCAGTACATGTTCTGAATGTTGCCCATCTTGTATACTGCACTTGTTTTTCTTTGATGATAATCTTTACATAGCTGATTAGGGTGATTAGGGTCAAGGGCTCCAGAAAGGTGGATATCACAATTTCCACATTCTTTTCTTCCTTCCTGTATCTGAGGGAAGGGGTGAGACAAGCAGAGAAGCCACACCCAGCCTCCCAAATGCCTCTGCACCCTGGGATGGAGGAGAGCAACCTGACACCACCCCAGGGTCCCCGATGTGGGGCACACTCTGAGGGTCCTGCTCATTAGGTTTTGATAATTCAGTAGTTCTGAATTACTGCCAATCTCACCACTCCAAGCACGGTGAAATCTCTCCAAAATCCACTGGTTGACACAGTCCACCTTAGAGTCTCTTTTTGCCCAGGAGACTCACTGCCAACACTTGGCTGGAGCAGCTGATCGATTTTTCTGTCTTCTGGCTCCTGTTATGATACCAGGAGTCCTCTATGGACTCCCAATGTACTGCCATATCCTCCATGAGCATTTGGATATGTTGTCTGCTGCTCCATCTGAGCCACTGAGGAGGCCCAGCTCTGAACCAGGCACTCCATGAGCAGATCGTGGAACCTGCAATTTTCTCCATGGCTGGGGTTCTGAATCCAGCAATTCATTGGGGGGTGGGGGGGAGTAGGGGATCCCACAGAAACTTCATCTGAGGTGATCCCACACCTGATTCTTGTGTGTGCTCGCCAATACACGGTCCAGCACAGTCCGTCGCCCCAATCGGCTCACGCACATGCTGATGGTTGCAACTGCTTACGTCAGTTCTGACTCCATCTCTGTCTTTTACACAAACCAATGCGTGTTGCAGTCCAGCCCAAAACTGCCCACCATACTATATGCTGTACCTGCAAATGTGCTTTTCAAATAAAGTCTAAAAAAGTTTTTTTTGTGCATAGTGGGTTCTGGATGTGGGTGAAGAGGGTTGAATTTTTTAAGCAAACAGCTTGAACAAGTAGTAAGCAACATTAGAAACTACTAACTTGATAGAATCTAGAATTGTTAGTAATTCATGAAGCATAAAGAATGCTTCAATGTTTCAAAGTTAAAACCTTACAGGAGCTCAACTAAAAGTGATTTCATAACTGAAGGCAGAGGCATACTCACATCAGCCCAAGGCCTACAGCTCTTTTTAAAATGATTTTAACACTTCACTGACTCACAGAACTGCTTATGCTTATGATTGCTTACAATAATTTGCGGAAAATAAAAATGCAAGTAATATCCCTGAGCCAGGAATCTTCTGTAGATCTTTCTCCATCTGCACTGTATGCCCATGTCTCTCCCAATCCGCAAACAGCTGCTGCCAGCCTCCTGCAACCACCAGCCCGCCAGATACCCTTTGTTGCTCTCAGCATCATTACCCTGACTCAACCTATATTCCTGCCCACTGGAACTGTCCCAATGGCTTGAATTCTCTTCCCTTTTATTTATTTATTTTTTAAATTTATTTATTTGTATTGGAAAGTCAGATAAACATAGAGGAGGAGAGACAGAGAGGAAGATCTTCCATCCGATGATTCATTCTCCAAGTGAAGCAATAGCCAGAGCTGAGCCAATCTGAAGCCAGGAGCCGGGAACCTCCTCCAGGTCTCCCACGCAGCGAGAGACGGTGCAGGGTCCCAAGGCTTTGGGCCATCCTCCACTGCTTTCCCAGGCCACAAGCAGGGAGCTGGATGGGAAGTGGAGCTGCCGGGATTAGAACCAGCACCCATATGGGATTCCAGTGCTTTCAAGGCAAGGACTTTAGCCGCTAGGCCATGGTGCCAGGCCCATCTTCCCATTTAATATATTCCATTGCGCATGGAATCTATTTTACTCTGCTCGAAAACATTCAGTGACTGATTAGTGCATCTCAAAACAAAGCATTTCTGTTCTGACACTTAACCCTTCACATGAACTGATCCTGACTTCTCTTTGTAATAGCCTTACATTCTTTCACTGGTCATTATGTGCTATGTAGTAGGGATGTGAAAATCAAGTAAGAAACAGCCCCTAACCCTGACACTAAGACTAGCAGTGCTGCTATGTGGAGACAGCACAATACTGAAGAGATGGATTAACAAGTATCATGTAACACAAGGGACAGAAACACAGGCCATGGAAAGACCAGAGGCTCACCTTTAGGGACACAAGCAGGACCTTCTAGACATAGGAAACAGAACTCCAGAGTCAGGCAAAGCAAAACAAACATACCCTGGCATGGCTGACCATGAGAAAAGGCAAGGCAAAGAGAATATAATGGGTTCTGGGGTCTAGGTCATATAATTTGGGTCTTACCTTATTAGCTAAGAGAAGCTACTAGATATTTTTTTTAATGGACGGAGAAACATTTAATCAGGATGAAGCAGAGAAGACACATTCCATGAAATAGGAGAGGACAGAACAACAGCAGAAGGGTACCTGGAGACTGACAGACACAGCAAGCGGCGGACACAACAGTATGGTGTTGCAGTGACTGATACTCCAGCGGCATTCAGCTAACAGCAATCTGAACTCCACCAGCAGCCAGAACTCCACCAACAACCACATGGGAAGGGACTTTCACTGGGAGCTTGGGAGGTGAACCCAGACAAAGAACAGTCCGTCCTGCTGGTCCGTTTGATTTGACCAGGAGCAGAGACAGAGCAGCAGATCCCAGACAGGAAGTGTGAGAAAAGGGTGGATTTCACAGCCCAGTCAGCCCCCCTAGAGCCGAATTGAGCGCCATTTTGTGTATGGAGGCAAAGGCAGGGAAAGGACTGAGCATACGCTGAGCTGGGAGTGAACTCATTTCCGACTCAGTGAACTGAAGCAACGTGGCATTCCACAGGTTCCACTCAAGACAGGTCTGGGTAGCCCTCAGACCTGACGGCCAGCAGATCAAGAACTCTCGTAGTGGTATGTCAGGCGCCATTTTGTACAGTGTAGCAAAAGCTTTAGGACTACAGGGGATAACAGTGAACTGCGTATGTGCTGAGCTCAGGAGAACTCACTGAATTCCATGGACTGCACAGGTCCCACAGAAAAATAATACTGATTGTGGCATCTTACGGGTCAAAATAGGTCCATGTGGCACCCAGGCCTAACGGCCAACCGGTTCCAGCAAGATCAACACCACCACCAACCTAGGTATATAGGACACCTGCTGTCTCTCTAATCCTGGGACCTGCTCCAATCGGAACTGGGAGAAAGGTTGCACAGACAACGGTGCAGCCTCAGCACGGTATCACAGGAGATGAAGATTGGTGAGCCAGGAGTTGGGGCTATGGAGTTCTTTGTGGAAATCTAACATAAAAACCCAGACCTGGAACTCACTGGAGGTTGTGGCACAAGTGGCTGCAAGCAAAAAGTTGTGTACCAACTGCAATAAGGAAAATCAAACTGTAGACCTGTGGATGACAGAGCTTAGAAACCTGACCCAAGGAGAAGACTCTGCTAACCAGAAGTACAATGACCAAGAGCAAAACAAGAGACAAAGGCACAATGAATATTATTGAAAACCCCCCTGCAAAGGAGCAAAACCCTATGCCAACCTCAGAGTTAACTGAGGAAGACATCGAGAAAATGGGGGACACAGAATTCACAAAACTCATTTTAAAGCTTCTGATCAACAATGAGAAGCACATAATACAAGAGTTCAAAGAATTTAAGGAATATTTTACACAAGCAACAGCAGCAATAAAGCAAATCAAGGCTGATATGTCAGAAATTAACAACACAGTAGAGCAAATTAAGAGTATAGTGGAGAATCTTCAAAATAGAATGAAGCAAGCAGAAAAAGAATCTCATAATTGGAAGATATTTCCTCTCATCAAGGGGAACCAAACAAAAAGCTGAAAGCAGAGCTGAATCAGGACAAAAAAAGGTATTCAAGAATTGAAAGACACTATTAAGAGGCCTAATATAAGAGTTATGGGAGTGGGTCTCAGGACGGGGCGTCTCATGCCTGGATTCCGGACGGCCGCCATGGGCACATGGTGAGCCGTTCCCGGGCCTGCTGGGTTCCAGAGGCTGCTTCCTTTGGGGTGAGTAGACCGAGGGGGGAGGCCTCTGGGACCGGGCAGGTCCGGCACCCAGCCACCGCCCTCATTGGGCGGTGAAGGGGATTTGGGAGGGGCGCGACCTTGGGCCTGGGAATTTTAAACCTCCAGCAGCCTCCCGGCAGCTGGTGGGTCTCAGGACGGGGCGTCTCATGCCTGGATTCCGGACGGCCGCCATGGGCACATGGTGAGCCGTTCCCGGGCAGCCAGTGCGCCATTGGTGCCAGGCTCCGCCTGCTGGCCGCCCGGCTGGGGAGCTCTGGGTATTTGGTTCTTTGATTCGCTGCTTAATTAGCTCCAGGTTGAACCCATTGTGATTCTCGGACCTCAAACAGGCAGTAACTCTTTCTTTGTAAAAGTTGTAATCACTAATAATGCTGGGCACCAAATACCAGTCCATGCAGAAGCCTGGGCCTGGGGCTTGTCCTGCAAAAGTAGCTCCAATGGCTGGCTAATGTGCCAACTGGTAGGGAACAGAGTAGATCTGGTACGAATGAGCAAACCTTAGCCCACAAGTAAAACTAGAAACCAGGAGGGAGCAAAGGTCATGCCAAGCTAGGCTCTTGTACCTACTGGTCTGCAGGAGCCAGGGACACGAAGCCACAGTGTCTAAGGCAGAGGTCGGGACAGGTGAGGAGCTGTGCCAAGCTGAGACAGCAACCACTGGCATGCGAGTGATCTATGGCTGGGAACAGACCCGGTTGGGGAGCAAAGGGGACAACCCTAGCTGGGCTGAGGTTCCCACAAAGAGGCGCGTGGCCTGGAAGGGGGGCTGCATTCTGATCTGGATACAGTTGTAGTCTCCCTTGGCACAAGTGTGGACTGGGATTGGATGCGCCGAACCGGGCTGGACCCCGACTCCCCCTGGTGTTCTGGAGGACCAGGGCAGATGTGTGATAGACAAGGCAAGGTCTCAAACCCCTACTGAGCCGTGTGTGAGCCATACGTAGGTATGGACAAACCATGGCTGGGCTAGAACATCCAACAGCAACAACCAGATTGGGTGGAAGGCCAGTCAGGAAAAGCCACAGTTCCTGCTATGACAGGAGGTGGACTGAGTAGGGTTGGCTCATGGACCCACTGGTAAGCGTGTAACCTGGCATTGGGAGAGGTTCTGATGGAGGAGCCTGGGCAACTCCTCCGGCAGGACACAGACCCGACAGGTCTGCGCAAGAAACATGATAGGAAACAGCCCAGAAAAGGCCATGGAAAGCTACCCACTGGCATACACTTGGCAGACGTGGGGGCAAGACCAGGCTGAATCTGTCCACGTCATCCACTGGCAAATCCAGGCACCAGTGTGGGTTGACCCAGGTTCAGTCGCAACAAAGACTAGTGCACAATATGGAATGCCGAGGTGAGGTTGCCTGTACCGGAGGGGACCGCAGCGTCCAACCAGCCTGAGAACAAGAAAGGAAGTAGGCAGAGCCAGCAGGGGAATAAGGGAGGGTTCCTTTGCAGGATAGCTACTTCCGCAGGAGAGCATGGGCTGGGATGGGGGCAGACCCAACTAGGCAGAGCTACCACACCTGTGTGCCTCATGTGGACTAGATCAGGGAAAAGCTGGGCTCGGCGGATTATTCCTACTGGTGCAAACAGAATTAAAGTGGGCGAGGTTTGGTTGGGCAGCATCAACTGGAATCTGGGAGTGGGAGAGGCCTGGGAGGGTAAGAGTGGGCTCATCCCTCTTGGGTTACCACTTCCACGGGAGGACATAAAACTAAACAGTGGCTGGGGTGGAATGGGGTGTGGGACAGACTGGATTACTGCTACACTTACTGGCAAACCAGGGTAGGGGCGGTCCTGGTGGGGGTTATTGTGGGTCGCTCCAACTAGGCTGCAGCTCCCACTGGTTTAGGTGAGGGCCAAATATGTGCGGGGCAGAACCAGGCTGGACCGCAACACCCATTGGTTCCAGTGGAAGTCGGGAGTGAAAACAGAACCAACCCAGCAATTACAACCACCAGCTGATTGGAGCGATGGACGGTGCCTGGCCCTGTACTTGTTAGCACATACAAGAAGTTTCTTTGGAGATCTTCCTAATCTAAATGCTGGACTCAAAACCCTAACGAAGAAAAGAGAGAAGACAGAACAGGTCAACCAACCATCTCAGCTATGATGGACTATGTCAATCAGTGGATTTTTCAAAGACCTCATAGTGCTTGGAGTGGCAAGACTGACAGCGATTCATAACTGTTGCAATATCAAAACCACTTGAGCAAGAACCTCAGAGCATGCCCTACACCCGGGACTTGGGGAGGTTGGGAAATTGGGTGGGCCTTCTCCCTTAATACCCCCCTTTTAAACATGAAGGTAACAATATGGAAAACATACTAGTATTATCCACTTTCCTGTAGCCCTTGAACCTTCTTACTCTAACTAAGTATGTAAAGAATGTCAAAATAAATTTTATAAAAAAAAAAAAAGAGTTATGGGAGTCTCAGAAGGTGCAGAAAGAGAAACTGGTTTTACAAATCTATTTAATGAAATAAAGGAAAACTTCCCTAATCTAGAGAAAAAATTGGGAAACAACATCCAGGAGGGGCACAGAACTCCCAACAGGCCTGATCAAAAGCAATCTTCACCAAGACACATGATCATCAAGCTCTCTTCAGTCGAACATAAGGAAAAGATCCTGAAATGTGCACGTGAAAAAAATCAATTGACATATAAAGAAATGACAATTAAACGCACAGGAGATCTCTCACAGGAAACTCTACAGGCCAGAAGAGAATGGAGTGGCATATTAAAGATTCTAAAAGAAAAAAATTGTCGGCCTAGGAAAACATATCCAGCAAAGCTTTCTTTTGTCTTTGAAAATGAAATAAAATTCTTCCACAGTAAAGAAAAGTTAAAAGAATTTGCCTCTTCCAAACCTGCCCTACAAATGATACTTCAAGATGTTCTCTTCACAGAGAAGAAGAATAGCACCCACCAAAACAAAAGGCAAATGTGAAGAACATCCCAGTAAAATGACAACAGAAGACTAAACCAATGAACAACCCATTCCTACAATGACAGGACCAAAGTACCACCCATACATATTAACCCTGAATGTAAATGGCTTAAGCTCAATCAAACGTCATAGATTAGTAGACTGGATTAAAAAATAAAACCCATCTATTTGTTGTCTAGAAGAGACACATTTCACCAACAAAAATCAGCAGAAACTATATCGCATGAGTTTTGATGTTTTCTGTTGGTTTCATCTCTTCAAAACACTTTCTTCTGATTAAAGTCTTCAATGACTCATACAGTAGCATCATTTTCTTCAAGAAGGTTCTTGATTTTCATTTCTTCAGCTACACATTAGTCATTTAGTAGCATGTTATTTAACTTTATGGAGTTGTTAATTTCTTTTTTCTTCCTGATGTTGATTTTGTTTTGTGACTTTTCATTTAAGGGGATATTTAGTAGCTGTGTAATGGAGACTGTCATATCTAGTAACATGTCATTTAACTTCATGGCATTGTAATTTTCTATTTTTCTTCCTATTGTTGATTTTGCATTATGACTTTTCATTTGAGGGGATGTACAGCAGTTATGGAATGGAGACTGACATAGATGTGAGGATACTAGGTAGTATGCATCTCTACTTCCAGACAAAGATGGACTTACAATGAAACTGTTTACTATATCTTGACAACAGGATGCTGGACTCTTTGCCATTGTCCATGCCCATAATGATGGACACATGACTGTGTATGAAGAACTATACGTAATGATACAGAGGAACTATGTGGGGGTGGTGAAAATTGGGGCTCGGATAAGGGACCATGAGCCTATGGAACTGTATCATAAAATGATACAAATAATAATAATAAAATGTAAAATGTGAAAAAATAAATACATAATAAGGTTAAAAAAAAGAAGCTACTAGATATTTTTTTAAAAAATATTTACTTTTTGTATTTGAAAGGCAAAGTTACAGAAAGGCAGAGAGGAAGAGAGAGAAAGATCTTCCATTCACTGGTTCACTTCCCAAGTGACAAGGTCTTGGGCTGGTCCCGGCTGAAGCCAGGAGCCTAGAACTCCATCTGGGTCTCCCACATGGATGGCAGGACCCCAGGTATTGGGCCATCTTCTGTGCATTTCCTAGTGCATTAGCAGGGAGCTGATGGAAGAATCTCTTTCCTTCTCTCTGTAATTTAGCCTTTCAAAGACATAAACATTTTCTAACAACAGTTTGAATTGTCAACATATGAATTGGCTTATGTTATTTTACATTTGCAAAAGGAATATCAGTTTTCAAACTCAAAGTTTTAAAGATTAAGTAAAAAAAGTATAAACAGCATGGTGCCTGGTATATGGTAAGCAGTTAGAAACTATTAAAGATGATTTAGGGGGTGTGTAGCACATAGTGTAGTGGGTAAGGCTGCCACCTGCAGAACCAGCATCCCTTATGGGCACTGGTTCAAGTCCTGTCTGCTCCACTTGGGATGTTTATGTGCCCAGAACAGCAGCAAAGAATGGCCAGCTGCTTGGGATCCTGCATCTGCATGGCCGACCTGGAAGAAGCTCCTGCCTTCAGACCAGCCCAGCTCCAGTCACTGTAGCCCTAGGGGAATGAATCAGTGAGTGGAAGATACCACTCTGTTTTCTTTCTCTATGCCCCTCCATTTCTCTCCATGTTAACTCAGCCTTTCAAAAAAAAAAAAAAATCTTAAAAAAAGAAAAAGGGGCATCGGCGTTGTGGCACAGTGGGTTTAGCTGCTGCCTGTGCTGCCAGCATCCCATTATGAGCACAGGTTCAAGTTGCAGTTGTTTCCACTTCTGATCTAGCTCCCTTCTTCCTGGGAAAACAGCAGAAGCTTGGGCCCCTCTCACCCCTATGGGGCACCGCACTGGAGTTCCAGGCTCAGGGTTCAGTCCGGCCTAGCTGCACTCACTAGGCTGTATGGGAAACAAACTAGCAGATAGAAGATTCAGTCTCTCTCTCTCTCTTTCTTTCTGCCTCTCAAGAGAATAAATCTTTTAACAGATAAATTAAAGAAATAAAATATAACATTCAGTATAATAATGAAAATACACCCCTTAACTAAACTGCTTGCCATTACTGTGACATATACAGCACACATGTAACCTGATTTCAATTTTATGGTACTTCTTACAGCATTAGAAGTCTCCATAATGTCTTCCTTAAGTTTACATTCTCACTAAGAGTGTATTAGGTTGCTTCTTCCTCCATGTCCTCACCAGCATTTATTATGTTATTTATTTTTGGATGGCGGCCATTCTAACTACAGTAAAGGGATACACCACATTTGGTTTTAATTTGTGTTTTCTTATTGTCTGGCACTAGAACTTGAGACCATGTCCATTTGGGATGCTGGCACTACAGGTAGCAACTTAACTTGTTATGCACACAGTTAGCCCCATGAGTCGATTGTTGTACAGGGTTAATTTTTTTTTTAAGAGACTGTCCTTTTTCCAGAGTGGTTTTAGCTCATTTGTTAAAGGCTACATGCCTGTAGATAATTGGTTTCATTTCTGTGGTTTCCTGTTCTGTTCCATTGCTCCACATGTCTACTTTCCTGCCAGCACCAGGTTGTTTTGATTAGATATGACTTTAACAGAGGTGAAGTATCATCCTGCCTTATTTAGGATTTTTAAAGTTTTTTTAAAGCATGAAAGGATATTGCATTTCATCAAATGCCTTCTCTGCATCTACTGATATTCATATAATTTTTAAAAAATCTTTATTTATTTATGTATTTGAAACTCAGATTTTTGAGCTGATCTGAAGCCAGGAGCCCGGAGCCTCCTCTAGGTCTCCTGAGCAGGTGCAGGGTCCCAAGACTTTGGGCCGTCCTCGACTGCCTTCCCAGGCCACAAGCAGGGAGCTGGATGGGAAGTGGAGCAGCTGGGACACGAACTGGCATGCACATGGGATCCTGATACGTGCAAGGCAAGGACTTTAGCACCAGACTTGGTCTTTATTCTTCATTTTCCCGATGTTATCTACCATGCTTACTGATTTGTACATTTGAACTATCCAAACTCCTTGGTGTGGGTGGGTGATTTTTCTGATGTGCTGTTGGACTCTACTAGGATTTTTGTTCACAGGGATATTTATACTTCTCTTTCTGGATTTAGAATTAAGGTAATGCTTAATTATCTTATGGAAAAACCTTGAAAGAATTCCTCCCTGTTAATTGTTTTTTGAATAGTTTAAGTAGATCGGGAGTATTTCTTTGGTGGAATTCGGCAGTGAAGTTGTCCAGTCCTGCACATTTTGTTCTTGGGAAGATCTTTATTGCTGACTCCTCTCAGCCTTGGTTATGAATCTGCTCAGATTTTCTGCATATTCATGCTTCAGTTCTCGTAAGTTGTATGTGTCCAGAAATCTCCCCATTTCTTCTAGATTTACCCATCTGTTTTATGTGTAAAACAGTTCCTGATAATTCTTGGTCTTTGAGGAATCAGATGTTAACATCTCTTTTTTTCATCTCTGACTTGATAAAAATAATAAATTTGGGTCTTCTCCCTTCTTTTATTTGGGGGGAGCGGGTCAGACAGGCCAACAGTTTATCAATTTTTAAAAATATTTATTATTACATGATGACCATCCTTATCTCTTAACAGTTTCTGCCTTAACATCTATTTCGTTTGATGTGAGAATAGCTGTGACTGCTCATGTTTTTATTTTCATTGGCATGGAATGTTTTTTCTATCTTTTCATCAGGTTGTTCATTTTTAGTTACAGCCTATTACTTGAATGGCAGCTCCTTAAGGAAGATTTACAAGTATCTAAAGAAACTGGAAACCTTTGAAACACAGAATAAATATATAACTGTACCAAGCATTAGTAGCTCATACAAAATTAAGGTAAAAAAGTTTAATGAAAACCAATTAAGTTATATACACACATCCTATATGCCAGATCACAATGTTAATCATATTTCTTACTGTATTTGTAGTCAAAAGGGAAAGCCACTGCCTTATAAAACCATCACACAGGCCATGATTTCTTTGCAAAGGACAAAACAGACCATGAGATCTATGGTTGACTGCTCATAGCTGATGCCTTCTTCTTACCTTTTTGGAGCACTTGGCTGTGGTTTTTAGGCAGCACTTTTTGTGGCAGGCATATTTACACACTGAAAAATAAGAATGCAGGGTGTTTAGGAGTCTGTAGACCAACAATAAGAACTACCAGGTTTTCAACTCTATTTTTGAAGTATGTTTTTTTCTCTAAATTTGAGACTGATTATAAATCATGCATATTCTTGATACTGTATTAAAAACTAAAAAGAACTTAGGCCCATCCTATTGGAATGAAAGAACATGTCTACTTTTCTAGCCCTTATATCCCTCCACTACTCTGGCAAGATACGTATGAGTTACAAATCTTTAATTTCACAAATTTGTGCCATATTCCCCCACATATGTACTCCACAATCTGCTAAGATGCCATAAAAACCTATTATGATTCATTGCATTGTTGTTAAAAAAAAAAACTCATTGAAATGGAAAAAAAAAATGGCCAGCACATTCAGACACAGGAAAGGCCTTATTGTCTCTGAGGTTCCAGTCCAGAGTTCTGAAGCAGTAGAGCTGTCATCTGGACGGTGAGATGAAGAAGTCTCACAGCAAGAACAGTCTCTTGGAGACAGTATAACAACGTAGCTAGAGAAGGAGTGAGCACAAAAGGGGGAAGTCTTGACATGCTGGCTGTCACTCTGCCACACCAGGCCATCTCTGAAAATCTAACTTATAGGGGTCTCAAAGCCAAGATCAGGTAGGAGAAGAAATGCCACTGTACCAGTGAAATAACTAGGACAATCACAAAGAAAGTGAGGTAATCCCATTGGCAAGTGATATCAAGCACACCTTAGATGAAAAAGAAAATGCTTTAAAGTTTCAAAGGTAAGTCACAGAAGAAATTATTATAAATCTGTAAGAATTATGGACCCGGCATGATGACTCAATGGTTCAATCTTTACCTTGCAAGAGCTGGAACCCTATGTGGCACCGATTCATACCCCAGCTGCCCCATTTCCAGTCTAGCCCCCTGCTTGTAGTCTGGGATATCAGTGGAAGATGACCCACAGCCATGGGAGACCTGGAAGAAGCTCCTGGCTACTGGCTTTCGGTCAGCTCAGCTCCAGCCATTGAGGCCATTTGGGGAGAGAACTAGCAGATGGAAGATCTTTCTCTATAAAATCTGATCTGCCCTTCCAATAAAAATAAATTAATCTTTAAAAAAGTACAAGAATCAGACTAATAATATATAGTCAAGTATATTTCCAAAGTGTATTTCAAACTACTTCCTAGGTTTACTCTCGTTAATTCCCAGGCTACTAATAAAAAAGATGAAAGGAAAACTGCTGCTGAACAGGAGTAAGCAGACACACGCAGAAGTGGTGGCCACCTGGCTGCAGTGACATGACATTTACCTGTGTCTTCACACTGGACTAGATCTCACTAATGTTGTACTCAGTTCTGGTCCTGCAATAAGAGCAAAGCCTTCCAAGATGACTCCAACATTCAAGCAGACACACAGAGTAAAGGGAATGAACACTAAAGCTCCACTGAGAGCTAGACCACGCTGATCTACAATCTCTACTTATACTTGATTTAAAATCTACTTATTTATTTGAGAGGCAGAGAGATAGAAGGATAAAAAGAGCTTCCAACTGTTAGTTTACTCCTAAAGTGCCTGGATGATTCAGGGTTGGGCCAGGCCAAAGTCAGGAGCAGGGAACCCAATCAAGGTTTCTCACACGGGTGGTGGGAACCCACTATTTTCAACCACCTGCTGCCCATCAGGATGTCACCATGGAGCTGGAGACACAGCTGGGGTTTCAATCCACGTGCTTCATTATGGGATGCAGGCATTAAGTAGTGCCTTAAGCACTAGAGTAAACATGCATCTACTTACATTATAGGATTTACATACTCTTTGGAAAGGAAACAGAAAAAGTACCTTTTGGCTATAGTGTAAGACTTGGTTCATTCGTTCATCTATTATCTATCTATCTATCTATTTATCTATCTATCTATCTATCTATCTATCTATCTATCTATCTATCTATCTATCTATGCCAGACAACTTCTAGGCTGTGCAGATACTACAGACCGCTAAGCTCTCTGACCTTACAGAACCTGAACAATAGCAGGACAGATTGATAAGAAAACCAAAAACACTTAATATAATTTGGGGCTTTGTTAGTATTATAAAAATACTGAATTTTTACCCAGATAAAAGAATAGAAACTTGTGGGACAGTGGGTTTACATAAAACAATAAGGAAAAGAAAGCAGTCTCTAAAGTGGAGACATGCAGGTAGAACTATGAACTCATACCCCGCAGACAGTGTGCTGTGGGGACCAAGTTGGATAAAAATGTTTGGTTTGATCGAGTACAGATAAACAACAGTACAGGGCCCAGCACAGTGGCCTAGGGGCTAAAGTCCTCGCCTTGAACGCACCAGGATCCCATAAGGACGCCGGTTCTAATCCCGGCAGCTCTACTTCCCTCCCTCCTTTGGCCTGGGAAAGCAATCAAGGACGGCCCAAAGCCTTGGGACCCTGCACCCGTGTGGGAGACCTGGAGGAAGTTCCTGGATCCTGGCTTCAGACCGGCATAGCATCGGCCGTTGCGCTCACTTGGGGAGTGAATCATCGGACAGAAGATCTTCCTGTCTCTCCTCCTCTCTGTATATCTGACTTTCCAATAAATCAATAAATCTTTAAAAAAAAAAAAACCAGTATGGTGAGAGATAACACTAAAGAACTGGGCAATGTGAATTATTCCTTTAAGTTAAAAAAGCTGTAAGGTTACTCAAGGAAACAGGAGAAATATCAGATGGTTTAAAAAAAAAAAACACGCCCGAGGTCTCTTACACTTACATTTGCAAACAGAGGCTCGGTCCATTATCCATATCAAAGAAGAACAGTATTCACAGTAGGTAGGGATGCTATACTGAGTGGCCTTGAAGATGTGACCATTGTGCTCTTCCACCTAGATGAAGAAATTCAGCCATTTATGTTAAAGCCAACACACTCAATCAGTGGGAAACCCCTGAATCCCTTGTTGAGCCTTCATTAGGTACTCATTCCAGTGGGAGAACTATATTCTGAGAAATAACAAAAAATAAAATATATGGTCCGTGCTTTCAGAAACCAATATAGCCAACTGATATGTACTAGAACTTGACAGCTGTCTCAGGAGACTCAATCAAACAGCAAATCAAGAGTAGCAGTTCTCAAATCTGCTTTTTACTCAGGAACAACACTAACATACTTTCAAAATTTTCATATTTTGAAAATTATTGAGGAGCTGCTGCATACATAGATTGTAACAATTTAGTATAATACAAAATAAAATTGGAATTTTGCTAATTATTTAAAATTAATCTTAAACAAATTACATATGACAAAATAACATTTCAATGAAAGCCAAATGTCTTTAAAGCCAAAAAAGTTAGTGACAGAAGGGTATTGTTTTACATCTCTTAATTTCTTAAATGTCTGATTCAGTAAGAGAAACATATCCTCATACCCACTTCTACCTGATGTCTCTTATAGCATACAGTTTAGTTCAACTCCACAGAGAAAAACAGCTATATACAGAGAAGTAAGTGGAAGACAGTGGAGTATCTTAGTAATTCAGAAACACTATCACACCAAATTTGTACAGATGGTAATTTAAACGCTAATTAAAATCTGACATTAAAACCCATACCAATGAACTCTTTATTCTCAGACATTAAAATCTATTATTCAAGACTTCTTTAAAGCAAACTTCAAGACAAAAAGATAAGCCAATGGCTTAGGAAAAAAAGAACTTGCAAACTGTGGATCTGAAGAGACTTTCAAGAACATACAAAGCAATGTTGCAATTCAATAATAAGACAACTCAAATTCAATTGATAAATGATGACCAGTTCAACAAAGAAGAAACACAAGCAACCAAATACATCATTAGTCATAAGGGAAAACAAACTATTACACTAACGAGATAGCCCTTCACATTCACTGGAAGGGTATTAATGGGATAGACAGTCTAGTGTGCTGGTAATGGTGTGTACCTCTGACTTCAGACACCGCAAGTGACTGCAAAATGCCACAGCCACTTAAGAAACCAGTCCGGCAGTTTCTAAACATTTTATTTCTTCTTATTGTTTACTTATTTGTTAATGTATTGCCTCTACTTGAAAAACAGAAAGATCTTCCATTCTCTGGTTCACGCCCCCAATCATCAGTCTCCAACATGGGAGGCAGGAGTTTACTTATTGGGCCATAATCCAGTTTCTCAAATGCACTAGCAGGAGGTTGGCTAGGAAGTAGAGCAGCTGGAACCAGAACTGGAGTTCTGACATGGGATGCTGACTCCAGCTGAGCACAACAGTGCTTCTCCCTTTTTTCTGAACATTTTAAACACAGCAGTACCATAGTACTTAGAAACTACACACACACACACGTGTGTGTGTGTATATAGGTACATATACATATATGTGTATATATATCCTAGAAAACTGAAAACTATATCTCCACAAAAAACCTTCTATAAGTGATAATAAACCTGAAATAAATGCTAAGAAACTATATGCAAAACCTACCCACTGCATAATTCCATTGACCTGATATTCCAGAAAAGGCAAACTGTGTTGATGAGGGCAGTGTCTACAAATCAACAATACTTTCAGGTGATGCAAATGTTTCTGAAGTATGAGTAAGGTGACGGGAATATGTGCACTTACATGAAAATCACTAAATTTCATACTTAAAAAGGCTGACTTTCGTGTTCAGTGAATTTGCCTCAAAAAAGCTAGTTTTTTTTTCAACAGAGGACACAAAACTTTAATAAATTTCTTATCAGTTCAATCCATTTTTTCATTTAAAGGAGCTTTTCTATTTAAGCAAAGCAAAAAAAAATCTCAAACCTATCTTGTACTTTGAGTGGACAGTGCGTATATAATATAGAAAATACTGGCTCCCTGATTTATTTACTCTTCCAAACATTGACACATCATTATGCATCACTGAACAGTTACATTCCAAATATTGCCATCCATGTTTTTAGGACATTCTTCATTGGGAAGCTGCCATAAGCAAGCAGCACAAAACTTCTCCAAAATTTTAATTTTTCTTAGAAGTTAAAATTGTGCCATGAGTGGAAAATAGTGTCATTCACTTCTGGTTAAAGTGACAGTGACACACCATTCATTCTCAGAAAATGCCTGCTAAATATCAAAGTCTGCAAGCTCTTAAAGTAAAAATAGTGTCTATTAAAAAAAAACTAGCTGGAAACATTTTTTTAAATAATCTTAGTTTATTAGGGTACAAAGGGTTAAGGGCTACAGGGTGAAAGTGGGTAATATCATTGTTTCCACACTAATATAATCATTTTGCCCTGTATCTGCAGTTAGGGGAGTAACAAAGGGAAAAGCCCCACCCTACCTCCCACCCATCCCCCATCCCCAACATGAGGCGCGCTCCAAGGGTCCTGCTCAAACAGTTTTGATAGTTCATCAGTTCTGGATTGCTGCCAATCTCACCGTCCCAACTGCAATGAAACCTATTCAAAGTCCACTGGCTGACAGTCTCTTGACGGTTGGGGTTCCAAGATCAGCAGTTCAGTTGGAGAGATATCCAAAGAAACTTCATCTGAGTTGATCCCAGATCTGATTCTTGAGTGAGTTTGCTAGTACAGACTCTAACACTGTTCATCACACCAATCAGCTTATGCATATGCTGGTCGTTGCGATTGCTGGGTCCGTTCGGCTTCCAGCCCTATCTTCCTTGTGAACCAACGAGTGTTGTAGTCCAGCTCAATTCTACCCACTTCATACTCGGTCTTCATGCAAACCAGTTGGAGCTGCAGCCTAGTTGGGGCGACTCCCCAAAACCCCTACCAGTTCTGCCCCTACCCTGGTTCCCATGCTTGCCAGTATGTACCGCAGGCTTGTCCAGTCTGTTCCACATCCCATTTAGTTCTCGCACACGTCAATGGACACTGAACCCTAGTTCAACCCAACCAACCTATTATCCAGCCCATACACCTACTGGCAGGTGCCTTTCTGTCTAGCTCCCCCTGCTCCTAGCCTGGGTTTCGTGCTGTCCAGTGAGGGTGGTAACCCTGAGGGAGGTGCCCACTATTTCCCTGCTAGGCCACACCCACTCCCAGATTATGCAGTCTCCAGGTGGTTTTGGCATTTGACTTGACAGAATTAGCTCCCAGTACCAGCCTCTGCCAGCTAATGCTGTGGCTAAGCCCAAACACCCCTCAACCCACTCTAATTTTAACTCGCACCAGTCAGAACAGTCAGCTCACCGTGAGGCCCACAGGTGCTATAGCCCTGCCTAGTCTGAACTGCCCCCATCCGTATTCACACTTTCCAATGGAAGTAGTTATCCAGCAGGGGTGCCCACATTCCCCTGTCGGCTTTGCCTCCTCCCCGATTGTCACATGTGCTGTTTGTGTGCTGCAACCACATCTGGTACGGCTCATCTCACCTTGGCATTACTTGTTGTGTACTGGTATGTGTTGCAACCGAACCTGGCTCGACCTGTACTCTGTTCTGGTACTCGGATTCACCAGAAGGTAATGTGAACAGATTCAGGCTGGTCTGCCCTCAACCCATGCCATGTGTATGCCAGTGGGATAATTTTCATAGCCTGTTCTGGGTTGTTCCCTATTGTGCTTCTTGCGCTTACCTGCATGGGACTGTGTCCTGCCAGAGAAGTTGCCCAGGCTCCTCCACCAGAACCTCTCCCAATGCCAGGTTTTGCGCATACCAGTGGGTCCATGAGCCAGCACTACTCAGTTCGCCTCCTATCCTAGGAGGAACAGTGGCTTTCCCTGACTGGCCTTCAACCCAAGCTGGTTCTTGTTGTTGGATATTTCAACCCAGCCATGGCTCTTCCATACCCCCACACAGCTCACACATGGTTCAGTAAGGGCTGAGATCTAGCCTAGTCTGTCACACATCTCTCCCCGGTCCTTCAGAACACCAGATGGTGTCGGAATCTGGCCTGGCTTGGTGCTTCCCGTCCCAGTCCACACTTGTGCCAAGTGAGATTACAATCGTACCCTGATCAGAATGCAGCCTCAGTTCCAGCCAATGCGCTCCTTGGTGGGAAACTCAACCCAGCTAGGGTGTCCCGTTATTTCCCCAACCATGCCTCTTCCCTGCCATAGAGCAGGTGTAGGCCGGTGGTTGTACTGTCTCCGCTTGGCAGAGCCCCTCACTTGTCCTGGCCCCTTGGATGCTGTGGCTTAGTGCCTCTGCCTCACGCAGATCAGTATATGCAAGGACCTACATGGCATGAGCTGTGCTCCAACCTGATTTCTGTTGTTTCCTGTGAGTTAAGGTTTGTTCAGCCCTGCCCATTCTGCCCCCTTCCAGTGGCAGCCCGGCCCACCCCACATCCTGTTTAAAGATGCACATTTGGGTGCTGTTGCCTTGACCTACCCTGACTGTTGTGGGTTCCTTTACCCATGAGTGATGGCAGGTGGCATGGTCACACCTAGCTTAGACCATTGCAACCCCAGCTTGAGAGCTAACCCGGGGGACTTGTATTCCAAAGGGTTGGGCCCACACAACCCCACAGAGTCTACCCCCAGCCCAAGTTCTCTTGCGTGCTGGATAGTGTCTTGATCCTGCGAAATGTGACCACTCCACCACTCCAACACTCAGTCGGGCAATGGTACCCAACACTGCCAAAGAGGCCCCCATCCATAGCTTTGGTGTGGGCTGGTGTGTGGCAACCAGTGATGTTCTATACTAATATCCATTTCTATATTCATAATTGAGCTGTTGCATCTGTCTTACTGAAAATTATCTTCTGGATACTTCCCTAAAACCACTAGGTCTTGGTCCCCTCGCATGCTTAAATCTTTCATGACAATGCCACTGAGAATACCCAAAAATTCACTTTGCACCTACACTCAACCTAGTCTTAGTCATGAGTGACCCCAGGCAGCAACTACATATCTTGAAAACCCCAGAGTTCGCCCTTCCAGGCGGCCAGCAGGCAAAGCCTGTTACCACTTGGTGCACTGACCGCCCTGGGGGAGGCCGAGGACTCGTTCACTGCTTTGCGGCAGTGTCTTTGCCGTGAGTCCCCCGCATTGGGTCCGACCCAGCAGGGGCACCCCCCACAGTCGCCACACTGCAGGGAGCGTCAGATGCCCCCAAGCCCAAGGACCCAACTCCTCCCAAACTCCCCCAGCCGCATGGTCTTAGCAGCAGGGCAGAGCTAGGAATTTCCACCCAGTTCCCAAGTTCCCTAATGGTGGACTTACCCTGAGGGAAGAGCTTTCCTGGGTCCTGGGGGAGGCCGAGGACTCGTTCACTGCCTTACGGCAGTGTCTTTGGCTTGAGTCCCCCGCATTGGGTCCGACCCGGCAGGGGCACCCCCCACAGTCGCCACACTGCAGGGAGCGTCAGATGCCCCCAAGCCCAAGGACCCAACTCGCTGGAAACATGTTGTCACAGAAATGTGGACACAAGTTGTCAGAACACGACATGTCCAGATGCAAATGGAGGATAGAGCAGCCCTTTGGGGTCTGCAGTGGATATCTGGTGTCATAACAGAGGAAGGAGAACAGAACAAGTTGGACAACTACCCCAGTCATGCAATGACAGCAGATATCTGGGCAAATGGAGACTCCGGAGTGGACTATGTCGGCCACTGGACCTTAGAATGATCTCCTGTTTCTTGGATCGGCAAGATCAACAGCATTTCAGAGTTACAGAAACCACTTAAGCAGAAGTCTCAGAGCACACTCCACATCAGGAACCCTAATCGGGTGGCCAATCCCCATTCCCAGGTACTGACACAGTTAGGATGCTAGGTGTGGCTTCTCCGCTGTCTCCCTCCTTCCTCCAGATACAAGAAGAAAAAAAAAACATTGGAAACAACAGTCTTACCCACTTTCCCCTAATCTTCGATCTTTCCCACCCTGATCAACTATGTAAACATCAAAAAAAAGAGAGAAAGGAAAAATTTTTCAGAACAGCCTAATCCACAATTCACAAAAAGTCTTAACAGCTTAAATGTCTTCCAACTAGCAGAGATGGGAGAATGTCTAACCTGCAGGCCATAAGCACTGCAGAATCATTTGGTCTAACAGTGCCAAGGCGACTCGAAATTCAATACATTTACAGTAAGCTAATTTTAAAGCTGATAATTTTGCATAATCCATTAATGATGTATTAAATATAGAAATGGCTTTTATCAAGAAAAAAATCCCACTTCTGAATGAATAAGTAAAATATGATAAACCTACAAAATAGAATATTGTTTGACCATAAAACCGAATGAAGTATTTAAGCAATAAAACAGTTGGAACTGGCTCATGAATACTCAAAAGGACAGAATAAAAGGATCAGCATCAAGGGGAATTCAGAATATAAAAGGCAAAATATCTCAAACTAGACAGGTAAAGATGGACTTTCACATAAATGATGTTGATAGCCATGTATGTAAGAGATTTACACCTTACATTGCATACCTGGACAACATCAAGAAGATCAGAATTTAAATGTAACAAACATGACCATGAAAGTATTCAAAGAACAACAGAATTCCTTTATAATCACGTTACATACAGTTATATCCAACTTGAAACTCTGAAGTTATAAGACTGGCACATTTAACTTCATAAAAATAAAACAATTTCTACCTGGAAGATAATACCCTATGAAATGAAAAACAAGGAAAACATACTTGAAATTTATGTCACAAAGGGCATCCTCCCTAGAAATTCAGAAGGAAAAGACCACATCTTCAACAGAAACACGGACCAATAGACCCCTGAGGGGAGGGGCAAAAGGGCCTTAAGCATAAAAAGAGGTAAAACTACATGCAATACAACACTTCCCAATCGTTAGACTAACAAACATAGTATCTAACAACCCACTCTAAGTAACTGGCAGGCATTTTCACATATTAGTAATGCAAAGTAAAATCAAGACTATCTCTACTATTATAAGGAGATGAAGTAGCATTTGCTGAAACACAACTACATTTATGCTCATGACCCAATAATTCCAATTCTAGTGCTGTATCACATAACATTTATCTAATAAACACTGCCTTATTTTCTCTAAGATTTATGTATGTGAAAGCAGGCAAACATTCTCATTCTCTCTCTCTCTCTCTTCATCTGCTGGGTTACTCCTGAAATGGCTGCAATAGCTAAGGCTGGGGCCAGGATGAAGCCAAGAGCCAGGTGCTGCACTGTCTCCCACATGGGTGGCAGGGACAGGTACTTGGGCCTTCACTGCTGTTTTCCCAGGTACAGTAGCAAGGAGCAGACAGAGACGGTGGAACTGTCAGGTTATAAAGCAGCATCCAAGTGGGACGCCAGAGTCTCAGGCTTTACCCACTGTGCAGTAACACTAGCCCTAAGCACTGTTTTTAATGGCAGATTAGAGCAATCTGATGATCTAGCTGAGGATGGTCCAAGGCCTTGGGACCCTGCACCCACGAAGGAGACCAGAAGAAGCTCTGGCTCCTGGCCTGGGATTGACTCAACTCCAGCAGTTGCAGCCACCTGGGGAGGAAATCAGCAAATGGAAGATCTGTCTCTCTGTCTCTCTTCCTCTGTGTGTCTGACTTCACAATACAAATAAGTAAATCTTTAAAAGAGAAAGCAAAAGAAGTAACATAGGAAAAAAAGGAAGAGAAAAAAAATATATGTAGTAATTATATAATAATTTTTTAAAGATGTATTTATTTTTTTATTGGAAAGGTAGATATACAGAGAGGGAGACTTTCTGTCCAATGGTTCACTCCCCGAGTCAACACAACGGCTGCAGTTGAGCCAACCCAAAGCCAGGAGCCAGGAGCCTCTTCCATGTCTCCCATGCGGGTGAAGGGTCCCAAGGGTTTGGGCCGTCCTCAACTGCTTTCCCAGGCCACAAGCAGGGAGCTGGATGGGAAGCAGGGCCGCCGGGATTAGAACCGATGCCCATACAGGATCTTGGAGCATTCAAGGTGAGGACTTTAACCACTATGCTATCGCGCCGGGCCCTATATAATAATTTTTTTAAAGATAGAAATCCCAGTAGCATAAAGGAAAAAATTCGGAATTAAATTTTATATAATAAATACACTATAATCAAAGTAAATAATGATAGAATTTCTAGAAAAAAAAAGTAGGAAAACATATATTCCTGAAAACACATACACGTTTTGAGGAAAAGATTGATGTTCTGAAATAAGATTTAAAAAAAAGAAAGAAAATAACCTGATAACAGAAGAGAAAGATGGTAAAAGAACATGATTTTGAATTATATTTGTATGATTTTTTTCAACTGAGAAAAATCAGTTAAAAATTTAAAAGATTATGTCAACAAAACTGAGCTAGATCAAAAATGCTACACCTTCTGATTGCCAGCACTGCCCATGTCAAACTACATGGTAGGAAAGTACCATGTGGGAGACCCGGAGGAAACTCCTGGCTTCAGAGCAGGTCAGCTCGAGCAGTAGTGGCTACTGGGGGAGTGAGCCAGCAGATAGAAGATCCTTCTTTGTCTCTCTTTCTCTCTGTGAATCTGCCTTTCGAATGGTAATAAATAAATCTCTAAAAAGTCAGGAAAACTAACAAATTAAATTTTTTAAGATTTATTTTTATTATTTTTTTATTGGAAAGGTGGATATATAGAGAGGAGAGAGAGAGAGGAAGATCTTCCGTCCAATGATTCACTCCCCAAGTGACCACAACGGCCGGTGCTATGCCGACTCGAAGCCAGGAGCCTCTTCCAGGTCTCCCACACAGGGGCAGGGTCCCAAAGCTTTGGGCCGTCCTCGACTGCTTTCCCGGGCCACAGGCAAGGAGCTGGAAGGGAAGCGGGGCTGCTGGGACAGAACCGGCGCCCATATGGGATCCCGGGCGTGCAAGGCGAGGACCTTAACCACTTGCGCCACCATGCCGGGCCCAACAAATTAAATTTTTAAAAATTAATGATTTTCCTGAACAAATTAGCACTCAACTAACTAAATTTTAAAACTTTCAGCTTATGGTTTATCTACATTGGTTTTACACCAAGCCATACCTGAGCACTCCAACATAGGACGTAGAGTTCCCAAGCCACAGCTTAACAGCTGTGCCCCACTTTTCCACTCCTTCAGGTGAGTTCAGACTAAGCGAAGGAGGTTTGCGTTTGTAAGAAGTCAGCCGAAGAGAGATCAGTTAGGGGACTACACATAGTGTAACTTCTGTGAGGTAGTGATGTGAGATGGTCAGCTACAGGATAGACACAAAGCAGAACCAACACACATCTACCTTCTCCACTGACTCAATACACGAACCAACGCAAGCTGTGGTCTCCACATCCCAGGTTCTTCACTCACATCAACATCTGCCGGCTAGACACTGCCTGTCAATGACTACTCAGCAAAAATCCTTTCATAAAGCTTAGTTTTTTTTGTTTGTTTTTCTTTAAAGATTTAGTCGAGGACGGCCCAAAGCTTTGGGACCCTGCACCCGCGTGGGAGACCCGGAAGAGGCTCCTGGCTTCGGATCAGCATAGTATCGACCCTGGCGGCTCACTTGGGGATTGAATCATCGGACGGAAGATCTTCCTCTCTGTCTCTCCTCTCTGTACATCCGCCTTTCCAATAAAAAAATAATAAAAATAAATCTTTAAAAAAAAGATTTATCTGTTTTTATCGGAAAGTCAGTTATACAGAGGAGAGACAGAGAGGAAGGTCTTCCGTCTGATGATTCACTCCCCAAGTAGCTGCAACAGCCAGAGCTGAGCCAATCCAAAGTCAAGAGCCTGAAGCTTCCTCCAGGTCTCCCATGCGAGTGCAGGGTCCCAAGGCTTTGGGCCGTCCTCAACTGCTTTCCCAAGGCACACGCAGGGAGCTGGATGGGAACCGGGGCCGCCAGGATTAGAAGCAGTGCCCATGTGGGATTCTGGTACATGCAAGGTGAGGATTTTTGCCATGAGTACCATGCTGGACCTGTAAATCATAGTTTTTACCCCCTTTTCCATCTTTTCAACAGTACTTTCTATTTCTACTCTAATATACACCATATTTGATAGTATTAAATTTTGAAATTCCTATCTCCACTAGCAAATTATGTGTTCCCTTAAATTCATTTTTGGAACTACAGAAATGATCAGAAACCCTGTAACAGAGATAGACAATATGAAACAGAAAATATAAACAACATGTCCAAATGCCTCTGGAATTATCTTGAATTCTAAGTACCTGTATCTGTAAAACAGTGAATACCTCCAGTTTTCTTTACAAGGGAAGGAAAATGTTCTTTGTGGTTCTCCCAATCTGGACTAAGAGGAACAGCAGACACATGACCTGCAGAAAACCATTTCTGGAGCCAGCACTGAGAGCAGCCCCAAGCATCAAATTCAAGACACATTTGTTGTTCTCAATTTTGGAAAGTAAGAAGTGAGTATCTTTTAGGCATCTGATTAAACCCATTCCTTAGATATATCCACAGAAATAATGCGGGATGTACTACAAGCCACCAAGCTAAAAACTGCTTTCTTACACTATGAAAGGCAGAATACAACTTACCAAATCAGTTTCTTTTTTCCTTCTTTTCTTTCTTTCTGTTTTCGGTACCTAACGGAGTGTGGGGAATAATAAAACAAAATTGCGATAAGACCAATAATGATATTTTACTTATTAGATGTGTTGAATTATTGGCTCAACCAGTTATTCTTTAAGAAGAAATGTATACAGAGAACAAGCAATATGAGAAAATGTTTATATTTGCTAAAACACAATGCTAATAAAATCAACAGAATAGAAGGATGGACACCTTAATGATGATTTTTTGAACGTTAGTTCTGACCCCAAAGCACACCATACTAATTAAAATGACCATTTTATTTTAACCATTAATTAAATGATCTTCCATTTTAAATATTTTTATCTCTCACATTTTGGCTGTAGAAAACTAGCACAGGGGTAAATACAAAAGATGTGATTTGGGATATGGAAAAGCTGTTATACACGATATTTCCTGATGACTAAAAGATGGAACCATCTAAACCTACTCTTTAAAACTGATAAACAGGCATTGTACGTGCCTAGTAAGAATCCTTTTCTGTATAAAATAAAGACTTCAGCTTAGCTGTAACACAGACCCGTCAAGGATGATCTTCACACTGATCTATAATGGTTTGTAAACATAAAAAGATTGAAACTAGAATAACAATAAAATGCAAGATAACCAATACAAAGAACTGATGACATTCCTGAGAGAAACAGGTACCTAATCATTGCATCTAAAATGCTGCAAATAAACCCATTCAGGACCTCTAAGTCTGCGGTCTCTTCTACAATGTGGCTTTCTGAACAGTCATTCAACAGGACTGAAGTAAGTAACAAGTAACATTCCCAAACAGGCCTGAAACTTAACAGCTGTGTATTACAGTATATGTTTCTCAAAGTATATATTTTCCCAAAAACTATCTCAAAAAGAAATACAATCTGTAGAAATACAATCCTTATATAAAAGTCACCAAACGATACAACAAAGGTGCTGATTTGCATTAAAATTCAAAGGGCAGTGTCGAGGGCACAGTATCATATTTAATTTGATGGAGAATGTATTCACTGCTGAGGCTTTAGGAAATATGATCTGATAAACTTACAAAACAGAACGGAGTCTGGAGGACCTGAAGGAGAGCTAAGCTTATGTGTTAACACTGACACTTTGTCAAAAACTAGATGTCCCAAACAGATCCTTTAAAATATTCATGCAAAATATATTAACTTTACCTTTATGGCTATGCAATCCGAAGTCTTGAATTCGTTCATATATTCATCTAAAAACACTTTAAAAGTGTTGACCCAAACTCTCACTGGAGATTCGCTCCAGTCACGCTGCTCAAGCCTCATGGTCTTTTCCAGAATTTGCTCAAACAGGGCGTACAGGTCTTTATACCGTATGCTTTTCCCATCATCCATCTAAGTGAACAGTAAGAGAAAAAAAGGAAAAGTTTTATCAAGACCTCTTTACGTGCAGGAGACGGATCTGCTGTGTGTTGGTAATATTTGGAAACAAGGTTAGGATCTAGCTTTGCTTTCCAGCAAGCGTGCCCATGTTATAAAGCCCCACTCTAGTGCAAAAACAAAACCTGCCAGGTTTCAGTGAACACCTAGTAACTAAGGCCTGTAACTGTTTCAGTAAATGCTGGAAACTCCTCCTGCAGGTATGCAGTATTGACTTTATATGACACTAAAGATGACTCGCATCCCTCTTAAATATTAATCTACTCCCCCAAAAACTTAAACAGTTTTTCTCTGAACATGAATAGCTGAAACTCTGCCTTACAACACATCCAAAACCCTTTCTTTATTTTTTCCAGAGTAACACACTCAATCATATTACTTACAGAAGAATTTAAATGGAGTTTTTAAAGTTTATTTAAATGAGATCTGGAGCATTTTAAGAAGGAAAAATGACTTTTAAGTGATAAAAAAATATAATAAACATTTAGAATTTATTTCCTGCTTCAGATTTAGAGGGTGCAATTTTGTGACCCAAAGTTAGCAAACCAACCTGGAGCCTTGCTTCACAGTGCGGTCCCTCCCCATGTGAACTAGAGCACCCAGCACCCTAAACAGGGGCTCAGCACACAAGGAGAATGAGAAGTTGCAAGTCAGGATTAGGAACTGATGGGCAGACTATCCCTACTCACACCTAGGAATCTGCCATAAACCCTGGAGTGGCAAGACTACTACTTTCTCCCATCTCTAAATAGATGAAAAGGTCATGCCCAGAGAAAGTTACAAGTTTTTACTACTTAGAGTATACACTAAAAATGCTCGTGATTTCTCTTTCCACTATGAAACAAAAAAAGACAAGAAAAACATGAACTATTGTTTTACATAATATAACAATTCATAAATACCAGTAATTACTCAAAGGAACTGATCAAAGGATAATTGGTCAAAGGATCAATTATTACATTCCGAAATTAAGATACACCAAATTACTGTACCAGTTATTATATACACCAAAAACAATTTTTCTAAAACTAGTATCCTGTGAAAGTATAAAATAAATCTGACTGATACAAACTGATATGCAGAAATCACTGATACAAAACTGCCGTAATTCTACAAGCAGAGAAAAAAATCCTGCATATTAAGTTCCACACATAGGAAATGTGGAAGTTACACCTTAGCAACAGAGCTTAAAAGGATTATGACAAGAAAAAACCCTAGAGAGCCACTGGTTGAAACAAAACTTTATCCAGAATATCTGAAATCAATATTGCAGGATGTGAAAAATACTTGTAAGGTGAGGAAAACTAACTCAAGGAAACCTGAGGAAGTTATTAATCTGAGGCCTTTCTATGTGCCTTTCCTCTGCTATTCCCAAAACAAAAACCAGAGCACTCTCTAGCCGAACACGTCCTTTGTGCTGTAACTTCCACAACAGTGTCTTATTTTCCATACACCGAATTACTGAGTATGTCCTAACACAGTCCGACTTACCGCCAATGCAGATGAATAAAAGCTGAAAATATTCTGTCGGAATTCTTTCAGGGCCTTTTTAAATACCACATCCACCAGTGTGTCCTTCTTGCTGTCTTCATTCTCTAAGTCATTCATCTGGAGATGGCAGAAAGTGTTTTTGGACACAATCAAAGTGGATGCTTACATTCCCTCAATTAACGAGTGTCCTCAAAAAACAAGCCATGGACTGCTGTGGGACTTGGGTGAGAGTGTAACTAGACAGCCAAGCTATTAAGACTGGGGTGTCTTCAGCTGCACAATTCTGTAGCTGTCAGCGGAACAGCCTCGATAATGTGCCACACATCTCATCACACACAGCACATAGAGCTACATACAGTAAAACAGAAGTCAACAAGAAAGCCTAAACTCTGAAATCTTGGCTGCTCAATCTGTGTTTTTCCCTATTTCTGCTCCCATTTCTGGCTCTTTCTAGTAAGGAACAGACCCTCGTTCTTGCATGTCTTAACCTTGATCACTAGGGAGCACACACATATAGAATCCTCAAAGCTCTTCAGAGACTCGGCTCAGCAAGCAAAGCATACCTTTTTGAGAAGAAACTCATCCATGCTTTTTAAATCACTGGTACTTGCTATGATCTGGACACAGTCATTTTGCCAATGCACAGAATCCAAAGCCACACTGCTGATCTTCACACTTCGCTTGCGTTTGGCCTTTGGAGAAGGTTCTTTGTTTTCTTTGAACTCCTTGTGGGAACTACCAGGCAGTTCTGGGCTCAAAGGAGGTGCTGTATGATGCTGAGGTAATTCTAAAGCAAGAGAGAGTACCCAAGACAATATATTCAGTAAAGACACTGATAATTTCTACATTCCTGTTTCAAGGTTCCTCTGGTGAAGGAATATATACTGAAAGAAACATACAAACATCTGAAAAGCAAGCTAAGGTTACTGCCTGCAGTCAGGCAGGTAGGCAGCGTGTTTGTAGACAAGCATACTTCATAATTACCACTCTTCAACAACGTACATTGCCACATCTCCCAAGGAGCTCAGGCATGATACTGCAAGCCTGGATGGTAGTCCCTTGTAGAAGCAGAACCTCAACCTACACACTGAAGCCCCCACTCTCAGAGAAATGAGACTATGCAACCACACTGGCACAAGTACTGCTGGGTGCGAATGCTGTCACAGCATTGCTATACGCCTGCTGGAAAGAACGCCTAGACAAATGTAACTCCAAAAACTCAGTGGAGTTCGATGCAGATTATTATTCTTTTTTTAAAAAAAGATTTATTTATTTATTGGAAAGTCAGATATACAGAGAGGAGGAGAGAAAGAGAAGAAGATCCTCCGTCCAATGATTCACTCCCCAAGTGAGTGCAACGGCCGATGCTATGCCGATCTGAAGTCAGGGTCCAGGAACTTCTTCCAAGTATCCCACATGGGTGCAGGGTCCCAAAGCTTTGGGCTGTCCTCAACTGATTTCCCAGGCCACAGGCAGAGAGCTGGATGGGAAGTGGAGCCACTGGGATTAGAACCAGTGTCCATACGGGATCCCGGCACGTTCAAGGCGAAGACTTTAGCCACTAGGCCACTGCGCTGGGCCCTAGATTATTATTCTTTTACTAAAGTTTGCAGTCATGAATATTTCAGTAATATCATGTGATATTCTGGCAGCCTGTTACGAAGTCAGATGACCAAACTGGCTTATTTCTGCTTGGTTTTCTTCAGTATTTTCTTTATAGTTCCCTCAAAGAGCAGTTCGAAATCTTCACAGTATTCCTGGAAAGAACTACCTGTGTATACAGCTGAGGAGTGCAACTTTTCTTTTTTTCTGCATTCTACACTAGAGAAATTAAATTCCATGTAGCTTGGTGCTATCTAGAAAGAGATTTGCCAGAGCCCCACCTGGAACTTGAAGAGGGAGATAGCTTATGCTTGTCTCCCCTACATGCCTGCCCCTTGTCCTTTCTTAGCGTATATACCAATACCAGCCAACAGTGCACTCTTGAGACAAACTCTAAGAAAAAAAAAAAAAACAGAACAGAGAATATAAAGACACAGGATACACAGTCACATCATTATCAGCCGATTTTAATGTCATTGTTTAGCTTTATTTATAAAGATGCAATTACTGCATCTGACAAAGTCAGTATTTTATAATAAATGTTACTCAAGAAATTCTCTTGGGCTTGGAGCAATGGCTCAGTTGGCTAATTCTCCCCCGTCAAGTGCTGGGATCCCATATGGGCACCAGTGTGTGTCCTAACTGCTCCACTTCCAACCTAGTTTCCTGCTTATGGCCTGGGAAAGAAGTAGACAACGGCCCAAAGCCTTGAGTTCCTATATCCATGTGGGAGACCTGGAAGAAGTTCCTTGCTCCTAGGTCTGGATCGCTCAGCTTAGGCTGTTGGAGTTGTTTGGGAATGAACCATTCTATCTCTCTGTAAATCTGCCTTCCCAACAAAAATAAGTTTTAAAAAGGAATGAAGAAGGGAAGGAAGAAAAAAAAGGATGGGAGGGAGGAAGGAAGGGGGAAAGGAAGTAAGACTATAACCAAATAATTACCTTAATAAGTTTTTACATAAATGTAAGTTTAAAAACAACTATAATCCAATTGCATATGAATCCTTATCAATAAAGTCTGCTCATAGGTTTTCAACTAAAGAACTTCCAGTTCTTAAGAATTAGCAGTGAAGCACTGTATAAAATGAAAAATTCTGAATGATCAGTCAATTAAAAATAAACCGGATCATCTTAGTTAAGGCAACAGGGAGGAATTCTATGATGGTTTTCCTCCTCAGTGTGTCGGTTCCCAAGGCGTAAACCGGGGTCTAGATGCACCCCTCCCATGACAGCCTGTGGCCTGCAGTGCTGACAGAGGCTCCTGCTGCAGCCCTGGTACCTACCCACACAGTCCCTCCTTCAGCTTCTCCCCGATGCAGGCAGTTTTTCCTTACTAACTTAACCATCCTTCCCTAAGAAACAGCAGCTTCCCTCCTGGGACCTCATCCTATTCTAGTTAACACTGGGACATTATTCACTTACTACCACATGGCCGCTTGAGGCCCATCTTACTGAAGACAGTTCTCACCTTTATGTCATGCTACACATGTCAAGCATGGGTGAGGGAAGGGCTGGAAATAAGAGATAGCCTTTACAATTCAGATTAATGAAATCCTTGGAGAATTAATAGTCCCGAGCATTTAGAAAGGTCAGTTTGGGCCCAGCACTGTGGCCTAGCAGCTAAAGTCTCGCCTTGAATGTGCCGGGATCCCATATGGGCACAGGTTCTAATCCCAGTAGACCCACTTCCCATCCAGCTCCCTGCTTGTGGCCTGGGAAAGCAGTTGAGGATGGCCCAAATCTTTGGGACCCTGCACCCCTGTGGGATATCCGGAAGAAGTTCCTTGATCCTGGCTTCAGATCGGCATAGCATCGGCCGTTGCACTCACTTGGGGAGTGAATCATCAGACGGAGGATCTTCCTCTCTGTCTCTCCTCCTTTCTGTATATCTGACTTTCCAATAAATAAATAAGTCTTTAAAATATATGTATATATATATATATTTATAAAATATTTATAAAATAGAAAGGTCTGTTTTCTTAACAGAATGGACTAACTTTAAAACAGGGTACTTAAATAGTTATGAATCACACCCGAAAAGTTAAAATAACCCTTTATTGTGAAACACCAGGTAATCCCCTGCACGGTGGGTAGGTATGTGGAATAAGAACCTAGCTGCCGCTCTCCCAGTCATCACATGTGTATGAACACACAACGCCTCTGGGCCTTAGTTCTCTAACCCTTACACTACGCATCAAGACAACTGCCGTGTGGGGCAAAGGAGTTGATACAGTAGTTCAGTACAGTGCCACATTCAAATATCAGTTACTGTTATTAGTCTGTGAAGTCAATGAAAGAAGGCCAGGATTCTCCATTGTATGCCATATTTTGTTAGAATTTCTAGTATGGGTAAAATGTAACCATTTTTAGTTAAGCAAAGAGATGGCAATCCTGGTCAGCCCTCATACAAAAATCTAGTCATGAGGCCTGGAGAAGAGCAGACTTTCAGAAGAAAGAAGCAGAGACAAGGACAGCAATACCCCGGCCCGTTCCTACCGTCTGCACCCAAGTGTGTGGAGACATCCGACTGTGGGGCAGGCTTCACTCGGGCAGTCTTTCTCTCCCCCGGCTTCCCTTTGGCCCAGAATCGCATCCTAGCTCTCTGAGGTCTGTTCCAAAACATAAAAGTAAAAATGGAAATCAGTTTGTCCCAGCAATAATATGTGTATATCATTTCAAACTTATCTATCTTCAGTATATATGAGCTCCTTTTTCACATTTCAACCAAATTTTCAGGTTCACAGTTAAAACTCCACCTTGTAGGTAGACAGTTTCCTTATCTTGAACATAGAAATACTAAGACCCAAGAGGAAGCGAAAATAGGTCCCTAATATAAGACAGCTATAAAGCAGCAGAATTAGGATTCCAATTCAGGTTATATGATTTATAAACTGCTACCTTTCCATTTTTGTCCCATCCAGATTGGATTTAAGAAATCATGGATAATCCTATTCTGAAAAACATTAGTTCATATATTGTGGAAACTATCTTCTGAAATCTGATTTTTCTATCACTGTAATCATAACACAGATAAATTCTAAACCTTTCCACTGACTATTATGCAATGAAAGTTTACATGTCACTATTTCATATTCATGAGTTACCAATATTATTAACTAACAATAGCCATTTCTTATTTGAAGCCTTGTTTTATTTGACATGCACTGCTAAGTGCCATTTTATTTAATCATAAACACTTTTAACAAACTAACATGAATATATTACAAGTGAAAAACGAGAGACTTTAGCATTAGGTAACTTTCTCAAGGTTACATACCCAGAAGTGACAAAGTCTCTCTGTATACACCTAGTACAGCTTACATGCTATTTCACTGTAGAAACTGAGGAAATACAACAACCAGGAAGTACAATGATACCAGTTGACATTACTGGCCATACACTGTGTATGCTAACTCTGTACTAGCAGGTTTGTGTATTGATTTGTTCATTTGTAGGTTCATTGATTCAGTCAAAAATTACTCTGGCATCTACTAGGTGTCAGCCACTTTTTAATATGTAATTATCCTCAAATAGCTATCATTACCCTACTTCACACATGGACAAACTGAGGCTCGGAAAGCAAGGCTCAGATATGGCTGATTCTGTACCCCAAGTTCATTTACCTTTTAATTGTTTGCTTCTGTTTTAAAATGCATTCGTTGTAATGAGAAACTGTTCTTTAAGGCTTCTCTACAATAACGGCATCACTGCATGTTCTGCTCCCTGGAAACTCACTTCCCTGACCATTCTGATATTCGACATTCGTGTGGTGCTCTCCTGCTTGTGACCACACACAAAAATCAAGCATGCTTCACCCTCCTGTTCTACCCTCACCAAAAACACACAGCCCCAGGAGGACAACACTGTCATTTTATTTACAAATAGGAATCTGTAGTTTTATTATTGTGTGAGTAATAATCACAGCTGAAGTATGTAACTCTCTATGTACTGTCTTATGCTAGAGTTTTTCCATTGGCTCACTTCGCACACCATTCATCTCCGGTGCTTCCATCTGTCTCTCTCCTCTCTCCGTGCTCACAGCAGGTGCTCACTCAGGTCCAGCTCCTCGAGCTCTCCCAGGACCCTGGGAACCTGCTCCAATCCAGAGGCTTCACCACCATCACGGGCAGCCTTTGCTCTCTTTGGTTCTACAATGATTTGTCTTTCAAGTTAGGTTGCCTTTCAGCATTATATTGGGTGATCAGTAAGCCAATTCAACATAGAAACTCAGGTCTTCAGTTCCATGAAATTCAGCTGATTTACTTTATAACCCATTTGCTCCTCCCAAGTTTCTACGCTCTATTTAGACCTCTCAACCACTAGGCACTAACCCTCCTAAGTTTTCTTATCTCTTCCGTCTCTTTGCTCAATTTCCTGAGATTATGCACCTAACTGTCCTTTACATTATTCTGAGCTGTTCTCTGCTATTATGTTTTAACTTTCAAAGGCATTTTTATTAGGATTTTTTGTCTTTCATGTACACTGTTTGGCTTTATGAATGCAGTTATATTCATAAGGCAACTCCACTGACAACCTCCACTTGAGGTTTTCTATTGCCTAAATAGCTTATTGCTTTCACATTGTTTTCTTCCTGTTAGCTTTGGTTTTTTTAATATGAGGCATTTCCCCAGCATGTGGGAAACTGTTATCCAACTTTGACTAAAGGCAAACCCACCAAAGGTGCTTAGAAGCTCTAAAGTACGTCAGTGTGGGACTGCTAACCTATAAGACTTCTTTATAGGGTTACCTGGCTGGCCAATTTTTCAAAGAGAGTCCCTAATGTTGGTTTCTTCAAGTCTTTATTGAAGGGCTGCATAAAAGTAACAAAGACTCTCTGAGCCATTCTTTTGAGCATTTGGGAAATGTGGGAGCTGAGCAAAGGCAGACAGCGGGGCACTGCTAACACTCACTCTGACTACTTTATCCAGCTGGTTTCTCTCAGGCTTTCCCCCATTTACTGTAACATTTAAAATTTAAAGTCAAATTGCTCTTTGTATTTCAAGAGCCTACTTTATTGTCCCCAATTTGTTTTTATTTCTTTTTTAGATGCTGTTACATTATCAACTTGGAGAGTAGTAGTAGAAATTAGATGTTGATATTGAATCTGCTATCTGGGTGTATCTTCATTCTCCTTCAGCTAGGTCATCTGTCATGACGCATCAGTCATAAAGGGGGACTTGTCCAGGTTTATGAGTCACTAAGGTTTCAGCACACTCTTCAAATTTTCATTGGATGGAACACATGCTTAGCTAGCACAACAAGGGATACAGGAATTTACGTGAAAGTAAAAACTGCACAAGCTCTTCTAAAGAAAACATAATTTCTAAAACATATTTTACAGTTGTGCCTCTAAAATACTTACAATCCAAGTCTGAAGCAAGGAACATATTTCAATCTCAATCTGGTCTGCTTCTTTTACAACAAAAGTCAAATAATGACTCAAGCTCTCCACAATCACACTATCAGCCCTCACATAGGATGTATCTCATTATACAGATCTGCACCAATGTGTGTCTATCATCAGCAGGACTGATTTCCTTCAAAAAGAACAACTTAGCAAATGAGGCTCAGCATTCAACTGTAACGTACTCTGTGTGCTCTTTATACCTTAGATCTGAATCTGAAGCTTTCTGTCTCACTGCCAACTTCGTGATCTCTCCTTGGGACATAGCCTTATGAAGCTTTGCTTGTTCATCAGTTGAAGAAAATCTCTGTGACGTCTGTAATGATTGCATACATAAAAGACTTTAAAACAAAGTAAATATATGAGAGCACTGTAATTAAAACTCAAGTTATGAAATCATTTGAGAATTATAGCTGTTATAAGTACAAAAATGCATTCAGATAAATACAAGATTCACTGAAATAATAGAAGTTATAGCCCTTAAGTAAGAGAACAAGAATAAGGCAAGACCAGCTGAAGACACAAACAAAACATACAGTATCAAAAATTTGGACCACTGAGTATCATCTGCTTTTTCTATCCCAAAGTGGCAATTACTCTTATGGCTTAACTTGCTGCCATTGATTCTCACTATATCCTGTCAAGGACTTAGAAGAGCTAGAACACATACAACATAAAAAAAGATTCAAAGAATGAAATATTACCATTACCATCACTAACAGCCCAAATTACACACAACATGTAAGGCTTTTAAACCAGGACCTGCACTACAACTAGCAATGCATATACTATTTGCTTATAAAGTGCTCCTCTAAAGATATCCTCAGTAAAGAATTTCTTGTAATCTATTCAAGTAATTCTCTAGTATTATATTTTTTCTTTAGCTTTTTGGTCGGCTTGAATATAACCTCAACAGAAACAATCTCCTGAGTTGTAAAAATTCAAAGAACAGATTTCAGCTTCTGGCCAAGATGGAAAATTAGGGAATTCTTTACCCTTTTGCCTCAAATAAAACAGACAAAATAACAGTAAACAACAGTTTTCAAAGGATAAATATTCCTGAAAAAAGTGCCTGTCCCAAGTTACTGCTGTGACACCAACCCAGGCCAACCTCAGCAGACTGGCCAAGTTGGACACATGAAGCTCAAAGTCCGAAGTGATCAAGGTGACAGAAACCAAATGACAGTCCTGGGGAAGAGAGACATATGAAAGCAAAAAAAAAACCTCTGAAGATCTACACTTAGTCCCAAAGGAGTACTTAGCTGAGTACTAATCAACACTTGCCTCTTTAATAACCATGAGAAAGGACCAAGAAAAGGATTAAAGGTAATAGTGCCATCACTCACTAAAGGTCAGCAGTAATGCCTGGGCCCGAGAGTCAGAGGATGCCAGGGCTCTGGGCTTTAGCTGTTAAGAAAAATCAGTCTGGGATAAGCATTTTGGCCTGTTGGATAGAGCTGCCTCCTGTGGTGCTGGTATCCCACAAGGCATTCATTCTCACACATGCTACTTCACTTCAGACACAGCTCCCTGCTAATGTGCCTGAGAAACAGCAGAGGCCAAATACCTGGGTCCCTGCAACCAGGTGGGAGACCTCAAAGCAGCTCTGTGATCCTGGCTTTGTACTGGCCCAGCTCCAGCTACTGCAGCCATTTGGGAGTGAACCAGAAGATTCAGGAGCATTCTCTCTGTAACTCTTCCAAGTAAATAATAATAATAATAATAATAATAATAAAATTACTAGTTCCAGACTGAGTACTACTTGAGTACACCAATCCTGAAAGAAAAACCCAAGATCAAACTGCTTCCAGAACAAAGCTCTGCAGCGGGGCTAGAAAATAAAGTCCAAATGAAAGCCCTGCAAACAAACAAGGTAAAAATCAGAGCATCAGGCACTTAAATAGAAAATAATCAGATACACAAAAATCAAGAGTATAAAACCTGGAATGAGAAGGAGAATCAAACCATACTGAATCAAAAACAGAAAATGTTACCGAACTAGAAAAACACTAAAACAGTAATTGCAACTGCATTCCATGTGTTCAAAAAGGTTAAGTGCAGCGCTGGAAGATACCAAAAAGAAAACACACAGATGTGGGACTAATACCAGATTTGCTGTTGCAGATAAGATTCAGGAGCCCAAGAACACCCTCAAATCCGCAAAGACACCTGGCATCTTTCCTATGCTAGAAGCCTCTGATCTCTCCTGATCAACTGAGCAAAAGTCGCTCTAGGGTCATGTGATGAGATTAGGGCAGGCGCATAGGGACAATGCCCAATTCTTAAGCTTGGCTAATTGGAGACTTTAACTGCATCTGCAAAATCTCTTTACAACACAGTGCAGATCAATGTTTGAATTTCTGAAGAGGAACTGGCTTTCAGCAGGACCAGCAATCTTGTAGGATCATTTCAGAATTCTTCCTCCCACTGAACAAATTATACTCATTACAAGTTCTAGAATGGCAGTTGCTTCTGATGTCAGAGCAGAAGAGGAAAGTTGAAACATGAGAGTTTTCAAGTCATAGAAATCTTAGCAGGATAGCAGGTTACCTAGTTGTACTGTATATGCCAAAAACGATCAAAACATACACTGAAGCTCTGCATATTGTACCTCGGCTACAAACAGTACTAATAAATCCAGGACGCGGCAAAACAGAAATGCGGCTGCTAATGTGATCCAACAGCAGAGATTCACCACTCTCCTCAAGAAATTAAACCCCAATGTGATTCAAACACTCTTTCTATAGTGACTCTGAGCCTGTACGTCCTGTAAATTGGAATTTCATATTAAAAAATATAGGATTATAATCAGCAAAATGCAGAAATTTGGGGAACAACTAACAAATGATCTGAACTCAACAAAGGGAGAGGGAAAAGTTATGGATTAGAAATATTCTAAGTATTCTAATTATTAAGAAACTAATAATGGAGGCTGCCAAAACACAAATATAGTGACATATTACCAAAAAAAAAAGAAAAAGAAAACGATAAAACCAGAAATAAAGCAAAATAACATGAAATATACACTCATACAATGAAAGGAGAAAAGAGGAATGCACAACAACATCAGATTACTCACAGGTCAGAAACTACAGATAGTCCTGATGAGTCCCCACAGCCCCACTGGGAGCTTGGCACAGGACAAGGGCAGTCCCAGAAAAAAGAACAAAACCAGCAGTAGGCTTAGGAACTGCTCTAAAAATCACAAAGGTTTGTTCAGTGTGAAAACAGCAAAGTTTACCAAGAGTCTGAAGAACGGACTTGAGGGAAGGGATTTTTATAAGCACATGCAGTAGTTTTGAAGGCACTGCTTTTGGAAGCAGAAGCAGGCTGAAAAAGAAGCAAAGGGTGTCTGCCCTCTGTAGACTGGACAGTGAAAAGCAAAGACAGCAGAAGGTAGGAATTTAGAATCTGACATGGAGGAAGAGATACTAAAAACCAGAGGATTCAACGTTCATCCATCACTTCTGACACAGCAGAGTGGGACACCAGACACTGTTCTTTTAAATAGTGACAGCAGTCAACAAACTGGTCATGTACGGAATGACCACAAATAGACAAAATGAGGAACTTAAAACACACAAAAATCTATACCACACTACAAGAAACAAAGCAAGAGAGTATCAAATGACAACCAAAATGAGGTCAAAACACCTTAGTAGGTTAACCACATACTCTACCCCAAACAAAAACAAGAAGGAAAAAAAAATTAGTTATTCTTAAAATGAATTAAATATCTCCTACTGCAACAGCTGTGTGGCACAGCAGCTCAGCCACCACGGGGAATGCTGGAGTTTGCATCCGGCCTCCCCTACCAATTTCAGCCTCCTTATAAAACACACTCTTGGAGGTAGCAGGCACCTGTTACCCACACGGGAAGAGTAGGACTGAGCTGCCAGCTCCCCACTATCGACCCCGCCCCATGTGGACCCATAAAAGGAAAACATAATACTAAAATAAGAATATAACAAAAAAATTTACAAGACTCTTCCTCTGAAAACTGTAAAATACTGAGCAAGTCTTGAGTTTAAAAATGTATATATTGGGGAGAAGGGAGACAGAGTAAGATTAAAGATCACCTAAAAAACAAAGTGATAAAAGTCTTACATATCAGAATTCAGCAGATACATCTAAAGCAATCTAAAGCAATAATTCACTGCCTTAAAAACTTACATCTGGACCCAGAGTCGTAGCCTAGCAGCTAAAATAACTCGCCTTGCACACTGGGGTCCCATATGGGTGCCAGTTCTAATCCCAGTGGCCTTGCTTCCCATCCAGCTCCCTGTTTGTGGCCTGGGAAAGCAGTCGAGGACAGCCCAAAGTTTTGAGACCCTGTACCCGCATGGGAGACCCAGGAGAGGCTCGAATTCCAGTTTCCGGTTTCAAATTGGCTCAGTTCTGGCCGTTGAGGCACTTGGGGAGTGAATCATCAGATGGAAGATCTTCCTCTCTCCTCTCTGTACATCTAACTTTACAATAAAATTAAATAAATTAAAAAAAACTTCCATCTATAAAAATAAGTGAACTAAATTTCTAATTCAAAACCTAAAAAAACAAGAAAGCAAGCTGAAGAACAAGATTTACTATTGTTAATAAGAGAAAATTTTAATTTATTATTTGCTACTAATAAAGTAGAAATCAACAGAATATGAGGAAATAAATGTAAAAATTAAAATGTTGGTATTTTGGAAAAACTTGGCAAAACAGAGAAATAATTAACAAAGAAAAATAAATCTAATTTTATAAAATTGAAGTGAAATAATTTCAAGAAAAATATTAAAAATCATCAAGTGACTATATTCTAGACTTTGGGCAAAAAAATTTTTAAACATCAGATAAAAGTGTCAGTTTTAAACAAAATATTGTTTACAAAACTGAGCCATTAAATAAAATGCTTAAAGAGACGAATTTCCCAAGAACAGAGAAACGTATCAAAGAACCATGCCAGCAAAAGCACCAATCTGAGATGATTTTATAAAGAAATTCTACCATATCCTTCAAAAAATAGCAAGTTAAAATGCCTTGCCACTGTTCCTGCCTCTGGGGGGAGGGATTAAATGCACATAGAAGCACTAAGTACTCAGTGTGTGGTTCCTGTGCCGGCTGCCTCTTGGACTAAGCAGCACTGAACTAACACTGCATGTTCTCTCCTGGCTTCCACCACGGGGGATATTACTAAGACATGGTCAACACAGGCTTTCTCTGGCTGTATGACTCTGCTTGATTAACAGGTTTTTCTGGCTGTTTCTGTGGAGGACAGTGAAGAACAGGTGAAGCCTGGAGAGCAGCTCAAAATAACAGCGAAACAGTGATGTGGCTTTGGGGGAAGATGAGAAAACCGGTGCTGTCATGCCAGGAGCAAGCAGGACTATTTCCACAGAGCTACCGACAGTAGCTGATCCTGCAAACAGGGACACAATCTACCTAACAGTTACAAGACGAGAGTCTAAGAAACTATAGGAAAATCATCTGAAAATTACTGCCTAGAAGAACATGTCGTTCTTAAGAACCAGGTGACAGCCCAGAGGAACTAGACATTTATCCAAGGAGCAGAACTTGAAGTAGTAAGTGAAAACACCAAAGTCACCAGGCAGGAGCAGCACCACCCACGTAACTGCTCTCCCCAGCAAGGTGACAACCCAGTGATAATTAACCACCTCTAACACTTATCAGATCCTTGCAGGTAAGTAATTCTTAACTGTGTTTATAACTGGGAAGTAAAATAAAGATTCAAATATCAATGACAGGAAACACAAAGCCTGATACCAACAACAAATCAAATTTTTAAAATTTCCATGTGCTCAGAAAGTCAAATCCATTTTAAACTCAAAAACATACTTGGACTTTAAGGGTACAGTAGGTTCCACTTAGAAAAACATACATTTTCATCTTCACAGCATGAGACAATGTCAGAACATGGCATATTTTCAAAATAAACAGAGAAACACATTTTAACACGGTTCTTTCCGCTCCCCAACCCCAACCCAAATAAGATTCTATCAGCATATTCTAGAAAGCAAAGCTGCTTCGCGTGAGTGTCCACTGGAAACCACCACCAGCACCTATCCTCAGGCGTGAGCGACAACAGGGGCACAGGCAGGTG
This sequence comes from Ochotona curzoniae, assembly GCF_017591425.1. Taxonomy (NCBI): domain Eukaryota; kingdom Metazoa; phylum Chordata; class Mammalia; order Lagomorpha; family Ochotonidae; genus Ochotona; species Ochotona curzoniae. The sequence goes on from NW_024467122.1 coordinate 83,113,317, forward strand.
GCTGCAGAGGGGAGGAGCTCTACGACTACAGCATGCAGTGACCGTCAAGCAGGTGAGCAGAGGCTGAGTGCTCCCAGCACAAGACCCGACTTCCGCTTACGTGAGGGAGAGCCTACCACCGAGACACCAAGGTTGTCCAGAGGGAACCCTCAGGAACAGGGCTGCAGCCACACACAGCACGACCATATGTCCTTCCCTAAAACCAGCTTGTTTTATTTCACACTAATCACACAAAAAGGTTTATTTCATTATCAGTCAAGTAGAGGGCACCTTCAAAATGGACTCATTTCAAGTGTGGCTCTAAGTTATAGATACACAGTGGTTTCCCATTTCTAAAGTCCTAGAGTTTTAATCTGGTTAGTGACTCCAGAAAACTTGCCCAGCATTGTTCTAGGCCTGTTGATTGTTTTTTCCTTCACAGAGTACCAATAGGGTCATTAATATCATACTTCTCACAAAACATAAAGATAGTAGCAGTATTCAGGAAATTAGGGGAAGTTTTAATATTAACTTAGTTTTTTAAAATTTGTTTATGTGAAAGGCAGTTGGAGAGAGGGAGAGGTACACCCAGAGAAGACTTCCAACTCTGGTTCACCGTCCCATCTGGCCGCAACGGCCAGAGCTGGGACAGTCCAAAGCCAGGAGCCTGGCACTTCTTCTGGGTCTCCCACATGGGAAGAGAAGCATGAAGACTTGAGCCATAGTTGCTGCTTTCCCAGGCTCATTAGCAGGGAGCTGGATCAGACTTGGAGCAGCCAGGATTCAATCCAGCACCAATATGGGAAGCCTGTGCTGCAGATGGTGGCTTCACCTGCATGCTACAACACTGACCACATCAACTCAGCCTTTGACATAACTCAAAAACTACAAAACAGCTCCATGATAAAAATTTAAGTGAATCAGGGTATTTCACAAAATATTTAACATGTGACTTGGTACCCAGCATGATGGCTCAGTGGCAAAAGTCCCTGCATTGCATGCACCGGGATCCCATATGGGCAACGGTTCATGTCCTGGCTGCTCCATTTCCCATGTAACTCCCTGCTTGTGGCCTGGGAAAGCAGCAAAGAATGGCCCAAAGCCTTGGAACCCTAAACCCCATGTGAGAGACCTGAAAGAAACTAACGGCTCCTGGCTTCAAATCGGCTCAACTCATGCAGTGAACCAGCAGATGGAAGATCTTTCTGTCTCTCCTTCTTGGTAATCTGCCTTTCCAAAAAAAAAAAAAAAAAAGTCTTCAAAAAGAAAAATGTGTCTTAAAACATCAGTATGCCACACTGGAATGCCTGGGTTTGAATCCCTGCTCCACTAAACCTTTTCTAAAAATCAGTTTTATTTTATGTTACCAAAAAATGGGAACAGGAACAACCTGAAAGACTCCCTGCTCCCCCAACAAAAAGTGAAGCCAAAGTAAACAGCATTTTCGTTGGAAGTTACAGGATTACATTACACAGTCAGGAAGAGCCCTAGTCTTGACTTTCTAAGCTATAATAGACATGCTCTACACTACCACTATGTTCAATGACCTGAATTTACCTGATGTGTGATTGGACAAACTGCTGAAGTGCCCTTTATTTGAGTCCTAAAACTTAAAGATTTAGCTTTAGCCGTGGTGTTCACTGAGGTTTCCCATGTACAAGCCATTTTGTGGAAAGAAGCTGTGAAGGTTAGCTTTAGATTAGCAAAGACTATTCCCATCAGATTTGTTTGCTATCTATTTTTCTTATATTGCTGTAAAATTACCATTTCGGAGTCACTGTGAGAGGCCTGACCCAGGCTGGATACAGACTCTAGCTCAGAGTGAGAGGCTTGGTCAAGGGAGAGAAGGGGCTCAATAATGTCATCGTAATCATCTTCCTCTGTATCCCCCTCCCCATCAGCAAAAGTACCTCTAGTCAAGAAATCGGAGCGCGTCCGCGCCATTCGAGCTTTCTTTTTATGGGCCGGTCTGGCAACCTGCTTGACCAAATGATAAAACAAATAACACAACAATGTTTTGTTTTTGCTTTTTTTTTTTGAGGGAGGGGATATGATGCCAATGCAAGACATCAAAGGTCTCACAAACGTCTTGACATACCCCGCCTCCCACTGCGCCCATTCCACTGGCAGAAGTGACAGGAATGAACAAAAGAATTCAGGTTCCTTACTACAGAGAGGAACGAAAGCTATCTACATCTACCATGCTCTTCACAACAGCAAGTCATCCTGCACGGCTAGGGAAAGGCACCAGAGCTCCTTGGTGGCTTCTCCGCTGTGCAACCTGAGTCTTCCGACACCACTCCCCACCTACAGCGCACCTCCCTAAGCCTAACAGCCTCAGTTTACAGCTTCTTCCTCTAGAACACTCGGGACTAGGTGGATAGATGAAGTGCTCTACCTTACAAAAATAACTTCCAAAATATCATGCATCTAGTTCACACAGGAGGCAGATCTACAAGGCCCGATGCTTACCTCTCCTTGGCCAGGCCCAGTGAATTTCACAGGTTTCCAAGCTGGTTCCTCTTGTCTACACGCACGAGGGTTTTCACTGCCTAAGGCTTCTCTGTTGACACTGCAGGTAAAACAGTTATACTTCAATTCCTAGCAAATATTCTAGGGCAGCAATCTTACAGTAGGGGATGAATTATGGTTCTAACAAGTCTAGTGAAATAATGCTATGAAATCCCATAGAGAATTCCAAAATTTGGTTATACAATTAATGCTATTTCAACAATCTGTGAGTATGACTGAACTCCTAGAGGCCCTGTCCTAATAACTGGAAAGTATACTTTACTCCAATGATATGTTTAAGAATAATGGCAGCAAGGGCCCGGCGGCCCGGTAGCTTAGTGGCTAAAGTCCTCGCATTGAAAGCGCCGGAATCCCATATGGACGCCGGTTCTAATCCCAGTGGCTCCACTTCCCATCCAGCTCCCTGCTTGTGGCCTGGGAAAACAGTAGAGGATGGCCCAAAGCCTTGGGACCCTGCACCCTCGTGGGAGACCCAGAAGAAGTTCCTTGATCCTGGCTTTGGACCAGCATAGCATCAGCCATTGCGCTCACCTGGGGAGTGAATCATCAGATGGAAGAGCTTCCTCTCTGTCTCTCCTCCTCTCTGTATATCTGATTTGTAATAAAAATAAATAAATATTTAAAAAAAGAATGGCAGCAAAATTAGCTCAAAAGTGGAAATGATGAGAAAAGGAAAATACCAGATTCTCTAATCTTTCCGAGACAAGTCTCAGAAGTGGCCTTTTCTTCCAATCATACAACAGCTAATAAACAGTCTCTCCATAAGAAGACAACTGGTATCATTTGTGTGAGAACAACTGAGTGGGTATCATTTATATAAGAGCAAATGATTGGATACAGGAGGATAACTGATAGGATATCATTTGTGTGAGAACAACTGAGTGGATATCATTTGAATGGAAACAACGAATTGAATATGCAAAACAAAGAGAGATATTTTCAGACAAGGGTGTGGAAACTACTGGTAGGTTTCATAGATGGGTTTATGGGAACTATGTAAGCTCCTTAATATCTCCTCCCTTATCCAATGTGACCCTCAGACTATAAAAGCCCAATGCCACTAATAAACTCTGACAATTGACCATCAGTCTACCCATGCGTGTTATCATCAGCTCTGTGCACCAAGTCCATTGCTGCTGGACAGTGAATATCACCCAGTAGGGAGGGCTTCATTATTCAGATGTCTTCAGTAAGCAAAATCTCTTCTCAAAGTTTCTCTACAGCTTCCGTGAACTATTTGTGTTTTAAACCTTCAGGTTATATAGAATAAAATCAGTAACAAGCAAAAAGATAACCCCAGTCGCCCACTCCTACAGATGCTATAGAGTGGGCTTGGAAAAACTTGATTTTGTTTGAACAGCTGTATAATGTGATTGTCTTATCGCTAAATTCTGTGGAGAATTAGACAAATAAAAATAGGAACAGAAATTGTACTTTCATACTCTCAGTTACCTATATCTGTAGTCATCTTTCATGGCTAAAATAGATTCCCATAAGTTCTATAAATTGCCTTCTTTTTCTCAGCAATTTACTTTTTTTTTTTTTAGGATTTATTTGTTTTTACTGGAAAGGCCAGGTGCAATAACTCAGTAGCTAAATCCTCGCCTTGCACAGGCTGGAATCCCGTTGGAGCGTTGATTCACGTCCTGGTTGCTCCACTTCACATCTGGTTCCCTGCTTGTGGCCAGGAAAAAGCAGTAGAGGATGGCCCAAAGCCTTGGGATGCTGCACTTGTGTGGAAGACCTAGAAGAGGCTCCTGCCTCCTGATGAGGATCGGCTCAGCTATTGTAGTATTTGGGGACTAAACCAGCAGATGGGAGATTTCTGTGTGTGTCTCTGCCATTCAAATAAAAGAAATAAAACTTTTAAAACACTATTCTCATTACTACTGGTAATCTAAAAAACCTTGAAAATCCTTAAAGGATTTCCACTTACATGAGAAAACTAAAGTAGTTCAACTCTCATAAAACAGAACAGTAGTTACCAGAAAGAAGTCAAAGGAGAGCTGTTCAATGGTGACAAACTTTCATTTCTCAGACAGCTGCTCCACAGCAACAAGTACGCAGTTAACACTATTGAGGTGTACCCTAAAGAGAGCTAACTGTGGGGCTGGCGTTGTGGCACAGCAGCCTACACCACCACCTGCAGTATCAGCAAGCCACATGAGCTTGAATCCCAGCTGTACTACTTTTGATCCAACTTCCTGCTAATGTGCTTAGGGGAAACCAACTAGAATACTACTCAAGTCCTTGGGCCGCTGCCACCCACATGGGAGACCTGGATGAAGCTCAAGCTCCTCGTTGCAGACGGGCCCAGCCCTGGCCACTGAGGCCACTTGGGGAAGGAACTAGAAGATGGATGATCTCTGTTTCCCACTATACAACTATGCCCTTTGAATAAACAGATGAATCTTTAAGAACAAAAGAAACATTTTTTATCTGTATCCTTATCACATACAGAAAAGTATGAGGAAAAGAACAAAGACCATCAATGGGCCAGCAGCAGTGTCGAAGCCTTATGGCAGCAGGCTTGCACATATTGCCCCCAGGTTCCCAGGCAATTAGCACTTTACTAAATGCCTCTGCTGTTCAACGTCACTCAGTGCCCTTCACTGACTCAGTATCAAAACTCTACTATCAGGCCCAGCGCAGTGGCCTAGCAGCTAAAGTCCTTGCCATGAATGCTCTGGGATTCCATATGGGTGCCGGTTCTAATCCTGGCAGCTCCACTTCCCATCCAGCTCCCTGCTTGTGGTCTGGAAAAGCAGTCAAGGATGGCCCAAAGCCTTGGCACCCTGCACCTGCATGGGAGACCTGGAAGCTCCTGGCTTCAGATCGGCATAGTATCGGCCGTTGTGTTCACTTGGGGAGTGAACCATCGGACTAAAGATCTTCTTCTGTCTCTCCTCTTCTCAGTATATCTGATTTTCCAATAAAAATAAATAAATCTTAAAAAAAAAACCTCTACTATCAAAAATTCTTTTTTTTTTTAAAGATTTATTTTATTTGAAAGGCGGATATACAGAGAGGAGAAACAGAGAGGAAGATCTTCCGTCCGATGAGTCACTCCCCAGGTGAGCGCAACGGCCGATGCTATGCCGAACCGAAGCCAGGAGCCTCTTCTGGGTCTCCCACGCGGGTGCAGGTTCCCAAAGCTTTGGGCCGTCCTCGACTGCTTTCCCGGGCCACAGGCAGGGAGCTGGAAGGGAATCGGGGCTGCCGGGATTAGAACCGGCGCCCATATGGGATCCCGGGCGTGCAAGGCAAGGACCTTAACCATTGCGCCACCACGCCAGGCCCTACTATCAAAAATTCTATCGAAGCCTTGTCAATGTTTCCTAAAGGAAAACTAGCCAATTCCCAATGGTGAGTGGAAACACCTAATCTGAGCTGCATAGATGTACAGAGGTAGAGCAGAATAAGGCATCCTATTTTAATAAAATACTCTAGGAAGCTTGTCATCTACACATAAACATTTCACTTACAGGGGAACATTCATATTGTCCTTTGGTGTGAAGAAAATGGTCCTTGTATCTCCCTCTCTGGAAGGGTCATCAGATTTGTGGCCGTAATTCTGGGTTGGCCTAAAGTGCTCTCTTTTGGAAACGCCATTATTGGAGGGTTTACAGGTTACACTCTGTTGGGTGCCCACTCTGTATGTTTTGGATGATTCTCTGACAGTACCAGATTGGCATGGGGCTCCTTTTCCTTCAAAGAACAGGGTCACTGGCCGGTCCTTTATGGGTAAGTGAGCAGAGGGACCGCCTTTTGTGGCACGAGCTGGATCTTTTACAGCTACTGATGGAGATCCCCGTGCACCGAGTTCTTCCTTATTTGGGGCATTTGGGAGAAAGAGAGAGGCAGGCCTCTCTGCTCTTTGCTTGGGCTGAGAGGAAGACGGTGCCAGGAAGGACTCCCCAGCTGTTGGCTGCTCCACCGTCTGGAAGGCTCTCCGCTCCTTCTCCAGGATATCTGTCTGCCGACGGATCTGCTCCATCATCTCTTTCTCATTTTGCTGATGCAACAGCTTTTGCCTTTCTTCCTTTTCCATGTTCAGCTTTTCTAACTTCTTCAGCACAGTTCTCGCAGACTCTGTCTTCACAGACGGAGCAACGTGATCCTCCGCTGAGAAGGAACGCTTCTCAGTTTCCCTGCTGCTGTCGAAGGGAACAGCTGTCCCCAGTGGGTCTGCACTTTCTAAGAGTTTGCTTCTTTGGACGCTTGTGTCTAGTTGACTACTTGTTTTTAGTGGGTCTTGTTGGGGAATGTAAAAAAATGTAGGCAGACTATTCGACACAAAGGAGTCTCTTGGCTGTGGCTTACAGGTAATAGGCTCAGAGCGGTGGGCCAATTTTTCCTTCCCAGTGCTACTCCTCAAGGGTGCTGGGTCTCCAGGTGCCCCCTTGCTCACCTCACAGGAGGCACTGAGGGTGTAGTCCTGTGAACCAACTTTCGGACTGCTGGTTGTCTTTCGAGCTGAAAGCTGCAGATCTCCTTCATCTACAGTTCCAGATCCTGGCTTGCTCTTCTGGCTGTCCTCAGCACTCAGAAGCTCCAAGCTTCCTTGAGAACTCTCACTGTCAGGTGTGCCCTGCAGAGAGGGAAGACCTTCAGGCACCAGTTCTGTAGACCACCTGCGCTCCTCAGAAGGTGACACCCCACCAAGAGAACGAACTTTTAGCAATTCCAAGCTAAATATAGCTTGCTCTAGTTCTCTCATCCTCCGACTCTCTCTTTTTGCCCGGCCTGCTTTCTTCTGATGCAGATCCTCCAGGGACTTGGGCCTCTCTCTGACCACCACATCCTCCTGCAAGTCCACACCACTCTGGCTTCTGGCTCTCTCCTGTCGCTTGCCTGGGGACTCCTTTGAGCAGTTCTCTGAACCTTCATGACTAGTGCGATTCCTCTCCAGCACAGATTTATGCTCCTCTATGGCCTTTCCTCGGTTGTCAAAAGAGCAATCTTCCCAGTTGGAAGGGTCTGAACCGTGAATTTCCAGAGCTCCACGTGCCTTGATCTTCATCAGTTCAAGATCTGGTGCTGCCTCTCTGAGTCTTTGCTCTTTTAAAGCTTTAAATCTAAAAAATAATAACAGTAATAATAATTAACAAAAGTGTCAAAAATATCTCCTGTTTGGTACCATAAAATATACATTTACTGAGAATTTAGGAAAAATGGAAAGTTGTGAAATTTTCTATTTACAATTTTCCAGTATTTCTTAAATAAACCTGAGTGCACATTTCAAGTTCTCTTATTTCCACGAATCAAATGATATTTTAATTAGGCATAGTAATTAACTTTTCCTAACTGCACACTGATACTCCATATACTTACTTTAAAGCAAACCTTAAAAGTAAAAAGTTTCTGACAATTTAAACAGTTGAATTAAGCCTAACACAAATGTAGTAATAATTGTCAATTCTTGGTTATTATAAATACAGACCATGCAGGTCTTCAATTTAACACAATAAGTGCTTACTGAACTTCTATTATAGACCAGATAATGTCAGTTAAAAATGGACAGCAATAACACTGTAACAAACTGCACATAATCCATTATAAAACAAATATGAGTGCACAGGTGTCCTAAGTTACCTTTGTCTCCATGTGGACTGCAGGAGGATGATTCTGCTCCGGTGCTCCTGGTACTGCTTGCTTTGCCTGTAGCCTCTCCACCTCGCCTGGATGCAGACGGCAGCCCTGTGCCTGCGCCTCTGTTGCACCCTCCACCACTGCTGGATGGTGATGGCCGCAGCCCGCAACTCCAGGTAGCGCTGCCGCTCCGAGCGTGCACGCCAGGAAGCCTGCAGAAGAGCAGCTGCGCTGGCCATCGCTGCAGCATCCTCCAGCACTACTTCACCCCGAGCCTGCTTCTGAGTGAGGCAGGTCCTCCAGAACCGCTGTGAGCAAGACAAGGCGACAGAAACCGTCTGTCATATTTTACCCCACATTTTCACAGAAAAGGGGAAAAACAACCAGAGGAGAGGTTAAGTGGCTAAAAGCAGGTAAATTGTTGATGACTAAAAACAAAAGTTTTGTAGACAATTTGGTTAAAACTACTTTAAGTAACATGAGTATAATCTGGATGCAGCCAATTTAAAACTTAGGGGTGCTTTTATGCTGTACAAGTTAATTTTAATACATTATTTTCCATTCTCTTGCTATAATTTGCCTAAGGTAACAGAAGACTGCCTTGAACAAACACAAAGTCCCATGGAGAGCACTAACACGCACTGACATATATCAGGGAGAGAGATAATAAAAGAGACAAGGAAACATCATTTAGAAAATGAATTCACAAGAACAATGTCAACAAAGATGAAGCATGTGGCTCCTTTGCCCTTAAGACCCTGCAAAATAACCTCGCTTCGAGTTTAACTCAGCATAGTAAACAGTAACGGTCCCTATTCCTACGCCAGGTCACCTTCAGAATGCCGGCAGCATGTCAAAACTGAGCCACTCACATGGTCACCCCTGAAGTTCACACTTCACATCCAAATAGCTCTGATTCCTAAACGAAGCCCCAACAGAGGAGTTCACCCTGTGCCCACCTGGATCCTGATGGCAGCCTGTCTCAGGCGCAGGAAATGCTGCCTGCACAGCAGGGCCCGGAAGCAGCGCTGCAGCAGCACAATCCTGCGCAGCACCTCCTGGTGCAGCAGGTCCTGCAGGTGCTGTCGCTCCTGCTCCTTCAGGAAGACCTAGCAGAACAAACAACAGGGCAGTGTGCAGCTTCCCAGGGAGAAGCAGCTCATGAACTCTCTTTTTGTAGTACGCTTTTGCACAGCAATCATAATGGCAGGAGTATAAGCATACTGGCATAAGTATAGCAATGATCAATATTTTCACCGCTTTACCACAGTATAATTCTCAAACTCAAAAGGAGAAATGAGGATGTAGAAGATGGCAATACTCGAAACCCAGTGCTAAAGTTTATACATTGCTCCCTAGCAACAATCATTGTCATAATGAGTCAATGTACTCCTGCTATACTTTTTTTTAAGATTTATTTTTATTAAAAAGGCAGAGCTACACAGAGAAGTACAGACAGAGAAAGATTTTCCATCCTCTGGTTCACTACCCAAATAGCCACAATTGCCAGAGCTGAGCTGATCTGAAGCCAAGAGCTAGGAGCTTCTTCCTGGTCTCTGGCGTGGGTGAGGGGTCCCAACCTACACTGCTTTCCCAGGCCACAGATAAGGAGTCAGCTGGATGGTAAGTGGAGCAGTCAGGGCATGAAGCAGTCCCAATATGGGATCCTGGCACTTTCAAGGGGGGAAATTAGGCAAGTGAACCATTGCACCAGGCTATTATTTTTCAGATTGATTTATTTATTGGAAAATCAGAGCTACAGAATGGGATAAAGAGATCTATTTCTAGTTTACTCCCCAGCTGGCCAAAATAGCCAGAGCTTCTTGCAGATCTCCAATGCGAGAGGGAAGGAGGGGCAGAAACACTTGGGCCATCTGCTGCTTTTCCCAGGCCATTAGCAAGAACTGGGCTAGAAGTGGAAGAGGTGCTTTCCGTCTCCAGCCTACCGAGCGAGAGGAGTCGCTGCCGCCAAGTCCGCGCACCTGCAGTGGACGGTCGTGTGCGCAACTGCTCCAGCTTCCTCATCAAGAGGAACAAGCAGAGGTACAGCATGGAGCCCAATAACCACAAGGCCCGGAACTCGTTCCGCTACAACGGGCTGATCCACCGCAAGACCGTGGGCATGGAACCGGCGGCAGACGGCAAGGGCGTAGTGGTGGTCATGAAGCAACGGAGCGGCCAGCGGAAGCCAGCCACCTCCTACATGCGGACCACCAAAAACAAGAATGCGTGAGCCACGCTCAGCAGCATCCGGCACATGATTCGCAAGAACAAGTACCGCCCTGATCTGCGCATGGCTGGCTGCCATCTGCAGTGCCAACGCCATCCTACACAGCCAGAAGCCCGTGATGGTGAAGAGGAAGCGTACGCGGCCCACCAAGAGTGCCTGAGCCACCAGCCCCCAGCAATAAAGAGTCTGACTGTTGAAAAAAAAAAAGTGGAAGAGGTATCGACATTGTCCCAGCTGCTCTACTTTCAATTCAACTCTTGCTAAAGTGCACTGGAAGATGGTCCAAGTACCTGGGTCCCTGTCACCCAAGTGGGAAATCTAAAATAGGCTCTTGGCTCCTGGTTTGAGGCAGGTCTAGTTCTGGCCTTTCCAACCATTTGGAGAATAAATCAGTGGATGGAAGATATCTCTCTCTGTAACTCTGTCTTTCAAATCAATTCAGTAAATCTTTAAAAATTAGAAATCGGAACAGCAAGGACACAAACCAGAACTCATGGGATGCTCACATCACAGTAATGGTATTACTTGATACACAACACAAGCCCAACACATGGCCTATTTTTAAAGGATTTTGAAGGACTGCAGAGAGGATGGAGGGTGAGGACTTGTGGGAACTACAGATCTTAAAGCTTGATCATAGCATCAAGTAAATCAGTGATTACACTCTCTCTAAAATCCAACATGCATCAAAGGATTCCTTTTCCCCAAAGCTATTACTCATACAAAATTTATTTATTTATTCCTTTATCCCATTATAAATCTTTAGGGATTTGGGAGAATACAACGATGTATCAAGATATATTCCTTTAGAAACAGAATCCACATCCCACCTTTAAGAGCAGGAAGATATAATATACTGAAGAAGAATAATGGTAAATTCACAAGGGTAAGAGAAGATTGCTAATGAAGAGCATCAGGAGCTGGAAATCCTAATACAGGAATGCACAGGAATCAGTGGAATAATTAATTTTCATAAAGAAGATCAGGATATGAAGCCACAATATGGAGACCCATGAAACACAGGATGAATTCTGAATTTACTGAGGAGGTTACAAGACAGTATTAATGAAGAGCAGGCCAAGAGAAAGAAAGACGTTTGTTAAGATGATTTTAATCTTAAGGGTAGAAAAAGATTCATGGGATTACAAATAGAACAGAACCAAGTGAGCCACTAAATCTATCAGCAAGGCAGTTGCAATAGCTTCAGTTAGTGGAAGCAACAGAAAAACGAAAGAGAGCTGTGAAGATTATTTTTAAGGGAGAGATAAAAGAAACAAAACTTCATAAAAGAATTAAAGAAAAAATTCAAAAATAATTATAGTTCTTAGTCTGAAGCATTGGGAGGGTGACAGAGAGGGAAAGTAGCTGTGAAGCACTAAGGGCAGTATAATATCTGGATCAAGCCACTCTGAGCCAGCTACACTGGAGAGCACAGCACAAGCTCTAGGTAGTTACACTTCATCAGTCATAGCACTGATTAGAAGTTCTGTGGCTACATGCCCGGTGTGATGGCTCAATTGGCTAATTCTCTCCTTGAAAGTGCCAGGATCCCATAAGTGTGCCCATTTATGCTCCAGTTGCTCCATTTCCCATTCAGCTCCCTGCTTACAGCCTGAGAAAGCAGAGGATTGCTGAATTCCTTGGAAACTTGCATCTTTGTGGGAGACCTGGCAAAAGCTCCTGGCTTCTGACTGGCTCTGCTCTGGACACTGTGGCCATTTGGGGGGTGGATCAGTAGATTGAAGATCTATGCTTCTGTAAATCTGCTTTTCCAATAAAAATAAATCCTTCTTTAAAAAGCTAAAACCTTGACCTAATCACCATCTTTATACTGTCTCACACACTACCATAAACCTTCTCATAGGAAAATATCAATATCACTATTTAGTTTTGACAAAGGCTGTGTCTATTATATTTACCATGGTTTTTCCAACTTGATAATTTTCTGGATTAAGATTTATTTTCTTGAAGAAATCTTGGATGTTAAATTTGGATGGATTAATATTTCGGGGAAGAAGTACATGGAAGTGACTCACAAAATCCTGAAAAATGAAGCAAAGTGTTGTAAGATCATATGCAAACACATTTTTCAACTACTTAAACATCTTTTCATTAATTTTTTTCTTGTTAAACAGGCTGAAACCCAAAAAAAGTACTTATCAATTATATATTATTATTATGAAAAGTTTCTAAAGGATATTGAGTTTTATATGTTATCAAAAAAAATGGAAAAAGAAGGGCAGAACCTAAGAATTTCTTTTTTAAGTTATTTAACAAAACCTAAAACTTCTAGCAAGGGAGGAAAAAGCCAATATGGCAGCTGTCAGAAGGCATGCCACGACACAGTCGCTGCTGTGTCAGCACAGACAGTCCCACCGCCAGAGCCTGCATGTAACCCTGGCCCCCGCAGCAGCTGCTCATCTCAACAGCTCAAGGCCTCGTGGGTAGCTTACTGCAGAGCTAAGTCCTGGTGACACTTTTCAGAGCATTCTGACTGAACTAATTGAGTGACTGGAGAATTACTGGTATTCGCAAACATTTTGCTCAAACAAAAACAGCCTAGAAGTACGTTCTATTACATGTGAGACTTGACTTTCAGCAGAAGAGAACTCTTCAACTCTGTATACAAAAGGTGTTCTGGAAATGAAGAACCGTGGGAAATAAACACATGCTCCCCAAAGAAATAATAAACAAGACAAACAGTACTACTTAATGTAACATGCCTATATTGAACTATAATTATAGAAGCATAACCTGGAAAGAATATTTGCAGCTGTATCCTGACTGACGGATTCGGACTGTCTCCAGCATCCCAGTATATCGAAGCTGTCGAAGTACCAAGGCGTCATTGAATCTTAACGGCAGCTAAAACAAAAGAAATGGAAAAAGGATTATTTCAAAATAATAGATTCCTGAATGAATGTATCTTCTAAGTACAGATAAATTATCTAGGGACTGGAGGTTGTCTGGTCACAACACAGCTAAGAGAACAGGATAAGCTCACTTCCAAAATGACATCTTCAGGAAAATTCTAAACTGCCAAAGGCTAGGGAGAAGAAAATCAGCAGCTTCCAATCTCCTCTGCTTGTGAAGGAGCAAGACTCTGAGATAAGGTTCAAAGGGAATGGGGTTGCCTTAAAAGCCAAAGGGTCCAGTCATTATGAAATCTGACACACAGTGAAGAACATAGCTTTCCTATTTGTAAGAATGATAACTAAGAAAACAACTGCCCACACTTTACCAGTTGTTTTGGTTAACTGGGAACTAATGCCATGCCTATAATAACTAGAAAAAGGTTACACATAATTTTTTCCTAAATATGATTTTATTGATGATATTCATCTGAACCATGGGAAACACAACTCTCCAGTAGTCCTCAGCATGAGCCACCTCATTTTGTCCATCACACGGGCACTGACACGGAGGCAGTCTCCACAGCCTGGCACTCCTGGGTATCTCAGTGGGCCTGCTTTTGGGTATTCATGACAAAATGTAATAGGAGACTCTGGTGTTTCTCCCTGTCCTCTAAATTCTACTTTCATTGATTCTCCGAGGCAATATAAGCATTTCCTGAAACTGGGTGAGGTATAACCACAGTCAAGGGAAAAAAATGAATAAACTGGGCAATTTATGTAAAATAATAGGAACAGTTCACATTTATGTAACTGTTGATCAGGTACCATAAAATACTACATTAATCAAGCTCTCGTATAGCATAGTCTCAATTGTAACTGAAATCCAAACTTCTGTTAAACTGCAATAATCCCTTTCGGGATGGTGAACATTCCCTTGGCATTTACTACAGGAAAAAGCATTCTAAGTAATCAAACAAAAATTAGAAGATTGGTCCAATAATCATGATGTGGTTTTACACAGATGAAAATATTTAAACCACAGAATGATCAAGTATTTTGTCAAAGTTCGCAGATCATAAATAGCAGTTGCAGACTACTTCTCAAAAATTACAAAATTGGATATAATTCCTAATACATTTTAGTTATCCAGGAAGGGGAATACTTTTTCAATGATGACTAAATAAAAAAGACAAATATTTATTTGTGGCATATTTTGAAAAATTCTAATTAGGGGAACTGTCACAGAAGAAGCAATAAAGAATATTCCCTAAGTTATGGGGATAAAATTCTTCAAATATGAAAAACACTGAGCAATTCCTTAAGAGACATGGTATATATTCAAACAAGAAAAATGATTATTCTTAGGGTAACAACATGCTCATCAAAGAAAACTCCTTTTTTTCTGATTGAATTTGAAGCAATATTTGCTTCTCAGATTCTAGGAGATGCTAAATCAAGCCTCCATCCAAACACGCTTCTGTCCGGTCGAGTGTTGAAATTACAGACAATGTTATTTTCCTTATAAAAGTTACACATACCTCTTAACTTCCAGCTGCCTCCTTACAAGAAATTAAAGAACAAAAAAAATTCTGTTGGGCAGCTATGTGCTCTCACATTTGGAACATACCTTTTCGGCATTAGAGCGAATACACTTTACAAAGTATGGTTCTGCTTGACCAAGTGTCTCCATCAGTTTGCTTAACGATGCCTGCAATGTACAACATTTATTTAGCATATCTTCCCAAACATGGCAACAAGTAATTTATACATGTAAGTGACAATGTTGGCAAAATATGGGGGGAAAAAACCTAGCAACAAATGTAAAAAGGGGTTTGTTTCAGTAACGCAAGGTGTTATTTCTATTATGGTTAAATTAAGGAAAAACGGGGAGGTTTAATCTTAAAGCTGACAGCATAGCAATAGTAAGCAATGCAAATAAATCTGTGAATAATTTGTATATACAAATCTTTTTCACATTTCTTTACACTTCACTAAGTAATTCTGCTAAATTTCATGTATCCTAGAAGAACGTTTAGACTTTGAGTCTAATGCCTCAGTGGGGAGGACCACGGGGATGATGTGACCTCTCACGTTTGCAGCAATGTTCTTTTATGTATTTTTTCCTTTTTAGTGGTAAGGTTGGCCAGACACTCATTAATTCTTAATATGTCCAAGCAACCTGCTCTTCAGCTTCACTGGTTTTTCTACTGTTTCTGTTTTCAATTCCATTGAATTCGGTTGTTTTCTTTATTGTTCCTTTTTCCTTGCTTTTCTCTTAATATCTATTCTCCTTTTTCTAGTTTATTATACTAGAAGCTTACACCATGAATTTAGGACATCCAATGCCATCTGTCTACCTTCTTTGTTAAGAAGTTTCTGCATCTTTTCAGATCACTTTAATGTTTTATGTAAGTCCAACCCCCGGGGCGGTACCTTGGTGCGGCTGTTAGTGGCTGCTCCAGGGGATAGAGCAATACAAACCTGTCAGTCTACTTAGACCAGGGCTTTTACAATTGCAAGTCAAACAACATAAACCTAACAACCATAGGGACCACTGTTTATTGTTAGATATTATATCAATATATAATTATTTTACTTTCAAGTATTCCTCTTCTATTACTCAAACACAATATATATATATATAAATATATAATAAAAAATACTTAAACATAAGTGTACAGCTTTATGAATTCTTTAAGGATTTATTTATTTTTATTGGAAAGGCGGATAAACAGAGAAGGAAAGACAGAGAGGAAGATCTTCCACCTGCTGATTCACTCCCCAAGCGGCTACAATGGCTGGAGCTATGCCGATCCAAAGCCAGGAGCCAGGAGCTCTTTCGGGTCTCCCACACGGGTGCAGGGTCCCAAGGCTTTGGGCTGTCCTCGACTGCTTTCCCAGGCCACAGACAGGGAGCTGGATGGGAAGTGGGGCTGCCTGGATTAGAACCGGCAACCACACGGGATCCCGGCGGGTTCAAGGCGAGGACTTTAACCATTACACTATCATGCCAGGCCCAGTTTTATGAATTTTTAAAAGCAGATTTTCCTTGTAACTCGTCTACTTTGTAGAGATTGAATCCACATGTGCACAGACTAGCCATCAGCCCTGGATATAAGAGACCCCTTCAGCACATCTTGAGCCCTCTCCTCACTTCTGTCATACAAACTAGCGGCTTCTTACTCTTTATCTAGGTGTTAGGTTCCTCTATCCTGCGCTTTGGCAAACTCTCTTGATTCATTAACTGAGGGCTTTGCCCATTCGTTTCCCTTTTCTCAGGACTTCCAGTACCGCAATGCTTATTGAATACTGCCAGAAAACAACTGATATGCATGTTTTGTCCAATTGTCTGGCTCTTACAGAAGCAGGGAAATTCTGAATTCTAGGGTTCCTGAATTCTATGATTTTCATTTTGTTGAAAATAAACATTCAGAGAAAAGGCATAGAAAAATACCTGGATCCCTGCAACCCTACCACTAGAAATTTCCTCATGTGTTTAATAAGAAAAATGGTATTTATGTAATAGAATGCTTGGTATAAAACTTAGGTAATACATGTATGTAAATATTCAGAAAGCATGATGAAAATACAGATCATATTCTCTGAGTGTTAGGTGAGTCATTTGCTTTTGCTCACTTATATTTTCTAAATAATCCGAAATTAACTCTTACAATAATTCAAGAATCCATTAGGAAAAAAGAGATGATACTTTCTGAAATTAAAATACATGGATGTTATCCTATTTGCAATTCCTGACTTCAGAGGACTTTAAGGGACATAAATGGTACTGTGATTATGATGAGGTGTTGACTGTAGTGGACTCACAGGACTCCTCAGAATAAGGAACGATGCTGGATCCTGAAGCACCTGTTAAGACTCAACAACATGGACCATGCACAGGATCCAGGGACCACACACAGAACATGGAACAGTGTCAGGGTAACTCCTTTTCATATTATCCATCTCACCATGCACTTCAATGATCAAGGGGAATTCATTAATTTTCAATGAACTAATAACGTTATTAAGCCTACTTATTTTTCATATGTATCTTGTACATCACCAAACCTTTTATTCTTATTTATCCATTTTACATATTTGCAGACGTAAGTCCTCCCTCCTCCCCTCTACTGCATGTCATCATCTGTGTTTTGTTTAAAACAGTCTGTCAGGTGTAGTCTCAACTCCAACTTTCTGCTCTTTATGTGGGTCATGACACTGTTGGCATAGGCCATGACAGAAAGTTCAATGTTTTGGTACTAGGTACATTTAGAGGTTTCACTGGGAGCCTGCTTTTATTCAGAAGTAGAGATGCATTCTGTTGATTTTCTTTTGATTCCAGTACTCTGGTCTCTATTACCTCCTTCATTTGTGAGATTACAATTGTGTTTGTGTTTATATTTATTTTTCGTTGTGTATTGTAGATGGAGTGATCTTCTTTCAGAGTAAATATGATAGTTGTGCTTCAGGGAGTGGCTCATTTCACTGAGCATAATGGTCTCCAATTGGGACCATTTGGTTGCAAATAATAAAACGTCATTCTTTATTACCTGAGTAGTATTCCACAGAGTAGATGTACCACAGTTTCTTTATCCAGACCTCTTTCAATTGGCGTCTAGGTTGTTTCCATATTTTTGCAATTGTTGATTGCACTGCAATGATTACAGGGGTGCATGCTGCTTTCTAATCATTCTTTTGGATATACTCACAGGAGTGAGATTACTGGGTCACATGGTAGGTGAACTTTGAGCTGCCTTCGTATTCTCCATAGCCACTTCCATGGTGGCTGCACCAGTTTACAGTCCCACCTTGTAGTGAAGTAGGGTACCTTTTCCCCCACATTCTCACAAGCAGGTGTTGTTAAGTATGTAGGCCATTCTCACTAGGGCTAAGTGCGACCTCTGAGTGGATTTTATTTGAATTCCCCTTACTGCTAGGGAGTTTGAGTATTTTTTCATATGCCTGTTACCCATTTGGATTTACTCCTTTGAAAAATGCTCGTTTCCTTTGCCCATTTCTTAACTGCCTTATTTGTTCTGTTGTTACTGTGTTTCTGGAGTTCTTTGTATATTCTGGATATAGCCCTATCTGTTGTATAGAGTGCAAAGATTTTCTCCTACTCTGTTGGTTGTTTTTTTCACTTTGTTGATTGTTTCCTTTGCTATGCAGAAGCTTCTTACTTTGATGCAGGCCCATTTGTTTATTTTGGTCTTGATTGCCTATGCTTTTGATGATTTTTCCAGGAAGTCTGTGCCTACATCCATTTCTTGCAGAGTGTAGGTTTAGATCCTTTATCCATTTAAATTTGATCTTTATGAATGGTGAAATATGTGGATCTTTTTTCTTACTTCTGCAGACTGCTATGTAATTATCCTAACAGCATTTATTGAAGAGATCATCTTTTTCCCCTCAGTTGTTTTCTGTTCTCATGTCAAATGTTAGATGGCTGGCTATACATGTGTGGGCTCTCTTCCAGTGTTTCTGTTCTGCTCCAATGATCTTCCTCTCTGTTTTTGTACCATTACCAGGCTATTCTGACTACCACTATAATATGTCCTAAGGTCTGGATTTGTGACCCCTTCAGCTATATTTTTATTCTTCAAGATGGTTTTATCTATTTGTGGTATTTTGTGTTCCCAGATAAATCTCTATATCATTTCTTCCAGCTCTGTGAAGGAGGTTCTTGGCATTTTGATTAGGATCACACTGAATCTCTATATCACTTTTGGTAATAAGGATATTTTGATGATGTTTACTCTGCCTATTGAGGAACATGGTATATTCCTTCATTTTCTAAAGTCTCTATTTGGTTTTTAATGTTTTGTAACTTTCCTCATAGAGATTTTCCATATATTTAGTTAAGTTTATTCCAAGGCATTTAAGTATCTTCTCTATTATTTTAAAAGGGACTGTACTGGCTAGTTCTTTTTCAGCCCTAGAGTTGTTTGTATACACTAGGGCAAATGATTTGCATTCACTTATTTTGTACTCTGCCACCTTACCAAGCTCTCTCATAAGTTGTAGCAGTCTCTTCATTGAATTTTTTTGGTTCTCCTATATAGAGAATCATGTCGTTTGCAAACAGAGGCAGTTTGACTTCCTCTTTTCCAATTTGAACTACTTTAATTTCTTTTTCTTGCCTAATGGCTGTAGCGAGGACTTCCAGTACTGTTAAATAGCGTGGTGGCTAGTGGACATCCTTGTCTAGCTCCAGATCTTAGTGGAAGAGCTCTCGATTATTTCACAATCAGTATGATACTGGCACTCAGTTTTCCATAAATTGCTTTGGTTGTTGTACAATGCTCCTTCTATGCCTCGCTTGCTTAGAGTTTTTAACGACGTAGTGTTGGACTTTATCAAATGTTTCCTCTGCATCTATTGAGACTATCATATGATTTTTATTCTTCAATTTCTTGATGTGGTGTATCACATTGATAGAGTTGCATTTGTTAAACCATCCTTGCATAGCAGTATTTATATAACTGCTATATAAAACATTTTTTCTGCTATAATTATTTATTTTTGCATTAAGTCTACAAAGGGAATAGTTAAAACTCTGGAATATGACAACAGTGACAGCACCATTTCTCATTATTTCTATATGGCAAACAAGTACCATTCAACAATAAAGTACTCCAGCTATTAGTTAAGAAGGATATTTTAAGTTCATAGAAGAGATATTGCTAGGTCTAGGCAGAGAGTTAGTGACAAACAATAGGGCAGGAACATTTTCAGCAGTCTCTGTGCTAAGGCCCTGCTAAAAAATGAACTCCACTTACTCCACAACAATTCAGTACAGCCACTTTAACACAATGCACCTGAGCCTCCTCCATGATGACAAAAAAGGCCATGATGGACACGTGCAAACTCAACTAAGGATGTACTACCTCTGCCATCTCAGTAAGTAAATCTGACTTCCACAGTGCACTTCACCTAGGTTTTTCTTTTCAACTGGCTTTTTTTTTAAGATCTATTCAATTTTATTGGAAAGTCAGATATACAAAGAGGAGGAGAGACAGAGAGGAGGATCTTCCATCTGATGGTTCACTCCCTAAGTGGCCACAACAACTGGAGCTGAGCCAATCTGAAGCCAGGAGCCAGGAGCTTTTCCAGGTGTCCCACATGGGTGCAAGGTCCTAAGGATTTTGGCCATCCTCAACTGCTTTCCCAGGCCACAAGCAGGGAACTAGATGGGAAGCAGAGCTGCTAGGATTAGAACCGGTACCCATATGGGATCCTGGGCACATTAAAGGTGAGGACTTCAGTAGTTAGGCCACCGTGCTGGGACCTCCACTCACCGTCTATGTGAAATAACAGCTTCAAATAAATATTAGTGGGAAATGTCATCCCCACAAAATTTCATCATACTCAACTGGCTTTCCTTTTAGCTTACTAAGTAGGTTAGCCAGCTATTTGCTCTTGCATTTATTTTAAAACAAAAAAAGAGTGTGTGCATGCATGCGTGTGTGTGTGAAGTATGTCACCACACAGCCTTCACAGATTCAAATTTTTCTGTAGATGTATGGTGAGGATCACCTAAAATGAAGTAATAGTATCAGCCCACATGTTGAAGAACAGTGCTTATAAACAAAACAGGATCACATACAATGACATGGAAGCAGATGCTTCCGGCTACATGTCCTGGACTAAGCGGAGCACTGAAAAGTATGAGAGCACTTGGAAAAAATTCATGAAAAATGCAATTTGCTTTGGTCCAACAATTTTTTGGAAAGCCAAACAGTTTTCATATAACATGCTTTTTTTCCTATGAACTTTCTTAAGACCTTCATAAAAGTTATTCTGGAAACTATTTGGTTATGTAAAATTCACACACACATACACACACACACACACACACGCAAACTCCACACAAAGAATGGCAACAGCACAAGATTCAAGTACGTAAAATTAACATCACTACAGACATTGACTATATCTGGCCAGCTTAAATTAAGAGAAGATTTTGCTCTCTCCTTCTCTCTGTATATCTGACTTTCCAATAAAACAAATAAACCTTTTTATTAAAAAAAAGATTTTGCTTAAATTATCAATTTTCTAACTCCTTTCCACTTGCAAAGGGAATAATGAATCATTCTTCAGGAAAGCCACTATTCAGGGATAACAGATTGAAAAGAAAGATAGCTAGCTTCTTTCCAAGTCTTCTTTGCAGACCTGGTTTTAGTCATATGAATCATATTCTATCCACATGCCTTACAGATCAATTTCATCTTTCAGTGAAATGGATTCCTATATGGCATCAAGTAAAACAGGACAGAACCTGAAACTGGGCACTGATGCTGGGAGGTTTCTTCTTCTTGTGCAAGTGGAGCAGAGACTTGGTTATGCGATCCTGTAGAGTCAGGCTTGTCAGGTGCTTTAAAGAGTTCACCTCCAACAAATGCTGAAAACAAAGAGAAAAAATAAATTCTGCACATACATTAATCTAAGAACAAGAAAAACAAATCAGTCATTTTTCCTTTCCTCACCCTGTAAACACTATTTTATACAACCGTGATGAATATGGAAGACTGAGATTCAACATACATTCTACTCTCCTTCTGCCTTCCTCTAGATGCCAGAAAACTGAAAGACTTCCTACATCCAGTTTTCACGTGTGCAACTGGGAAGGAATAACTGAAGAAGAGCCTCTGCCTGCTGGTTTGGTTGTTCTGACAAAAAGGCACACAAAGGTACTTTAACCTTCTGCAGTCCAAGCTTCAAGCATTAGCTTTTAGGAGTGTTGACAGGCAGAATATAGGACATTTCTGGTGGCACTCCAGCTCCGGTAACTACCAGTTCTGATTTGCAGAGCCAGGCGGTGAGTGAACAACAAGGGGTTGAGAGAGTGCCAGCCATTCCTGCACTACAGCAAGACACCCCAAAAATACACCCTAACATGTCTATACGCTCTTCAGGCCTTCTTACGATATTTCCAAGTCTCTTAACAAACTACCTTAGCTATAGTTTATTGAAAATTCGGTTTCATTTCTAAAAGGCAGATATACAGAGAGAAGGAAAGACAGAGAACCACTTTCCATCCGCTGGTACACTCCCCAAGTGGCTGCAATGACCAGAGCTGAGCCAATCTGAAGCCAGGGTCTTCTTCTGGTCTCCCACGCAGGTGCAGGATCCCAAGCCTTTAGGCCATCCTCCACTGCTTTCCCAAGCCACAAGCAGGAAGCTGGATGGGAAGCAGAGCAGCCAGAACACTGGAGCACCCATATGGGACCACAGGTCAAGCAAGGCGAGGATTTAGCCAATAGGCTATCATGCCAGGCCTCGAAAACTGTTTTGTCGGTAATACCTTGTACTATAGCTATAACTGCTTTACAAACTGCCAGCAGAGGATTACAGTGAATGAATCTGACATTGGAAATGTCTCTCACATTGTTAGGTAGCATTCTCTTCATTCTGCTGGAAGACAAACTTTGAGCCCATCACAAAGGCAGTTCCACTGGGGCTAAAGTTGTGAAGAGGGACTTGAACACCGGCACTGTTGGACACTTGGACTCGGCACTATTTTGAATATCTGCTTCCCCTAAGTCTCAGCTTCCTTAAGATTCATGAACCCTGTAGCTTAGAATTTGGTTGTCCACCAATCTGCTGTAAACTTGTAACCCTGTGCCCATGAATACCGCTGTAAACTTGCAACCCTCTGCCCAGCAGCCCGCTGTAATCTCATTACACCTCACCTGACAGCCCTAGCCACCAATCCCTTGTAGACCCTCCCCCTAGTTCACCCACCGCCACACCTACCAATGCCCTGACACTCCAACAGTAGATCCACCAATCCCTCATGGCCCACCCTGGTCCTATCCACCAATCCCTCATGGCCCACCCTGGTCCTAATCACCAATCCCTCATGGCCCACCCTGGTCCTAATCACCAATCCCTCATGGCCCACCCTGGTCCTAATCACCAATCCCTCATGGCCCACCCTGGTCCTATCCACCAACCCCTCATGGCCCACCCTGGTCCTATCCACCAATCCCTCGTAGCCCACCCTGGTCCTATCCACCAATCCCTTGTAGACCCTCCCCCTAGGTCACCCACCGCCACACCTACCAATGCCCTGACACTCCCCTCGTGGCCCACCCTGGTCCTATCCACCAACCCCTCATGGCCCACCCTGGTCCTATCCACCAATCCCTTGTCGCCCATTCCCCTACCCCACCGTATTCCCTATCCACAAACCCCTCATGGTCTTCAGGCCCACTCCCCACCCCCGGCCCCATCCACCCCAATCCCTCACAGCCCCGTGAGGCCCACCCCGACCATAAAAAGGCACAGTCCCACTTTCTGGGACATGGATTCCATGAAGGAATAATGCCTGAACTCAAGAGAGCAGCTGTTGCCACACCCAGTGCATCTGGAGGATTTCAACAATTAGATTATAAATATTTCAGTTTTAAAAACTGGCAAAAGGGCCCGGCGCGGTGGCGCAAGTGGGTAAGGTCCTCGCCTTGCACGCCCGGGATCCCATATGGGCGCCGGTTCTATCCCCGCAGCCCCACTTCCCTTCCAGCTCCCTGCCTGTGGCCTGAGAAAGCAGTCGAGGATGGCCCAAAGCTTTGGGACCCTGCACCCGCGTGGGAGACCTAGAAGAGGCTCCTGGCTTCGGACCGGCTAGCATCGGCCGTTGCGGCTCACTTGCGGAGTGAATCATCGGACGGAAGATCTTCCTCTCTGTCTCTCCTCTCTGTATATCCGCCTTTCCAATAAAAAGCAATAAAAATAAATCTTAAAAAAAAAAAAGCTGGCCAAAAAAAAAAAAGGCACACTCCCGCATGCATGCTTCCCTCCTTCATCTTGCTGTTCCCCTCTCTCCCTCTTCCCTTAGAGCCCTCACCTGCCACTACAGCAGGAGATGTCTCTCTCACTTCCTGCCTCTGCTCCCGTCCCTGTGGCCACCTTCTCTGCTGGAATGAAACCTGCGCGTGTCTGGTGTTTCGGCTTGTGGGAGCAAACCAGAAAGCCAGCTTATACTGAAAAAAGCTAATGCCAGAAAGACTTCACATAAACTTAATCATGTTCTAAGTCTAGTGTTTACAGCTGGCAGCTTTTTCAGGATCTCTTTCGGCCTGACTGCAATGTGTTCAGCACAGGTCTCGCTAAGTTTAAACTACTTAGTGCCATTTCTCTGATTTGGTTACTTACTTTTCCCTCAGCCTTGGAAAGTTTTGTTATTACTTTCAAGATGATTTGTCTCTCTCTCTTATCTCTTCAGAAGACCAATAATACACAGGCTGTTTTACTTTATGCTGTCTCTTAAAGTTCCCCAAGTCATCTCATTCATTTTCCTTTTTGCTCCCCCAGCTGGAGTGCCTCAGGCACCTGCTGTGTTCATGGAACCATTTATCTGCTTGCTCTAACCTGCTGCTGGAAACCTTTACTTGGTTTCTCAGTCCAGCTAGTAAATTCTTTAGTTTTACAATTTCTTTTTCTTCACTTATACATTTTTTATGATTTATTTGTTTGTTTGCAAGTTGAAGTTAATGGGAAAAGGGAGAGACAGCTCTTCCATCTGCTAATCCACTGTCCAAAGGCCACAGCAGCCAGGACTGGGTCAGGACGAGGTCAGGAGCCAGGAGCTTCTTCCCCATCCCCAAAGTGGGCAATAACGGCCTACACACCAGGGTGATGTGCTGCTTTTCCTGGGCCATTAGCAGGGAGTTGGGTCAGAAATGGTGCATCGAGGAACCACAAGGGATGCCAGCATTATAGGCGTTTCTCAACTATGGCACAATGCCAGCCCCAGTTTCCTTATACATTTTTCTCTCTCCAGATGCCATGTTTACTCATGGATGGCTCCCCTGACTGACCTCAGTGAGCAGTTTCAGGGCCTGTACTGTAGAGTTTGCTGGCAGCTAAGTCACATGACTCCATTTCATCCTAGACAATGACCAGGTTCATTTCTGTGGGACACATCTGTTTCCTCGTTTTCTAGATTCTCTCCCTCTCTAGGTTGATTTCTGTACATAAGGACAATAGCCTACCCCTAGTTCTAGGAGAAGGATCTTATCAGTCAGTCTGGAGAGAGATCCTACAGTGTTTTTAAAATCTTGGGTGTTTTTCCTAATTGCCAACTGCTCTACTGGATCTCAGAATTCAGAAGATGCAAGTTCTGTTAGCCAGTTTCTTCTGATGCAAACTAGGTGTTAAATGTGCATTTCAGTTCCCAGAGTGAAGCTGAGCGCACTCTGCCTGCACCAAGGAAGCTAAGCAAAGGACCTGTGGCTAGAACCTACATAGTCCAGACCACACCCTCTCACTGAGTGCTCTCTGCCTGCACCAAGGAAGCTAGGCAAAGGACCTGTGGCTAGAGCCTACACCAGTCCAGACCACACTTCTTCACTGCAGGCAAACAGCAGCTCAAAGTGATTCATCAGACCTGGACAACCAAGACCACAACTTCTGCATGGACAAACGCCCACTTGAGAATTCACAGCGGAGGAAGCAGGGAGAAATCCTGCTTGATAGTCTGTGATCTCCAAGATGCAAGGAAGACAGAAGATAGAAAACAATGTGCACAAGCGCATGTTATCAATTTCTCTACACTGATTCTTCGGGGACACAGCATCTGAAAATGCTTGTACATAGTTTACAAACACCTCTTTATTCTGTGTCACTGTCCATCTTTTCTAGTATTCTATAAAGAGCATCTTTTGTGCATTGTAAAATTCATTGAGACTATTCCATGAATCAACAGTGGTTATTCTTCCTGGTGAGTTCAATATTATACTGCATGGACAATCCCACTGCTTAATGATCCACTTGTCTGGTGGTATACTCTGGGCTGCTTCCAGATTTTACTATCACAAAGATGATATGAACATTAAGAAAACAAAGCTAACCAAAACACACAGAAGCAAAAATGCAGACATTACATGAGGTACAGAGCCTAGTAAACTTCTTAACCGTCTGCCCGTGCTAATCATACAGGATTGCAATAAAATAATTCTGACTCCTGTTTATTGTCAGTAAAATGAAGTACTAGAGCTACTCTAACACAAACACCTGTAAAAAGATGTACAGCTGCACACAACTGTACTTGAAATAACAAGGGGAAATTTAAATTAGGGTGCTGATCTCAACACAGAAAAAAAGTGCAACAGGCAAACTGCAAGTTAATTCCACAATATAACCATCAGGAGCTAATTACTGAATAAAAAATGACTTACGTGCTGAAGCCTGAGAATCAACTGAGAAATTGTGTATACCACAAATATACATACCTGAACTATTCAGCTTGACTATTCCATAACAGAAGGTGCACACAACGACTTCTCACCCAGGATTAAACTAACATGTGTTGTTTTATACTCATATACGTCGTTTGCACGACAGAAGAAACCTCTCATGCGGCAGAGTACTAACAGGAAAAAGGCATCCCATCATACTCACCTTTGGAAGGACAGGCTTGGGCTTGGGGTTTCTGCTCCTCCTACAGAGAGAAATCACCCGTTAGAAAGTAGCCACGTCAAGGTATCCCATGCCTGCTTCGAGGAACGCAGGTCCTCTCTGTGACACACTCTGCCTCAACCACCAATCCTTGGGAGGAAGAAGGGAAGGAAGCCTACCTTGTACCACAGGTGTGAGCAGATCTTAGCCTAATGTTGAGCAATAGTGTATGTCCTCAGCCAAAGCTCTACTGTCTTTCATGTTACTAGAGCTCTACTCTTAAATTTTCATTTTATTTCAAAGACAGAGAAACAGAAGCAAAAATAGACCTCTCATCCATGTTTTCAGACATGACTGCCTCCCCAGCGTATACACTAGCAGGAAGCTGAACTCACGAGCAGAGCTGAGTGTCCAGCATGATGGCTCAGTGCCTAAACCTTTGCTTTGCACAGGCACCAGATCATGTCCCAGCTGCCCCACTTCCCATCAAGATCCCTGCCTGTAGCCTAAGAAAACTGTAGATGATGGCTCAAAGCCTTGGGACTCTAAGCCCCTGTGGAAGAGCCAGAAGAAGCTCCTGGCTCCTGGCTTTGGATTGGTTCAGCTGCAGCTGTTGCAGCCACCTAGGGAGGTAAACCAGGAGATAGAAGACCTTTCTCTATGTCTCTGCTCCTGTTTGCAACTTTGATCTGAGAAAGGAAAGAAGGAAGAAAGAGAGGGAGGGAGGAATGAGGGAAGAAAAGAAAGGAAGAGAAAGAGAAGGGAATAAAAGAAGTCAAGACTCCAAACAGGAATTCTGGCATAGTACACCAGTGTCCTAAGCAGCAGCTAAATTACTTATACAACACTGGCCCCAGGCTCTGCTTTCTTATATAGATTATTTTTCTTTTATTGTCTCTTATTCATATCTTTTTGTTTAAGAGTTATTTTATTTTTATTGCCAAGTCAGATATACAAAGAGAAGGAGAGACAGAGAGGAAGATCTTCCGTCCGATGATTCACTCCCCAAGTGGCCACAACAGCCGGAGCTGTGCTGATCCAAAGCCAGAAGCCAGGAACTTCCTCCAGGTCTCCCACGCGGGTGCAGGGTCCCGAGGCTTTGGGCTTTACTCTACTGCTTTCCCAGGCCACAAGCAGGGAGCTGGATGGAAAGTAGGGTTGCCGGGATTAGAACCAGCGCCCACATGGGAATCCGGGGCATGTAAGGCCAAGACTTTAGCTGCTAGGCCACTGCGCAGGGCCCTCTTATTCAAATCTTAAACCAGTCTCTTTTTAATTTTGTTTTAAACTGTTATTGTAACTTAAAATTAGTACTGATAATAGACACTTGGCACAGCAGTTACGACACTGCTTGGGATACCCAATTCCCTCTCCCAGCTGACAGGTCAAATCTGGGCTCTGTTTCTGAGTCACCTTCCTACAAATGCACATTCTGGGAGGTAACAGATGATGGCTCAGGTACCTGGGTCCGTGTTGTCCACGTAAGTGACCCAGAACGCTCTACTGGCTCCTGGCTTCCACCTGGTCATCACTGAATCCCTTCCTGTTGGAAGGACAGCGACAGTGAGCCAGTGGATGATACATCTCTGTCTTTTTAAAATGAAATGAAAATAAATAAATAAATGACAGGAGAGAAAGCCTAGTGCTTATAAATAAATGCTGGGAAGTTAAAAGGACATAGGCTAGGGCCCGGCACAATAGTATAATGATTAAAGTCCTCGCCTTGCACATGCCCAGGATCCCATATGGACGCCGGTTCTAATCCCAGCAGCCTTGCTTCCCATCCAGCTCCCTACTTGTGGCCTGGGAAAGCAGTCGAGGACGGCCCAAATCCTTGGGACCCTGCACCCGCCTGGGAGACCCAGAAGAGCACCTGGCTCCTGGCTTTGGATTGGCATAGCATCGGCCATTGCGCTCACATGGGGAGTGAACCATCGGACGGAAGATCTTCCTCTCTGTCTCTCCTCTCTGTATATCTGACTTTCCAATAGAAATAAATCAATCTTTTAAAAAAAAAAAAAAGGACATAGGTGAGAATCTCCAGTCTATCAAGAGCCATGGTCTGATGGTCCTTTCACTGTGTGATAATGCAGAACAAGGAGGATAGTGTCATTTCCTTCTCAGATTTATTGTCAGGACTCAACGAGTTAATGCACATTTCTGCTTGGCCTACGTAAATTGAGTTATATAGTGCTACTAAGTAAGGATGTAGGAATTAAAGAATCTAGTTCAACAGCACCCCATGCGTGTGTGTGTCTGAGTTGTGTTAACATTGCTGATAAGCAGACAGGCTGCAGCAGTGCTGTGGTCAGCGGGTGAGGAACAATGGGTTCGGTGAGTGTTCTGCACCAACTGCACCGCTACATATGCTCCCATCCACGCTTCAGTCACTCTTCCATCTGTTTGGCAAGCAGTACCAAAAGAAAAACACAATTGTAAAGAAAAAGAATACTAAGATTTAAAACTCCAAGTACTGACTAAACCAAATGTCCAGCCATTACAATAACACTTCTCATCATTTCTCCTCTGTAATTCTTCAGCCAAAAGTCTGGAAGCAGACACTAAAAAACAATCGTCATTACTGAATAACACTGACGTGAGAATCCCATGGGCTCTCTCCAGGAGCTTGCTGCTGGCTGAGTTAGCAAACACTCCATCTTTATCAAGCAAGGAAGCACTTGACAGTCTGCTCTGGCGAATCCCAGGTCTGACGTTCCAGGGAATATCAAATGTATCACTGTAAACACAAGAGTAAAATTTGCCTTAGTAGATGAGGGTATCTCTAACAGTCTCTACATTCTTAGCATTACCATAAATAACACTGCAATTTATTTTAAAAATAAAAAAGCACAACATTTACATTCTCAGAATAGTTATAATCAGTTATTCATTCACAATAAAAGCATGCAATAGCCTAATAACTGGGACCTCGCTTTGTATCCACTAGGATCCTGTGTGGGTGCCGGTTCATGTCCTGGCTGCTCCACTTACCATCCAGCTCCTTGCTTGTAGCCTGGGAGGGCCTTTCCAATAAAAAAAATAATCAGGGCCCGGCACGGTGGCACAAGTGGTTAAGGTTCTCGCCTTGCACACCCAGGATCCCATATGGGCGCCGGTTCTAATCCCGGCAGCCCCGCTTCCCTTCCAGCTCCCTGCCTGTGGCCCGGGAAAGCAGTCAAGGACGGCCCAAAGCTTTGGGACCCTGCACCCGCGTGGGAGACCCGGAAGAGGCTCCTGGCTCCTGGCATAGCATCGCCCGTTGCGCTCACTTAGGGAGTGAATCATCGGACGGAAGACCTTCCTCTCTGTCTCTCCTCTCTGTATATCTGACTTTTCAATAAAAAAAAAAATCAAATAAAATTGAAAACTAAAATAAAATAAATCTTTAAGTAAACAATAATAATTTTTAAAAACCCTTACAGTTAGGCCTGGCGCCATTTGTTTCAACATGCTAATCCTCTACTTGCAAGTGCCAACAACACATATGGGTGCCAATCTATATTACAGCTGTTCCACTCCCCATCCAGCACTCTGCCCTGGCCTGGGAAATCTTTGGGACCCTGCACATATATGGGAGGCCCAGAAGCAGCTCCTGGCTCCTGCATTTGGCTCAACTTAGCTCCAGCCATTGAGGGCATTTGAGGAGAAAACCAGAGAATGGAAAATCTTTCTGTCCTCCGTCAATTTGCCTTTTCAATGAAAATAAATCAATCATTAAAAAACCAAAATCTTTACAATTGCTTGGCTTACAGTAAGGAAGCAGGCACACAGTAAGTATGAATATGTCAGTTCATCAAGGCTAAGGCAAAGCAAGGAAAGAGCACAAAGAGCACCAGGCTCCAGGCCGTGAAGGAGCTTCGACCAACAGGAGCCACATAAAAGGTGATGAGGAGACAGGGCAACAAATCAAGCAACCCCAGGAGTCAGCTCCTGGCATAGTAAGCTAAGCTTCTGTCTGAGGCACCAGTACCGTCTGGGTTTCACTTGGAGTCTCAGATGCTCTACTTCTGATCCAGCTTCCTGCTTACAGCCTGGAAAAATAGCAGAGGATCACTAAAATCTTTGGGCCACTTCACTCTCACGGGAGACCCAGAAGAAGCTCCTGGTTCTTAGATTGGCCTAGCTATGGCCATTGTGGCCATTTAGGAAGTGTTCACTTTGTCTCTCCTTCTCTCTGTAACACTGCCTTTCAAATAAAGTAACATGAAAGAAAGGAGAAAGGCAGGCAATTCCAGGCAGGCACATAGTCCTGAGACAGGAATGCTGTTGAAGAATCTGAATTACATTCAGTAAATCAGCAAAGCTGGGTAGGAAGCCTAGTCAGAGACGGGAAAATAAAATTTTAGTGCAAATGCCTCTGGGAAATGAGAGAAAATGACAGACATTTGCACACAACTTTGACATGATTAGTTTTACATTCTAAAACAATTATTCTAGCTGCTGCATTAAATATAGTTAATCAGGTCAAGGACAACACCAAGGTGATTGTTTTAAGAGGCTATTGCGATAATCCGTACAGGAGATAATATCTCTAGTGGTTCAAGTGTCAGCAATGATAAGAGTACAAGTATCATTTTAGAGTGGAACTAATATGATTTCCTGATGGGGAGAAGGTATGGTATATGACAAAAGGCAATTAAAGATGAGTTTAAGTTTGTTTGTTTGTTTGTTTGTTTTAGCAGCAACAGAAGATTAAGGGACAAACAAGGAGGGCCCGGCAAAATGGCTCAACCAACAAATCCTCCCTGACTTCAACCACTAGGATCCCATATGGGCATTAAATGATGTCTCCCAGCCGCTCCACTCCCCATTCAGCTCCCTGCTTGTGTACTGGGAAAGCAGTGAGTGATGGCCCAAACCTTGGGAACCTCCACCCACAGCTAGAAAGAAATCATATTCACGCACAATATGACAAACTAATATGCAGAAAGTTCTGGGACTTGGGGCCAGCATGGTGGTGCAGCTGTGCTAATCTTCCACCTGTAACCCATCGAGCCCACTTCCAATCCACTTCCCTCATAATAACCTGGGAAAACATCAGTGGACCGCCCAAGGCCTTGGACCCCTGCCGCTACACAGGAGACTCTGAAGAAGCTCCAGGCTCTCAGCTTCCGAAGGGCCCAGTTCTGGCAGTTGTGGGCATCTGGGAGTTAATCAACAGATGCAGGATTTCTCTCTGCACCTCTTGCTCTATCTCTGACTTTAAACTAACATAAATCTAAATAATTACTGTATTTTGTGTAATGCTGATGAACAATCTGAACATAAAAGCAAAGTTTTTTCATGTGTAATAACAGAAATAAAATACTACATAGGAACAAACTAAAAATAGCAAACGCTATGCAAAGAAAGCTTTAAAATACTGTTGGGATGGGAGGGAGTGTGATAACACAGCAAGCTCATCCTCTGCACCTCTGTACTGTGGTGCCAGCATCCACACGGGTACGGCTTCACGTTCCAACACTCCACTTCTGATCAAGCTTGCTATTTACAACCTGGGAAAGCAGCAGAGTCCTTGCTATCCTGTACCCATGTGGGAGACCCAGAAGAAACTCCTGGCTCCTAACTTTGGATCAGCTCAACTCTGGCTGTTGTGACCATTTTGAGAGTGAACCAGCAGAGAGAAGACATTCTATCTCTCCTTTCTCTGTAAAAGATCTGCCTTTCCAATTAAATAAATATTTTTTAAAAACATGAATTGTTAATGCAAAATCTAAGCAAGTAGCAAAATAGGCCATGTTGGGAATGGGGATACACATTATTGTTCAGATGGCAATGTCCCTTCAGCTGATCCACTGACTTCACCAAAACCTGCCCGCACGACAGCCACCTCCACTGCAGAAGCTGATATGCTGACCTTACAAGACACATGGAAATGCCAATGGCCCACACAGTTAACATGCTTTTGAAAAAGAAAAAAGATGAAAGAACAGCATCTGGAATTTGTAGACTTACTTCAAAGTTTTGGTAATTAGCATAACACAATCTGGTTAAGACACACAGAACAGAAGAGTCAACATGTCCGATGGAGGTAAACCGATGTGACCTGGGGTCCTAAAAGTTAGGGACAAGAGCAGACTGAAGTGAGCCCAAAAGGAAAAGATCTGCAGGGAACACTGTGGAAAATGCCCCAGTGCTGCCAGGACTGAGAAAGGTGGCACGCAGCAGTGAAACAGTCCCGTAAGACTGGGATTGGCAACCTGAGAGGGTCAAGGAGGGCGCCCCGGGGCTGCGGAGACTCAGAGTGAAATGTGGTGAGTGAAATTTGGGGAGCAAACCTCACTAAGTCCCTACCACAGGGAAGTGTCTGTCCTTAGCAGGAGGTGAGGGGCAGGCGGATCTCAGAAACAAAACGTGGTAAAGAGTGCCTGAACTGATCATGGGAACAAAACGTGGTGAAGGGTGCACACAGCAGTTCAAGCCAGGCTTGGATCTGGGCAGACAGGCCAGAGAGGGTGACTATGCACAGAAACAAAGAGCCTGGGCAAACCTGGGAACTGGAACTCCCCTGCACTGGGCTGCACCAATCCCAAGGCCACAAGAACCCCACAGAGAGGAGACCTAGTAGCTACTGTAAATATAGCCCTGGTTGGAAGAGCCCACAAGACCACAGAGTTGTGCTACTGAACAAGTAGAAATCCCAGGCGCCACAAAGAAGGAAAAAAAAATCTAGGTCAGCAAGAGCTCAGGTCACCCACTAGGTGGCAGCAGAGGTCAAGGGTTAGAAACAAGCAATATGGGAAATCACAAAGACATGGGGCAAGGTCACAGAAAAAGAAATGAGTCATAGGAAGGAGCCAGTGCCACCCCAAAAAGTCACCAGAAGGACTGGTCAATTGCAGAGAAGACAGATAAAGAAACTGACGAACTATCAGAAAAGAAATTCAGAAAAATAATTATAAAACTCTTCAGAGAAAATGAAAAACGATGGGAGGGAGCTCAAGGAATTCAAAAACTCAGATGATCATAGAAACAAAATTAGTCAAAAATGAGATCCTTGACCTGAAGCACAGAGTCGAGAGCCTATCCAACAGAATTAATGCAGCAGAAGACAGAATCTCTGAACTGGAAGACTCCCATAATGAAAGCAGGCAGATTATCAATCAGCTAGAGAAACATTTGAACAAGGCTAATAAGGCCATACAGGAAATGAAAGGCAACATCAAGAAGTCAAATATCAGAATTATAGGCCTTCCTGAAGGAGTGGACAGAGAGGTATGCAACAAGTGCTCAATGAAATTACACAGCAGAGCTTCCAAAACACTTGGAACATGAATCCAGCCCAAATCCAGGAAAGACAAAGAACTCCCAACATATTCGACCCCAAGAGATCCTCACCCAGACATGTTGTGCTCAAGCTCCCCTCAAATGAATACAAGGAAAGAATCCTGAGAGTAGCACGAAGCATAGACAAGCTTACACTTAGAGGAAAACCAATCAGGATCACTGCTGACTGCTCACAAAAAACGTTCCAAGCAAGGAGAGAATGGAATAAAATCTTTCAAATCCTGAAACAAAACAACTGTCAACCAAGAATAATGTACCCAGCAAAGATCTCATTTGTATTGGAGAATGAAATTAGATACTTCCATAGCAAGGAGAAAGTAGAAGAGTATGCCAGCACAAAACCAGCTCTATAAAATCTCCTTAGAAATGTGCTAATCCCAGAAAAAAGCAAACCATAAACAAAGATGGCAAATGGGAAGACCTCCCCACTAAAGTCCACGCAGGGAAATACAATTAAACAGATACCAACATCCACAAAAACACAAGCGTATATCAGGACAAAATCGCAGTCTCTCCTTGGATCTTTAACTCCTTAGAAGGTGTGAGGAAGTCATGAAATATATAACCTACCATGATCAAAACTAGTAACTCATACACAACAGACTCAAATCAGCATTAGACAATAGTTAAACTACAAAAACATATAGGGGGAATCAGGAGCGATCCTGACAACCTCTTAACAGGAGGTCATATGTACAGAGCAGGGGAGGACCTGAGAGTGGAGCAGGAGGACAAGAGGAGGCTCGTATCCCAACCCTGGAGACTCCTGGATCCTCACCAAGGACTATCAGCACGGGCACCAAGGACTACTTCCCAACTGCCTAGGAGACCACAGGGAATTGGAGTGCCTTCAGAGGCTGAGGACTCTGAGGTCACCCACCCCCATTTGGATCTACCACATGGGATGGAAGAAGCCCAAATCCTTCCTTGCAGGATCCAAGGTCATTGGAACAACAGCCAGGAGCCCTGAGCAGGCTGCAGAAACAGAAGAACAATAAATTTCCTTCGGGACTAGGGAGAGGAGCTTGCACTGGTCCTTACTTAGTTCCAACTTTGGCTCCCAACCCTGTCTTGCAATGACCATCAGGGTCGCTCTGGATCATCTCCCCTTCCCCGCCCCCCCCCAAAAAAGCAAACAAAAAAAGCTAGAATATATAGAGAGAAAACAACAAGGAAAGCTTAGAACCAAACAGGAAACAGTCAGTGTGGATTCAAATATATCTTACTAGGTAGGACACAAAGATTAGTTACTCCTCACTAAGGTATTGAAGATTTCTCTGCACACCCCTCCTAAAACTGTTCTGAACCTCAACTGTTGACATATGCCTTGTTAGAGTTATAAGCCAGTTCAGACTATCCCAAAATCTGAAAGTTCAGCAAAATTAT
Organism: Ochotona curzoniae; assembly: GCF_017591425.1. Lineage (NCBI taxonomy): Eukaryota > Metazoa > Chordata > Mammalia > Lagomorpha > Ochotonidae > Ochotona > Ochotona curzoniae. Next base: position 83,148,579 of record NW_024467122.1, read on the forward strand.
GCTTCAACACTATAAACTGCTGAATGCTAAAATGGAAATAGTCACGAGACAGGTGTATAGTACCCTATAGACATTTTAAGGTATATAGCAGCCGGTTCTGTATATAAACTAAAATTGAAATGTCAATGAAGTAGTCACAGGATATGGTTAAGAACTTGCATTTTCTAACACATTGGCCACTCGATACCATGTCAATTAACTCCATAATGTTGTAAATTGTTGTTGTTGTTATGTTGGGGCTTTTAATTGATCAGGATGATATTCTGCCAGTTCTACCTTCAGACCAGAGATGGTCTCCCCAAGTAACTGTTGAATTTTTATCTGGACAAGAACATGCTAAATTCTATGCTTGGTATATGTTTGCAAAGAAAGACTCTTGACTGAACTTGAACTATAATACTGCAACTAAGTGGAGGAATCCACCATGGGGGGAGGGCACAAGGAGGGGTTGGGGGAATCCCAGAGCCTATGAAACTGTGTCACATAATGCAATGCATTTAATTAAAAAAAAAAAGACGCACATAACAATGAAAACAACATTCACAATCCAGAAATAAGCATTTCAATTTATGGATAACTTAAATTCCAGAAATCTGCCACAAAGCTTCCAGGGGAAAAAAACCATCTGTTAACAAACAGTACTGGGAAGACTGGAGATAGCAATGGCATAAGAATGATACTGGAGCTCATTATACATTTCAGTTGGAACTCACAAATACTACTCTGTCCTCACTCCTAATCAATTTTCTCTAAAATAACATATAAGATATATTCATCAACCCAATAAACACAATTCTAACCAACTCTTGTTAAGATTGCCAGCAAAGGGCCAGTGCCAGGGCATAGCAGGTAAGGCTGCCATCAGTGGTGCCAGCACCCTCTTTGGAGCCAGTTCAAGTCCCAGCTGTTCCACTCTGGAACCTGTTTCCTCCTAATTTACCAGGGAAAGCAGCGGAAAACGGAGCAAGCCTTTGGGCCTCCTGTGCCTACGTGGAGAAACCCAGAAGCTCCTGGCTTCAGACTGACCAACTCCAGCCACCAGAGCCATTTTGGGAGCAAACCAGTAGATGAAGATCTCTGTCCTGTCATCTCTTTCTCTGTCTCTTTTTCAAATAAAGAAGGAAATCTTTTTAAAAGCAGATGGGGGCCCGGCGCAGTGGCGCAGTGGTTAAGGTCCTCGCCTTGCACGCCCAGGATCCCATATGGGTGCCGGTTCTATCCCGGCAGCTCCACTTCCCTTCCAGCTCCCTGCTTGTGGTCCAGGAAAGCAGTCGAGGATGGCCCAAAGCTTTGGGAACCTGCACCCACATGGGAGACCCGGAAGAGGCTCCTGGCTTCGGATCGGCATAGCATCGGCCGTTGCGCTCACTTGGGGAGTGAATCATGGGACGGAAGATCTTCCTCTCTGTCTCTCCTCTCTGTATATCTGCCTTTCCAATAATAAAAATAATAATAATAAATCTTAAAAACAAAAAAAAGCAGATGGCCAGCAGCCTTTTCCTGGTATCATTACACCAGTGTCACCAGTGTCACTTATCTCTTCATTATGTGAAAGGAAAGAAAGCTGGTGTGATCTAATACCCTGTAAAATGGTCTTCAGAAATGAAATACATGTCTTTCAATTATTAGTTTATCATTCCATGAGGGTTTAAAACCAGGTAACTGTGTGAGCTCATACCCAATCAATCAATCAATCCTAAGCTACAACACTGGAGTACCCCAACCACCACATTAAAAAACAGAAACTCAGAAAGACCTTTTCAGGTAACCACAATTGAAAAGACAAAGATAAATACACAAACTGGGAATTAGCAAGTTTCTAATCAATCAACTGCTTTGCCCTGTTGGGCAGGGCACAGATTTTTGTTTTCTAAATCATGAAGATGAGTTCCGTAAGCTACAGTTTCCTAACAATGGTGATAATGATGTGAACAGGGAGTGAGAAAGACACAATGACCCAGGTTGCTCTTGCATCCTAAAACTTAGCATGCAAATATGAGGGCGGACTGCATCATCAGCCAAGAATCACTGATACGAGAGCAAAGGACACACACTGTAAGGACAGCAGGCAAGCGTGTCTGTTGGGGATGGAGACATTCGTGCCTAGCTCCGTGGCATCTGGCAGATCTAGAACAAGGCTCTAGTGAACTTAGACTCTTAGGAGCAACAGAGCCACAGAAAAGGCAGTGAGCAACTAAGTGACAACACGTATCAGGCACTGGAAGAGCAGGTGCGTAGTTACTAAGACACTCAACTGTGATGACATTTAGGCCACACTCTAGAAATTGCTAAACAACACTTAATAAATGACATGCATGAAAATTTTACTTACTTCCAAATTATACTCAGAAAAATTTCACTAAAAATGGTGTAAGCTCTGATGCTTACACTCACCAAGAAAAGGTATTACACACTCTCATGTAAATCATTATGTATACTTAATTATTTCCTACCACGGGAGATTGCGCCACAAAAAATTAGCAGAATATAAACTTCAGGTTTACAAAAGATATAAAATCCAAGGTCTCAGAAATTAAATTACACAAGGCTCACAAATAATATAGTCATTTTCTCCAAAGCAATCTTAGGCAAGTTTTGTTAATTAATGTATTGTTATTTTGCCATTTACAAAAGATTTTTGTTTTGTTTTGCTATTCTGTTTTCTCATTTACAAAAGTTTTAAGAAATTAAAACCAAACCAAGCTCTTCTTCATATTTTTAAAGACACACAAACAATAAGAAAGCAAGTCACTTCTTTTCAATTCATTGACAACATAAATCAAAGCACTTACTGCTGGTTCTTTTCATTTAGAGCATTCATGCCCTGAAGATCAGAAAGAGGTGTTCTGGGACTTTTCCGAGTTATATCTAGCAAGAGACGAAAAAAGAAAAAAAAGAAACAAAATTTAAATCAGTGTTAAGCTAAACGTGAAATAACTTTAGTAAATTGATCAATCAAAATATCAATCAAAAATATCAATATATCAATCAAAACTGATGTACTTCAATCAACATCTGTTAAATATGTCAGAAACATCTAAATAATATGAACCAAATCTCATAACCATCATTACAAATAAAATCAATGAGACTGTAATAATGATTCAATTCTTTCTTGAAAACATTATTTTTCTGAAACACAGAACTGGAAAGAGAGAGAGAGAAAAGGACCAGTGCCATGGCATAGTAGGCTAAACCTCTACCTTTGGTGCTGGCATCCCATATGGGAACTGATTAGGATTCTGGCTGCTCCAATTCTGATTTAGTTCCCACTTGTGGCCTAGAAAGGCAGCAGAGGATGGCTCAAGTTCTTGGGCCCCTGCACCCACATGCAAAACCCAGAAGTTCCCAGAGGTTCAACTCATCTCTGTCTGTCCCAGCCATTTAGGGAATGAATGAGAGGATGGAAGGGTGCTGCCTTAGTCTTTCCTTCTCTCTTATGAAATTGGCCTCTCAAAAAAACAAATCTTTAAAGACAGTGATAGAGAAGAAATAAAAAGAGGAAACAGAAGAAGAGAGAGAGATCACTTTCCCAACCCCTAAATGGCCACAGTGTTTGGCTGAAGCTGAGTCAGGCCAAAGGGAGGAGTTAGGAGTGTCACCTGGGTATTCCAGATGGGTGCAGGAGCGCAGTTACTTGGACCATCTTTTGCTGCTTTCCCAGGCTACTGACAAAGGGCTGAATCTTAAGTGCAGGATATAACCTGGAATCCATATGGGATATCAGCCTCACAGACAATGACTAACCCACTACACTACAGTATCAACCACATTATTCCTTCTTTCATATAAACACTAACTTGAGGAAGCTCAAAGGAGCCTGCAATGAAGGCAGAGAAGGCAGCAAATTCCTTTTCTATTTTGATATCAAAATAATTTTTAATATTATCCCTTTTAACTGTTTTCACCAATAAATATACTGATAACATAGGCTACAAATCTTAGAGATTGGGCGAGTGCTATGGAAGAGCAGATGGAGCCACAGCCTGCAGTATTGGCATTCCATATGGGGGCCAGGTAGAGTTCAGACTGCTCTACTTCCAATCAAGTGATGTGCTGGTCTGTCCAAAAAAACCAAAACCAACAAAAATTGTCCAAGTGTTTGGCCCCTGCGACCACATGGAAGACCCACAGGAAGCTCCTGTTTCCTGGCTTCAGACAGGCCAAACTCCAGCAGAAACAGCTATTTGGGAGAGTGAATCAATGGATGGAAGATTTCCTGTCCTTTTCTCTCTCTGTAGCTGTGGCTTTTAGTAAATCTTTAAAAACTTTTAATTATTATTATTTATTTATTTATTTATTTATTTATTTATTTATTTATTTGTAAAGGCCTGCTGTGATGGCTTAACTGGCTAATCCTCCCTTGCAAGCACTGGAATCCAATATTAGTGCTGGTTCCTGTCTCAGCTGCTCCACTTCCCATCCAGCTCCCTGCTTATGCCCTAGAAAAGCACCCATGTGGGAAACCCAGCACAGCTCCAGATGTTGCGGCAATTTGGGGAGTGAATGAACCAGCAGACAGAGATCTTTCTTTTTCTATCCTTCTTTCTGTAAATCTCCATTTCCAATAAAAATGAATTAAGCCCTTTTTTTTAAAATTGGAAAGTCAGATATACAAAGAGGAGACACAGAGAGGAAGATCTTCCGTCTGCTGATTCATTCCCCAAGTGGCTGCAATGGCTGGGTCTGCACCAACCCGAAGCCAGAAGCCAGGAGCTTCTTCCAGGTCTCCCACGTAGGTGCAGGGTCCCAAGGCTTTGGGCCATCCTTGACTGCTTTCCCAAGCCGCAAGCAGGGAGCTGGATGGAAAGTGGGGCAGCCAGGATTAGAACCAGTGCCCATATGGGATCCCAGTGCATGCAAGATAAGGACTTTAGCCGCTAGGTTAGTGCGCTGGGCCCAAGCCTTTATTATTATTATTTTTTAAGAGATCAACTGAGCTTAAAGGAAAAGACATGGTGCCAGTGTTGTGGCACCAGTGTGTTAAGCTACTATTCCATGTGGGCAATGCTTCATGTTTCAGCTGCCACACTTCCAACCCAGCTTCCAGGTAACACACCCGGGAAAGCAGTGAAGCTGGCTCCAGTGCTTGGGCCCCTGCACCTCATGTAGGAGAATAAGATGTTCAGGCTATGGTTCTCACCTGGCCTGGCCTCAGCTGTCTGCAGTCATCTGAGGAATGAACCAGTAGATGAAGACCAATCAATTCCCCCACTCTCTACCCCTCCCCCAATAACTGTCTTTCGTATAAGCAATTAAATCTTTTTTAAGACACTTGAGCATCAAGGATGACAAACTGTTTCCTGAAGGATTTACAGTATTTAAGACAGGGGATCTCGGTTTGGAACACCCAATGGTGCCACAGCCTGCAATGCAGCCATCCCGCACAGGAGCACCGATCCACGTCTGTGTCTGTTCCAGCCCTCTGTTGGTGTCCCGGGGAAAGCGGAGGCTCCTGCCACCCACACGGGAGGCCAGGAGGAGGCTGACCCAGACCAAGCAGTTACAACCATTAGGAAGCAAACTAGAGGATGGAAGATTTCTTGCTCTTTTTCATTCCATCTCTCACTACGCCTTTCAAATCAGTCAAACCTTAAAAATTTAAACATGACTCTTTTCAGATTATATGATAAACAGTTTAAGCTTTGAAAATATAAAGTTATTAAATTTCCTAATATAAGTACAAACATTTAATGTAAGATAAAATGGGGAAAAATTACTTAAGATGACATAATCTACAAAAATGCTAAGAAATTCAGAAAAATCTGGGACTAACAAAAGAGTCCACCAGACTTCCAAGAAACAAGATCAATCTACAAAAATCATATGTTATTTCTAAGAAAACAAATTAGGAATGGAAAAGATAAAGCAGGAAAATAATTCAATTAAGTGTCAAAATAAAGTATAAGACATCTATAATGAAAACTACAAAACATGAGTAAGAGAAATTAGGAAAGCTCCAAAGCAACAGAATACCATCAAAGCTCGTGAATGAGAAAACATAATGTTATGAAGAGGGCAATGCTCAATTTACTCACTAGGTCAAGGAAATCTCTATTAAAATCCGAGCTACAAGCTGAGCACAATATTAATATGGAAAGAGATCCAGGAGAGCCAAAAAATTTAAAAAATTAGAAAGAGGGTGTCCCAAAGCCTTGGAAACCTGCACCCACATGGGAAATGTAGAAGTAGGTTCTAGTTCCTGGCTCCTGGCTTTGGATTGGCTCAGCTCCAGCCACTAAGGCCATTTGGGGATGAACCAAGGGATATGATCTTTCTCTCCGTCTCTCCTTTTCTCTGCAAATCTACATTCCAATAAGAATAAACTTTAAAATACTTTTTTTTAAAAGGGTGAGGGGTTCAATTATTCATATTCCCCTACAACACTTATTGCAAGGACACTAATCAACACAGTAAGTTGCACTGACTAGAAATATCAGTCCAGAAACCAATCTTCACACTTATAACCGACGTTTCTGATAAGACAGTTCAGTAGGAAAGAGTTATGTTCTTAACAAATGTCACTGTGAAAGTTAATCACATGGAGAAGAATGAAGTTGGGGAGGAAGAGGAGACGCAGTGTTTGGAACAGCGTTAAGGAACAAGCCTTCATCCCACATTGAAGTTCTATGTAAAGCCCCAACTGCTCCACTTAGAATCCGACCAGCTGCTGCACTTCCTGGGAGGCAGCAGATAAAGGCTCAAGCATGTGGATCACTTCACTGACATGGGAAACAATCCAAATTGGGACAAATTTCATTTTGCTTTTTTAATTGGCAAATTTCATAAAAATTGTGAAACAGAGGTTCAAAGGTGCAACAAGTCTCCAACAGGAAAAACACAATACTAATCATGAGCTAGGAATGAGAGAAGTGCTAAAAAACAAAACTAGTGCCCGGCGCGATGGCGCAGTGGGTAAGGTCCTCGCCTTGCACACCCGGGATCCCATATGGGCGCCGGTTCTAATCCCGGCAGCCCCGCTTCCCATCCAGCTCCCTGCCTGTGGCCTGGGAAAGCAGTCGAGGACAGCCCAAGGCTTTGGGACCCTGCACCCGCATGGGAGACCCAGAAGAGGCTCCTGGCTTCGGCATAGCATTGGCCATTGCACTCACTTGGGGAATGAATCATCGGACAGAAGATCTTCCTCTCTGTCTCTCCTCTCTGTATGTCCACCTTTCCAATAAAAATAAAATAAATCTTTAATAAAAACTAAAGAGGAAATTGCTAATGTAGCCAGAGGGAAAATAGGTTTATTCCATTCAGGGGAATGACAACAGGATGACATTTGGGTTACTCATTACAAAAAAAAACATCAAAAGAAAAGAAAATGACATCTCTCTAGTATCAGAAGTCTGACAGTGCCTGCTGATGTTACTGGAATGTCTGCTTTATGAAACAGTAACTCAACTCCAAAGTATTCACTGAGTTGAATATTCAGGGAAGCACATGTCCAACACAATGACAGCAAACACAAATGATCCCAGCAGGAGTTCCCTCAGGACAGCTCTGACAGCACACCACCCTTACATTCATGAAGAAATGAACATTAGGGTCTAGCACGGTGGCCAAAAAGCTAAATCCTTGCCTTGAACATGCCAGAATCCCATGTAGGCACCAGTTCATATCCCAGTTTGCATCCCTGTATGCGACCTGGGAAAGCAATAGAGGATGGCCCAAAGCCTTGGGACCCTGCACCCCTGTGGGAGACCTGGAAGAAGCTCCTGGCTTCAGATAGGCTCAGCTCTGGCCATTCCAGCCACTTGGGGAGTGAACTAATGGATGGAAGATTTTTCTCTATGTATTCCTTCTCTCTGTAAATCTGCCTTTCTGATAAAAATAAATTTAAAAAATCTTTAAATAACGAAAGAAATGAACACTAAACATACTGCAGCATACACAGCTCTGTGGGTGCAATGGAATTAGAAGACAATGGGTATGTTCCATGAGGTTTCTGAAGCTCCTTTTATGTTTGCATATACACAGATTACAGAACATAACTGAATGATAAAGTGTTGATACCCACAGCAACAAAGGTGCATTTGTGAATCACAAGTTTGTGTAGACTGAAACAAAAGCACATCAACACAGAACTGGCAAGACAAATTAAAGGAAGAAAAAAAGAGGTATGAAATGCAGTGAACAACAGCAAATTTTCTGATACAACTTTTTAAAATTTTTAATCTCTACATTCATACATTCTAGGTAGGTCTCTTCTAAGACCAAAATACACACCACAGTTGAATTCTGGCCATCTTGCTTAATTTTATCATCTGTTTAACTATGCTACTTGGTCTGTTGTAATATAAAAGTAATTAGTGCAACATCTAGAATTTCCTCCATGCTTTGTATTTACCCTAATTAATTTATGCTTTCATCTAGCCCTTGATGACTATTTTGTTTGTTCTGTGATTTCTTTTGGAAACTGTATATAATTTCAAACTTTTACACCCAAATTTTTAAGATTTATGTTTATTTATCTGAAAGGCAGAGTTACAGAGAGAAGAGAGAAATCTTGCATTCATTAAATGGCCACAGCGGCTGGGTCAGTGCCAGACCGAAGGCAGGTGCCAGGAGCTTCTTCTGGGTCTCCCACATGGGTTTGGGTGGAGGCGCAGAAACACTGGGGCCATCTTCTGCTGTCTTCCCGGTTCATCACAGGGAGCTGGATGGGAACGGAAGCAGCTGAGACTCAAATCAGCACCCAGCCGTAGCTGCTGACTGCTTAACCCAGTCTGTTACAGACCCACTCTCAAATCTGAACACACTAACCTTCGTAGTCACTGAGTCCGAGGCTTCAAGTGCTTTAGGTACAGTCAGGCTCTCTGACTAGGCATGCCGTTACCTAGCACCTTCTTTCATGCCATTTATCTTCAATTAAATCAAGCAAATCAAGCTTTATTACAACGACTTATTTTTAGATTTACATTTTTACCAATTCATTTCTTAATCTCCAAACGTTCTAGATATTTTTTATCTTTTATATTTTTTCTCAACCAAATCATTTTTCATAGGGTCTACTGGTAAATATTTGGATTACTATTTTGTTTTATTACTGAATTTTCATGTTAGCCTGGTATTTTACTAATTCTTTTAATGTCACCATTTTAAGTAAAAATCTTTCAGAAACCATTTAACTACTGAAAAATTCATTTTCATAGTTTAATTAGTAAACATATCATTATATATTCCTACATTTTTTTAAACTTTGTTTTTTTCATGAGAAGTAGCAATAACATTGATAAAAGGGACATTAATAATCTCAGGTGTTTACAATCAGTCTTTTTTTTTAAGATTTATTTTTTTTTATTGGAAAGGCAGATATACAAAGAAGAGGAATAGACAGAGAGGAAGATCTTCCATCCAATGGTTCTCTCCCCAACTGATTGCAACAGCTGGAGCCAAGCCAATCTGAAGCCAGGAGCCAGGAGCTCTTCCAGGTCTCCCACACGGGTGCAGGGTCAAGGCTTTGGGCCATCCCTGACTGCTTTCCCAGGCCACAAGCAGGGAGCTGGATGAGAAGCAAGGCCTCCAGGATTAGAACCGGTGCCCAAATGGGATCCTGGTGCGTGCAAGGCGAAGACTTTAACCTCTACGCTATCGTGTCGGGCTCAATCAATCAGTCTCTTATGGATGACTGATTAGTGAATCACAACACAAGATCTTACTGAGAAAAGACACCAGGAAGTGCAAAAAGGTAAAACTCACGGGTAAAATAATTGGATTTGTTATTATAATACTGATTATCGGAAAGGAAAGAGTCATTCCCTGAGATGATGTGCAAAACTTCCCCTAGCCATGTTAGCATTGAGCATCACCAGGCACAATCTCTTATGTTTAGATTATGTCTACCTGCATTCCTCACTAGAAATGCATCCCAGTGATTCTCCTTGATCCCCGAAATACTATTCTCTGTTACATCCATTACGGGGCTACATGTGTTTATTTGTTCTCTTTGTTGTCATTGTTACTGTTGTGCATTTTTAATGAACGTCACTTATATTAAAGCAAACATATGATATCTGATCGTTTGGGACTGGCTCATTTCCCTTAGCATAATGGTTTCCAGTTCAGCCCATTTGGCTGCAAACAACTGTATTTCATTCTTTTTAATAGCTCAGTAGTATTCCATACAGTAAATGACCCAGTTTCATTATCCAGTCCTCTGTAATGGACATTTAGGTTATTTCCATGTTTTTGCAATTATTGATTGTTCTGTAATAAACATAGGGGTTGCTTTCTCACGTATCAGGTCTTTTGGATATACTCCTAGAAGTGGGATTGCTGGGTCATATGGTAGGTACATTTTCAGCTGCCCTGAGTATTCTCCACACCAACTTCCATAGTGGTTGCACTAGCCTGCAATTCCACCAGCAGTGGAGTAGGGTTCCTTTTTCCCACATCCTCGCCAGCAGGTGTTGGTGACAGTTTTCTGCATGTGATAGTTTCTTATCAGGCTGCGGATTTTATTTGAATCTTTTTTTATTGCCAGGGAGTTCAAGCACTTTTTCATATGCCTGTTAGCCATTTGGATGTGTTCCTTTGAAAAAATGTCTGCTCATTTTCTTGGCCCATTTCGTCTAGTTTGCTTTACTGAATGGTTGTTCTAGAGTTCTTTGTATATTCTGGATATCAGGCCCCTATCTCTTGAGTAGAGTGCAAAGATTTTCTCCCACTCTGTTGGTTGCTTTTTTTTTTTCCAAAAATTTTTTTTATTTTGACAATCTTTACATAGTTAATTAGGGTAAAAAGGGTCAAGGGCTACAGGAAAGGGGGTAAGACTATTATTTCCATATTGTTTCCTTCTTCTATCTGAGGTAAAGGGGGATATTGAGGGAGAAGCCCCACCCAATTTTCCACCCACCCCAAGTCCCACATGTGGGGCATGCTCTGAGATATTCACTCAAGTGGTTTCAATAGTTCACCAGTTATGAATCTCTGCCAATCTCGCCATTCCAAACACGATGAGGTCGTTGAAAACCCTACTGATTGATATTGTCCCTCATAGCATCTCTATTTGCCCGGTATTTTGCTGCCAACCTATAGGTGAAGTGGTTGATTAACTTGTTCCATCTTCTGTCCTTTCATGGTTAGGATTCTGAATCCGGCATTTCAATTGGGGAGATCGCCAAAGAAACTTCATCTGAGGTGTTCCCAGGCCAGATTCTTGTATGCACCAGCAAGTACAGGCCCCAGCACAGTCCATCACCCCGGGCAGCTGGTGGTTGCAATTGCTGGGTTGGTTCTGTTTTCAGCCCCACCTTCCACTGGAACCAATGGGTGTTGCAGTCCAGACTGGTTCTGCACAGCGCATACTCGGCCCTCACATAAACCAGTGGGAGCTGCGGCCTGGTGAGAGCGACTCATGATAATCCCCACCAGGCAACCCCCTACCCTGGTTAGCCAGTATGTGTAGCAGACCAGTCCAATCTGTCCCACATCTCCCTTGGCTCTCATACTGTTGGTTGCTTTTTTACTTTTTTAATTGTTTCTTTTGCTGTGCAGAAGCTTGTTAGCTTAATGTAGGCCCATTTGTTTATTTTGGTCTTGATTGCCTGTGCTTTTGATGATTTTTCTAGGAAGTCTGCACCAGTACCTATATCTTGTGAGTATTTCCTACGTTTTCTTCCAAAGGTTTAATGGTTTCTGTGTGTGGGTTTAGATCCTTTATCCATTTAGATTTGATCTTCATGGATGGTAAAAGGTGTGGATCTTGCTTCTTATTTCTGCAGGCTATTAGCCAGTTGTCCCAACAGCATTTATTGAAGAGACCTGCCTTTTTTCCTAGACTGTTTTCTGTTTTCTTATCAAAGATTAGATGGATGTGCATACGTGGGTTCCCTTCTGATGTTTCTATTCCACTCCATTGGTCTTCCTCTCTGTTTCTGTGCCAGTACCAGGCTGTTTTGATAACTATTGCCCTATAACATGTCCTAAGGTCTGGTATTGTGATCCCTCACACTAGGTTCTTATTCGTCAGGATGGTTCTGGCTACTGATGATCTTTTGTGTTTCCAGACAAAGCTTTGTATAATTTTTTCCAACTCTATGAAAATGTTCTTGGAATTTTGATTGGAATCGTATAGAACTTATATACTGCTTTTGGTAATATGGACAATTTGATGATACTGACTCTGCCCATCCAGGAACATGGTATATTTCTCCACTTTTTGAAGTCTTCTTCAATTTTTTTAATGCTTTGTAATTTTCCTCATAGAGATCTTACACATCTTAAGTTTATTCCCAGGTATTTCATTTTCTTTTGTTATTTTGAAGGGCGCCATGCTGGTTAGTTCTTTTTCAGCCCTGGAGTTGCTTGCATATACTTAGGGCTGTTGATTTCTGTTCATTTATTTTGTGGCCTGCTACTCTGATAAACTCTCGTATAAGTTCTAGCAGTCTCTTTATTGAGTTCTCCTATGTATAGAATCATGTCATCTGCAAACAGAGATAGCTTGACTTCCTCGTTTCCAATTTGAATTCCTTTGAGTTCTTTTTCATGTATAAGAGCACTTGCAAGTACTTCCAGTACTATGTTAAAAATCAGTGTTGATAGTGGGCATCCTTGTCTGGTTCCACATCTTAGCAGGAAAGCCTCCAATCTTTCTCTGTTCAGTACGATGCTGACACTGGGTATTTCATATATTGCCTTGATTATATTGTGGATTATTCCTTCTATGCCTATCTTTTCTAGACTCTTTTAGCATGAAATGGTGTTGGATTTTTACCAAGTGCTTTCTCTGCAGCTATTAAAACTATCATATGTTTTTCATTCTTCAGTTTCTTGATGTGATGTATCACATTTATAGATTTGCGTATGTTAAAACATCCCTGCATATTAGGGATGAATTTCACTGGTCCAGATGAATGACCTACTTGATGTATTTCTGTATTCTGTTAGCTAGTATTCTGGTGAACATCTTAGTGCCAATATTCATAAAGGATATCATCACTCCATAGCTTGCTTTCTTTGCTGTGTCTCTATCTGGCTTTGGCATTAAGATGATGTTGGCCTCATAGAATGAATTTGGAAAAACTGCCTCACTTCCGTTGTTTTGAAAAGTTTACGGAGAATTGGGGGCAATTCTAGCTGGAACACTTTGTAGAATTGAGCGGTGAAACCATATGGGCCCAGGCTTTTCTTCGTTGGGAGGGCTTTAGTTACTGACTTGATCTCTGCCTCTGTTATACGTTAATTTAGGTTTTCTGTTGCTCGTGATTAAGTTTTGGTAGATGGTAAGAGTCCAGGAATCAATCCATTTCATGAAGGTCTTCTATGTTGTTGGCATATAGTTATTTGTGCTAATTTCTGACTATTTCCTGTATGGCTACAGTATCTGTTGATACGAACTGGTGCAAACTGGGGACCAAATCAGATGCAGTATTATGGGCAGTGGATTAGCTACCAATGCTACTCTGCTGGACCCCAATTTACACTAACTTCAAATAGTATTTGTTTCTGGCATTTTATTTCATGTTTTTCACCTACTTCATTTATTTTTAAATATCCACTTATTTGTTTGCTTGGTTATCTCAAAGGTAGAATTACAGAGCAGGAGGAGAAAGGGAGAATTATATAGACAAAGTGACCAAAAAAGAGACACACAGAAAGACAATGAATGAGTATCTACCACTGGCTAGTTCACACCCCAAATGGCCACAATGGCCAGAAGACTAGAGTTTCATTTGTGTCTCCCACATGGATGGCAAGTACCCCACCACTTGCGTCATCCTCTGCTGCCTCTATAGGTAAATTAGCAGGAAGCTGGATTGGGAAGTGGAGTACCCAGGACATGAACTGGGGTCCATATGGGCAGACAGGCCAAAGCAAACCATAGTGCAGACAGGAGCCAGGAGCTTTGTCCAGGTCTCTCCCTTGGTTGGTAGGGACTCAGGTACTTGGGCCATTTTTGCTGCTTCCCCACACCTTAGAGAAAGCTGGATCAGAAGTGAAGCAGCCATAAAACACCTAGGGGATCCTGGTGCACTGCTAGCAATCTTACTTGCTATGCTACAAAACCAGTACCAGCAATTCACTGCTGCTTGAAGCTAGCAGTCTTAAAGTTTTTAAAGAAAATTTCTAAAACTTGAATTCATATTCTTACATATTATGAAAAGTTTTTATTGCTAGCGCTTATGGTGGAAAATGGAATAAAAACTATGTAATGGAAAACCCCCAACAAGCCAAAACTGTAGAGACCCACACAAGAACACACAATTTCTCCATGCCACCTCTGTTGCATTCAGAGCTTTCCTATTTTGGACCCAAAGCTAATCTCAGTGGGTCAGGCTGAGAGCCACGACAAATACAAAGCAAACTGCACTTGTGACCATATTAAGACTTGAACAAACTTAAGCTCCTCCACAAAAATGACTTACAGATGATGTTAAATGATGACCCTTGATTTTAAATATTTAGAGTAGGAAGTATACATGAGACTTTAAGAGACATGGCAATAATTAAGAACTACTGAATTTTTTTTAAAAATTAAATACTTACATTTTACGTTCCAAAGTGGGAAAACACGTATAATACTGTTTTTCAAATACATTACATTTTTTATCATATCAAGAAAGCGAAAGTAAGAAAACTGGACAAAAAAATCCACAGCATTTGAGTCTAGAAATTCTATCTGCATTCTTCTTTCACATACTAAGATACTAAAATTCATGGAAATTCAGCGAAAAAAACAAAACAAAAACCTGTAAAGTTAGCAAGCTAAATCGGTGGCAATTTATTAAACGATCAAAACAATCTGTGCAAGTAATCTAGGATCATTATACAGAAGTTGCTAATTTTGATTTGAATGTTCTGGAAAAAATCCATTTATTCTCATAATCGCCATAGCCAAATAAGTATAATTTCACAACAGGCAAAAGAACCAATTTGCATGCAGAGTGAGTATAACTATGAGCAAAGAAGGAAACGGAGACCAAGGGCACCTTTGTACACCAATTTCATAAAAACAGGGAATGTGCCATCATTCCACTATTCTTCCTTAAGCTTAAGTGTCAATGAAATGGGTGTGTTAAAAAACAAAGTGAACAGACTGGAAGATTGTAACCACCTTAAGTGAGTTTAACATTTGCCAAAATACACAAAAGCAACACTACTCATGTTGATTCAAGCATAAGCTAAGCACAGAAATGAGACGGGTTTAGAAGGGTATGAGGAAAGTTTTGTGAGCGCTGAATATGTCAATTATCTTGATTATCGATAATTTCATGGGTATTTACAAATGTGGAAACATGCCAAACTGTTTTGGTCATCTAGACTATAATGTTAGTTAGCAGTATGCTTTTGAAAACAAAAAATGACCAGGGGAAAAATGCCCATTTTTATCCACCACTTGCTATCTGAAAGGCAGAAATGGACACAAGTTCAGTAATGGTGGCCAGTTATAATTAACAGCAACAATCTTGGCAAACGGGATAGTGCAACAGCCTGGAACACTCCAATGAAGGAGGCCGCGTTGTTCCTCAGTCTGTGCCCTATCCTGGTGCAGAATGCTCCTGGTCTCCATTTCCAAAAGGATATATGATGACAAAGAGGATTTGCAGCCTTACTGTACTTCTCTTCCTTGCACCTCTGCAGAATCTCTAAGCTCCTCTGGTGGACTGGGTGTTGGAGAAAGCTAAAACTATCCACACTTTTCAAAAGTGTACATGGCGCTGTATCATCATGTCCTTAGGAAGCAAAAGAAAAAAAGGGGGAGAGAAAAAGACATTACATAAGCCCAACCAAGAGAATCAAGAGTAATGCTGCCAACTATCTTAACCATGTTTAAAACAGTGTCAAATAATAAATCGAGAATAATTTTCCAATTATGAAAAATTGAAACTCAATGAAATTCCATGAAAAGGGTAAATAAAGGACCCTTTTGCATATTCAAATTCTCCTTTTAAATTATCAAAATACTGAATTTTACCACCACTTAAATTTTTAAATTTTAACTACTAGGGAAATTTCAAAAACAGCTTGTATGATTTGTATTTTCCTAAATGGGTCTGATATATATCATTAGCATGTAGTTGGCAACACCACAAGGAATACTGATGAGACTCCAAAGAGAATATGTCCAAAACAATTTACCACAAGTTTAAACAATTCTTTCACAGATTCTGCAATTAACCACACTTGTAGGCATCCCAACAAGTGTGTCACTGATGTGTGAAGTGTGAAGGCAAGCGCCAGAGCAGGAAACGCAATAGCAGTTCTGTATTTACACATCTGAACGCAAGGGCAGCTTACCACCACTCAGCCAAGTGAGAGAGAAATCCACTGCCAGGAGGAAAGGGAAGCAAGTACCCAACTCCCAGATGAGTGCGTTTGACACAGTGAGTCATTTGAGCAATAAGGGCTGGGTGACATGGTCAGTACCATCAAAACCAGCAATAAATGGATTCAGAAGAGAAAACAAGGCTTTGGGGGATGCTGTGCATCATTAACATAGAAATCACCTCCAAATTAAAGCACATTGCTCACATTTAAATAAGCTTGCCTTTAAGAAACAAAACTACATAATGTAATAATACACAAATTAAATAATACAAGAACAATGAACTAAAGCTCCCCCAGTGAATTTTACTATATAATTAGAAATGAGATACAAGGGAACCATCTATGAATGGATTTTAAGTCAGAATCATTTTTTAAATGGTAACAGCTTATTAAATTTCATATCAAGAATCCAATTAAAAACACAACTATTTGGCAATAAATTATAAAGAATCAAGAGCTCTACAAAAGGGAGAAAAGAAACAAACATTCAACACATCCCCCAATGAACATATGATTTACTATCTTCTAACATGAACTTGAAAATGTCTTACAAACACATGATCACTCCATACAGAAAAGATCTGGGAAATATCAGTTTTTGTTCTTAAGGAATAATATCAAGATGGAAAAAGCAGTGAAATTGGAGGATGCCATATAATGTGTTAACACACAAGCAAGTCCCAGCTCATCCAATTAGGTTAGCAGTTAAATCTCAGCATACTACCCTCAAGGAAACTAAAAAATTCAATGCCATTCTCCCTTCACAGGGTTAATAATTCTTTTAATTACGCCATAAAAGAAGGTTGGTTGTTGTGATTTTACCCAAATGTGAACCAAAATTAGGGAAGAATAACGTTCCCATCCCCAAATTCATTCATTCATTCAAGCTCTAAACTAGTTTTAAGACTGACTACCCAGTGAGCGGTGGACCCCACCAAAGAGGAAAGGGCTGTTCAGTTCAAAACATGAACCAATAAAACAAATATACGCCATAATACACGACATTACGCTTTAAACAACTAGACAGCATTTCATTACTGTCCACCTATCAAGTTAACAGACTCCTAGGACATGCACCCTTAATGCTGTATCTGAACCATAACTGTCAACGCAATGACAAATACAAACCTGCAACAAAAGAAAACTCACCATTAAAAAAAAAATCTTAGTGCAAAGACGGGGAACTGAGTGTGAAGAACTATCACTAAATGTCTGAGGATAGAATTTTTGTTTGCAGAAGTCACCATGAGGAGAGAGATACATCCAGCTAAGACTAACCAGAGGACTGAACAGAACACGAAAAATCATTAAAAAAAAAAAACAAAGAGGAGGAGAGAAAAGAAGGGGGAACAAAGGCAGAAAAACAACTGTCACGCACACCGAAAATGAAAAGAGGCATGTGCATGTAGTTCTCTTCTCTTCTAAACTTTATGTTCCTAACTAATCTCTAATGTAACTGGCACACAGGACACACTAGCAGGCAACAATAAGCATGGACAGAGATGAAGAACAGGGGGATAGAAACGGGTGCAATGGCACAACACGCTAACCCTCGACCTGCAGCACTGGCATTCAATATGGATGCCAGATTAGAGTCCCAGCCGCTCGAATCCTGATGCAGCTCCCTGGTAATGCCCCACAAAAGCTACAGAGTAGGCCCAAGACCTTGGTTCCCTGCACCTACATGGTAGGCCAGCAGGAAGATCTTTTTTTTTTTTTTTAAAGATTTATTTATTTTATTGGAAAGGCAGATGTACAGAGAGGAAGATCTTCTGTCCATTGATTCACTCCACACAACGGCCGGGTGCTGCACCGATCTGAAGCCAGGATCCAGGAACCTCTTCCAGGGTATCTGACATGGATGCAGGGTCCCAAGGCTTTGGGCCGTCCTTGACTGCTTTCCCAGGCCACAAGCAGGGAGCGGGATGGGAAGTGGAGCTGCCGGGATTAGAACCAGCAACCATATGGGATCTCGGTGCATTCAAGGAGAGGACCTTAACCATCATGCTATCACACTGGGCCCAGGAGGAAGCTGTTATTCCCAGCTACAGCCCAGCCCAATTCTGCCATTGTGGGCATCTGGGGAGTGGACCAGTGGATGGAAGATTCTTTCTCTCATTTTCTCTCTGCAACTTACTTTCAAGTAAAATAAATAAATCTTGGAAGGAAGAAAAAATTTTTAAAAAGAAGAAGAGGAGAGAAGGGAGGGAAAGGGAGAATGTGGGGCTAATCCATTGGTCTGATTGTTTCTCATTCATATCTCATTCATATCTCATTCATATCTGAAAGCCTTGAATTCTTGCTAATAATGCCAGCAGTTGGAAGGTTATACTGTAGAACACGGGAAAGTAGGAGAAATTCCTTTCAAACTTAGGGTGTGATTGTAGATGCTCCATTCCTATAGAGCTGCCTGGAAACTGCAGCTGAACGACTGGATGAGGCAAAAACACTGAAGAGTTTCAAGACTGCCTTGTATTTTTTTTTTAAAGATTTATTTTTATTATTTTTTTATTGGAAAGGTGGATATACAGAGAGGAGAGACAGAGAGGAAGATCTTCCGTCCGATGATTCACTCCCCAAGTGAGTGCAACGGCCGATGCTATGCCGAACCGAAGCCAGGAGCCTCTTCTGGGTCTCCCACGCGGGTGCAGGTTCCCAAAGCTTTGGGCCGTCCTCGACTGCTTTCCCGGGCCACAGGCAGGGAGCTGGAAGGGAAGCAGGGCTGCCGGGATTAGAACCGGCGCCCATATGGGATCCCGGGCGTGCAAGGCGAGGACCTTAACCACTTGCGCCACAGCGCCGGGCCCTACTGCCTTGTATTTTTGAGTGACAAATAGTTTAGAATGCTTCCAGAGATTATTCTGTGGTAGCTGGCTCCATAAATATCAGGATAAAAAATTAAGATTCCCACTCCATCTTTTGTTTTCCCCTGTCTTACTAAAGTTGGTCTTGAAAACGAGTGGATGTGTTTTAATCCAGTTGTACAGCACTGCTTGAGGCTTTGATGGGGGTGGAACCACTATCTTTTGATCAGGTCTGGCTCCTACAGCAATTTCAGTGCCTACTGTGACCTGCACCATGAGTTCCTGACAGTGAGGCATTCACTCTCCTTTCAGAAAGCAAAACATGATCTGGGGCTCCTTTCCCTTTCGAGACTCTAGAAGTAGAGCCTTCACCACATTCTGACCTGGCATTCACTATTGTTATAGGGCACCTTTAAAAAAAGATTTCCCTTTGGCCGGGCACAGTAGTGTAGCAGCTAAAGTCCTCCTGTTGCACATGCCAAGACTCCATAGAGGCGCTGGTTCTAATCCCAGCTGCTCCGCTTCCCATCCAGCTCCCTGCTTGTGATCTGGGAAAGCAGTCAAGGACGGCCCAAAGCCTTGGGAACCTGCACCCACATGGGAGACCTGGAAGAAGCTCCTGCTTCGAAGTGGCTCAGCTACGGCCATTGCAACCACTTGGGGAGTGAATCAATGGACAGAAGGTCTTCCTCTCTGTCTCTCCTCCACTCTGACATTCCAATAAATTAAAAAAAAAAAAACATATATATATGTATGTATATATATATATATATACCTTTTCCATTTCAGGAAGAGGTGGAAGTTTATTTAAGCTCTTGGTTGCAGCATGATTCCTCAAGGTTTGGGGGGTTTGTGGGTTTGTTATTTTTGTTTTGTTGTTTTCGCTTTCTTTTGCTATTTCCCTCTTTGGCAGAGAACTCTCCCACAGACAACCATTTAACAAAGCTTTTCATATGTGGTGACCCACTTTCTCTAATGACTTCAAAACTGATAGGCACACTCAGCTTCAGAGCACTTTCAAACACTAAAGTGATTTCAAATTCACTTGCACAGTTGAAATCATACATTTATTTATTTTGTTTCCAAACTGATTCTTCTGAAGTAAGTTTGCTCTGAGCGCCTACGGGCTTTCACTGCAGCATTATTCCTGGCAGCCTGTTGAGTCTTTACCAAAAAATTCATTATTTTCAGGCCCAGCACAATAACCTAGTATCTAAATCCTCACCTTGAACACACGGGGATCCCATATGGGTGCCAGTTCCTATCCAACTACTCCACTTCCCACCCAGCTCCCTGCCTGTGGCCTGGGAAAGCAGCAGAAAATGGCCAAAGCCTCGGACCCTGCACCCGCATGGGAGACCCAGGAGAAGTTCCTAGTTCCTGGTTTCAGACGAACTCAGCTCCAGCCGTTGTGGCCACTTGGGGAGTGAACCAGTGGATAGAAGATTTTTGTCTGTCTCTCCTTCTCTGTAAAATTGGCCTTGCCAATAAAAATAAATTTGAAAAAAAGATAATTAGGGATAAAACACCTTACCTGAGGCTTCACACAAACTACAAAAACTCCTCCTTTCTCTTTGCAAGGATATTGAACAGAATTTTTAAATTATTCTGTCAGTGACAAAGAAGTTCCATCTCTGTCACACTCATGGATCACATAGCAGGAGCTGCGTCCTTTCTCCAGAGCATCATTCAGGTCTGAGCCATGTGACACATGCCAGCCCCACAAGCAGTACAACCTGCCTCTCCTAGCTGTTTAAGGACTCAATTTGGTAACTTTAAAATCCTGAATCAAGATTAAGAATCTTTCTTAAATCTAAAAAGTTATATTACCCTTGTCCCTTGGCATCAGTGCCCCTCTTGTCTGTAACTAAGCCAGGAGCCCCCAGGTTCCGGTTTCTGGCACTACGCACCCCAACACCCCACTGCACCTCTGTATGACATTTCACGTACCCACCCCAATGGGGGGCATTCAGTTTGTTTACCCCTTTGGCTATTAGGAATAGTGCAGCAAGAAAATCCTTCTGAAAGTACCTATTTGGACATGAGTTTTCTCTTTCGTTTTTTAAGATTTTTTTATAGGAGGAGTTACAGAAAGAGATCCAGAGCTCTTTTCCATCTTTGGTTTGCTCCCCACTGGCTTCAGCCACCAGAGTTTGCCAGTCTGAAGACAGGAGCCAGAAGCATCTTCTGAGTTTCCCACATGAGTATAGGGACCCAAGAGCCTGAGCCATTATCTGCTGCTTTGACAGGCCATAAGCAGGGAGATGGATCACAAGTGGAATAGCCAGGACACGAACTGGCACTCATATGGGATGCCAGCACCTCAGAGGGCCCAGTAAGAAGAGTTATCTCATGACAGTTTGTTTCCATCTGCATTTCCTTGGTGACAGATCATCTGAGCATCTGCTAATGTGCTTGCTGGGATCTGTGCTTGCAATTCTGACATCTTATTTTGTTCATTGATTGAGACCATGAAAGTTCTTGATGCTTTCTAGACTGCAGCACACATCATCTGCTCAAGGAAGGCTCAGAAATGATTCCCAGTCCTCGTAATTCTGCTCTGATTATACCTGCCTTCTAGAAAGCTCACAGTCGCCTTACCTCCCCTGACACTGCAGCAGTAACGTGCCCAAGTACAGGGCTGGACATGGGTTCTGGGCGTAGCTGCTGGCTCACCACTAGAGGGCGATGCTATCCCAAGCATGTGCACTGAGGGTGAGAGGCTCTGCACCTGTTACTCTTACCAACTTTCGTTAACACAAATGCACCAACACACATACAGCACATGACACACATGCATGGCTCATGCCACTCAATTCATCAAACACAAAACATGCTAGCACATGGTTGGACAATAACAAATATTATCATGATTCAACTTCTTGTGAGGCAATAGAGATAAAATCAAAGATAAAATGCATAGCAGAATGCAAATAAGTACTGCTTACCACTTTTCCTCTGAATGTGTCTTTTCCCAGCTTCCCTGAAAGCAACCACAGCTCTGAAAAAAGCTCGGAGAACTGCCCACCGGAAAACAGCAACAGGATCAATTCCAATCATCCCAGAGATGAAGGCATTCTTGCTGCTCCTCAAAAGAGCTACAATGTCTGGGCGCATGTGATCTGTGTTTTTCTCCCGAAAATCCTGCATGAAAATGTACCAGCGTTATTTTTAGAAAAGCCATTATTTTGAAAAGATGACAGATGATATTTTTGAAACACCGGAACTCAGGGAAAGCACAATACACTACACAAGAACTGACAATGATTTACTTAAGATGTATTAATTTGCTTGAAAGGCAGAGAGAGAAAGAGAGCTCATGAGAGAGCTTCCATCTGCTTGTTCACTCTCCAAATGCCTGCAACAGCCACGGATGATGGGTGAGGCCAAGGCCAGAGAACGCCACCCAGCTCCATGCCACATGGGCTGCAGGGCCCCCAGAGCTGTGGTCATCGTCAGCTGTCTCTCAGGCATCTCAGGAGGAACCGGGAGCAGAAATGGGCACCGGGAATGGCATGATGCCTTGCAATCACTGGGATTCCGTGTGGGCGATGGTTCATGTCCCGGCTGTTCCACTTCCCATCCAGCTCCCTGCTTGTGATCTGGGAAAGCAGTCAAGGATGGCCCAGAGCCTTGGGACCCTGTGCCTGCACGGGAGACCCAGAAGAAGCCCCAGGCTCCTGGTTTCACACTGGCTCAGCCCCAGCCATTGTAGTCACTTAAAACAAATGAACCAGTGGACAGAAGATCATTCTCTATCTCCTCCTTTCCGTAAATCTGCCCTTCCAATAAAAATAAAGAAATCCAAAAAAATTATACAAAACTCTTCTGAATAACCCAATTAAGAATTTCAAGTAAAAAAAAAATCAGAGCTTAAAGAGCCTACTTTAGTTTTAGTAAATTATTAAAATCATGACCTTTAAAACTGATGTTAATGAAGACACAGCATTATCACAACTGATAGAATTTAGTCAATGCAATAATCAGAGGGAAGATTATCACTTTAAACACACACACTACAAACAAGGCAGGTTAAAGATTGGCCATCGTGGCATCCGGGGAATGAGCCAAAGAGCTCTCTATCCTTCTCTCTGTAAACCTGACTTTCCGATAAAACTAAATCTTAAAAAAAAAAAAAAAGTTGAACTCCTTAAACGTGACACAGAAGCCCTGAAGAATGAACCTAATATCATCTAAATTAATTTTATGTCATCTCCTTCATTAATTCATATAATCTAGTAACACTGTCTTGTTTGTAACTCAACAAGCCAATCTCTTTTCTATTACCATCATTCATTCACCTCATCAGGTCATCTCTCTGAATTTAAGTTTGTCAGATTGGTGCTCATAGATCCACAAATTAAGAAGCAACTAGTTCACTCTCTAATGGAAGTCAATGCATTCCTAACAGAATACAGGACACAGCTCACGCACACACCCTGTAGGATGAATACATGCATAAGAACTCAAGACCTGTCTAGTTTATCCTTAGCATATTACAAACACCAAGCAGAGACAAGGACACACAGTGAGTCTCCAACACTTCCCGAGTCCATCAGTGTGTGGATCAATAAATAACCTAAAATAAGAAACACCTCCAGATCCAGAAGCTATTTCTCTGCTACTGCTAGATCATCACTGTGTTGCCTGGGAAACTAGGCTCAGAGGGCAGGCTTCAGAAGCAAGTGTTAGAAGAGTAACAGAATCAGCAGTCCCAGAGCAGACATGGAGACGGTCATGACATTGTCCCTTCCTAGAAGCAGATCCTTGAGCAGTGTAAACGCACAGACACGTAAGGGCATCTGATGGCATGAAGGCTTTGTTACACCTTATGGATGGAGAGAGGCCATGATGTGCTAAGTCATGGGGATGAAGGAACTGGTATGATAAATACTACTCTTTCCCTATTACTAGAATGGACTGACATCAGAGCTATCTGCATAAGCAAACCAGCAGAAACATTATCTGAGAAAAACACTGTATTTTAGAAAAGCTAAATTGGAATTTCCATGATATTGTCAGATGTTTCCAAAGGGTGCTTACCAAACGCTGTCAGCACATTAGACTTCAAGAGACAGAAAGCATCCCTAGCGAGAAATGTACTGACCTTTACCCCATATTTTACTTTCCCAGCATAATGTTTAATGATGAAAGCAGGCTCCATCACTGCCGGAAATTCAATGTAAGGATCGTCTTCATGCTGACGCTTAAACTTGTCTAGCAATGTTTGATTTGTAGCCTGTGGAAAGCTGAATTCAAAAAATAAAATAAAATAAAAATAAAAAAATACAAAAAAGACATAGCAGTTAGCACAATGTTTCCAAAACTACATTAAAGTGAGTGACATTTAACATATTTTTCATCACATCTAGTTCCAATTAGCTAAAGTGTCAGTATAAAAGGTATTCCTTGAGAAACGAGGGCTCTTCAGCTGTGATCTGTCCACCTGCATGCTGTGCAGGCAGCTATGCTAAGACAATGATTAAACTCGATACAGAGCTTAGGGGGCACTGTGCCATAATACACAAACCGAATCTAATCATGCAGTCAACTTTCAAAAGATCAAATATTCTCTCAATGTGTACAAGTCCTTAAAATCTATAGTCATTCTTTGTTTTGCTATCTCTCCATGCAGAAGTATCAATTTTCTTAAGTACAGCAAT
The DNA here is from genome assembly GCF_017591425.1 of Ochotona curzoniae. Classification (NCBI taxonomy): domain Eukaryota; kingdom Metazoa; phylum Chordata; class Mammalia; order Lagomorpha; family Ochotonidae; genus Ochotona; species Ochotona curzoniae. The sequence goes on from NW_024467122.1 coordinate 83,173,324, forward strand.
AACTGCATATATTCCCTCATATTACTTCAAACATGCATCTGTCCACCCACCATCACTGACTTAAGCATTTCACATCCAAGAATCCTAACACAACAAGCAAAAGCAGGATGAAATGTACAACAGGAAAACAAACATCAGAGAAAGGAGAGGGGAGAATGCCTGTGCAGGAGGGTAGCAAATCTACCCAACGCTACGTCATTGTCCGACGGTGGAGCAGAGGTTCAAGGCCCAGCTCCAGCTCCTCACTTCACCCAGCGCAGACCCTGGCAGGCAGCAGCAAGCGCCCAGCCAGCTCTGTTCTTGCAACTTGGATGAGAGACGGAGTAAGTTTGCGGCTTCTGGCTCGGGCCCTGGCTTCCAGTGCTGAAGGGACATGCAGGGTGAGCTACCAGACAGGATGGGTGGATAAATGCATACCTATGCAGGTACATATGCACAGCGCCCCCTGCCTTTCAAATAAACTCTTACAAGTAATTTTTTTAATCGCTAATGGTTAGAAATAATGAAAAAGTTCACAGAGAACTAAGAGGCAATTACGACCTAGATTTCAGGCTGGGTGGTGGTTTCAGATGTAAGAAATGCCACTGATAAAGAGAAAGGGGGTAGCACTGTGGTTTCACAGAATAAGCAATCGCCTGCAGTGCCAGTATTCCATATGGGCACCGGTTCGATTAACCTCCTGCTAACAGGCTTTGACCTGGCCCAGCCTCAGCTGTTATGAAAATCTGGGGAGTGAACCAGGAAAGAGGAGATCTTTCTCTCTGTATCTCCCTCTCTTTAAGTCTGCCTTACAAATAAATAAATATAGCATCTGCTAAAGAAAAAAAAATATATACCTTTCAGAAAACAGTTTAACAGTAGCAACAACAAGAAATAACATAGCAAGAGATTGGAAAGATGCTGAACATCAAACAGAATGTGTAAAGATGCCTGCAAGTTTACAATAGCTAGTTAAGGAATGGAGATTGGTGTCAGTCAGAGGTTAGATCCCCAGAGAACACCCACAAGCTACTTAACTTTACAGAACTGTTTTTCTAATCCATATATAGTGAATACCATACCATGTAACACAGTACTAGCAAAAATAAACAATGTAGTACAAATATACTGATAATACATCGCATCCTACATGAACTATATCATCAATTTTTGGTAATTTACTTTTATTGAAAAGTCAGATTTACAGAGAGAAAGGGAGACAGAAAGATCTGTCTGCTAATTCAATCCCCAAGTGGCCACAACAGCCACAGCTGCGCCGATCCAAACCAGGAGCCGGGAGTTTCCTCTATCTCTCCCATGTGGTGCAGGGTCCCAAAGCTTTGGGCCGTTCTTTTGGGCCTACTTTCCTAGGCCACAGGCAGGAAGCCAGCTGGTCACTAACACTATTATTTTCCTAATACCTAACCTTATTTTTACATTGGAAAAACTTTTCCCTTCCTAAGTAACTCCACAAAACTCTCACTCCCAGACTATAATGTTGTTTTAAAACATTATTATTTAGATAATAACATCTGCAATTTTTTATGAGATCACATTTATTTATTTGAAAGGCAGAGTGACAGTGAGAAAAAAATTACAGATTTTTTTATCTTCTGGTTAAGTCCCCAGATGGCATCCACAGCTGGGAACGAGGCCAGGCCAAGATCAGGACCCAGGAAATGCATATGGGTCTCCAATATTGGTGACAAATACCTAAGAAGTGTTCCCTCCTAGGTACATGATCAGGAAGCTGAATCAGAAGCACATAGTGGGGGACTAAAACCAGCACTGACAGACCAGGGAGGCACACCAAGTGGCACTGACAGACCAGGGAGGCACACTGAGTGGCAGTATGATGCGCAATACCACAACACACATTAAGCCCTTGCAATTTCATGCAAAGATTACGGCAACGGTCACTATAAGTTTCACCAATTCCAATCTTACATTTTTTATTGAAATGTACTTTCCTTCAGTAGTGCTTCAACTAAGTGCCTCTCCTACTGAGAAAACCCACAGATCACCAAGGCACAGAGCCAAGGTCAAGCCAACATCTGCAAGCTCGTCACAATTCCAATGCAGAATGCTGCACACTTCAGACAGGATGCTCTTCCCCTTGGATCCAGGGTTATCGGCCTTCTAGCTCTCTAACAGAATAGCTTGTATTTTTCTGTCACTTTTAAGTGGAGAACTTCCAAAAGCAGGACAAACATGAGAACAGGATTTTATTCCAAAGCAGAAAAGATGAAAAGGGAATTTCTTGACAGGTCCTGTATCCAACAGATATCTGGTTATCCACCACTTTATCAGGCACAAGAGCTTGGGACACAGGGCAGTCAGGCATCATCACTGCTCACACCAAAGCTCTAACCAAAGTCCCTTCAAGGCTGTCTTCAACAGGAGTGGGAAACGAACAATGTCTATAGCCCACCTACTATGTGTCTAGATTAACTCATCAGGGTAGTGGTAAGCATCAACAGGATACAAAGGACTGACTTAAGTGAACATTCTCATCAAAACTTCAGTCTTTGTTTACATATAGATTCTGATCCAACAAGTCTGGGATGGAAGCCAGGTGACACCCTGAGCAGTCCAGAGAACAGTCACTCCCAGCATCCTTCTCCAGGGCAGTTCTGAGACTCGACTGACACTATTCCTTGCCCACTAAGTATCACTGTTCATCCTGCAAACTACAGCTAAAGCTGCCTGACATCACACATGTAGTAAGAGAAAAGATGAACCAAGACTTCCCACACTAAACCTGTAATCCTGGAACACTACAAATTCACAACCCAAGGAGAAACACAACTCAGAATTTCTTTCTTAATACACATTCCATTCAGGACAAAGTATTTTAGTTTATACCTTCCGCTCCCTAAAGATGACTACTTTATTTTCAACGTTTTACAGGAAAATAAAAAGGCAAACATTTCACACCTTTCCCTCTTCTGGAATGTCGACTCATTCAGCATGAAGGAGTTCAGGAACCACCACCCAAACTCCACTTCAGTTTGGACTAAAGGCACTTCAGAAACTGCAAGTGCAGACAGGACTGGCTGCTAGGTTCACTTCTTTTCAAAAATCAGAACAAAGAATTCTAAAGGGAAGTTCCATGGGGAATAAATCCCTATTCTGAAGAAATAAAACTTGATGGTTACAAAGATCTATACAAATTGGCCAAAACAATCTTTATCTTCCACTAGCTTTTCCAAGTATATTTCTGTTACTTCATCACAAATTAATGTGCTCATCCCAAACCCATAGTCTTCTCAGTGCTTCATAAATTTTTCATTTGCTGATCTAAAAAATTTGTTGGATTTCTGAGCTGGTTGTTTCCTCAGGTCTCTATTTTCATTACAGAATTCCTATGTACAGCCAATGGACATTGAAAGGGTGCCCTCCTCCTTTGATCGGCAACATCAACATTTCAGAACTACTGAAACCACCTGGGCAGAACCCTCAAGTACGTGACGCACTGGGACCCTGGCTTCATATCACGTAGCCATTCTCCATCCTGAGGTACTGGAATGGTTGGGAGACTGCGTATGGTACAGTTTGCAAACACATTAACACACGTTGCAGACTGGGACCAGCACGTAGCACAGCAAGGTAAGCTGCCACTTTTGATGCCAGCATTTCACATCAGAGTCCCAGTTCAAGTCCCAGCTCCTTTGCTTCTGAAATGCACCAGGGAAGGCAGATACCGGCCCAACCTTGGGCCCTTGTCATCCAAGTGGAGACCAACCTAGAATTCTTGGCACCTGACTGTTGCAGCAACTTGTGAGACAAAGCAGCAGTTAAACAGACACACCTAAGCCCTGTCTCTCTTCATCTGCCATCTGCATTTCAGATAAATAACTCTTATTAAAAACACATAAAACACACAGCATTTATCATCATTTTAATTTTTTTATGCCAAAAAAAAAAAAAAACTGTAAAGGCTGGCAGAGGGCAGTCCATAGAGATGGATAAAACCCATTACTTCTAACCTAAAAATGCAAGCATTACAGGAAAACAATGTAAGTGTAATACAACACTCACAAGTAGTAAGTTCAAGCATATTGGCTGGAAGTACACAGAAAGCATATATCTCAGGTTTGTCATTTACTACTTGTTTGATCCTTGGCATAAATTACTAAAAATATTTGCTTTTCCTATTATAAAAATATCTCAAACACAAAACAAAGGCTTATCATTAAATTGGTAATCACAATGGTTTCAAAACCAACAACAAAATTCCCAAGGACTTTAAAACTTTGCCAAATACAGACACACTAGAAGTGATGTATGCCAACCAAGTTTAAAAATAACTACTGGGCCTGGCACAATAGTTTAATGGTTAAGGACCTCGCCTTGAACGCGCTGGAATCCCATATAGGCACAGGTTCTAATCCCGGCTGTTCCACTTCCCATCCTGCTCCCTACTTGTAGCCTGGGAAAGCAATCGAGGACGGCCCAAAGCCTTGGGACCATGCACCCATGTGGGAGACCTAGAGCAAGTTTCTGGCTCCCAGCTTCAGATCAGTGCAGCACCAGTCATTGCGCTCACTTGGGGAATGAATCATCGGATGGAGGATCTTCCTTTCTGTCTCTCCTCCTCTCTTGTATATTTGACTGTCCAATAAAAATAAATTTTTAAAAAATAAAAATTTTAAAAACTCAATTCAAGAATAAAGGGACATACATCATAAAATAAATAGATATCAGGGTCAGCGCCGTGGCACAGTGGGTAAAGCCACCACCCAAGACACCTACATCGCATTGGGCACTTGTTAGTATACTGAGTGCTCCACTTCTGATCCAACTCCTGTTAAAGGGCTGGGAAAAACAGGGGAAGATGGCCCAAGCGTTTGGGCCCTGGACACATAAGAGAGATCTGGATGAAGCTCCTTGAGCCTGACTTCAGCTTGGTCCAGCCCTGGCCTTTATGGTCATTTAGGGAGTGAACCAGCAGATGGAAGATCTCTCTCTCTTTTTCTCTCTTTCTGCTTTTCAAATAAATAAAATAAAAATCTTGAAAAAATAACAAGAAAGTTTCAACTTAAGATAACCTGAAGAGCCCAATCATCTAGTTAGAGTGTCAGAAACAATCATACTTACTTGCTTTCTTCATCCAAAAGATAGAGCAGTCCTGTTGGTTTTTTGCTAATGAGATTTATGCAACAGCTATTATCAATATAATCTATATTATGCCAGCTGATGCCTTCCATTCTGTACTCCTCCTAGAAGAACAAAATAACACAATAACGATTTATTCATCTTGCATAAAATATTACATATGCAATAAGAAGGATTTTTAAAAAGCTTTTAACAGCCATAAAAGAATGATCTAACATTTTAAAAAACATTTTTAGCATATTTATTTGAGACAGATACACAAATAGTGAGCTTGCTGCTTCATTCTCCAAATACCTGCACCTAGAATCGGGCGGCCAGAGCATAGGACAGCACCCCAGCATCCCATATGAGAGGAAGGAACCTAAAACTAGGCAGATATGCCTAGGCAGATAGGCAAAACCCTATCCCCAATGACCACACTAGAAGGATTTATGATTTCAACTAAACTCTTGGTACAATGTACATGAGTTTTACTTAAAAAGTGCATATAACTGGGCCCAGCGCAGTAGCTTAGCACCTAATGTCCTTGCCTTACAAGGCAGACTCGCTTCCCATCCAGTTCCCTGTTTGTGAACTGGGAAAGCAGTGGAGGATGGCCCAAGGACTTGGGACCCTGCACCTGAATGGGAGACCCAGGAGAGGCTCCTGGCTCCAGGCTCCCAGCTCCTGGCTTTGGATCAGCACAGCTCCAGTCACTGCGGCCATCTGGGGAATGAGTCAATGGACAAAGGATCTTTCTCCCTATCTCCTACACTCTGTAGATTGACTTTCCAATAAAAATAATTATAGCTTTTTAAAAAGGTGATATAACTGCTTTGTTTATAATTCTTTTTCTGCAGCCATGCCAATCAAAATTGTTGGATTTCTTTTAGTCACATTATCTAATGAAATCACAAAAGAAAAACAGGACAGTATTTGAGGCCAGCACAGTGCTCAACAGGCTAAACGTCTACCTGCAAGTGCCAGCATCACGTTTGTTCACTGGCTCTTGTCCTGGATGCTCTAGTTCCGATCCAGTTCTCTATTTATGACCAGAGGAAGCAGCAGAGGACCCGAAGCCATGTAAGAAGCTCATGGTTCCTCGCTTTGATGGGCTCAGTTCCAGCCATGGTGGCCATTTGGGGAGTGAGTCAGCAGAACAAAGATCTCTGTCTCTTCTCTCTGCATCTCTGCCTTGCTAGTAATAAATAAATATAGGATTGCTCAAAAAAAATACAGCAGTATTTTTTTTTTAAGTCATAAGAAAATGGAGACACAACTTTATTTTGGTGCGAAAACCAATGTAAAGTCTCTAATAACATGAATTTTTCAACAACTTTATGAAAAACCACTCATGTACTGATTTAAAAATTTCTGCACCAAAAGAAAATGATCTTTCAAATCCACTTTTCAGAAACTTTTTGAAATGCATTCATGTATAATGACTGTAAAACATCAACAGGAACTGTGCTTGCTGGATCATCAACAATGATGCAATCTCTAGGAAAAGTGAGAATACCAGGTCCTCCAATGATCCATGGAATAAGTCCATGGAAGTCACATACTCTTTGGCAAAATGAAATCCTAACAATATTTGTTAAAACTAAAAAGACTTCCAAATTTCAAATCTAAAAGACTCAAAAACTCAGGCCTTAAGTAACTACTTCAAGTACCTTTAAGCAGCACTCATTTTTCCAACCTTGTCCTGTGTGCTGGGAAATATTCTCTTATTTAACCATGCAATGGTTTTATTTTTAAACTATTGTTTTCATAAACAGCCTCCTGAGCATGTCAAGGTTGTACGCTAAGGAAGATATCCTGTTTAACTGATAGCTTCAGCATTCACTGATAATACTTGCTGAAATACTTCCTTTTCATTTTTTGCTTACTTATTTACCAATTTTTTCATAATTACACAGCTTCTCATCTTCTAGACAAGATTTACTTCTTGGGTTTGAAAAACAGGTCACTCTGGCTTGACACATTCCATTCTGACAGGTATTTTTTTTTTCTTCACTATTTATATTCTCTTTATTTAGAATTTCAGTACCTCTTATTTATTTGACAGGCAGAAGGACAAACAAGACAGATAGGACCTGTTATTTGCTATTTCACTACCCAAACATCGACCAGAGCCCAGGCCTGTGCAAGGAGGAGACCAAGGGCCAGAAAGTCCAACCACAGGGACACAGTGACTTGAACTCCCTGCTCTAGCAAGGAGCCATAATCAGGAGTCAGAGCTTGGCAACGCACCAAGGCATTCGGTTATGGGACATGAGTGTCCCAACCACTCGCCCAAACGCCTGTCCCTTAACTTGATAACTTTATCATTCTTTATTTTTACTCTGTAAAGCAGAATGGATCCTAGAATAAACTTGTTACCCTAATCAGGAAAAGTAAATGCCTAATGCTTGCCTTTCAATGATGATTTTTAAAGTAAAAAATTGCTATGTAAAGATAATTCTTAAGATAAAAGCTTAACAAATGAAGCTGTCACTAGTAACGCCACCATCCTATGTTTGAGTCATCTTGTACTGAGCACTGGTTTGAGCAGTGCCTGCTCCGCTTCCAATCCAGCTCCCTGCTAATGTGCCTGGGAAGACAACAGAAGAAGGACCAAATGCATGGGTCCCTGCCACACAAGTGGGAAACCAGAATAGTGTTCTGAAGTCCTGGCCAAGGCTGCCCTATTTCTAGCACTTACAGAAGGAATCAGGAAAGGAAAATTACCTCTCTCCTCTCCTACACTCCTTCCTTATCTCTCTGTCATTCATAGAAGTAAATGAAACCATAAAGAAAAGCTATCGAGAAAGGTGCTTTCCCCAGGTCTTCTTTGCAGCATAGATAATAAGCATGATAACCAGCCAGAATGTTAGGATCTGTACAGATAGCAGTGTTAGTCCAACATTCTCTTCCCTCTTCTTCTCAACAGTAATCCAAATCCTTCTTTACACCTATTTTACTGTTCTCTAATCAGAGCCACATAATACATGTTACTTTTTTTTTTTTAACTCAATGTATCTTTGACAGACACATTAGTGTTGCTGGAAGTGCCTAAAGTTCGTTTGTTTACATTGCTGTATGGCAAGAGTTGTGAAACACCACCATCATTTTGTTTTGTCTATGGCTGTTTCCTAGATATAACCACAGAATTGAGATCATACGGCCTTCACATTTTGGTGGGGGGGGGGGGTGAATGATGTTTTCATAGTTGATTAGGGTGAGAAGGATCAAAGGTTAAGCAAAAATGGATGAGACCAGTATCCCAAATTTCCTTTTTCTTCTTCCTGTATCATGGAAATGGGGGAAATAAGGAGAGAAGCTGCACCCAGCCTCCCTACCACCTCAGTAACCAGGGATGGGGAACAGCCACCCGATGTCATCCTAGGGTCCCTAGTGTAGAGCATGCCCCAAGGGTTCTGTTTAAGTGGTTTCTCTAATTCTGAAATGCTGTCAACCTCATCAGTCCAAGGATGAGGAAATCCTTCCAAGGTCCATTAGCAGACACAGTCCAACTTAAGAGTCTCCATTTACCACGATACTTGCTGTCAACACTTGGCTGGGGTAACTGAGCAATTTGCTCTGCCCTCCTTCTGCTGTGATACCAGATGTCCTCTGCAGACCCCAATGGACTGCCATTATCTTCCATGAGCATCTGGGCCGTCCATTGCTCCCTCTTATCCACTGAGGAGGCCCAGTTCTGACACATGCACTCCATGGTCAGACCAAAAATCCTGCATCTCCCCATGGTTTGAGTTCAACTGGGGGGATCCCCACACAAAACTCATCTGATGTGATCCCAGACCTGATTCACATGTGCTTGTCAATATGGGTCTGACTCAGTCCCACCATCCACATCAGTCTACACACACAAAAGTAGTTGCAACTGCTGGGTCCATTCTATTTCCAACCCCATCTCTTATTAAATAATGGATATTATGGCCCAACCCAACCCTGCCCATCACAAATTTGGCCCTCACAAACATCTGAAGGATCTGCAGCCTAGTCAAGGACTCCCAACAACCCCCCACTGGGCACACACCATGCCTTGGTTCTTACTGCTTGTCAGTATGTACAGCAGACTGGTCCAGTCTGTCCCACATCCCATTCAGCTCTCACATATCAATGTGAGTTGAAGCCTAGTTCAACCCAACCAACCCCACTATCCAGTCCATACTCAGGCTGGCAGGTGACACCACCTATCTAGCCAGGCCTGCCCCCAGCTCCGGTTCTCGTATTTACAAGTGAGAGTTGCAGTCCATCAGAGAGGTACCTATCATTCCCTTACTTGACCTACTCCCAGATCTTGTACTCTCCAGAAGGTTTTGCAATCTAACTTGACAAGATCTGTCCCCATTCCTAGTACTTGCCACCTGATGCTGCAGCAAAACCCAATCAGCCTGCTCTTACTCTGGCTTATGCATGCACTAGTGGGTACAGTTGGTTAGCCCAGCCTGGCTCTCCCCCTAACCCAGATTACATGCATCCAACCAGCATTGCAGCCCTGCAGGTCTTATCTGCCCCAAGTCCTAGTTCTCACACTTACCAGCAGGAGCAGTGGCCCAGCAGGGAAGCCCCACTATCCCCTTCCACAAGGTTCCCACCCCAACCCAGAGTTTCACATGTGCTGGTGGGTGCTGCAACCTAGTACTGCCCAGTCTGCCCCCATCCCTGGCTCATGCAAAATGGTAGGTTGATAACCTGGGCTGGCATGACCCACACTCAAGCCTGGCTCTTGCACATGACAATGGGCTAAGGTTTGTTCCAGCCCTGCCCAGCTGTCCCCTCCAGAACCAACCCACATATTTTCCGAACGGTGGAGCTACCTTGCCTTCCTTGACCAACACCCAGGCCTGAATCACGTGCTCACCAGCAAGAGTTACGGCCCACCAGGGGCATTTTTTAAGGTCCCCCCCAGACCCAGATCTCACACATTCCAGTAGGAAGCTAGGACCTTACCAAGTTGTAGTCTGCCCCCTCCGTCAGCCTTTGTATGAGCTGGTGGATGTTGTGGTCTCGCCTATCCCAGTCCTGTTCTTGGGTATGCCTATGGGTGCTGCAGCCTGGACCAGCCTGCCTATTTGCAGCCCCAGTACCCATGAGTGTTCCAGGGGTCCATGGTCATGCCTAATTTAGCCCATCACTACACCCAGATCTTAGGCAAACCAGAGGACATTGCAGTTCCATAGGGATGTGCTCACACATCCCCCACAGAATCTGACTCCAGACCTGATTCACTCATATGCTAGCTAGTACCATGGCCTACCCTAACATTACCCATCCTCTGTTCCCACTCTCATTGGTAGATACTAGCCCTGCCAAGTAGCCCTAGCTTTTGTGTGCACTAGCGAGTGGTGGTCGGTGGTGATCCATGCTATGTATCAGTCTGACCCAGAGTGGTCCTCCAGCTTCCTCCCTCCAAACTGCCCTGTCTCAGCCCCCTCGTTTACCTGCCAAGCCCAGTGGCCTTGTCGATGGTAGCCCCTCAGAAGTCATTACTCACTGGCAATATACTCCCTCACTGGTCCTCACTCTTGCTCCTTTCTCTGATCAACCTACAGCACCTGTGCTCGGGAGCCACAGCACAGCCTCCCGAAGCCCAGTCTTCCAATGGGGTGATGTGCTGGCCTGCCCACTACGGTCCCAAGCTCAACGCATGTGTGCTGGCCTGGAACCTTACCCTTCCACACAACTAAAATCTAGGCCCATTCAAACTTCCCTAGGTTTCAGTTCACCAGCACACCAGGCCAGCATACTAACCCAGGGCTCTCTCCTTCCCTTCCCCTACCTCTCCTAGGACCAAGCAAGGTGGGGAATTCCCCAGGCTTACATCCTTGGGTCCCTTCACAACCCCGCCGACAACATCCACCAGGCCCCCACGAGCCCGCTGCCCCCAGGATGCACCTGGCACAAATGGTCAAGACCAACCCTGGGCACACTGAGCACCAGCCTACATCAGAATGATTGGATCCTGATCAGGACAGGCGGCAGCAGTACCTGTAACCCTCCAACACCATCCGCCAGGTGATGCTCAAGTGACTGGGTTTCCACCCTCTACATGGAGACAAACTGATGGGATCGCACCAACTGACTTACCCACCACCTCCATACAGCATCTCTTCAATTTACATGACTCTCCAATGCTTGGGACATCAGTCTTTTCCATTTTAGTCATTCCGTTGTGTAAACACCTAGGTGTTTTTCATTATAATTTAAATTTTCCCCCCAAAATGGGAAAGGAGACAGTATTGGAGGGTTACAGATGAAACTGCCACCTGCAGCACCAATGGCAATAGCTGGAAACCCAACTGCTCCCCTTCCAATCCTGTACACATGGGCCCCTGTATCCATGTGGGAGAACTGGAAGAAGCTTCTGCCCCTGGCTTGGGAACAGCCCAGACACAGCCACTGCTGCCATTTGGGGAGTGACTCAAAGGATCAAAGACATGCCCCCACACACACACACTTTCTGCCTTTCTGAAACTCTACCTTTTTTTTTTTTTAAGATTTATTTTATTTTTTTATTGGAAAGGCAGATATACAGAGAGGAGAGACAGAGAGGAAGATCTTCAGTCCGATGATTCACTCCCCAAGGGAGCCGCAACGGTCGATGCTATGCTGATCCAAAGCCAGGAGCCTCCTCCGGGTATCCCGCTCGGGTGCAGGGTCCCAAAGCTTTGGGCTGTCCTTGACTGCTTTCCCGGGCCACAGGCAGGGAGCTGGATGGGAAGAGGGGCTGCCGGGATGTAGAACCGGCGCCCATATGGGATCCCGGGCGTGCAAGGCAAGGACCTTAACCACTGTGCCACCGCACCGGGCCCAACTCTACCTTTCAGATACCCAAGGATCAAAGACTGCACTCTCTCTCTCTCCCCCTCTCTCTGTAACTCTATCTTTCAAATAAATAAAATATTTATTTTTAAATGAGAAAAACATTTCCCTATGTTTACTGCCCATTTAGGTACCACCTTTTATGATGACTCTATACAGGATAACAAATGTTAGGACCCATCTCTCATGGTTCTGAATTCAAGTGAAAAGTTTTCAGTCTATTTTCATTATACTTGTTATTGGGTGTTCTGGTGGGTACTGCTTATCAGAAGCTCTCTTCTCCTACTTCAGTAAGAATTCCTTGTGAAAAGTTGTAAAACAGAAATGAATAAAACTTTGTCAAATTATTTAATACTAAATATTATCAAGACGTTTTCTTCTTTGTTAATAACTGGCAGATAATATAATATACCAGCAATATCTAGAAAAACTCCGGGGCCAGTGCAGTGTCTCAACTGATTGGCCCTCCACCTTCAAATGCCAGCATCCCACATGGGCACCAGCTCATGTCACAGCTGGCTCCAGGTTCTATTCAGCCCCTGCTTGCACACTGGAAAACATCCAGGGTGGCTTAAGTTCTTGGGACCCTGCACCTATGTGGGATACCCAGAAGAGGTTTCTGACTACACATAGGCTCAGCTCCAGCCGTTGAGGCCATTTGGGGAATGAGTGAACCAGCAAATGGAAGATCTTTCTGTGTCTCCTCTCCCTCTTTCTCTCCTTCTATCTGTAACTTTGCATTCCCAATAAAAGTAAAATATTTAAAGAAAAGAAAAACATTAGCTGGTTCTGTTATATTATCTTTTCTGCATAGTCTTAGACTGTGTTTCTTAATGTTTGCTAAATATTAAAAGGAGCTGGCACTATGATCAGGTTAAGCCCTGCCTAACACAGTATCATCACACCTGAGTGTTGGTTTGAGTCTTCACTGCTCCACTTCCAATCCCGCTCCCTGCCAAAGTGCTTGGGGAAAAGCAACAGAAGATGGCCCAAGTGCAGTGGCTGTATGGGAGAGCTATACAGAGCACCTCGCCTCAGCCTGTCCCAATCCTGGCCACTGCAGCCATGGAAATAAGAAATCAGCAGATTTTTTCTATTCCAATCTAATAAATTCTATATTTTGAGTAAAATATCTTTAAACACACACACTTAACCAAACTGGATAATAAACTTATCCTGATCCCCAAAATGCGTTCAAAATTGTATTTTTCCCCACTGCACACAAGAAATTTAGTCAGACTGAAATTATTTCTACTTTCAACATTAGTAAACCAACATTGGAGCTGCCTTGACTTGCAATGTTCTTTATGAAAATATTTGCATTTACATAAGCAATTTAATAATCACTGAGTCAAATGAACTTCATCTACTTCCTTCCTAACATATATATTGTTCTCGTGTACTTTAGAGCTATTTGAACACTTATTTTTCCTCTAATTTAGTTAACAATGATATAGATTCACCACTTCTTTATAATTTTCACTGCTCTTCATTCCTTCCTACATCTCTGAGCTATAATCAGAGACCTATTAGTTACTGCCTAAATTACAAGTCTTGGCTTAAAGCAAAAATATCCTCTTCTCTTCTAGCTTCTATTGCAGAAGTAATTTTAGCACTAGGATGATCTCTTCTTCCAGTGAAAACTGGATTTTTTTTCTATGCAGCTGATCCTGAGAATACTAGAAATTGACACTATTTTGTGCTCGCTTTGGCAACACATATACTAGAAATTGAGACTATTTTAACCCAAGGGTTAAAATTGTGAATGATGAAAATGGAAACTCATTCCTCATGGTATTTGGACCACAGCTGGTTCATCTTTACTGTTAGCATGCACCCTAAATTCTATAGGAGCAACCAAGGCTCTTTCCCTTGCTTTTAGGTCTGGAGAAACTTCTGCTCAGCTCCTCAGACTCCTAATTAAGCCTGGGTACCCATATCATACCAGTCACCCATGATATACCATCAATAATACATTCTAGTCCCACAAGAATAGGAAAATATATCTGGGAACAAAACAGTCCCAAAATGCTGGGCTCCCCTCCCTGAATTCCCTTCCTCCTAGATGTAGGCCCTATGGAGATTCTCTTATGTGAAAGTACCCCAATAGCTTCAAATACGTTTTGTTCATATTTTTTCACTGTTCTCTAAGGATAGTTTAATCCAAATCTTTGGGTCTCCATCATCAGAACTGGATGAAGAAACTTAAAAGTCATTAGGTGAAGCCCAGTAAGATCCATATAATTTGCATTTTCTACAATCAGTACTTAATTAGCACAAAGGCCAGCACACAAGTGTTATCCATTTACAAGTGTTTTCCATTTAGCAGCAGCTAAATATCACAGGGACTCTCTGCTGTCTGACTCCACATCAGCTTGCCCACTACCTTGATTCAGGACTCAGGATCACTCCTCCAGACAACATCCAGGCTCACAGATGGTCTCCCTCCTCCAAGTAGCCTCTGCTCAATTTACCTCCAATTCAATTTCTCAGCCACACACGTTACGCAGCTGACATCAATAAAGACTCAATTTAACTTTCAGTATATTGTTGTCCTCATCTTACATTCTGTCCATATTAACAATTTGGCAGGCTCAAACACACTGTTCAAGTACTCACTGCTGGTTAATCTTTAGAGGTCTAAAAGGCTTCACATGAGCTCTTTAGCTTAACCCTGATTACAGAAGTCACAACTCCATGTGTACAAACAACATAAGGACAAAACCTGGAACTGAATCACAAGGATATTGAAATTTTTCTTAATGATCTTTTAAGAGTTTGTTTTTATCATTTTTCAATTTCTGTAACTAATTTTGTGTTCTAAGGAACTGAGGAAATCACTAGTTACCCACATCATACAAGGCAGCTCATATGACTAAATCCTTGTTTTGCGTCCATCAGGATCCCATATGCATGCCAGTTTATATCCCAGCGGCCCTGCTTCCCTCCACAAGCTCCCTGCTTGTGGCCTGGGTAAGCAGTCGAGTTTGCTCCAAAGCCTTGGAAACCTGCACCCGCGTCGAAGACCAGGAGGAGGCTCCTGGTTTCGAATCTGTTCAATTCTGGCCATTGCAGCTACTTGAGGAGTGAACCAGCAGATGGAAGATCTTTCTTTCTGTCTCTCCTTTTCTCTGTAGACCTGCCTTTCCAATAAAATAAAATAAAATAAATATTTTTTAAAAATAATTAAAAGATGAATTAATTTTGTTATTAACAACCTTTTAAATCTATGCTGGTTTCAAAAAATTTTTCACAAACTGTGAAGATATCTCATATAGATTTCAAAAATATTTTCCATTAAAATAAATGCATCTTTTAATTCTCATGAATATTTAAAAGGGGTCCTCTTACAGACAAGATCAAAAAGTAGCATGTCTTTTAAATGTTCCATAAATAACAAAGGCACACCCCACTAGGTGTCAGCATAGTTGGTAGAGCAGGTAACCTGCCACCTGCTATGCCAGCATCCCCTATGGGCACCAGTTCACGTTTCAGCTGATCTGTTTCCAATCCAGTCCCTGTTAATAGCCTAGAACGGGCGGTGCAAGATGGCTCCCATAACCTGATCCCATCACCCACATGGGAGACCCAGAAGAATCTCCAATCTTGTGGATTTAACCATGTGACCTGGATTAGGAAAATGCCAGGCTGGGTTGACTGTTCCAACTGGTGCATGCGTATGTTAGAAATTGGTGTGGGTTGGTTGGACTTTGCCACATCATCAGCAGGCAGATGCTGGCACGGGAGGCAAATTCTGTCAAGGTAAACCACAGAACCATCTGGAGTGCAAGATCTGAGAGTGGGAGTGAGTCCATTAGGGAAACAGTGGGCACCTCCCTCTTGGGTTGCCATTCCCACTGGTGACCATGGGAACCAGGACTGGGGCAGGCATGGCTAGACAGAGTGACACCAGCTGGCACGTGTATGAGCTATTAGTGGGGCTGGTTGAGCTGAACTAGGCTTCAATGCCCATTGACATGTATGAGAGCTGAATGGGATGAGGGACAGACTGGACCAGTCTGCTGTACACACTGGCAAGCACCAAGAAAAAGGGCATGGGGCGGGCCTGGTGGGGGTCATTGTGGGTCTCTCTGACTAGGCTGCAGCTCCCACTGGCATACGTGAAAGCCAAGTGTGTTGTGGTAGAATCGGGATGGGTTGCAACATCGCCAGGTTTGTGTAGAAGAAAGGACTGAAGACAACTGACAAGCAATTGCAACCACCAGCATGTGCATAAGCTGACTGGGGCAAAGAACTGTGCCGGACCCTGTATTGGCAAGCTCACACAAGAATCAGGACTGGGATCACTTAAGACAAAGTTTCTTTGGGGAACCCCTAAATTGAACTGCTGGACTCAGAACCCCTACTATGGAGAGAACTGCAGGTTCCACGGTCTGATCATAGAGTGCATGTGTCGGAGTTGGGCCTCCTCAGTGGCTTAGATGGAACAGTGTGGACAGCATATCCATGTGCACATGGAAGACATGGCAGTACACTGGAGTCTGCACAGAACACCTGATACCACAACAGAAAGCAGAGGACAGAACAAACTGATCAACAATCCCAGCCAAGTGTTGGCAGCAAATATCTGGGCAAATGCAGACTCTAAGGTAGACTATGTCAATCAGGGGATTCTGGAGAGATTTCATCATGCTTCGAGTGGAGAGATAAGCAGTAATTCAGAATTGTTGAACTCTCAAAACCTCTTGAGCAGGACCCTCAGAGCATGCCCCACATCAAGGACCCTGGGGTGGTGTCAAGTGGCTGTCCTCCATCTCCATCCCAGTGTGCAGAGGCGTTTGAGAGGCTGGGTGTGACTTCTCTCTTGTCTCTCTCCTTCCCCCAGAAACGGGAAGTAAAAAAAAAAAGAGAGAGAATGTGGAAATGGTGATCTCACTCACCTTCCTGTAGCCCTTGACCCTTATTCCTCTAGATAACTATGTAAAAATTAAAAAATAAAAATACTTAATGGAGAGAAAAAAAGAGACAAAACAATCCCTACTTAATAATCCTAAATATGTGTTAGCTAATATTACCATAAAAGGTATTAGCTCTTCAAGATTCTGTGGTTTACATCTTCTGCATTCATCAAGCAGCCAGTACTAACGTATCTTATGCTGCTGTTAACCAGCATTAAACCCTTCGAGCCAAAAACAGTGCTTAAAGCCACACAGGGAGCAAGTGACATACATGACATCTTTTCATTCAAAGGTATATTCCAAAAAGCACATACTGACAGTCTAAACACATAAAATAACACTGTATAGCGGGGCTGAGAAACTATGCCCTGATTTGCCCATTCGTTTTATGATATAAAGATACTATGTGTATTAAATACAAAACTTAAAACATTTATTATCACTGTGACATCAGAGAATGGGGGGGTGACAAGACAAGTATGCACATGTACTCACTTGCTCCAATTTGAAGATGTGCTGATTAAAGTAGTGTTGCAAACGTTCATTAGCAAAATTAATACAGAACTGCTCAAAGCTATTATTTTCATAATCTTCAAATCCAAAAATATCAAGAACACCAATGGACAAAGTCTAGAAAATAAGGCAAAATTTTGGCTTAAATATTGCAATCAGATTTATTTACTACATACTACTGAACCAAAAGATAGCTAAACTTAATTAAATACTTTTTTTTTTAAAGATTTACTTATTTCTATGAAAAGCAGAGTGACGAATAGAAGCAGAGAGACAGACACAGAGCTGGTCCAGCACCTGGTTCACTTCCCTGCTGGCAACAACTAGGGTTGTACCATGCTGCAACCAAGAGTTCTCCCATACAGATGGCAGGCCATCATGCTCTGCTTTCACTGCATTAGCAGGCATCTGGACAGCAACTGGGGTGTCCTGCATTGTTTTTAAAAAAATGCATTTGAGGGCGTGGCGCAGTAGCCTAGTTGCTAAAGTCCTCGCCTTGTATCTGCTGGGATCTATATGAGTGCTGGCTGTGCCATTTCCCTTCCACCTCCCTGCTTGTGTCCTGGAATGGCAGTAGAGAATGGGCCAAAGCCTTGGGACCCTGAACATATGTGGGAGACCCAGAATAAGCTTCTGGCTCATGGCTTTGGATCGGCTCAGTTCCGGCCATGTAGCCATTTGAGGAGTGAATCAGTGAACAGATCTTTTTCTTGGTCTCTCCTTTTTTTAAGTCTGACTTTCAATAAAAATAAATCAATCTTTAGAAAAAAAAATTTGTTACAGTACTATTTATAGTACAAAAATGAATTACATATGTTATAATTTCTTATGTAATCTTTGTTCCAGTGCTTTTTCTTAAGTCAAAATTGGTCTAAAAAGTAAAGTCTGGTAATTAAAGAAAATTCACTATTTTACACACAAAACACTTAATTTTTACAGGAGAACTTATGGTACACAACATATTACGTATTACAAAATTATGAAAATTAATACAGATAAAATATAACCAAAAATGTGCATTATCTCAATAGACCTTGGATAGAAAATGCAAGTTTAGACACTGTGATTATATTTATATAAAAGAATTCTGCATAGATACATCACTGGAATATAAACAATGTGTGGAATAAAAGGTGAATATGGCCATTAAAAAACAAAGAAAAGGTGATTCTGATTATATGATTCTGTTTTCAAATTTCATGCACTAACATGTTTATTAAAATGGTGTTCACAAAAAGAAATTTTAATGTAAGGCATCTTTTACCTTGGCATTGTGCTCCAAATCTTTACTATTCAGCAGTGCATGGTTAATTCGAAAAACTATCCAGTCAAACAGCGCACTATACAGAGACTTAGCCATGGAGTTCCTCACTGTAACAGCCTGAAAAACAAGAAACATGTTAGAACAGCACAACTAGCAGGAACCCAAGACACTGAAACTGAGAGAGTTCCACTCATCTAATATAGAAAGTCTGTGATCCTTCTCTCAATATTAACAGGATGTAATTGACATCCCTATCTGCACTCATTAATTC
Organism: Ochotona curzoniae; assembly: GCF_017591425.1. NCBI lineage: Eukaryota > Metazoa > Chordata > Mammalia > Lagomorpha > Ochotonidae > Ochotona > Ochotona curzoniae. Next base: position 83,192,198 of record NW_024467122.1, read on the forward strand.
AGTGCCACTTAGGGATTCTAACCTAAAATAGTTACAAACGTTAAGAAACAAAATTCAGGTCAGTCAGTTCAAAATATTGTTAAGTGAATTGTTCTTCCCAAAGAAAAGAAAGCATAATGGGAAGTTAATAAATGATTTTGTCAGACAAAAGGGGAAAGACCATTCTAAGAAGAGGAATAAACTGTCAACAAAAAGGCACTAATACTCATGTACTCCTACCACACTCTTACACACACAATATACCACAACACACTCCTTAGCTGTTTTCAGCCTGCCACGTTGGCTTCTATACTTACTCCATACCAAGAAAATAATAACCATTCTTCATCACAACCTATGAAACCTATCTTCTCCTCACTCACTCCAGGCTTTCTTCAGTTTACGGAAATCCTCTGTACTAGCGGCTTTTTTACTAAGTTAAAATTTACTAAGGTAAACTTATCATTTAGAAAGCATTCAACTTACACAGAAAGCAAGCATCTTATGCTATTAACTCCTGCACTCGCAGTGTAGATACTCATTATGGACGGGCTGACTGTGGAAGCTGTGGACTCAAGCAGGTAGTTTTATCCCTGTTCTGGAGAGCCAGACAGTCACACATCCTGCTTCTCCTATCCCACCTGGATGACCAGGGCCTAGGTGCTTCCAACTCTTAGGCTGCGGTTTACACATCTGCACAGTGGCGGTAACACCATAAACTAATTCATCAGTGAAAAATTCATTTCTGAATTTAAAGAAAAATACATGAAAGATATAAGTCTCCAGATCAAAACTAATTAAACACCAAGGGAAAGACTCAATCAAATTCTCCACCTCAATATTAGAAACTTGCTGACAGAACTCAGAGTAACAGCAATATGAGTTCAGAAGTATACTGAGGTGAGGCATCAACAAACAACAGCAGAACCTGTATCTCTCCAGCAAAATAACCAGAATGCAGACAATCTGATCAAATTCAGCACAAAGAAAATGCTTTAACACTACACAAAACATTTAGAATACACAAAACATTACCACAACTAACTTCATAAATGTCAATTTTTATGTTCAAAGACCTTCAGATTAAAATAAAAACTAATATTTTAAAATATCACCATTTTTCAAAAGGGTGGTTTGTTTGCTTGAAAGTCTCAACTGGAGAGGGAGATGGACAGAAAGAATCTTCCATCTACTAGATCCCTCCCTACGTCTGGGTTTCCCACATCAGTGGTAGCGGTCCATCTTCAGCTTCTCTTCCCAGGCCACTAGCAGGCAGCTGGACGGGAAGTGCAGCACCAAGGACACAAACCAGAAACCACATGGGATGCCCGCATCCCAGGAACAGCCTTTACCACAACACCAGCTCCAAGATGTATCATTTTCCTGAAACACCACAGTCAGATGGAATCCAGATCCAGTAATACACTGCTCTATAATTGCCAATTTTAGGCTTGCAGTCATTTCTTCTGGTTCATAGTCCTGCTTATCAGAGTTTAGTCTCAAAAAGCCCAACTACCAAATACTATTCCACCAGCTACCCTGTGCCCAGACACACAGGACCTATCAAATGAACAAATCTGAGGCCTCCTGTGCATTGTGGTGCAAGAGGATAAGCCCCCATCTGCACCATCCCATATGCCCAGGAACAGTTAAAGCACCACAGGCTATCCAAGGGCTTGGGTTCCAGTCTCCCATGGAGTTATGGACTCCTGGCATTGACCTAGCCCAGCCACAACAGGTTAGGCCATTTGGAACATAAACTAGTGAATGGAAAAATCTCTCAATCTCTCCTCCCACCCTCTACCCCATCATTTTTCAAATAAATAAAATATTCATAATAAATAAATACATGGGTACTGCATTAAGTCACTATGTTCGCTGCACTCCTCTAACTGATTCGTCACACTGCTGCCAAAGTGTTCCTTGACAGGGGTTGGGGCACCTGGCCTGTAGGCCATATAAGGTCCAGGACATACTTTGGTCTAGCCCTGGCAAAGCAATCACAGGCTGGATTTGAAATTTCATAAATGTAAAACAGGCTAATTATTAAGTTAATAATGTTGTATGGCCCACAAATGATGCTACCATAAGCATTCAAATGGACCTTAGCAGTAAAACGTTTCCTACTATTGCAAGAAAACAAGATCAAATGCCTTTGCTGAGAACACTTTAACGGCTTTCCACTGCTCTTCACATAAAATCTGAAAACCTTTGAGGAAGTATGAGGAAGTAATTTAATTACACCCCTAATGCACATTTCTGAGCACAGTGGAGATTTTTTAAAATTTGTAAATTCATAAATGTAAAAAAAAAATAGCAAACAATTACAAAATTAACCTCAGAAAATCTCAAGTTAAAGGCAAGAGTCTAAATGAACATAAACAAATATTCTGTAATGAAAGACCGTAAAAATAAACACCAGGTTCAGTGGTGCATCAGGCTAATCCTACACCCTGTGCCACCAGCATCCCATATGGGTGCTAGTTCATGTCCAGCTGCTCCACTTTCAATCCAGCTCCGTGCTTGAGGCCTGGGAAAGCAGCTGAGGATGGCACAAAGCCTTGGGACCCTGCACCTGCATGGGAGACCCAGAACAAGATCCTGGCTCCTAGCTTTGGATTAACTCAACTATGGTCAATATAGCCATTTGGGGAGTCAACCAGCAGAACACCTTCTCTCTATCTCTTATATGCCTCTCCGTAAAATTTTCCTTTCGTATAAAAATAAGTAAATCTTGGGCCCGGCGCGGTGGCGCAGTGGTTAAGGTCCTCGCCTTGCACGCCCGGGATCCCATATGGGTGCCAGTTCTATCCCGGCGGCCCCTCTTCCCTTCCAGCTCCCTGCCTGTGGCCCGGGAAAGCAGTCGAGGACGGCCCAAAGGTTTGGGATCCTGCTCCCGCGTGGGAGACCCAGAAGAGGCTCCTGGCTTCGGATTGGCATAGTATCGGCCCGTTGCGCTCCCTTGGGGAGTGAATCATTGGACGGAAGATCTTCCTGTCTCTCCTCTCTGTATATCTGCCTTTCCAATAAAAAAATAATAAAAATAAATCTTTAAAAAAAAATAAGTAAATCTTAATATACATATATTAACACCAGGTGCTGGCACAATGGCTTATACGGTGAACCTTCCTCCTGTGGCACTGGCATCTCACTGAACACCAGTTCAAATTCCAACTGCTGCACTTCCAATCCAGTTTCCTGCTAATGGCCTGGGAAAGCAGCATAACATGGCCCAAGGCCTTGGGGCTCTGTACTCTCCTAGAAGACCCAGAAGCAGCTCTGTCTCCTAGCATCAGATTTGCCCAGTTCTGGCCATCACAGCCATGTAGGAAGTGAAACAGCAGATGTAAGGTCTCTCCCTGTAACTCATTCAGGCAAGTAAAATTTTGAATATATTTCATTACATACGTATATGAATACATTTTAATAAATATTTATGCATGTGAAACACACACACATATATACACATATCAAAACCTATATATATAAAAAATTGTTAAAATTTTGGGTTTTCTGTTATTTAGAAAGTAGCTCTGAGTAGCATACCATAAAACATGAGACCACAAGACAAGCCTACTTGGAGACACAGCAGAAGCGAGCCCAAAAGTGGCATAAGTGGGTCAGTGTCGGCCTAAAAATCACTTTGTGGAGTTCACTCACCACTTCCTCACTTCAGGGTTTTCTGATACTCTAACTGCACATTCATGTTCCATTTTTGTAATAATTGCCAGTTTGATTTCTTTTGACTATCATAAAAATACTCTTTAAAATGCTATTTTTCTACCATTTTCCTACCCTGACACTTGAGTGGCATAATGACAGCCACAAATCCTAACTGGCAGCTTCAGTTTACAGACAGAGTGGAAAGTTGTGCAGCAGGGCAAGATAACCTAGATTCAACAATGTGGAGGAAAAGAGAGACTGTGTCCTGGGGCCCCACCTTCCAGAGATCAAGTAGAACAGAAACATCAAAACAAACTGCAGAGCAGCAGTGAGCGATCACAAAGCAAGGTAACCGAAAGCTTGGTCCCAGGAAGGAACATGCCGCCTATCCATCCCAGTAACACAAGACTTACCAACACCACCAAAATGAAGATCCTTGGTGAAAAATGCTTAAAATTCAGTTTCAAGTTTCTAAGTCTTTGGAAACTTCTTGGTCAAATTTGACGAGTTCAGAATATACTTTTGCTGCTGTTGTTTTCATTTTTCAAGAGAAACAAATCACAAACTTCTCAAAAATTGATTTCATAGGAAATGTACTCACCTCTGCCAACTTGTATGGTAAAATAAGCTTTTCTCCCACTGTCACTGTTTTCCGCGTGACTAATGCTTCAAACAGCAACTCTTCTTTAACCTGCAGGGCAGAAAATGCAAATCCTATATACAACACCAAAGACGATAGGCTGAATCATTCTACTGAAAAATTAGAGACAGTGTTTGCATGAAATTAGCAAATATACAATTTAAAAAGCAAAAAAAAAAAAAAAAACAAAGAACAAAACTGGGCAACTTTAGTATTAGGTGTCCCACTCAACAGGAACTCTACCTCATCCAAAAACGAGTGAGAGACAGAGAGAGACAGAAGCAAAGAGATGAAAGAAAAACAGTTTAAAACACATCTTAAAAAAAAAAAAAAAAAAACACCTCTTTTCTTTTGTTTAGCCAGGGTTACTCATGGACAGCAGGTTCCCAACTACCTGAACCAACTGCCACTTTCCATGGTCTGCTGTTATGGGAAATTCAAGTTAGGAGTCAGAGCTGCTGAGAAGTAAACCCAGGTACCCAGATGTAAGAAGTGGACTCCTTAACCAGCATCGTAACACTTAACACATTAAAAGTCCTCCCTAACAGGACTTTTTAATTTACAAAGTTTACTTTTTTAGCATAATGGAGAAACGTGCATGACTTTGCAGAACACAGGAAACATAGAACAGTACAAGCTAATATAATCTCATGGTATGCATGTGAGGCCTACGGTGACAGCACTGCTCCAACCACAGGGATATCAGTGGGTACCTCTTTGTAGCCCAGATGTTTAATTTTATCTGTGGATGTTAAACCTCAAAGATAAAGCTGATGCTTCTTGCGTCCCAAGCCTAGGTCCAGAGGTAAATACTATAATGATTTTGGCATGTTTGAAGTTGATTCCTGTTTTACGTTATATGCATTAAATGTATTCACAAACATTGTTGCACTAACAAATGTTCTTCACTTTTCACCCATAATAGTATATTAACAGTATGTTTTTTAGATCAGCTATGCTGATAACTTGGATTAATATTAATAGCATCCCAGCAGGTGAAATCGATTCTCTTATTTATATTCCTTACAAGTACACTCACATTATTTACATTATTCACAACTAGAAAATTACAAATTCACGTTACATATGAGTTCACCCAACCATGGAGCTGCCAGGTGTATGTACACATTTGCTGTTGGACAGGGTTCTGGCAAGCACCTACAGACAAGGGTCATCACTTTTCTCTCTCGGTGGCAACACAGAGTTCTATTTCTTCAAAGCTTAACTATACTTTTGAATTCTGCCAAACTTGTGTACATAAAATTGTGCCAAAAAAGCACATTTTTAAAAAGCATCTATATACAGTAAACATAAAACATTGATAAAATTCTATACACATAGGAACATAAAAATACATCAAGCAAAAGTTTAGATTATAATGAGTCCGAATATAAAATTAAAGAATGGAGCATTAGTACTCGCAATCTGATAGGCCAGTAACTTTTTAAACACCTTCTTCCAGAAAATCAGTGACTCAGCACTTAAATTTTAAAAGTTGAATACATTTGAAGCGAATCACCTTGACAAAATGCATTGAAACGAAAAATGAATCACCATATTTCAATATAAAAGCCCAACACTTTATACAGTTAGGTCCTTTGACATAAAAACATCATATAACAAAAATGATTTTAAAATGTGATAAAGGGTCTAGTGTGATAGCCTAGCAGCTAAAGTCCTTACCTTGCGCGCACCAGGATCCCATACGGGTGCCAGTTCTAATTCTAGTGTACCCACATCCCATCCACCTTTCTGCTTGTGGCCTGAGAAAGCAGTTGAGGACGGACAAAAACCTTGATGCCCTGCTACCCGTGTGGGAGACCTAGGCGAAGCTCCTGACTCCTGACTTTGGATCGGCTCAGCTCCAGCCATGGCAGTCACTTGGGGAGTGAATCAATGGAAGGAAGATCTTACTCTCTGTCTCTCCTCCTCTCTGTTTATCTGGTTTTCCAATAAAAACAAAATAAATCTTTTAAAAAACATGTGATAAAAACCTAAGTAATATTATAAGGTATGTAGTTTACTTATTTGAAAGCCAGAGATAGTGAGACAGACAGCATCACTCCCAGACCCCCAAAAGAGGCAGGACCAGCAGAGGCCAATCAGAGCTCCAAGGACATCCGCCATCATCACTGCCTCCAGGTACAAACCCAGCAAGCACCCTGGAAGCAATGCAGTGTCCCGAGCTGCATCCAAATGCTTCCCACTGTGGGGCATATTTCTGCAACTATGAAAGTTAAACATTTCAGAATAAATGGTCAACAACTTTTTCAGGAGGAATAATGTGAGCTACCAACAGCACAGAATAATGGCCATTTCCACATACTCGAGGAAAGAGTATCATACACTGAAACTCATCTGTTCACCACATAAAGCATGCTCTCTCTCAGAATATATATATATATTAAATGTATATTTAATATATATTTATATATTTGTATATGGTGTGAAATGTTTAATTTTAAAAATTAAAAAATATTAAATATACATTCATATTTTTAAAATATTTTAAATACTGCCAAATTTGTATACCTTGTACTGTATCCTAGAATAATTCTAACTTATGTTAAAAATGGTATATGCACAAAATGCCTGTGATAGAACAACACTGGAAATATAAAAACAAAATAATCACCAAATTCACAATTATTTTTCCTTTATGATGGTGCAGGATACAAAGTAGATTTCAGTCTTATACAAAAATCTTATTAACTGAGTGAGAATTTGAGTAAGTGCTTATTATTTTGTATTTTACATAATATGTATATTACATGCTATATATGTTCCTCATAACTTAGAGGAAAATAAAGTAAAACAGAAATAATGAAACGCTACAACTGATACATCTACATAAAAATTAAGGAATACAAAGAAAAACACAGAGAATTTTTAAATAACAACACTAGTAAACTATTTAAAAAGAAACAAAGTTTTCAATTTTAAAGACCAGTATTGTAGCTCATCAGCCTAAGCCACTGCTTGCAAAGACAGCATCTCACTCTGGGGTGCCAGAGTTCAAGTTCAAGATACTCCACTTTTTTTTTTTTTAAGATTTATTTTATTTTCACAAAGTCAGATATACAGAGGAGAGGAGAGAGAGAGGAAGATCTTCCATCTGATGATTTACTCCCCAAGTGACCGCAACAGCCAGTGCTGCGCCAATCCGAAGACAGGAGCCAGGAGCTCTGCCAGGTCTCCCACACAGGTGCAAGGTCCCAAAGCTTTGGGCCGTCCTCCACTGCTTTCCCAGGCCACAGGCAGGGAGCTGGATGGGAAGTGGAGCTGCCGGGATTAGAACCGGCACCCATATGGGATCCCGGGCATTCAAGGCGAGGACTTTAGCTGCTAGGCCACGCTGCTGGGCCCCAAGTTCAAGCTACTCCACTTCTCATCCAACTTTTTGCTAAAACACCTGGGGATGCAGTGAAAGATGGTCAGATCTGGGGCTGCTATCACACTCTCTGGGAGCCAAAGGTGAAGGTCCTAACTCCTACTTTTGGCTGGGTCCAGACCTAGCTGTTGAGACCATTTGGGAAGTGAACTGGAAGATGGAAGACCTCTCTGTCTCTCTCTGTGTGTCTTTCTGCCTTCACATAAACAAACAAGTCTTTAATTCGTATACGGCAGCACAGCAGAGAAATCCTCCTGCCAGCAGCATGGGTGTCCCATTTCGTGCCACTTCCAGTCCCAGTTGTTCCACTTCTGATCCAACCTCCTGTTTGCTTAGAGTCTGGGAAAATGGTGGAGATGGTTCAAATCCTTGGAGTCTGTATCCACATGGCAGACTTGGACAACAGCTGCCATTTTCCAGCTCCTAGATTCAGATCAGATCAGCTCTGGCCACTGTAGCCATTTAGGGAGGGAACCAGCAGAAGACAGATCTCTCTCTCTCTCCTTTTGTTCTCTTTATTCCTCCCTCTAACTCTTTCAAATAAAATAAATCATTAAAGAAATTTTAAACTTTTAAAATATTATCATAAAAAAACAGTAGCAAAATAAGAAAGATTTTAAAACTCTAAAAGGTTAGTTAACATAAAACAAACAGAGAAGACATCAAAAAGAGTTGCTCATAAGGGTTTAATAGGTCTCAGACTCCTACACAAATATATTATTCTCTGCTGATGACCTTTCTTCTAAACACAAAGTAGAAAACAAAGGATGAATACTTGGATCATCTAAGGGAGAGAGGCGAATGCTGGCACTGAGCACACACATAGAGCATACTAGTCTTGCTGATTATACTTTGTAATCATTCCAACAAAATATTACTGAATTCATGATGCCTAAGTTAATCTCCAAAATTTTCAAAATATTCTAAGTTGTACATGTATGACTAAAAATTCAACCTTCTTCATACCAGTGAGAAACTGATATGTGCATTAAAAACAGGTTCTTCACATTATCTCAACAGACTTTTGCTAAAAACTGAAAAAACTTAACAATGGTGATAATTTTTAAATTCCAACTCAAAATTATGCTCCCAATACATATGCTGAAACTTGCTCATCTGCCAAAATTTCACAACTACCCATCAAACAGGCTTTTACTGTTACTTAATTTTTTAAAAAAAACTTTCAAAAATTAAATTAAATTAATACTTAATACTTATATTTGTTCCTCCAAACTAAATCAGTATTTATTATCAAATTGAATCACTCTGGGAAGCAGCCAAACTAAATTAAATCCTAAGAATTCAATTATACCAGTTATTGCACTTATCTTTGTACTTTATAATAACCAAACCCTTAAAAGTTGCAATTACTGTCAATCTTCAGGGACGAGAGCCCATCAAAACAACTTCTAAGAAATACTCACAGGCAAGCACCTCCAGTTCCTCCTATGTCACACTAAACCTCAATCCTAGAATCATAGCACACTTTACAGAAGAAATTTAAATGTGTTGATGATTCATTTTATTTATTTGAAAGGAGAGTATGACAGGCAAACAAAGCTTCTATCCACTAGTTAACTTACCAATTGACCACAACAATCTTGATTGGGCCAGGCTGAAGCTGGGAACAGAAAACTCAAACCAGGGCTCCCACTCAAGTGGCAGAGCTTAACATAACTGAATCATTGCCTGCTGGTTCTCAAGCTGTACCACAGCAGGAAGCAAAAATCAGGAGGGAAACCAGAACTCCAATCCAGGTAATCCTAGAGGGAATGTGGGCTATTGGACACAAGTATCCCAAACAGTGTCAAATGCAGACCCCAAAACAAGAAATTTAAGATACTTGGGTTCAAAAGAGAGATTACTGATCAAATCAATTTGTCATTCGTTTACTTCTGATATAGGTAAGCCCAATTCACAGAAGTGGCTTTCAACTCTTTCACAAATAACTGAGTTCCTCTCTTAATCTACCTGCATTTCTCTTACTAGGTTCTCACCTAAAAGGAGTACTGTACTATCAACACTGGGCACTTACTCAAGGCTTGGACTTACACGCAGGACTACTGGTGAATGTGCTATAATGTTATAATAGCAATGCTTGATGAAAATATTATATGAAACATCTTTTATTGTTCAACCCTCATGATCCTGAAAATCACAACATTCTGAGAGGACGATCTGAACTTCTTGCCAATAAAAGAAAAATTCAGTTCCAATTCAAGGGAACTTTCTCCCTTCCCTCCTGCCGGGCCTCACATACCAACTGCAGTTAATAAGCAATGGCTAGACACATTCTGAAAAAAATAAATATTGGCCTAGTTAAGTAGAAGGTATTCACTGTTCTCAAAAGAGTAGTATAATTGACAGGAACTTGTAAACAATTAATTGTATGCTACAAAAACCCCTACCCCAACATAGAATAATGCTCTATTCATGGAGAGTCAATCTGGACAATAGAATAAACTCAAATCCCATGAAGTAGCATATGAACCTAGATTTGAAAGATGGGTAACATTTAATATAAAAAAAGCAAGTAATTTATATTTACCCAAAATAGGAAACAACTCAAGATGTCCTTCAATAAATAAGTAGATAAACAAATCACACATCTACATAATATGATATCCAGGAGTAAAAAGAAATTAGCTATCAAACCCCACATACATTGGGTGAATCTTTTTGTAAGTGTATTGATTTTGCACTGGTGTAGGTAAAGCCACCACTTGCAATGCCCTCCTGGCACACCAATTCAAGATCCAACTGCTTTGCTTCTGATCCAGCTCCCTGCAAATCTGAGAAAAGCAGTTGGTGATGCCTCTCATCCAGCTGGAAACCCAAATGGAGTTCCAAGCTCCTGGCTCCGGTCCGGCCATTTGAGAAGTAAACCAGAAGATGGAGGATATCTTTCTATCTCACTCACTTGCTTGTCTCTGTCTCTCTCTTCTCTGTCACTCTTTCAAATGAATAAATAAAAGCACAGAAAGAGAGAGAGAGAGAGAAAGACAAAAATATCTCTGATCCTGTGGTTCACTCTCCAGATGATAGCAACAGCAGGCGCTGCACCACGATAAAGTCAGGAACCAGGAATTAAGTCCAGTTCTCTCACCTGAGTAAGGAGGGACCCAAGGGCTTGACCCAGCATCATTTTATCTTCCAGGATATGTATTAGCAAGAACCTGGACTTGGAAGATGATCTGGACAGCAATACAGAACTGCTGAGCTATCGAAACCACTTGAGCAGGACCCTAAAAGCATGTTCCACATCAGGGACCCTGGGATGGTTGGGGGGCTGGGTGTGGCTTCTCCCCTAATCTCCCTCCTTCCCCCAGACACAGGAAGGAAAGAAGAGAATATGAAAACAGTGGTCTCACCCACTTTCCTCTAGCCCTTGACCTTTTGTACCCTAATCAAATAGGTAAAAATTATCAAAAAAAAAAAAAAAAAAAAAAAAGAAGAGGATCTGGAACCCAAGCCCAGGACACTCCAATATTGGATTCAGGTGCCTCAAATGGCATATTAATCACAGCATCAAATGCTTGCCCATGGTAGGAAATGAGGAACTTTATGCCCCGATGAGGAAAAAAGTATACTACTATAAAGTATCCTACCTATGAGGGAAAAAGTATACTACTTTTCTTTCCTCTTACCCCAATATTCCATTTTCAAATAAAATAAACAAAATCTTAGAGCAAGAAGTCAATAGGAAGAAGAGGGGAAAATTATTGAAATATAATATTATATAGTTTCGTGTAGTTTATATATTCACCCTGTTCTAGACACGCAGGAATGATGACTGCCTGGGGCAAATGGCGGGCAAAGGAAAGAGCTCCGCTCACCTGCATGCCAGCACATTTAGCAACAGAGGGGCAAGTGTCAGGACAGAGCTGGCATTTTGCAGATACCACAGAAAAAAATAATGACAGCATGAGCTTTTAAAAGTCATATCCCAATAACACCTATAAAATACTTAAATAATTTTTAAAAATGAGGCATTGTCCAGCACTTGAAGTGAGAACTGAGACCATGACACTCACTTCTAACAATTCTGAGACAACAGGCAGAACTTCAGGATTACAGATGTCAATGGAGTCATCCCGGTAGGTCTTCTTCTTGTAACAGATATTACCCAAGTGTAGAATTGCCGAGAGAAGAGAGAAGATCCTATGAATATAAAAGCACAAATTACAGCTTTTTCAAGTGCAATCTCACGGTTTCATTCCAAAATACCAGGTAATCAATTAACTAGTAAAGACAGTAAGTTTTCAGAAAAGGAAAATTATAGGAATACTAATTATAACTAGAATTTTCTAGGTACTTACTTCATGTCACAGAGTGCTTTACAAGAATATACTTTCAGTGTTATACCACTTCCTGATGACTCTCAAGAGGAATTCTTGCTACCATCTCAACTTACTATACTTTAAGTCTAAAACCAGCAATCAGCATTGTGGTGTAGTGGATTAAGCCACCACCAGTAATGATAACACTGCAGACAGACACTGGTTCCTGTCGGGCTGCTCCACTTCTTCCTGCTCCCTACTAATGCTGTGGGAAAGGCAGAAGACGATCCAAATATGTGGCCTCCTGTCACCCAAAACTGGGAGACTCACAAGAAGCCCTTGGCTCCTGACTTCAGCCTGGCACAATACCGGCCACGGTGCCATTTGGGAAGTGAAGTGGCAGAACAAAGATCTCTCTGTCTCTCCTCCTCTTTCTATAACTCTAAGATTTCAATAAATAAATAATCTTTGAAAAAACATTTTTAAACAAAATCAAACTATTTTTAATAGTTGAAAAGGTTGGTTCCACTGTTGTCCTCACATTCTGTGTTCAACTATCAGCACGTTAATGCTTTCACACAAGTAGGTCTCTCCATTGAAAACAAATGTCAGATACAAAATTTGAAGCACCATAAATCATATGAATAATAAAAGATTTTAAGAAAGGAATCATGATTCTTATTCACAAAAAGCTTCTAACCTTCTATTGGGCAGTACTCATAAACAACTATACTAAAAGCTGGGATACTTAAACACAAAAGGGGAAAAAAATCAAAACTAAGAAAAAAATCACCAAAGAGAGAGACTATATGGCAATGTAGCATAGTGAATAAAGCCACTTTCTGCAACATCAGCCTTCCATACTGGTGAGCTTGTGTCCTGGCTGCTCTGCCTTTGTCCCAGCTCCCTGACAGCTCAAGAAGGGATCGATGCAGTTGTTTAACAGGCTAATCCTCTGAAAAACAAAGAAAAGATGGCCCAAGTGCTAGGATCCCTTCCATCCAAAAGAAGGAGGCAGAAATGAAGCTCCCCGCTGGCTCTTGGCTTCCCCGGCCTAGCCCTGGCTGCTGCAGCTGTCTAAGTGGTAAATCAGCAGACACAAGATTTCCCTTTCTTTCCCTCTTCCTCAGTAACTCTGCCTTTCAAATAAGTAAATATACATATGTATATTTTTTAAAAGGGCAGAATACGGAGAATTATTTTAAGAAAATAGGCTTAAATGAACCCTTCAAAATCTAAGCCACCCATAAGGTTGCACTGAATATTCTGGAGAGGCATAAGTACAGGAGACTGACACTGTGACTTATTAGCAATGTTTACCACGGCCATGTGGGGGCAGGGAAAGCAACATGCTCTCTACCCAAAATATTAAAACTATCACAATGAGTCGAAGAGACATGAATATCATTCCAAATGAAAGACTACTAAATGTTTAGAATGAAACAAAGTTTCAGAGAACAAGACTAGTCTAGCCAAAACATAAAGCCTATGTATAGGAAACATTTGAGGATAAAACTTGACCAATAAGGAAGTGTCACACTGAAGGTCAATCTACTGGGAATTTTTCAGTGGTTTCAGAGGAAGTTTTCAGTGGTTTCCAAAAGGGAACTCAGTCACATTGGAAAGATATTGCCAACCTTTTTTTTTTTTTAATCTGAAAACAAACAACCCTCTACTAAAATTCTCTATTATTTAATACAGGTTAAGTCCCAGGAATAGGGACAGGTCATAATCATCTGGGTAGCAGCAACCTAGTAGAGGACCTGGTAAGCTCCCCTGCTAGGCAACAACTCCCACCAGTGACAGCATAAAAGCCAGGCCTGGGGGTAGGCCAGACAAGGCTAGTCTGCAGCCCTGGTTGGCATACACGTGGGCCAGATCTAGGAGCAGCTTATGCTGGTCAAGTGCACAGCACACACCAGCACAAGCAAGAGCCAGGATGGAGCGAAGGTTAGGCCAAGTTGGATTACAACACTTCTCAGTTTATATGAGGCTGGTGCTGGGAGTAGCCTGGGCTGGACTACGCTGTAGCACCTGCTGACAACACATGGACTGGAGCAAGCTGGGCTGAGCCAGGCTGCAGCACCTGCTGCTGAATGAGAAAACTGAGGACTGGCCATCTCCTGACTAGGCCGTATTAACTGCTAACACATGCAAGACTGAGGCTCTGAGCAAATCTAGCAAGGGAACCTGCAGGACCCCCCTGCTGAGCCACTGCTTCCACAGGTAAGCTAAGACTGGGGTTGGGCCAAGCTGGGCTAGACTGCTGTACCAGCTGGCGCATGCTGGAACCAAATGCAAGGCTTGACCACACTATTCCTTGGCAGGCAGTTAGCATCCCAATTACACAAGCAATCTTTTGAAAAAATTAAAAATAAATTTATTTATTTGAAAGGCAGAGTCAGAGATTGGAAGAGACAAATATTCAATCCACTGGTTCACCCCCAAAATGGAAGTTAAAAAGTAAATCTTTTGAAACAACAAACGAAAAGTTTGCTAACTAAAGCATCACACAAATAACACAAACACAAAACAATACAAAAGCTATTATTCTGTTACTCCTACTATGAGCTCAACAATGAGAAGCGTAAAAGCTGTCATCATGAAAAGCTTAGAGGTATTCATTAGCATTAAGTTACCCTCAAAAAACTGTCCTGAGGGGATAGTGTTGTGGCGTAACAGGCAAGCCCACTACCTGCAATGCAAGGATCCCAAAGGGCATTGGTTATGTCCCAGCTGCTAGATGTCAGATTCAGCTCCCTGTTAAATACCTAGGAAAAGCAACAGAAAATGGACCAAATGCTTGGGTCCAAGTATGAGACTCTGAAACACTGGCCTGGAAGGTCACTGGGAACTAAACTAACAAGCGGAAGATGTTTTCTCTGTCTGTCTGTCTGTCTGTCTGTCTGTCTCTCTCTCTCTCTCTCTCTCTCTGTGTCTCTGTCTCCTATTCCTTCTTCTCTTCATCTCTCCCTCTCTGTAACCCTTTCAGATAAATAAATATTTTAAGACAAACTGTGCTTGGGAGTGGGTATTTGCTATACGAGTTAAACTACTACTTAGGACACCAGCATCCCATACAAAAGTACCTGGGTTTAAGTTCCAGTTCCATTCCCAACTCTAATTTCCTACTAATGTGTACTCTGGGAGTTGATGATGATGGCTCAAGCACTTGTGCCCATGGCACCCACATAAGAATCCTATATTAAGTTTACAGCTCCTGGGTTTGGCCAGACACAGTCCTGGATGTTTTGAGTATTGGAGGAATGAATAAAAAAATTTTTTTCAATTAAAGCCCTCTCTGTCCCTGTCGTTCAAATAAATAGTATAAATGAAATGTTTAATGTGTTGAATAGTTCCTATAATTATTCTGGTGAGAGTCAGTTTATATCTGTAAATTGGGTTTCATTTAAAATAATTTTCTTCATCTTTATCTCAAACTTTACATTTTGAAATTGCTTATATTCATAATGAACAAAATGTTAACTATAATAGTACACACAAATTACACATACAGAAAAGTATGTTTCTCTAATATATCTACATGATTTAAAAAGATTAGAGAAGGTTAAAATCTAAATCAACAATTAAAGGTGCGTAAGTAACATTCAAGGTCATCAAGAATTTCTGCAGATGTTAATGAACCAAACTCACAAACACAAGAAGTGTGGGCAGCTGGTGTGATGCCTTCAGATCAGCTCAGCTCTGGCTGCTGCAGCCATTTCGGAAGTGAAGCACTGGAGAGACGATCTTTCTGTCTCTCGTCCTCTCTGTATACCTGACTTTCCAATTTAAAGATTCATTTACTTTTATTGGAAAGTTAGATACACAAACAGGAGAAACAGAGAAGAAACCGACATCCATATGGGATACCAGTGCAAGCAAAGTGAGAATTTAAGCACTTAGACTGGCTATTACACCAGTCCCTAAAACAAAATTTTTTAAATTTTAAAGAATAAACTCACTGTCTTCGTGTCTTGGGAAGAAATCCTACCATTTCCATGGCCAGCTGTAACCGTTCAAAATCATGCCTCAAATCTTCTCCCTCTACCGTGAAACAATCCTGTTTATTTAAAAGAAAGAAAAACAATCAAGATCATCTACTGAAAAATAATGAAATACAACCATTTAAGATATATATACAAATCTATGTACAAATGCAAATTAGAGTTGGCGAAGTATATGGACACAAATTCAGGAGACCTCTAATCCTATTATAGGTGTGCAAACCCATACAAAAATACCAGTATTACCTTTTTGGACTCTTTCACAAACACTAAGGTAAGGATCTCAAAAGTGACTTAAGACTTAGGGATAATTATAAAACACTAATATCAAGTATGCTTTTAAACTGTTCTTCAGAATTCTGACAATTCAAAGCATTAAAGAGCTCATTTATTCAATTTACATTTACCAAATATATGCCACATGCAAGACACTGAGGCAGATCTTGATGACACAAAAATATATTTTACAAGAGACAAGAACTTAGTTTAAAAATTAATTGAGGGAGCAGCGCAGTTGCCTAGTAGCTAAAGTCCTCGCCTTGTATTTCCCAGGATCCCATAGGAGTGCTGATTCAAATTAACTGAAAACAAAGTAAAGGATTACTATGATGCAAAAATTTTTTTTTTATTTAATGGCTGGTTTTTCCTAATGTGGTTTGTTCATCAACTTTAAGACATCCAATATCAATAGTTGTTAATAGACTCACAGGATAAAATGAAGAAAGAATGTATTACATATGGAAAGGACAAGAGCCTAGAACTCCGCATTTTGGAGCACAGTTTAAAGTCACTGTGATGCAGGCATCCCCCATGGGTAACAGTTCATGTCCTGACTGCTCCACTTCTGAGCCGGTACCCCGGTAGAGTGTATGGGAAAGTTTAGCAGAGGACGGCCCAGGTGCCCAGGCCCCTGCCACACACACAGAAGACCCAGAAGTTGTTCCAGGCTGCTAACTTTCAACCTGGCCCAGAAGCCATTTGCAGAGTCAGCAAGCAGATGGAAAATCTCTTTCTCTCTGCTTTCATATCATTTTTTTTTTGAAGTATAAAGCCTTCAAAACTCAGATATCTTGTGACATAGTGGAGAACTATTGTGCAGATTAAAAATATATACTACTTGTTACTGTAGCCTTGCATTCCATTTCAAAAACAGTGAAATCTTCAAGACAATAATCAAGTTTCTGAATCTCATCAGTATGTGTCCTGACCTCCTCACGACAGTTGCACAGTTTAACACCGATCTTCACAGGGACAGTACTCAATGGACACAGAAAGCTAACTGCCTCGTTCATGGCAGATTATCAGTGATCCAAGTCCAAGAACACACGAAAGAACAATTACAGAAAAACAGAAAAAGACAATCACTGAATTACTAAACAATGCATAAATACAAAAATAGAAATGAAGTGCTCATTCATTTTTTTAAAAAACTTATTGAGTATTCACCATGTACTTAAAAAAAACGGTTTTAGACTCTGTAACACTGAGTTAAGATTTAAAATTAAACACTTCATATCAGAACTCTATTAATAATATTTTATTTTTTATATAGAAAGTTATACACAGAGTTTAAAATTTAAATTAAGGGCCCAGTGCAGTAGCCTAGTGGCTAAAGTCCTCGCCTTGAATGCACTGGGATCCCTATGGGTGCCAGTTCATATCCTGGCAGCCCCGCATCCCATCTAGTTCCCTGCCTGTGGCCTGGGAAAGGAGTTGGAGACGGCCCAAAGCCTTGGGACCCTGCACCCACATGGGAGACTCAGAAGAAGCTCTAGGCTCCTTGCATCGGTTCAGTCACTTGGGGAATGTTTTATTGGACGGAAGATCTTCCTCTCTGTCTATCCGTCTATATATCTCTTACTTTCCAATAAAAATAAATCAATATTTAAAAAATTTAATTCACTGGAAGAAAATTTCTGAGGACCCATACACTCAAATTTCCAACCAACAACCATTTTTTAAAAACAATTTCAAGGCACAATTTATAGTCCTGCTCACAGAAACTAATTTTAACACATTTTTAACAACTCAGCTTTTGTTTCAAGCACTTGCTTCTCTTCCTCCCCTCTAAACACAAACCATTCATTCCACATACAGAATGTTTGCTACACAAACATGAAAACATTTTTTTTCTGTAACAGGCAAAAAAAAAAAGTTTCTACTTGTATAAACTCAATTGTACAGTCCAAACTCTTCTGAGAGTGCTCCTATCTGCCTCAAAAGTTAGCGGTAACAGTTAGGAGTTATAATATTATAACACTGGCAAAGAAAACCAAAAAGGACACTGAAATACAAACACACTTATCTTGGGTGTTACCGTTATTAATCTCTAGAAACAAAAAATGAGTTTTCTAAGTGTCCGAATCATAGTAAGTTTCTAAAAACATAATGATGCCCTTAACTGTTTGAAAATACCAACTCCAGAAGAAAAAAATGACAAGTTAACTACGCCATATAAGAAATCCCTTTCACTGTGGGTTTCCCTATAAGTAGAGCTTGAAACAGACTAAAATGCCAGTACAAGCAGCAAAGGAATTTAGAAAGAGAAAAAAGGAGGTGAAGGCAGCCAAATAAGACACACTGTGAGAGTACTGGCCACAGAGGGTAACTGGAGTTCAGTCCCAAGGTTATCTTTGGGCAACAATGTTAACACCCAAAGAGGAAGCTGGTATCTCCCAACACTGATTAGTTGAGCACATGCTGTATATCGCAGGCAGCTGTTAACTCATAATTTCTGGAAGACCACAGAAGCCTTCCAAGAATCTGGGGAAAAAGCCTCCAGGCACCAAGGTACAAGTTACTTAATCAGAGAACAGTGAAAGGACTGTTCAAAGGTCAAGGCAGGAAAATCAGAAGTAATGTTATCACCTCTTCCGCTCAAAACATTGCAGCTGGACTGCTCTGCCACTGCACATCTCCCAAAACACGCCTACAGAGATCAGCATGGTTGGTCACTGCTCCACTTTGAATCCACTTCCCCACTCCTAACGTACCTGGGAAAGCAGCAGAAGATGGACCAATTCACTTGAGCTACAGCCACGTGGACACTGCCATGCGAGAGCTCGGTTATTCCAGCCTCCAGGTTTGGCCTCTGCAGCCATTTGGACGTGAACCAGCAGACTGGAGACCTCTCCCCACGAACCCATCACGCTACTTGTCACACAAATTACATTTTTTAAAATTCTCTTTGACACTGCCACTATTTTTCCGCTTTGTATGAGATGAAAAGAATACCTTTTCACTGACAAATGACTAGCACATGATAGGCCCCTAACATGGGTGTGAGAAAGCCTAGAGCCAACATTGACATTTTTCCTCTATACTGTCTAGATGACTTAAAGTCATGTTGAAGAGGGTAAATGTTACGGCACAGCAGGTAAGTGTTACGGCACAGACCCGAAGTCACCATTTGGAATACTTGCGTCCCACATCAGAATGCAGAGTCCCACCTTCTGATAATGCACCTGGGAAGGTGACAGAAGACGGCCCAGGTACATGAATCCTCACCACCCATGTGAGACACTGATAGAGCTGCAAGCTCCTGGCTCCAGCCTGGCCTGGTCCAGGCTACTGTGGGCATCTGGAGAATAAACAAGCAGGTGCAACATGTCGGCCTGTCTGCTCGCCTCTCTCTCAGATTCCAATCTCTGACTCCTTTCAAACCTTCTTTTTAAGAATCCTTGGTAAGGCTGGACTGTAACACCCATTGGTTCCAGTGGAAGACAGGGCTGGAAATAGAACCAACCCAGCAATTGCAACTACCAGCTGATCGGGGCAAAGGACTGTGCTGGGCCCTATACTTGCTGGCACATACAAGAATCTGGTCTGGGAACACCTCAGACAAAGTTTCTTTGGGGATCTCCCCAATCAAACTGCCAGACTCAGAACCCTAACCATGAAAAGACAGAGGACAGAACAAGTCAGTTAACTACCTCAACCATATGTTGGTAGCGAAAAACTGGGCAAATGGAGACTCCAAGATGGACTATGTCAATCAGTAGAGTTTTCAGCGACCTCTTCACACTTGGAATGGCAATATTGGCAGCGACTCTTCACTGGTGAACTATCAAAACCACTTGAGCAAGACCCTCAGAGCATGCCCCACATCAGGTACCTGGGATGGGTGGGAGACTGGGTGGGGCTTCTCCCTTAATATCTACCTTTACCTCAGATACATGAAGGAAACAATAGTGAAATAATAATCTTACCCACTTTCCTGTAGCCCTTGAACCTTTTTACTCTAACTATGTAAAGATTGTCAAAAATATAATTTAAGAAATGGAAGTTAATAAATAAATAAATAAAATTTACAGATGCCAAAGAGGAAAAAAATAAGAATCCTTGGTAAAAGAAAAAAAGGAAGGGAAGGAGGAGGGGACCAGGAAAGGCAAATAAAGGTGGAAGGAAAAGGGAGGGAGGAAGCAACCAGGGGCTACCACTATAGCACAGTTTGGACCACTGCTTAGGACACCCGCATCCCATATCATAATAATGGTTCAAGTCCCAACTACACAGTTTCTGGTCTCACTTCCTGCTGATTAATCCTAGAAGGCAGCAGATGATGGCTCCACACCCATGTGGAGACCCAGGTGGAATTTCAGATTTAAGACCTTCACCTGCCCCAGTCCTAAAGTTTGCGGGCATTTGGCGAGTGAACTACCAGAGGAAAGCTCTCTTTAATAACTCTCCATCTCTGTCCCTGATTTTGTTTTTCAAGAAAAATATTATTTTAAAATTAAGCATAAAGGGTCCGGTATAGTAGCCTAGCAGCTAAAGTCCTCGTCTTCCCTGTGCTGGGATCCCTTATGAGTGCTGGTTCCTGTCCTGACTGCTCCACTTCCCATCCAGCTCCCTGCTTGTGGCCTGGGAAAGCAGTAGAGGACAGCCCAAAGCCTTGGGACCCCACAGCCATGTGGGAGACCTGGAAGAAACCCCTTGCTCTGGATTGGCTCAGCTCCAGCTGTTGCAGCCACTTGGGGAATGAGCCAGCGGATGGAAGATTTTTTCTCTGAATCTCCTCTCTGCAAATCCGACTTTCCAATAAAAATAAATCATTAAAAAAATTAAGCGCACACACACACCTCACTGGCAATAGCACAGAATTAACATCAGAACAACAGCTAGGGGCTTGGCACTGTGGCTCACTCAATTAAGCCATGTGTTTTAATGCTTGCATCCCATGTGAATGCTTGCTTGAACCCTGGTTGCTCCACTCTCCACCCAGCTCTGTTAATGTGCCCTGAAAAGGTCAGGTCCGTTGCCACACACGACAGACCCAGACTGAGTTCTGGGCTCCAGTCTTCAGCCTGGTGGATGAAAGACTGCTTGCCTCTCTGTCCCTCTTTTCTCTCTGTCTCAATGCCTTTCAAAGAAAACTGAAATTAAAAAACAAAACAAAACAAAAAAAAAAACAGGGCCCTGCACAGTAGCCTAGTGGCTGAAGTCCTCGCCTTGCACGCATAGGGATCCCATATGAACGCAGGTTTCAATCCTGGTGGCCACATTTCCCATCCAGCTCCCTGCTTGTGGCCTGGGAAAGCAGTCCAGGACGGCCCAGAGCCTTGGGACCCCGCACCCGTGTGGGAGACCTGGAAGCAGCTCTGGGCTCCTGCCTTCAGAATGGCTCAGCTCCAGCCGTTACGGACACTTGGGGAGTGAATCATCAGACGGAAGATCTTCCTCTCTGTCTCTTCTCCTCTCTGTATATCTGACTTTGCAATCAAAATAAATGAATCTTTTAAAAAAAAAAAAACGTTATTATCTTAAAGGCAAAGTGACAGAGAGAGGGGGACAAAGAGATCTTCTGTCTACTGCTTTACTCCCAGGCCAGGGCCAGGCCAGGTCAGACTCAGATCCCACCTGGGTGACAGAGACCCAGATCCTTACGTGACACTCTGTTTACTCAGGCACCTTAGCTGGGCACTGAAATACAACAAGTGAGACTGGAACCAGTACTGATGAGATGTGCTCACACCCAAGTGACAGCTTAACCCCTGTACCACAGCATTGAATCCAAATGGATTAGTTTTTAGTCCACAAACCATACACATACAAATCACTCATTCAGAAAGTTAGACACTGTTTTATCTAGGATATTCTGTACTTCTGTTGATTTTCATTCTAACGCACAACAGAGAGTCATAAGTGAGCAATGTGAGGGTCCTTTAACAGGAACATGAAATATTTAAGTTCTTGTACTGACCGGCTCAGAGTCATAGCAATAATCATCCCAGCTCTGTCTGAGGGCTTTCTTTGTTATCTGAAAGTAAGGCAGATTAGTTAGGTAGAGGAAATGGTTATTAAATTTCAGTTAGCTCTGCTACTACTGTTATCCAAAGAAATGTTAATGTGCATAGCAAAGTAAAACAAGAGATAGCCAAGTTAAGATTCAGATTCTGAGAGAAAGTATCCTTCCACATCCAACCCATAGATCCTTCTGCCAGGCATGTATAAATTGCTTAAACCCATATTCTATGAACACTGAGATTATGACATACATACTAGTAAACTAATTACAAAAATATTCAGACAGCCAATCTCAGGATTGGCCAAACTACCTTTGTAATCACCATTTTATGAAAATATAAAATACTGGGGCTGGCACAGTGGCACAGTGGGGTTAGGTCACTGCTTGTGATCATAGCACCTTATATATATGAGTGATTGTTCAAATCCTGGTTAATCCACTTGCAAATCAGTTCCCTAAAATGTGCCTGGGAAGGTAGTCAAGATGGCCCAAGTATTTGAGCAGCTGTCACACATGCAGGAGACCAAGAATGAGTTCCTGGCTTCCACCTAACACAGCCCTGGCAGTGGAGGCCGTCTGAGGCGTGAACCAGCAAGTGGAAGATCATGCTCTCTTCCTCTCTGCCCATCCCTTTTATCTCTATCATTTAGCCTTTCAAATAAATAAATCTTTTTTTTAAAAGGAAAAAACAAGGAAAGAAAAAATACATTGTGAATCTTAATAAAAGTCTAAGCATTTATCTTAGAACCTTAAACAAACATATAATCTTTGAGCCACCAAAGCATCAATTAATTAGAAAATTTTTGTATGGATTTTCTTTAACTAAATGGAATTTCCACAGACATCACATTTCAGTTCAAACAAGTGAAAAATAAGGAGTTGGTGATGTGAAATAGCGTGTAAGCCACTGTCTGCAACACCAGCATTCCATATGAGTACCGCTTCAACTCCCGCTGTTCCACCTCCAATGGAGCGTCTACTAACATGCCTGGGAAACACAGTGAAGAATGGCCCACATTCTTGGGCTCTACTATGCACACAGAGATGTGGAGGAAGCCTCTGGCTTCTGGCATCGGCCTGGCCCTCCTCCGGTCACTGAGCCATTTGGGCAGTGAAGTAGTAGATGAAAAATTTCTCTCTACACCTCCCTGCCACCCCTTAACTCTGCCTTTAAAAATCATTAAAAGAGGACCCAGCGCTGTGCCTAGTGGCTAAAGTCCTCGCCTTGAACTCATAGGGATCCCACATGGGCGCCGGTTCCAATCCCGGCAGCTCCACTTCCCATCCAGCTCCCTGCTTGTGGCCTGGGAAAACAGTCAAGGACGGCCCAATGCTTTGGGACCCTACACCCGTGTGGGAGACCCGAAAAGAAGTTCCTGGTTCCTGGCTTCAGATCGGCACAGCACCAGCCACTGCACTCACTTGGGGAGTGAATCCTCGGACAGAAGATCTTCCTTTCTGTCTCTCCTCCTCTCTGTATATCTGACTTTGTAATAAAAATAAATAAAGCTTTTAAAAAAATCATTAAAAGAGAATCTATTAAATTTCATTAGTATTTATTTTAGAATTCTTGTTAATAAGCGTAATAACAAAACTAGAGAAACCTGTGCCATGACACTTGTGAGTTACTACTGACTATGAAAGCTTAATTGTAAGTGCTGAGTTTTGAAGATCCAAACTTTCTAAGTCATTTGCCTTTGGTGCAACATAATGTACATAATTCAAGAGGAATATTATAAAATACATGATCATATTCTATGTCAACATAATGACATCAGGCAAAGAGGTGTGCATCCTAGATCTCAAAACATACAACGCAGGTTCCGAGTATTTCCTCACAGACACGCATTAAATATTAGTAATATTTGTCATCCTTGGTCCATGGAAGGCAAATAAATCACTTCAGAAACCTTTACAGGCTTTAATCACTTTTCTAATAATGCGGTATTAATAAATAGCTTATTAGTATTTTTGTGAAGATTTCAAAAATGTATATATAACCAGTATTTCAATGATGATGCTTATATTAATTTTAATATTTGAAAAATGCATCACATAAATTTTTAGATTACACCCATGAAAGTGCTAGCTAACATCCATCACCAGTTTTGGAAAACAAACCTAGAAGAAAAGCTTTTCTCAGAAGCTAAAATTTAACAGTGCCCTACATTTCAGAAGCCATGACCTCCCTTCTCACCTGATTGAGATAGTGATACTCTTCTGGCTGTTTAAGGTGGAATGCTAACCTCTCTTCTTCACTCGCGCCTGCCAGCAGGTAATAGAATACATGGTAGTTCCTGTTGGAAATGAAGAGTTTTACAATGAACTTTATAATGATCATGAGTTGTGGTTATCATTTAACTAGAAATACAAAGCAAAAAGTAAACAATAAAACAATAAAAAGAGCTTTGTTTTGTTCTCTAATGACAAATGTGTTGAGTTCACCAGGTATACCTGCAAAATAGAATGATTTTTAGATGTGAATACACAGGACAGATGAAGCCAACAAAAAGGCAAGTTTAAGGCCTCTGAAAAAAAATCTCTCCTGCACAGAACCAAGAAGAACCTGTCAGATTTACTAGAATTACTTTTTTAATTCTGAAAATTAAACAAAGGTTTGCAATCATCTACAGAGTCAATTTATTCAAGAAAAGCAGCTGAATCTTCTGCAGCATTTTAATCTGTGCCATTCCGTGCCCTGCTCACCAGCTGCACAGACGCCTTCAACACCACAGCCCACGACGGCACATAGCAGAAGACGGGCAGCCCCCAGCCAGGGCAGAATGGCTGGGAACTTGTTCGGAGCCTCACACCCTAACAAAGACCATTATATCAACTGTTTGGTAATCTCCTAGAAGAAATTGTGTTGCAGACTGACTTTATATGATCTGATTCAAAGTTCACATGATGCCAACATTTTTCCCACAGAAAAATTAACAGCACACTCCAGCCCTCTGAAGCAGAGGATGAAAGACAAGTAACAGGCTAATCAAAAACACTTAGCAGGAAGAGCTGCTGAGTGATCTCCCTGAGTAACACTCCCTGAGTAATAGCTCCATTCCATTGCTGGGCATGTGGGAGAAGACAGCCCACACACATGCATGAGGATACACACGAGCCAGGATCGCATGCACTCTCAGGAAGACCACATGAACTTCCATGTTCTCCTCGCTGGCTAAACCTAAGGCTTGGCACAAACAGAAAACAAAGACTGCTGTGTGCTGAAGGC
Source organism: Ochotona curzoniae (assembly GCF_017591425.1). Taxonomy (NCBI): domain Eukaryota; kingdom Metazoa; phylum Chordata; class Mammalia; order Lagomorpha; family Ochotonidae; genus Ochotona; species Ochotona curzoniae. Next base: position 83,217,634 of record NW_024467122.1, read on the forward strand.
ACAGCTGAATATATACAGCTTCCTGTGACAAAATCACAAAAACACACAGTAGGAATAAAAACAATAATCACAAACTTGGCCTGCTTTCCCAGGCCACAAACAGGGAGCTGCATGAGAAGTGAAGCAATGAATTGGCACCCATATTAGATGCTTGCACCACAGGCACAGGCTCTACATCACATGTAGACCTCAAAAAAGTTTTTACAGAGTATCAAAATCAAGCTGTTACTCATCAAAACTGCATCATTACAAATTATAACCTCTATAATCTTCAGGGCAATCACTAAAAATATACACACAACATTATGAAAGCAGCATCAACAAAATTCATACAGTACCCTAGAACATGTTTATTTAACATAAAAGAAGGGAGTAATGGAACATAAAAACAAAAGCATCATCCATAAAACAAACAGCAGGGGATCTTCACCAAGCAACAGCAAGATAAGCCACCATCAGTAATACAGGTCCATAAGCAGTCCCCATTCAAGTCCAAGCCGCTCCATTCCTGAGCGAGCTCCCTGCTAATGTCCCTAGAAAAGTTGGAAGACTGTCCAAGTACTTGGAATCCGCCACCTATACGGAATACCCTGATGCAGTTCCTGACTTCTGGAGTGAACCTGGCCCAGGCTGGATTCTTGTGGCCATTAGGGAAATAAATCAACTGACGGAAGATTTATCTACCACACTCACACACTGACTCTCCTTCTTTCTATAACTCTACCTTTCAAATAAATTATAGAAGCAAGCACAGTGGCACAGGGAATTAAGCCTCCACCCCCCGCACTGATTCAAGTTCCAATTGCTCCACTTCCAATCCAGCTCCCTGCCATGTGCATGGAAAACTAACAAAAGATAGCCAAGGTGTCTGTGCTCCTGCCACCACATGAGAGACCCGGTGGAGTTCCAGGATCCTGCAGCTGATCCTAAATCATTTCTAGATTTCCTGTATTACATATCACAATACAATGTATGTAAACAGCTGATGATAGGGGAAAATGTCCAAACATTTTCAGGTCAAACATTTTTTTTTCCAAATATTTTTTTCTTTTAGAAGATGTTTTGTTTTATTTAAAAGGCACAGTTAGAAATTTCTGCCAGCCGCTGGTTTACTTCCCAATGCCTGCAACAGCTGAAGCTGGGCCGGTCTGAAGCCAGAAGCCTCTGCCCGATCTCCCACACGGGTACAAAAGCCGCTGATTTTCTCGGGTTCATTAGCAGGGAGCTGTATCAGAAGCAGAGCAGCCAGGATTACCTCTCATGCTACAGCACCGGCTCCCCGAACCTCCAAATACTTTCAACCAACAGATGGCTGATCCAGACGCAGAACTAAGGGACACAAGAACCACCTACCAACCAGAACAGGGTGGAGCTGAAGCAGCACTGACAGAGTATCATAGCCCTAAGCTTGGGCTTTGCAATCAAAGCTATAAACTAACAACCTGCTTTAAATAATTTTAGCAATAAATGAGATGACCTAGGTGAAACAGACGAATGTGACTAAGAAAGTTAAATACGTCCATGACAACTGAAGAGTCTGAAATAGCATTCATTCATGTAAAGTCTAAAACCAAATAGCTTTTCTAGTGAATCCTACAACACACTAAAGTTAATCCAATTCTTCCAAAATTCTTCCAAAAATGTATCAGGGAAAAGAATTTATATCTCATTCCATGAATCAATAAAGAATACCCAGATAACATCCCAAGAAAACGTAAAAGCACTATTTGAATGTCAAGAGAAAAATTCTCGATAAAATACTAGCAAACCAAATCCAGTCATACCTTGTAAGCATTACACGTTCATAGACTTGTAAATCAACTTCATCAGCTTGTAAATTCTGGATCTTTACCACCCATGCACCATCTCAAATTCAGTAAAATAGGCTTAACAGCCCCCACCACACTGTGAAAATGTACTAGAAAGTTACCCCTAGCCTTCTGTTTAACTGCACATGATAAATCCTGCAAATCTTTATGAAGTTATTATTTAATTAGAAACCTTGGGAACTAGCACTGTGGCACAGCACGTAAAGCTGCCTCCTACAACGCCAGCATGCCACACAGGCTCCAGTTGCTCCACTTCCAATCTAGTTCCCTGCTAATGTGCCTAGTACAGTGCAAGACAGCCCGGTCCTTGGGAGACCCAGAGGAATCTCCCGGCCTCTGGCTTAGACCAGTCCAGCTCCAGATACTGCAGCCATCTACTGAGTGATCCAATGGATGGGAAAGTTTCTCTCTGTAATCCTCCTTCTCTCTATTACTCTTTCAAACAAATAAAATATTTTTAAGTTATAAGTTCTTTATTAGCATTTTATAAATCTTTCATACAATTCTCTGAGCAACTGTACAATGTCTTTCATTCTATAGAATGGGGAAAAAAGTGGGGGTCTGTACAATTTTAACCTCTGATTCTTAACTTTACCATGTCTCACTAAAACAAACACACATCATATGCCTCTCAGATACTTGGATTCTTCATCTTCTGTATATTCTGTATAGAATATAGAATATCTCTAATGTCCCATAAATCTGAACAATGCAAGCAAATTAAACATTATGGAAAACTGTCCTCAAATTAGACAGAGTACCAAGAAACAAATGAATGAACTGCTGTCCTGTTCTGACAGTCTGCCAACAATTTAAAAAGGGCTATTGGTCTAAAACCATGAAAAGCTGCATCTTACAGCCTCTGAAATACTGTACTATTTAGCCATGAAAGAACTAACAATTATACACAAAACCAAATTTAAGGATCTTTATATACAAAAGCCTAGATGTCAATCTACATGGCATAAACTACATCTAATTATACAAATAAAACCATGTACCGTTCATTATGCTCTTGGTAAACGAGTCTGGATTTCTCCAAAAGGTACTTTTCAACGTAGGCACTGGAAGAAAAATAAAACTGGTGAATATGAATAATAAAGCTTAGTATGCAGTAGATAAGTATTTATACAGCATGAGGAAAAACTACAAAGACTATTATTACTCCAGATCATTTCAGTATATTACTGCAATTGATTATGCCATGTTGTTAGGGTCATCCAGGTTAAATTCACAAAGTCATAACCATTTTGCTTGCTTCTGCAAATATAAAGTAAATTTTTTTAAGATTTATTTACTTTATTGGAAACATATACAGAAAGAAGAAGAGAAAAAGAAGATTTTTTTTTAAGATTTCTTTATTTTATTGAAGAGGCAGATGTACAGGGAGAAAGAGAGGCAGAAAGGAAGATCTTCTGTCCGATGATTCACTCCCCAAGTGGCCACAATGGCTGCAACAGAACCAATCTGACGTTTGGAGCCTCTGCCAGGTCTCCCACATGGGTGGCATGGTCCCAAGGCTTTGGGCCGTCCTTTATGGCTTTCCCAGGTCACAAGCTAGGAGCTGGATGGGAAGCAGGGCAGCTGGGACACAAATGAGCGTCCACACAGGATCCCAGTGCATGCAAGGTAAGGACTTTAGCCACTAGGCTACTGTGCAAAGTCCAGAATTTTATTTTATTTTATTTTATTTTTTGGAAAGGCAGATTTACAGAGAGGAGAAACAGAGAAAAGTATCTTCCATCCACTGGTTCACTCCCCAAGTGGTTGCAATTGCTGCAGTCTGCAGTTGAGCAGATCCAAAGCCAAGAGCCAGAAACTTCTGTATCTCCCATGCAGATGTAGGGTCCCAAGACACTGCCCCATTATTCACTGCTTTCCCAGGCCACAAGCAGAGCTGGATGGTAAATGCAGCAGCCAGGACACAAACCGGTGCCCATATGGAATGCCAGTCCTTGGAGATGGAGGATTATCCAGTTGAACCAATGCGCCAGCCCCCAATAAGGTCAGAACTTCAAAACCCTCGTACACCAGGCCTTCCACAATACATGACTACCACAGTCACATACCTGTACAAATTCTTATAGGTAGTATACTTGGGCAAGACTGCTAAATAATACAGAAAGAAATACGTTGTTTCTTTATATTAATGCCATGTCACACTCTGAGATTTATTTACATATTATCTACTGTTTTACTAAATAAGCATTCATTTACTGGGCAGTAAAGAACAAGCAGTACAGAAATGGATATACTTGGTATGGCATAATGGCTCAATTGGCTGATCCTCTACTTCCAAGTGATCTAGTCTAGGCAGGCAGCCAGTTCAGGGTCACAAGCATGAAAGCAGCACCTCACCTGTTTGTGTAATATTTCCCCCCCACTCATGGTTCAGTTAATCCATACCCATCATTACCTGGGTCTTGGGGGGTAGACTGCAATGTCACTAGTCACCCCTCTCAAGCCCTGTAAAAAGCCTGTGTGAGAAGGCACCCATCCTTTTGGTCCTCTTGGGCCTTTTGGGTGCCACTTCCACAGCTGGGCTCTTTCTTAACCTCCCTGTCTCCCATACTCTCTTGATTCCTACCGGCAGACCCTAAGAACAATCTCTCTAAGTTAAGAACAAAAGTATCAATCTCTTTATCCCTCACCCCTTTTCTTTCTGACTCAAGGTCCAAGTTAGCTTATACTCCTCACCCTCTAAACATTACCCCTAGGGGCCGGCGCGGTGGCGCAAGTGGTTAAGGTCCTCGCCTTGCACGCCGGATCCCATATGGGCGCCAGTTCTAATCCCGGCAGCCCCACTTCCTTTCCAGTTCCCTGCCTGTGGCCCGGGAAAGCAGTAGAGGACGGCCCAAGGCTTTGGGACCCTGCACCCGCGTGGGAGACCCAGAAGAGGCTCCTGGCTTCGGTTCGGCATAGCATCGACCGTTGCGCTCACTTGGGGAGTGAATCATCGGACGGAAGATCTTCCTCTCTGTCTCTTCTCTCTGTATATCTGCCCTTCCAATAAAAAAATAATAAAAATAAATCTTTAAAAAAAAATATTACCCCTTTACCACTTTAACCTTGTTGATATCTGTGCTTAAAATGCCTTTTAAGTAACAGCAAGAACACAGAAAATATTTAGCCAAAAACCTAGACCACAACACAAGCTCTGGAATCCCTTATGGGTCTTGGTTCTGTTCCAGGTGCTCTATTCCTGATCCAACATCTTGCCTGTGGACTGGGAAAGCGGTAAAGGACAGCCCAAAACCCTGGGACCCTGCACCCGAGTGGGAGACCAGAAGTAGTTTCTGGCTCATGACTTCAGATCAGCTCAGCTCCGGTCACTGTAGCCCTGAGGGGAGTGAAGCACCAAATGAAATATCCTTCTGTCGCTGCTCTGTAAATCTGCCATTCCAGAAAAAAATAAATTTTTTAAAATCCACTAAGCTTTTAAAAAGATGTTTTTAGTTAAAAAAAAAATAACAAATCTTTGCACTCTAGTTGGATGATTTTACAACTTGCACAGGGACAAGCATCACCTAGTACTTGGGAAAGCATAAAACAAAACTTTCCCTCTTTAAAAAGCAGTCCCTCTGCAATGTACTTCTTTCCAATTGTTCTCATGTGATTGCTAAATTTGATTCAGAAGCCAACAACTTCTCAGTGTAACTAAGACAAGGCAGGAGACACAGCCACTGTGCAGGGTCATTGAGAAGGCCCCACTAAGCGTGAACGGAAGAGCTTTCCATATGCATGGCCTATGCTCTGGAGGAGCAGTAAACAGCTACCCAACATCTGATGAAACTATAGCCTTCAGTAACCCTAAAAAATTAAGGCTCAGATATCTCTGAATGGAGAATGAAATGGGGCAGCTACATAGCCAGCTTTTAAGGTCAGAAGTTAAAAGGTCCTGAGCTGGGAAAGAAGGGACAGTCCACACCAACGCCCATTTGTAACAGAAGAAACTGAGATGGGAGTGTGGAGATATGAAAGAAAACAGGGAATCTCTGTGTAGTTACTAAGTATTTTTTCTATGGACCTAAAGCCTCTCTAAAAAAACACAGTCTACTAACTTATGTAACAAGCTAATAAAGACATTTCTGAGCCGGGTACAATAGTTCAGCTGACTGATACTCCCCTCAAGTGTTGGGATCCCATGGTGCACTGGGTCACGTCCCAGCTGTTCCACTTCCCATCCAGCTCCCTGCTTCTGGCCTGCGAGAGCAGTCGAGGATGTCCCAAAGCCTTGGGACCCTGTACCCACGTGAGAGACCTGGAAGAAGTTCCTGGTTCCTGGCTTTGGATCTGCTCAGCTCCAGCTGTCACAGTCATTTGGGGAGCAAACCAGCAGATGGAAGATCTTTCTCTGTTTCTCCTTCTCTCTGCCTTTCTCATAGAAATAAATACAGCTTTTAAAAAAGTGCCATCAAAAGGGCAGTCTAATATGAGATGCCATGTCACGGGCGGCGCTTAACATGCTGTGGCACAACATTGGACTCCCCCCGCATTAAAAAAAAAAAAAAGATAATGCTGGCACAACTAGAGAACTATGACCACAAATTGAATAGCTGAATTAAATTTCTTAAATATAGTAATAGTGATATGGGCAACAAGAGAAATGTAAATGTTTGGAGAACTCCAATAATCAGGTCGAGTTAACTCATTCTGAAAACAATTCAAATAAATTATGTAAGACACGGAAGAATAAATTATTAATAATCAGTAAATCTAGGTTAAAGGTGCATAAGTATTAACTTCACCTTACAAGTCTCCTGGGCTTTCACTTTTTACAAAAGATAAAAATGTACAGAATAGGGCCCGGCGGTGTAGCCTAGCAGCTAAAGTCCTCGCCTTGAATGCGCCGGGATCCCATATGGGCACCGGTTCCAATCCCGGCAGCTCCACTTCCCATCCAGCTCCCTGCTTGTGGCCTGGGAAAGCAGTCGAGGACGGCCCAAGGCCTTGGGACCCTGCACCCACGTAGGACACCCAGAAAAAGTTCCTGGATCCTGGTTTTGGACCGGCATAGCATCGGCCGTTGCGCTCACTTGGGGAGTGAATCATCAGACGGAAGATCTTCCTCTCTGTCTCTCCTCCTCTGTGTATATCTGACTTTCCAATAAATAAATAAATCTTTTTTAAAAATGTACGGAATAAATAGCTTCAATGCAAACACCTATGTCACTGTTCTCATTAAAAATCAAATCAATAATCCATAGTTATAAAGAGGTAATGACACAAAATAAAAACATGCTCCCAGGTACACTATCATTAAATAACAATACTTACCCAAGTACCGTGCCTGTTTCCTGGTAATTTACTTGAATAAACTTGCCAAAGCGACTTGAATTGTTATTATGAGCTGTCTTTGCATTTCCAAAGGCCTGGCAAAAAAAAAAAAAAAAAAAAAAAAAGCTCTAGTAAGTTTCATTTTATAAATAAGTATATGCATTTTTTAATGTTTTTCAGGTCACCTTAAAAAGACAAGGCAGTGAATAGATAGTAGAAAGGCGATCCACTCACAGAGTCATACTCCTACCCTAAGTTCAGGTAAGACAAAAGCAAATAACTGGGTGTTCCTCTGAAAAAGAAACCTTCCTTGTACAAACTAAACACTCAGTGCCAGCATTGTGGCACAGTGGGTCAAGCCACGGCTACTGCACTGGCATCCCACTTGGGTGCTGGTTTATGTCCACAATATTCTACTTCCAATCAAGCTCCCTTGCCAGGGAAATCAGTCAAAGACGGACAAAGGACATACACCCCTGCCACCACGTGGAAGATCTGTCCAACAGGCTGAAGCCTGACCAGCCTTTGCATCTGTCTGAAGTGTGAGCCAGCAGATGAAATAGTCCTGCCATTCAAATAAATAAATCTTTAAAATGCACACACACACACAGATATCCCATAGCCTGGCTGCCTCAGGGTGGTTACACAGGCATATATGCTGATTAAAACATTTCCAGGGGGATACTGTCTGGTGATACAGCACCTTAAGGTGCTGCCTGTAACGCCAGCATCCCCTATGGAAGCCAGTTTGAGCCCCAGTTGCTCCATTTCCAGTCCAGCTCCCTGAGAATGTGCCTGAGTTAAGTAGCAGATGATGGCCCAAGGCCTTGGGCTCCTGCATCCATGTGGGAAACCCAGAAGAAGCTGCTGGCTTCAGTCTGCCCAACCCTGGCCACTGCTGCCATTGGGAAATGAGTCAGTGGATGGAAGATCTTCCTCTTTGTGCCTTCTCTCACTTTCTCTCCATCTCTCTCTCCATCTCTCTTCTTCTTCCTCCACCTCCACCCTGTAACTGCCTTTCAAGTAAATAAATAAATGCTGATATACCTGCTTCAATCCTGTCCATTTTATTATATATTATAGCAATAACATTTATAAAAATTTAAATGTAAAAAAAAAGTAAAGCCATTGCCCTAGGCTAAGCCATTCACCTTCTATTTGAAGAAACAAAAGCAGAAAACAGAGATGATTCACTGCAGAATTTTCCACTCAGATCTCACTGGGAAGGAAAAACCTCCAACTCTAATTTCTCAGACTAGTTTTTTTAACACTTGCTAAATGCAAAGCCATCCGTGAATGGAAATGTAACAGTGCAGAGCATATGCATGGGCGCACATGTACACAGACACACATAGACACACACACAGGTGAGGAGGGAAATTCACGTGAAAACCTGTTAGTCCCTAAAGGACAACTCAACCAGGAATTTGATGCTAAAGCCTACCACCTGTTCTGGATGGTTCAAATGTGAGCTCAAGCTGGAAAGCCACTGCTCTACTTCCTCTGTAATTACAGATTCACCAGTCTTAAAAAGGAAATTATTTCTTGACATGGTTTGTATGAAACATCCCTCACACAGGCTTAATTTCCACTGTATTTAAACAGTGATAACAGCAGCCCTGGCTCTCCAACACCACAAAACCACTACACAAAAAGCGAGGCCTTGGTGAGGCTGGAATAGAATAGTTACTCCATTTTGCCATTTCCTTCTCTCTCTACCATGGCAAGTTTTCCCCCTAAAGGAATTGTGAAAATTTATTTAGCAAAGAATCATGAAATGCAGAAATGTCAATTTCATCACTTAAATGTCAAATGCTTTATATGCTTGCTTAGACATAAGAAATGTGAGTGTATGATATACTATTCCTATTGCATATGTGCCACTTCTAAAGACTCCAATGTCAACAACTAATGAGAATCTGCTTGCTAATTTCTCTGATTGCAATAAAGCCCCGTTACTCAGTAAAGGCATCCAGGACCACTCCGACAGACAGCTCTGCAGCACACACATCACCATGAGTTTCTATGGAAGACAGCTAATCATGAGAAATATGCCCAACTCCAATTACAACCACAACACACTTACTAGAGCAGAACCACACAATTATTAGGATAACTAGAAGAAAAACTAACAATGATACTGTTGTTGGCCATGCACAATAAAAAACACATATGACACTAGAGGGGAAACCAGAACAGAAAGGCAACTCTGAAAGACAAATGTGTCTCACAAATCAGTCACACTTACACTTACTATACGACCCAGCAATCCCACTTCTTAGAGATGCTTACTGAACACACAGAAACAAACGTCATTGTGTTTCATCTGAGACACTCACTTTCAAAAAAAAAGGTTAGAAACACTAGAATATCCCTCAACAATGAGGACATTCAGAGACTGAGGTAGAGTCATAAAATGGAGTGTTACTCAGCTGCAAGAAGAACAATTAACATATTCAGCAACCTGGAAGCAGGTAAACATTTGGATGTCCAAGCCCCACAACAAAGCCCTTGGGTTCAACATCTGCCTCTGGGTCCCTGTCCCAGCTTCCTGCTCACGGAGATCCTGGGAGGCAGCAAGTGATGGTTCCAACCTCCCACATATGAGATCTGGAATAAACCTCCAGCTCCAAGCATCAGACCCATGCCTAGTGCCAATGAAGGTAAACGGAGAGCCTCCACTCCTCACTCTCATTCTCTATCCACATCCTTCACCCATCAAATAAATAAAATTCGAAAAATCTGCCTGGATGAATCACAAAGATAAAACTTCCAAACAAGGAAACATCAGTCTCAAAATTTTGCATAATATGATTCCATTTATGACATTCTCAAACAGGAAAGAATAGCCATGGAGAATAAACAATAGACATGCGAGAGTTTGGTGCCAATCTGCAGTGCTGGCATTCCATGTGCGTGCCGGCTCAAGTGCCAGCTGCTCCACTTTCAATCCAACTCTGTGTTAATGCAACTGGAAACACAGTGGAAGACAGTCCAAGTGCTTGGGCCCCTGCACCCATATGGGAGACCCAGAGGAAGCTCCTGGCTCCTGGATTCAGACAGATCCAGATCCAGCCATTGTGGCCATTTGGGAAGTGAATCAGTGCCATCAAAGATCTCTAACTCTGATTTTCAAATAAATAAGTAAATCTTTTAAAACACACAGAGACAAGCAACCGTCTTTAATGAATAAAAGCAGTTTAAAGGAAATGAAGCAAAGGAGGAACAGTGTAGGAAGTCTATATAGTAGTCAGACTATTCCATACCCAGACTACACACAGATTATACAAATTAATGCTTTAGAATTCACGAAATTTTATTGTACAATTATTTCTATTTTTAAAAAGCTTAATAACTCCTTAAAAAAGGTCAAGTCACTTAAAAATGAAGGCAAGCCAGAAAAACTGCCATCTGCAACAACCAGCATTCTATATCACCGTGGCAGCTCAGGTACTGACTGTCCCGCTGCTGCTCCAGCACCCTGTTAAAGTTCCCAGGACAGCAGCAGAGGACTGGTCAGGTACGCGGACACCTACCCCTCGCATGGGAAACCTGGACTGAGCTCCAAGGTCCTGGTCTGGGTCTGGACCAGCACCAGCCAGGAGGCTATTTGGGAAGTGAAACAGGAGATTGTAAGTTCTAGTACCTACCACTGTATCATGCTTTCTGTGTAACCACTTCAACTAAACAAATGAATCTTTCAAAAATTTGAAAAGTGAAGGTTAAAAAAGGGTCTAGCGCAGTAGCCTACTGCTTAAAGTCCTTGCCTTGCATGAACCAGGATCCCATATGGGCATTGGTCGTAATCCCAGCAGCCATGCTTCCCATCCAGTTCCCTGATTGTGGCCTGGGAAAGCAATCAAGGACAGCCCAAGGCTTTGGGACCCTGCACCTACATGGGAAAACCAGAAGAAGCTCCAGGCTCCTGGCTTTGGATCAGGGCAGCTTCAGCCAAAACGGTCGCTTGGGGAATGAATCAACAGATGGAAAATTTTCTGTGTCTCTCCCTCCTCTCTTTATATCTACCTTTCTAATAAAAATAAATATACCGTTAAAAAGAATTTGGGCCCAGTGCTGTTTCCTAGCGCCTAAAGTCCTCACCTTGAATGTGCCAGTATCCCATATGAATGCCAGTTCTAATCCCCGCAGCTCCACTTCCCATCGAGTTCAATTCAAAAATTGAAAGACACTATTAGGAGGCCTAATATAAGAGTTATGGGAGTCCCAGAAGGTGCAGAAAGAGAAACTGGTTTTACAAATCTATTTATATGAAATAATAAAGGAAAACTTCTCTAATCTAAAGAAAAAATTGGGAAACAACATCCAGGAGGGGCACAGAACTCCCAAGAGGCCTGATCAAAAGCAATCTTCACCACAACACATGATCATCAAGCTCTCTTCAGTCGAACATAAGGAAAAGATCCTGAAATGTGCACATGAAAAAAAATCAATTGATATATAAAGGAATGACAATTAAACGCACAGGAGATCTCTCACAGGAAACTACAGGCAAGAAGAGAATGGAGTGGCATATTCCAGATTCCAAAAGAAAAAAATTGTCGGCCTAGGAAAACATATCCAGCAAAGCTTTCCTTTGTCTTTGAAAATGAAATAAAATTCTTCCATAGCAAAGAAAAGTTCAAAGAATATGCCTCTTCCAAACCTGCCCTACAAATGATACTTCAAGATGTTCTCTTCACAGAGAAAAGGAACAGTGCTCACCAAAACCAAAGGCAAGTGGGAAGAACATCCCAGTAAAATGACAACAGAAGACTAAATCAATGAACAAACCATTGCTAAAATGACAGAACCAAAGTACCACCCATACATATTAACCCTGAATGTAAATGGCTTAAGCTCAATCAAATGTCATAGATTAGTAGACTGGATTAAAAACAAAACCCATCTATTTGTTGCCTACAGGAGACACATTTCACCAACAAAAATCAGCAGAAACTATATCGCATGGGTTTTGATGTTTTCTGTTAGTTTCATCTCTTCAAAAACACTTTCTTCTGATTAAAGTCTTCAATGACTCATACAGTAGCATCATTTCCTGCAAGAAGGTTCTTGATTTTCATTTCTTCAGCTACACGTTAGTCATTTAGTAGCATGTTATTTAACTTCATGGTGTTGTTAATTTTTTTTCTTCCTGATGTTGATTTTGTTTTGTGGCTTTTCATTTAAGGGGATATTTAGTAGCTATGTAATGGAGACTGTCCTATCTAGTAACATGTTATTTAACTTTATGGCACTGTAAATTTCTATTTTTCTTTCTATTGTTGATTTTGTATTATGACTTTTCATTTGAGGGGATGTACAGTAGCGTGGAATGGAGACTAACATATCCAGATGTGAGGATACAAGGTAGTATGCCTCTCTACTTCCAGACAAAGATGGACTTACAATGAAACTGTTTACTGTATCTTGAAAATAAGATGCTGAACTCTTTGCCATTGTCCACACCCACAATGATGAACATATGACCGTGTATGAAGAACTATACTTTATTAATGATATAGAGCAACTAGGTAGGGTGGGGAGATTGGGGCTGGGATAAGGGAAATAACAGGAGCCTATGGAACTGTATCATAACATGATAATAATAGAAATGTAAAAAAAAAAAAAAAAAAAACCCAGCCACAAGGAAAATCACACGATATACGTGGTTTGATCTTGGAGTGCTTGTGTCAGGACTGGGCCTCCTCAATTGCTTGATATCTGTGAAGTGGACAACATACCCAGATGCACACAGAGAACATGACAGCTGAAAAACATCAAGTGTCCCATCAGAGCTTGGAAGGCAGAAAAGGCTGGACAACTCTCCTAAGCTTTGCAGCCAGTGCATCTGGATCTGTGGATGCACTAAGGTGGACTTGGTCGGCCAACAGACCTTGGAAAGATTTCCTCAACCCCAGTCCCAGAGAAGCCAATGACATCTCAGAACGATCAAAACTACTCAAATAATACCCTCATAACACTCTCTTCCCACATCAGTGTCTCTTTGGCGTCATCCAAGGACCGCCCCCACCCCTGGGATCTGATACAGTTTGACAGCAAAGAGCAGTCAGCTAACTCCCCTTGCCTCCCAGCAGACTCAGGAGCAAAACAAGAAAACGATTTGCCCCATCCACCTTCTTTCACACTTAGACCCTCCCTACCCTAATTAGAGATCCACATACGCATTCCAATCAGCTATGTAAACAATATTAAAAATTAAAAATTTTAAGATTATGTTTAAGGAAAAGAAAAATAGTTCGATGTCCTTACCTCCAGCACTGGTCCAGCCCCAAGAATGATTTGTTCTACTCCACTTGCAAACCCTTTCTGGCTGAGAGCAGTCAGGTGGTGAATAAGGAAGTTCGTGCTTTGGGTCTTCCCAGAACCACTCTCTCCTGAAATCACAATGCACTGGTTCCTCCTGCGCTGGAGCATGGCATGGTAAGCTACATCCGCCACCGCATAAATGTGTGGCTCAAGCTTGCCCAACTGGTGGTTATCGTACATTTTGACATATTTGGGGTTATAAATAGGAAGAAACTTGAAGGGATTAATAACTATCAGAATACTGCCAACATAGGTATAAATTTTTTCATGCTTAAAGCGATTCCGCAGATTTTCTAATAGAGTTTTCTCGTTCAGATCGGGTAAACTGCACAAGTCATCAAACTCCTTCTGCTGTGGCTGTGGCAGAAAACCCCGCTCCACCAGCCTGCGCCGCTCCTCCGTCACCCGCAGCCATGACTGCAGGCTACCGTAGTGGATCGACCCGTCGAGGTTTTTCTCTCTCAGAAGGAAGCGATAGTCCTCTCCACTCAAGCGATTTTCCAGAGCCAAGCGAGGCCACAACATCATTCGCTGGACTGGACAGTCTGTTGGATTGAGTATCCATTCTTCTCCACCAAATTCCTTTACCTCTGCTAGAACGTAACATTTTGTTTTGTCCAGATGAAGTCTGTCTATAAGACAGTCAATCACCTCAGCAGCTGTAGAGCTCTTCCGAGCGGGGACCGGGCAGTAGATGGTGCCTTCCGCAATCGTGCCAGGATAGATCCGTAGTGTGTGCTCACTGTCCTCCAGGCGTCGTCTCCCTCCATCACTCCCACTCATATTGGACTCAGTCCCATCAGAACGGACCGAGTGTCTTCAGGACGGCGCAGACCATCTTCTCAGCCCACCAGCTGCAACAAGAGGAGGCAAACATTTATTAGTCGCATGGCACACTGCTTCCTAGCGTTCAAAAAAGAAAGAAAACACACTGATTCCATCCTGCAGAATACAAGATTCTAGCTTTTGGAATAGAAATAATAATGGAAACCATCTGAGACCGAATATTAAGGCTTACTGTCCAAATCGAGGAAATTTCCAAAATAACAACTTACCAAAAAATATATTTCAGTGTTTGTATTAGCAAGGCCTAAGCCAAAGAACACAAATTGTTTTTCCTCTGCAACCACAGATGTTTCAAAGTACTTCCGATTAGAACCATGCTTTATACATTTGAAGAACCTCACTAAAGACTTGATTACAAAAATGGACAGCACAGTCAAACAAACTTAACTGCTTTACAACTAAGACTTCTTAAAAAAAAATCAGAGGGGCCAGTGCAGTAGCATAGCATGCTAAACCTCCACCTGTGGGACCGAGTCCCAGCTGCTCCACCTGTGATCCAGCTCCCTGCTTATGGAGTAGGAGAGCAGTAGAGAATGACCCAAGCCCTTGGACACCTGCTCATGCATGGGATTCACAGAAGAAGCTCCAGGCTCCGGACTTTAGATTGGCGCAGCTTCAGCCATTGTGACTATTTGGAAAATAAACCAGTGAATCGGAAATTTCTGTTTCTTCTTCTCTATATATAAATTTGCCATTTCCAATAAAAATAGTAAATCCTTTAAAAAAAGCACAATGCCATCAGTGAAAAAATGTTCGCAGATTTATTTTTATTAGAAAGGCAGATACAGAGAGAGAAGACACAAAGATCTCCATCCATTGGTTCACTCCCCAAGTGACCACAATGGCTAGAGCTGAGATGATCCGAAGCCAGGAGCCAGGAACTTCTTCCGGGTCTCCCACACAGGTGCAGGGTTCCAAAGCCCTGGGCCATCCTCCACTGCTTTCCCAGGCCACAAGCACGGAGTTGGATGGGAAGTGGAGCAGCTGAGACACAAATCAGTGCCCATGTGGGACCCCAGCGCTTACAAGGTGAGGATTTAGCCAGTGTGCCAGGCCCTGGAACAAATTTTTATGAAATTCATTCAAAACTAAGATAAGACAAACATAAATTTAAATTAGATAAAGGTGTGACAAAAAAGATAGAGATAAATCTGCTCTACAGATAAGAGGCCTTTCCAATGAACTCTGGCCTCTGGCTCTCCACCTCCTTGAAGGTGGGGAAGAGCTGGGTTTTGGATAAGAGCAGCAGAAACAGCCTGCCCTGGATTTGCTGAGCAAAGATGACAAAAGAATACTCAAGTAGACACCATGTCTTTACTCAATGCTGCTCTAACTTCACCCCTTACAAGTACTATATATATTCCTCCAATTTCCTCAACCCTCATATACTCGTTTTTCACACCTCACCTAAAAACAGGAATTTCCTTCTATGTAATGGTTTCTCCATGACAATATTTGGTCCTGCTTTAATCCCATCTCTATTCCTCAGTGCCTGCCAATAGAGAAGACATGTCCCACAGCCTTTCTAAGGCCCGTAACACTGATTTCTTACCATGTCTATTAGCAATCTGACCCATAAAAAGTCACTCCTGTGTATTGGCAATTCTTCCCTTTACACTAATATCACCCTTTAACATATAAAGATGATGTAGTACTTCTTGAAAAATACGGAAAACACTTTAAGATACTTCTATTCTACCCTACCACTCATTTTCAAGATCCTCCAATCAAGAAATTTTGTTTTACCCTTATACTTGACAATTCTCAAACAGTATTAGAGAACACACACACAGTTACATATCTTTCCTCTTAGTCTCATTTTATGAATGACTCAAGTACGAGAAACACACCTGCAGCTCCTTTCTTGGCTCTGCAGAGAGAACCACTACCCTGAAGTTCCATATACATGTTCATAATTTCACTATCTGTGAAAATCTCTATAGAAAATTTACATTACTATATCGCTTTTTCAGAATTTAAAAACATGGGAGAACACTATGTTTTTCCTGATGAGGAATGCTGATATAAGCTGTAACTGTTTTTTTTTTTTTAAGATTTATTTATTTTTATTGCAAAGTCACATGTACAGAGAAGAGGAGAGACAGAGCGGAAGATATTCCATCTGATGATTCACTCCCCAAGTGACTACAACGGCCGGTGCTGCAATGATGCGAAGCCAGGAGCTCAGATCCTCTTCCAAGTCTCCCATGCAGGTGCAGGGTCCCAAGGCTTTGGGCCGTCCTCCACTGCTTTCCCAGGCCACAAGCACGGAGCTGGATGGGAAGCGGGACTGCCGGGGTTAGAACCAGCGCCCGTATGGGATCCCGGTGCATTCAAGGCGAGGACTTTAGGCACCAGGCCACTGCGCCGGGCCCACCTGTAACTGTTGAATACTGCTCACTGTATGACTCTAGAACACAACAACCCACGTGCCCTTCTACAGAACACTGCCCGATTCCCAAAGCTACACACTAAAACCACGCCACAAATATCACACCTGTTTCTCCATGTGCCTTTTCCAAAATTTCTTTTGGTTTTATTCCTATAAGGAAGATGCCATATCTAGGTTATCTCCAACATGACCACCTATTAACAAACTATTCTCCACATGGCTGTTCCAAATGAATATTTTACAACCAGATTACAAAAATTCAGATTCTTCTCACTCCATACCAAAACCCAATCTTGTCAGAATTGGGTTTCTGACAATCTGTTCTATAAAATCATATCCCATGACTTTGGGCCCAACACAGTAGCCTAGTGGGTAAAGTCCTTGCCTTGCATGCATCGGGAATCTCATCAGGCTACCAGTTCATGTCCCAGTTGCTCCACTTCCCTTCCACATCCAGCTTGTGGCCTGGGAAAGCAGCAGAGGACGACCCAGGGCTTTGAGATCTTGCATCTGTGTGGGAGTTCCAGAGGAGGCTCCTGGCTCTTGGTTTCGGGCTGGCTCAGCTCTAGCCAGTGCGGCCACTTGGGGAGTGAACCAGCAGATAGAAGATCTTCCTCTCTGTATCTCCCTCTCTCTGGAAATCTGACTTTCCAATTAAATAAATAAATACAAAGAACATTTTTTAAAAATGATATCCCACGGCTTTACATCTCTGATGACTGCTGAGGATTAGGTAAATGTAACTGTCATTTAGGCATAGCTCACCCATTGTCTTTCTCTTGCTACTGTGAACAAGTATCCTAGATATTGATCAGTTTTCAGCCAAGTACAACAAGTACCTTCTACCAATAAATGCCTTGTTTTTCTATTTTGCAATGTCTAGTACTATGTATTTCCCAATAGTCAAGTATAATGATCTTTAATCACTTATGCTTCTTTTTTTGGTAGAAACATTAGGAACTTCTAGTAGTTCACCCTTAACACATGCTTATTTATACTCATGTTGCTAAGCATTTCACATATCAATTCATATTCACAAAATTTCCCATATGGGTTCCAGTTTGTGCTCTGGCTGCTCCATTTCAGATCCAGCTCTCTGCTTGTGACCCAGGAAACCAATGGAGGATGGATGACCTGAGACCTTGGCTTGTAGCACTCAAGTTGGAGGCCAGGAAGAGATTCCCAGCTCCCAGCTTCAGATCAGCTTTGCGCCGGCCATGGCAGCCATTTGGGGAACAAACCAACAGATGAAAGAACTCTCTGTGGGTCTCTCCTCTCTGTGTAAAATCTATCAATAAAAATAAATGAATCTTTAAAAAGATGAAGGCCTGGCGCGGTGGCCTAGCACGTAAAGTCTTCGCCTTGAACGTGCCAGAATCCCACATGGGCGCCAATTCTAATCCCAGCATCTCTGCTCTCTATCCAGCTCCATGTCTGTGGCCTGGGAAAGCAGTCGAGGACGGCCTTTGGGATCCTGCACCCACTTGGAAGACCTGGAAAGAAGTTCCTGGCTCCTGGCTTCAGATCAGCACAGCACCAGCTGCTGCTGTCACTTGGGGAGTGAATCATTGGACAGAATATCTTCCTCTCTCTCTCTCTCCTGCTCTCTGTATATCTGACTTTGCAATAAAAATAAAATAAATCTTTTTTAAAAAATGAGAAGACAAGCACAGAAAGATTATATAGTTTGCTCAAAGTTAGAATCAGAATGTGATAAAGTTGAGCAGGAAATTAGCACGCAATACAGGACTACAGGTAGAACTCAAAGTTCAGTAACTCTATAGCAGGCAATTTTTAAATGATTAATTTTGTATGGTCCACAAATGACATTGTACCTATCCAAATGGCTCTTGGCAGAAAAATATTCCTTACCCCTTAAATACCATTAGTCACTGAGTTTTTCCAATTCTTCCTATTGCTGGTATGGCAGTGCATCAGGTTAAGCTGCCTGTAACATCAGCATCCCCGTTCCAAGAACCAGCTAAGAGTCTCAGCTGATTCAAACCTCATCCAGTTCCTTGCCTGGGAAATCGGCAGTAGATGCACCAACTCCTTGAGCCCCTGTACCCATATGGGAGATGTGGATGGAGTTGCTGGCCCATCTTTGGCCCAGCCCCTGCTATTGTAGCCATTTTGTAAGTAAAACAAAACATGGAACATCTCTCATTCTGTCACTCTTAAATTACACACACACACACACAAACACACAGAGTTATCCTACAATTTCTTCTAGATGGTGTAAGCTTTATTTTGGTTTTAGGACCCAGTTTGCAAGATATCATTAAATAGAGCTGTTGATTTCTTTGACTCCAACTTAGATTAGCAACTGAAGCAACACCATATTGAATCATCTGATTTTAAATGTGTCTTTGTCATGAAGCAAATTCTACACACCCGTCAATTTCCTAGGCTCTGTTCTCTGTTCCCACTGATTTGTTGGTCTATACAAGCAAACTGCTCTTCTGATTGAATTCACGTCTTTCTTAATATTAGAGGGTTCATATATCTGAGAACTAACATTAACATGTAGTTTATTTATTATTTGAAGGCACAGAGACAGACACTGGCAGAGAGTCATAGATCTTCCATCTGTTGCTTCATTCCCATAAATGCCCACAACAGATTGGACCAGGCCAAAGCCAGGAGGCTTCGTGTGGATGGCAGAAACCCAACTACTTCAACCACAACCTGCTGCCTCACAGAACGCACACTGGCAGCACATGCATTGGAAGGGGAGTCAGGACTTGATGCAGGCACTCCAAGCAGCTCCTCAACCCCTGCACCAAGGCGGCTTCTGGTGTACCTTTTATGGAACATCACCTCTCACAAAAACACGAAGAATCTATTACTTACTAATTCTTAAACACAAACATATCAGGCCCAGAACAATAGTCCAGCGGCTAAATCCTTGCCTTGCATCCACCGGGATCCCATGAGTGCCAGCTCATGTCCAGGCTGCTCCACTTCCCATCCAGCTCCCTGCTTGTGGCCTGGGAAAGCAGGGGAGGACAGCCCAAAGCCTTGGGACCCTGCACCCGCATGGGAGACCTGGAAGACACTCCTGGCTTCTGGCTTTGGATCAACTCAGTTTCAGCCACTGCAGCCATTGGGGAGTAAACCAATAAACAGAAGATCTTTCTGTCTCTCCTTCTGTCTGTGAATCTTCCTTTCCAAAAATTTAAAAAATTTAAGTATAATAATCGTACTTTTTAAAATTAGTAATTTTAGTATTAATTAATATTAAATAGTCTTCCAATTTCCCCAGTTTGCTCATCAATATTTGCTCAAAGCAGGACAACCTGCTCTGCACTAGCGATGCCTTCAGACAGCAGGTTCCTGAGTGTAAAGCCACAGTGGTGGCTTCCTAAATCCCTAGAGGTATGACTTCACACAAGCTCCAGCTCCAGCAGCGGTCAGCAACAAAGCTACTTCTCACAGCCAGTGTGCGGTGCCCTTCGCCATTACAGCACAAAGCATCCCAGAACCCACCCCTGCAGCTGTTTAACACAGTAGCCCTGTAACCAGACTCAGAATCCTGGCCTAAAGTTGCCTCCTAGAAGTCAAAATCTTCGTTGCTTTAGATATAGGGCCCAAGCAGTATCCCACTCGTGCATTGTATTTTATTCTCCTTCCAGAACAAAGATGTTTGCATCTTCTTTTAAGCCCTACTTCTGCCAAATTTTTTCTTTCTGCTATTTTATCTATGCCTAATGTTTGCAAAGAGGGGTATGAGCATACACACGCACGCGCACACACACACACTCTCTCTCTCTCAGGTCCAGTGATAATTCTGAGTCAGCAAAGCCTAGGCAGTTCTACCATTGCTCATTCAGACAGTATCTGGGAACCCCTGTATCCCTGGGTACTCAGGAACACACGCCACCTCCTTCCTCTGCCTCCCCCACAGAGCAGGCTACTGACAGGACTCTTTGCGATTGCCACCAATTACCACAGAGTTGCTCAATGAGAATCTGCTTCTAAATCTTCATTTCAACATTCCACATTCACAGCATCTGACTAAGGCACAGAGCTTCCTGTTCTAAGTATCCTCCTATGACAATTACTTCTGTTTCAATCTTGACAGGGAACCTAACAGTCATAACAACATTCTAAAATTAAAATTTTTTTTCCAAGATTTTTATTGGGAAGGCAGATTTACAGAGAACATGAGAGAGAGAGAGAGAGAGAGAGAGATCTCCCACCCTCAAATGGCCACAATGGCCAGAGCTGAGCTGATCCAAAGCCAGCAGCTTCTTCCAAATTTCCCACACGGGTGCAAGGGTCTGAGCACTGGAGCCATTCTCCACTGCCTTCCCAGGCCATAACCAGCAGCTGAATGGAAAGTAGAGAACACAAACCAGCCCTCACGCAGTGTGCCAACATTTGACTTCTGATTCATCATTCCAGCCCCCCAAAAATATTCTTTAATGTTCTAGTTTTCAACCAAGTGCTTTTCTAACTTGATAATTTTATTATCCAGTCTCTGACATCATCGTACTCCTATCTCTGGTACCTGTACAAATGTCTGCACACAATGATAGGACTGAGGAGCTAGGACAGAGTTCACACCATCCCAGAATCAAAAACTTTACTATATGACTATTACAGGAAAGACTGCCAATCCCTGTTCTATGGCAACCACTAAAAATAATGGCAAAAAAGTCCTACAAGTAGAATGAAAAATAATTTTAAAAAACTGTGTCACATAGTACAATGTAATTAATTTAAAAAAAAACAATTCATAAGACAGGAAAAATAGAGAAGAAAGAACAGGGGAACAATAAAAAATAGCAAGTTATGAAAGTGAACATATCAGTAATTGTATTAAATGTAAATGCTGCAGTTGTAAGACAAAGTTTCTGAGAATAAATTTTTAAAATCCAGGGCCCGGATTGGATGCCAGAAATGGCAGCATCCCCTATGGACACTCTGCTTCCAATCCAGCTCCCTGCTAATGCTCTCAGAAAAGCAGCAGCAGATCATTTCAAGTGGAAGATGGCCCAACTGCATGGGCCCCTACGACCCATGCAGGAGACCCAGAAGGTCCTGGCTGCTGGCTTCAGCCTGGCCCAGACCCAGCCAATGCAACCATAAGAGGGGAGAACCAGCTGACGGAAGAATGTTCTGCCTATGTCTCCCGCCCTGTCTCAAATAAATAAATCTTTTTAAAATATTCAATTACACCCTGTTCTCAACAGGCAAACACCTATAACATGATATAGAATTCAGAAGTAAAAATGGAAAGGAAAAATATACAATGCAAACATCAGTCAAAATAAAGTTGATAATATCAACATATCAAGCAGAACAGAAAAAGAAAAGTGTAATATCTCCAGTCCCTTTTCTGTTTGGGGGATGTTTATAAACTTATTTACTCTCATTGGTTTTGAATGGCAGAGAGACAGAAACAGATCCGCACTAGCTCACTCCCCGCAAATGCTTGGACCAGGTCAAGAACAGAAACATGGGACGTACATCTGGGTCCTCTGACAAGAGTAAAGAAACCCAGAACTTGAAGCATTACCTGCAGCCTCCCATGATGCATGGCAGCAGGAAGCTGGCAAGATTTCAAACCAGGCACTGAAATATAGGATGCAAAAAGGTATCTTAACTGTTATGCCAAATGCCCACCCCTCTTACCTTCCTTTTAGCTGTTAGAGACTACTATTTGGGTGTAGATTTCAGGCAGGAGTCTTGGGAAATCACTTGAAGAGAAGCAGGAAACAGGAAAAGGACGATAAAAAGTTAAGAAGCCACTTGGGATGCCTGCATCTCACACTGAGCATGTGGGCTGGGTTCCTGATTCCAATCCCTGCCAATCCACACCCTGGGAGGCACGACATGGGTCTTGCCACCATAGCAGAGTCCTGCACTGAGTTCCCAGCTCCTAGCTTCAGCCTGGTCCAACCCTGGCTGTTGTGATAGTTCACGAACAAACCAGAAAATGAAAGATAACAGTTCATTTTCTCTCTCTCTCTCACTCTCTCTCCACCCTCACCCTGTCCCTGTCTTTCAAATAAACTGATTAGTTAAAAATTCAAACAAGTAAGGGAGAACAGATAGAGCAGCAAATAAGTAGACTAGCAGGTACTATACTGATCAAATTCTTTATAAAGGAGTAAGGAGTGATGTGATTTAAAAACTTAAAAATCAAATTTACCCCCCCAAAAAGAGATTCGGACACCTCCATGCCATATCAGTGTTCCTGAGTACAATTTCTGGTTCTATACCCAATCCAGCATCTTTGCCATGCAGACTGAGGGAACAGTGATGGCTCAAAAACGTGGGTCACTACTTACAAGATCAATCCCATTCACAATAGCTGCATGAAACTAAATATCGGGTTCGGCGTGGTAGCCTAGTGGCTAAATCCTCACACTGGCGCCACAAGGGCGCCAGTTCATGTCCTGGCTACTCCACTGCCCAGTCAGCTCCCTGCCTGTGGCCTAGGAAAGCAGTGGAGGATGGCCCAAAGCTTTGGGACCCTGCACCTGCATGGGAGACCTGGAAGAAGCCCCTAGCTCCTGGCTTCGGATTAGCTCAGCTCTTGCCATTGCAGCTACTTGGGGAATGAATCAGCAGATGGAAGATCTTTCTCTCTGTCTCTCTTTCACTCAGTAAAAGTCTGATTTTTCAATAAAAATAAATAAATCAAAAAAAGTAAATTATAAAACATTTAGAGACAAAAAATGGAAAAATCACCCATTTCTGTGGATTCAAAGACTATTATCATGATGACAATACTATCCAAAGCAATTTATAGATGCAATGCAATCACAAATAAAATGACATTTTTCTCGGATCTAGGAAAAAAAAAATTTGCTAAAATTTATATGGAAATACCAGAAACGCAAAGGGCCGAAGCTGAACAACTGAACAATAAAACCAAATCTAGAGTCATCCTAACACCAGATTTCAAGACATACTGCAGGGCAGTTACACCCAAACCGCCTGGTACAGGGACCAGAATGGTGATGGCAGCAAGCTAATCATCTGCCTATGGTGCCAGCCACCCCACATGGACATCAATTCAAGTACCAATTGTCCCACTTCCCACCCAGCTCCCTGCCTGTGGCCTGGGAATGCAGTGGAGGATGGCCCAGAGCCTTCAGACCCTGCACCCGTGTGGGAGATCCCCAGTAAAGCTCCTGGCTCCCAAGTTTGGACTGAAGCACATCTTGCCTTTGTGGCCATATGGAGAACGTATACCAGCAGATGTAGAATCTCTCTCTCTCTCTCTCTCTCTCTCTCTCTCAAGAAAAATGATCTTGAAGGGGAAAGACAACTAGATTTGTACACTAACGAAGCAGAATAGAAACTGCAGAAATCAATCTATGCACTTCAGTCAACTAATCCTTGACAATCAAGTTAAAATCACTTCCTGAAGGGTAGTCTCTTCAACAAAAAGCATTACAAAAAAAAAAAGTGTTGAGAAAACTGTACCTCTACATGAAGTATGAAAAAGTCCCCTAGCTTACACTTTATGCAAAAATCAATCCAAAATGGATCAGAGATCTAATCATCAAATTATTAAAAAAAAAATCATTAAGGAAACTGCAAAGCAATGACACAGGCAAACTTCTGGAATAAGAACCTAGAAACACAGGCAATAAAAAAAAAAAGGACAATTGGAACTGCATCAAGCAAAGAAGCTTCTGTACAGTAAATACTCAAAAAACAGCATTTTTTTCAAAGGATGAATATAAGCAGCCAACAGACACATGAAAACAAACTTGAGATCTGGAGCCTGTGCTATGGCTCAGTCAGCTAATCCTCTGTCTGCAAGGGTCAGCATCCCATAGCGGCACCAGCTCATGTTCTGGCCACTCATTTCTGACCCAGCTTCTTCCTTATGGCCTGCGAAAATAGCAGAAAATGGTTCAAGTCCTTAGGATCCTGCACCGCTGTGAGAGACCCACAAGGAGCTCATGGAATGTGGCTTCAGACTGGCTCAGCTCTGGCTTTGCAGCCATTTGGGGAGTGAACCAGTGGATGCCTCTTCTCTCCATAAATCTACCTTTCCAATAAAAATAATTATTAAATTACTTTTAATTGTATCTATGAAGTTTGTTCTTTTTCTGAATAAAAAAATTAAAAGGAACAGCAAGTTGGGTCCCAATGACCCACTAAGGAGACCCAAAGTTCCCCACTCCTGGCTTGTGCCTGGCCCAGGCTAAGCTTTTGGGGGCATTTGGGTGGGAGGCAGTAGGCAGCTGCTCTCACTTTCTCTCTACACACAAAGGCAAGCTCACTTGTTACTCCTCTCCCTCTCTACCTCCAACTGTATCCCTCAAATGAATAAAACAGAAAGAAAAATCTTCGTTTTTAAGTACAACCAAATAACCTTCCGTTATCTTTTATTATCTTACTACTCATTATCAAAATTGGAAAATCAAATAGATTCAAATACAGAAATATCTCATCACTTAAAATCATTATCAAAACTGAAAAATTAAACAGATTTAATTGAGATGCTTGTAATGCCACATGTTGAAAGAGGTTTTCAATACTGAATGAAAAACATGCATAAAATATAA
Source organism: Ochotona curzoniae (assembly GCF_017591425.1). Classification (NCBI taxonomy): domain Eukaryota; kingdom Metazoa; phylum Chordata; class Mammalia; order Lagomorpha; family Ochotonidae; genus Ochotona; species Ochotona curzoniae. Next base: position 83,242,842 of record NW_024467122.1, read on the forward strand.
ATGTGTATGTGCATGTGTGTGTATACGTATCTACATATATACATACACACATATATATATTTATGAACTAATTGAAAAAAACATTGGCCTTCTGCTAAATCATCATTATCCCATCTCAACTTTCACCAAAAGTAAGTTTGACAAATATTAACTCTTTCGAGTTGAACAGCAATTCCTATAGGACAGGGAATAAAGTACTACCTTTAAAAGCCTTAAAGCCTAAAGGACCTTATCATAAAAAGATTAAGATATGATAAAGATGGCATTTCAAATCAACAGGGAAAAAGTGAACTACTTAATAAATGATGTCGGGTAACTGACAATCTGAACATACGAACAGACTAAAACAATGTGTATCAGGAATTAAATACATAATTGGTATTTATACAATAAAAAGAAACCGTTATATCCTTTACAAGAAAATTACTTAATATTCCTTTGATTTCTATCCCAGTGTAGATTCTTCAAAAGTATACTAACTGAAAGAAAAAAGTGGAAAGAGAGCTGCTGCGGCTGTAGGGTGTGGCTCTGAAAGGGCAGGCTTATCATGTAATTCACTGAACTGAGTTAGAAGGGACTAATTACAGAAGAAAATTGTGGTGAAGAACAAAAACAGAATACAGAGTAGCCTTAAATTACAAGTTCAGCTTAAAAATACAAAAAAAAAAATGAGAAACTAAAGATTTTAATGCAGTGTTCTATTAGTAAAACTTGATTTTCGGGCCCGGCGCGGTGGCGCAAGTGGTTAAAGGTCCTCGCCTTGCACGCCCGGGATCCCATATGGGCGCCGGTTCTAATCCCGGCAGCCCCGCTTCCCTTCCAGCTCCCTGCCTGTGGCCTGGGAAAGCAGTCGAGGACAGCCCAAAGCTTTGGGAACCTGCACCCGCGTGGGAGACCCGGAAGAGGCTCCTGGCTTCGGATCGGCATAGTATCGGCCCGTTGCGCTCACTTGGGGAGTGAATCATCGGACGGAAGATCTTCCTCTCTGTCTCTCCTCTCTGTACATCCACCTTTCCAATGAAAAAATAATAAAAATAAATCTTTAAAAAAAAAAACTTGATTTTCAAGAAATATATATTAATACTATTTTTTTTTAAGATCTCAATGGCAAAAAGGCATACAGACAGACAGCTCTTTCATCTGCTGGTTCACTGTCCAAATACCTGCGGTGGCCAGGATCAGTGCATGCCAAAGTAGCACCAAGTGGGTCTCACACAGCTGGTAAGGGTGCAAGTCATCACCCACCACTTTCCCAGGGAACAGCCCGGACTGGGCAGATGCAAGCCAGAAGCCAAAGCCCCATCCAGGTCTTCTGTGTAGATGTCATGATCTCAACTGCTTGACACATCAGCTGCTGCCACACAGTGTGCACAACAGCAGGAAGCCAGAATCCAGACACGATCCCAAGCAATGGGACTCAACATGTAGGTTTTTTTAAGTGGTATCTTAACCACTGTGTCAAAGAGATGCCTCTGACATACTAACTTAAAACAAAGATGCACTGCACTTCTGCATTCAGAAAGGAGGACCTTTTAAACTGTTGCTGGGTCAGTGGAAAAATTCAGAGAAATCACCTGAAGCTATGACACAGCACGTTAAAAGCCAACACTTAGGATTCCTGCTTTAGGGCCCGGAGTGGTGGTCTAGCGGCTAAAAATCTTACTTGAACGCACCGGGATCCCATACAGGCACCGGTTCTAATCCCAGCAGCCCTGCTTCCACTTGCCATCCAGCTCCCTGCTTGTGTCCTGGGAAAGCAGTGAGGACGGCCCAAAGCTTTGGGACCCTGCACCCGCGTAGGAGACCTGGAAGAGGCTCCTGGTTCCTGGCTTTGGCTCAGTACAGCTTCAGTCATTGTGGCCACTTGGGCAGTGAATCATCAGATGGAAGATCTTCTTCTCTCTTTATATCTGACTTTCTAATAAAAATAAATAAATCTTTTTTAAAAAAAGAATGTGAAAAAGAAAAGATTCCTGCACCAGGAGAAACAAGATGGTAGAAGAGGGTAAGGACATGTTCAAACAGATGAAGTAATCACCAGCAAGGATGAAGTAGAGAGGCCACAATCTCGGGAATAGGAGAGGGCAGGCAGACGGCAGAGGAACATCTAGCATCACATGGACACAGGGAAGCAGCAGAGACAGGGGAGCAGTGCTGCAGTGACCAGGACACCCCAGCAGCGGTCAGGGTCAACGATCAGCAATCCGAGCTCCGCCAGTGGCCAGGTGGGAGGGGAGCTCACCAGGAGCAAAGGAGGTGAACCCAGGCACAGGACTGCTCAGCCTGCTGACATGCTTGATTCGACCATAAGCAGCAGAGCAGAAGAACCCAAGCAGAGATTCCACGGCTCACACCCCCACCAGTGCCATATTGCATACCATTTTCTGTGAGGAAAAGGCTGTAGGGAAGAGGGGGCTGGAGGAACAACAGTGAGCTCCACATGTGCCAAGCTGGGAGGGAACCCACATCTGGCTCAATTCACTGAACGGGTCCCAGAGGGAAAACAGTACCAACTTGGCATGCTACAGGTTCCACTCAAAATAGGTCCAAGATCTAATGGCCAGCAGGTGCAGAACCCGCACAGTGCCACATAAGGGCGCCATTTTGTGTTAGGAGGAAAAAGCTGTGAGACTGAAGGAACAGTGAGCTGCACAGGCATTGAGCAGGAAGGTCCAGGTGGACTTCAGACCAGAAGGCCAACAGATTCCAGCAAAAGCAGCACCAGTTAGATCCAGTCATTTAGGACACAGGGCGTCTCCCTATTCCTGGACACTGTTCAAGCGAGCAATGAGAAAAAGGCCGTGCAGGCAACACTGTGAGCAAGGAAGGCACAGAATCACAAGGGGTGGAGAGCAGTGAGCCAGGAGCTAGAGCTATGGAGATCATGGTGGAAGCCTGACACAAGAGCCCAGGACTGAAACTCCCTGCAAAATTCCCTGAAGGCAGTGGCACAAGTTACCAAATGCAAAGAATAAAATCAACCTGTACACCAGTGGGCAACACAGCTCAGAAACCGGCCATAAGGAGAGGAACCTGCTACCCAGAATAGCAATGACCGACAGCAAAAGAAGAGACAGAGTCAGGATCAGAGTTACTGATGCCCCACCCCCCCGGCAAAGCAGCAAAACTCACTGTCAACTTCAGAGTTAACTGAGAAAGATACTGAGGAAAATGGGAGATAAAGAATTTTTAAAACTTGTTACAAAGCTTCTTATCAACAGTAAGAAACACATACAGGAGTTCAAGGAACTTAAGGAACCTGTCACACAAGAAATAGCAACACTGAAACAAAATCAAGCCGAATTATTACAAATAAAGTACACAATGAAGCAAGTTGAAAATTCAGTGGAAAGCCTCAATAATCGAATGAGCAAGGCAGAACGAAGAATCTCAGAACTCAAAGACACTTTCTTCAACAATGGAGGAAAAATCAAAAAGCTGGAAGAGGAATTGAGTTAAGCTAAGAAACGTCTTCAATACTTAAAGGACACTATTAAAAGGTTGAATGCAAGAGTTAGGGAAGTTCTAGGAGGCACACAAAGAGAAGCTGGTTTTAAAAATATATTCAATGGGGTCCTGTGCGGTAGCCTGGAGGCTAAATCCTCACCTTGCACGTCAAGGATCCCATATGAGTGCCAGTTCATATCCCAGCTGATCTCCTTTTATCCAGCTCCCTGCTTGTGGCCTGAGAAAGCAGTGGAGGACGGCCCAAAGCCTCAGGACCCAGTACCCACAAAGGAGAACTGAAGAAAGTTCCTGGCTCCTGGCTTTGGATCAGCTCAGCTCCAGCTGTTGTGGCCACTTGCGGAGTAAATCACTGGACAGCAGATCTTTCTTTGTATTTCCTTCTCACTTATTGGAAAGTCAGTATATCTGAAAGTCAGTATATCTGACTTTCCAATAAAAATAAATAAATCTTTTTTAAAAAATGTATTCAATGATATAATAAAGGAAACTTTCAATTTTGAAAAAGGAATTGGGGAAACAAAACACAGGAGGGGCATAGAACTCCCAATAGGGTTGACCAAAAATGATCTTCATCATGACACAGGATAATCAAACTCTCTTCAGCTGAACACAGAGAAAAGATCCCTAAATATTTACATGAAAAAAATCACCTAGCATATAGAGGAACCCCAATCAGACTCACTACTCACCTCTCAGATGAAACACAGGCCAGAAGAGAATGGACATATTCCAGATTCTAAAAGGAAAAAATTATCAGCCCACAATAACGCACCCAGCAAAGCTTTCCTTTCTCTTTGAAAGATAATTTCTTCCACAGTAAAGAAAAGCTCAAAGAATTGGCATCTTCCAGACTTGCCCTACAAATGATAATGAAAGACATCCTCTTGACAGAAAAAAGGAGTAACACCAAAGGCAAATGGTGGAGACCATCCCAATGAAGCAATAAAAGAAGACTAAATCAGACAATGAACAACCAACTGCTAAAATGACAGGACCAAATTACTACCTATCAGTACTGACCCAGAATGTAAACAGCTTAAATTCATCCATCAAGCAGGATAGAGAAGCAGACTGAATCAAAAAAACAAAACCCATCTATCTGCTGCCTACAGGAGACACATCTCAGCAACAAAAATATGCAGAAACTGAAAGTGAAAGGATAGAAAAAAAGATACTCCAGGCTCATGGAAATGAGAATCGAGTTGGTGTAGTCATTCTTGGATCAGATAATATACACTCTGACGTGAAAATAATAAAAGCAATTAAGAAGAACACCACGTCATAACCAAAGGATCCATTCAGCAAGAAGAGATCACCTTACCAGTTTCTTCGGAATTTCTTTTTTCATCTCTAATCTTACTTGGTTTTTCGCTCTTGCTTTTCTTTCCTAGTCTGGCTAAAAGTTTGTTTTGCTTATTTTCTTTAAAAAAAAAATGCCTCTTTCTTATTGCAATTTGTAGTTTTTTGTATCAATTCCATTTATTTTGCTGTGTCATTTCTTGCTTCCTGTTAATATTTTCTTTTTTAGTAAGACCTTTAGATGCATTACTAGCTCATTTATTTGATATATTTCTATTTTTTTTAAGATTTATTTATTTTTATTGCAAAGTCAGATATACAGAGAGGAGGAAAGACAGAGAGGAAGATCTTCCATCTGATGATTCACTCCCCAAGTAGCCACAGTGGCCAGTGTTGCGCCGATTTGAAGCCAGGAGCCAGGAATTTCTTTCCAGGTCTCCCACGTGGGTGCAGGAACCTAATGCTCTAGGCCATCCTCAACTGCTTTCCCAGGACACAAGCAGGGAGCTGGATGGGAAGTGGAGCCGCTGGGATTAGAACTGGCGCCCATGAGATCCCAGCACATTCAAGGCGAGGACTTTAGACGCTAGGCCACAGCGTTGGGTCCTATTCCTATTTTTTATAAGCATCTGATGTTATAACTGTCCCTTTCAATACTGTTTTTGCTACATCTCCTAGATTTTGATACTTTTATTTTCATTTCCTCAAATACGTTTTTTCCTATTAATTTCTTCTGTGACATATAGTTCATACAATAGCCTCTTTTTTTTTTAAGAAGGTTTTTTATTTTCTTTTTCATTTCTCCAGCAACATACTGGTCATGCAGCAGCATGTTGTTTAACTTCAAGTTGTGGCTTTTCAGATGTGCACACGCCTCATCATTGAGTGGTTCCACAGATACAAGTCATAAACTCAGACACGAATCCTCACAGCAAATAGATCATGGGAGCACAAACGGGCACAGACTCTCAAAGTCTTTGGCCCTCGACATTTTTACTTCTGCTTTTCTGAACTTCATTTTTTAAATATATATATATATGTGTGTGTATATATGTATATATATATATATATATATAATATGTATTATTTATTTTCAAGGCAGAATTACAGAGAGAGAAGAGATCTTCCACCTGCTGGCTCACACCCCAAATGGCTAAAACAGTTGGAATTAGGCCAGTCCAAAGCCTGAAGCTTCTTCTGGGTCCCTAACTTGGTTGCAGAGAACCAAAAAAGGACCACCTTATGCTGTTTTCCCAAGAGCATTAGCAAAGAGCTGGATCAGAAGTGAACCAGCCAGGACTAAAGCTGTTGCTGTGTGCTGTCAATGCTGCAGGCTGAGGCTTAACCTGCTGCACTACAGCACTGGCACCTGGCTTTTATTAACTTTTCACTTATTTCACTTATTGATTTATTCCAGAAACACATACGCATAGGCAAAGTACATACATTTACTAGTCACCCAGACCCAAATACCTGCAAAGGTCAGCTATAAATGGAGCCAGCAGCCAGACCTTCATCAAGATCTCTCATACCCCAGGGTCTGCAAAGGCAGGCTCAAAGGCCAGAGCCGAGAATTGAGCACAGGTATTCCAATGTGGGACATGCGAATCTTAACTGCTAGCCTCAAAGTCCATCCTTGACATTTTAACAATATTTATAATGCTCTGTGATTAACCAATTCTGCTTAATTTCTTCATTACAGACAACCAATATTCTAACACTCTAACAAACGGACACTCTGAAGAAAAAAGAAAAAAAGAGAAAAAAATGACTAAATAATGTTAGATAGTCCTAACTTCTTTTGCTGTAAAGTCGGATGATTAAGTATTTTAGCCTTGTGGACCATATAAAGTCTCAGTCACATATTCAGGACTTTTGTTTGTGTTTTCCTAAACAATTCTTTAAAAATGTAAAATATATATATATATATATATATATATATATATATATTTTTAGCACTCAGACAGTACAAAAGTAGGCCACCTGCCAGATTTGGCCACAGGCAGTAGTTTGCCTGTCATTATACTCCAGAGCTTAGGTACGCTATTTTAGTTATCGGAGACACTGAGTGGAGCTTCTCACAGGTACTGAAAGACTGGCAGGAGCCCACTCTACCAACACTCTCAATCAGGAAGGAACCTGGCACAGAGAGGAGGCTGAGCTTAAGTCCAGACCCCTGCTCACGCGCATAGAGAAGCAGCAGAGAATGGCTCCACACTTGGGCCCCTGCCACCCATGTGGGAGATCCAGGAGTCTGAGGCTCCTGCTTTGGGCCTGGACCAGCCTTAGCCACTGCAGCTATTTATACAGTAAACCAGCAAATGGGAAAATTTTTCATTCTCTTCCCTCATTCTTCTTTCCCTCTCTCTAACTCAACCATTCTGCTGTTGAAACTACAAATTTAAAAAAAAAAAAAAATGTTTTGGGCCCAGCAAAATGGCCTAGTGGCTAAAATCCTCACCCTGCACACACCAGCTCATGTCCCGGCAGCCCCACTTCCCATCCAGCTCCCTGCTTATGGCCTGGGAAAGCAGTCCAGGACAGCCCAAAGCCTTGGAGCCCTGTACCCTTGTGGGAGACCCGGAAGAAACTCCTGACTCCTGGCTTCGCATCATCTCGGCTCCAGTTGTGGCCACTTGGGGAGCGAATCACAGGATGGAAGATCTTTCTCTCTGAAACTTCTCTCTGTAATATTTGCCTTTCCAATAACAACAAATAAGTATTTTTTTTTTAAAAAAGAGTTCTTATTCTGTGCCAAGCTAAACATCCTCATTATTAAATCTTAGAACTTGTGTAAACTCTACCACACCAACTTTCTTTTTTTTAAAGATTTATTTTTATTATTTTTTCATTGGAAAGGCAGATATACAGAGAGGAGAGACAGAGAGGAAGATCTTCCGTCCGATGATTCACTCCCCAAGCGAGCGCAACGGGCCGATACTATGCCGATCCGAAGCCAGGAGCCTCTTCCGGGTCTCCCACGCGGGTGCAGGTTCCCAAAGCCTTGGGCCGTCCTCTGCTGCTTTCCCAGGCCACAGGCAGGGAGCTGGAAGGGAAGCGGGGCTGCCGGGACTAGAACCGGCGCCCATATGGGATCCCGGGCGGCAAGGTGAGGACCTTTAACCACTTGCGCCACCGCGCCGGGCCCACACACCAACTTTCAAATGATGAACCTGAACAGATTTGATGACACATCTAAGCACAGCAAACCCACCAGACAAATGAAGGGTCATGAAACAGAAGCACTCCCCATCTGCAGGCAAATACCTAGGTTGCCTTGTATCAACTAGGCATGTGGTACTCTGCAGGGAGAAAAGAAGCTAAAAGTTGGCGGTCATTCTGGGCCTGATTAATTCCAAATTTGTATTAATTATACTAGTGCCCCTGCACAGTTGCAGATTAAACTTTTTAATGATTTATTTTATTTTTATTGGAAAGTCAGGTTTACAGAGAGAAAAACAGAGAGAAAGATCTTCTGTCCACTGGTTCATTTTCCAAGTGGACACAATGGCCAGAACTGAGCCAACCCAAAGCCAGAAGCCAGGAGCTTATTCAAGGTCTCCCAAGTGAATTCAGGGTCCCAAGGCTTTGGGCCGTCCTCAACTGCTTTCCCAGGCCACAAGCAGGGAGCTGGATGGGAAATAGAGCAGTCAGGACATGAACCATCACCCATACGAGATCCCAGTGGATGCAAGGTGAGGACTTTAGCCACTACGCTAACATGTGGGGCCCAAAACATAAATCTTAAAAAAAAAAAAAAGGAAGCAATTGTCTCATCTACTTCTTCCATTCTTCACTCATCCCACCCTGACTGGTGGTCCACGTGGGCATGCATCCTTCACAAATACATAAACATCAAAAAAATTAAATAAATTATAAAAAAATATTTTTAAAAGAGACAAACAGAAGCACTGTGCTCTAAGATGCAGCAAAGGAAATCAGGTAGAGACAGAGAAGCCAACTATGCATTTACAGACATGGAAATGGTTTGTGACCATGCTTGTATTCAATTCTTAATTGCCGCCAGTTGAACTTAAGCACATTTCTCAATTGGCTCATGCAACAAATAGGCTAGGAACAGAGATAAGTTACTAAACAGAAGTAACTTAACAGTGTTTGGCACAGAGTCAGCAGCACTGAAGTCTGCATTATTATTATCATTCTTACCCAACATTCTCTCAACTCCGTAAGAGCTCCTTTCTGTTAAAACCATTCATTGTTAGCAATCTATTTTTATGGCATCATTCTTTAACAATATGAATTTTTTTACAATTTATTGGTTTTTATTGGAAAGTCAGATTTACAGAGAGAGAGAGAGAGAGAGAGACAGAGATCCTCCATCTGCGAGTACAGCCCCCAGTGGCTGGAACAGCCACAGCTGAGCCAATCCAAAGCCAGGAGCCAAAAGCTTATCCCAGGTGTCCCACGGCAGGTCCCAAGGCCCTGAGTCATTCTTAACTGCTTTCCCAGGCCACAAGCAGGGAGCTGGAAGGGAGGTGGAGCAGCCAGGACACCAACCAGCACTCCTATGGGATTCCAGCGCATGCAAGCAAGGACTTCAGTCACTAAGCTACCACTCCAGGCCCAACAGTATAAATTTTTAAGACACTGTACAGACATAGTCATTTGTTCCCACAGCTGAAACCATAGTAATGTTTACCACCCTTTAGTATGACCTTTCACTAAATTTACAAATTCATCTCTAAAGAACTATATATCAAGATCAACAATTTGTAATTCTCCCCAAGGTGGAAATCATGCTCCTTTAAGAAAGCTGGACTAAAAGGACTGCTTTATCATGAAACATCAAAAACTCAGAACCAAATGATACATTCTGCACAGTCATTAGATCTGGATCCCAGTACATCTGAGTCATTACAGTCAACACTTCATTTTTATCCATATAAATTTAAAGCACAATCCATGAACCTCATAAGAACTAGAAGAAATTTAAGAGGAGACTCACTTGGAAGCAAATGTGTAACTCTAGATGAGACTGGCTGTACAATAATGGCTCACCATGCAAATCATTTTATAGCAAAAGCTCCTGGGGAATCAGAACAGACAACAAAGAACAAATCCTCTCTGATGTAAGTTTCCCCTATTTGGGCAACTTCACAAACATACTTAAGGTGTATACCAATAGAAATGAAACAAGAGGATGAAAGCAGTAAGGATCATGTTAATTCTATATTTAATGAAATTAAAACTCCCTACAAATTTGCGGGAAAAAAGAAATAGCTAAAGAAAACCAACTCTGGGCTCAGCATGATGGTGTAATGGTTAAGGTCCTCGCCTTGCACGTGCCAAAAATCCCATATTGGCACCGGTTCTAATCCCAGCAGCTCCGCTTCCCATCCAGCTCCCTGCCTGTGGCCTGGGAAAGCAGTCGAGGACGGCCCAAAGCCTTGGGACCCTGTACCCATGTGGAAGACCCAGAAGAAGCTCCTGGCTTCTGATTGGCTCAGCTCCAGCCGTTGAGGCCACTTGGGGAATGAATTATCGGATGGAAGATCTTCCTCTCTGTCTCTCCTCCTCTGTATATCCGCCTTTCCAATAAAAATAAATTAAGAAAAAAGAAAGAAAGAAAACCAGCTCCGTAGGCTGAGACAAGTTATTTAACTTGAAATACATTCCGCCATTCTTTGATGCTCCCCACACTAATTAGTGGTCCATAGGGTATACATCCTTTTCAACTATATAAATATCATTAAAAATAAAATATATTTTTAAAGATTTATTTTATTTTTATTAGAAAGTCAGATACAGCCCAGCGCAATAGCATACCGGCAAAAATCCTCCCCTTGAACGTGCCAGGATGCCGTAAGGACACCGGTTCTAATTTCATTGACCCCACTTTTCATCCAGCTCCCTGCCTGTGGCCTGGGAAAGCAGTCGAGGACGATCCAAAGCCTTGGTACGCTGCACCATCGTGGGAGACCCAGAAAAGGTTTCTGGCTCCTGTCTTTGGATTAGCTCAGCTCTAGGTCACTGTAACTACTTGGAGAGTGAATCAGCAGACAGAAGAGTTTACTCTCTGTATCTCCTGCTCTCTGTATATCTCCATTTTCCATAAAAATAAATAAATGGGGGCCCGGTGCAATGGCAAAGTGGTTCAGGTCCTCACCTTGCATGCCCGGGATCCAATGTGGGCACTGGTTCTAATCCCGGCAGCTCCACTTCCCATCCAGCTCCCTGCCTGTGGCCTGGGAAAGCAGTAGAGGACAGCCCAAAGCCTTGGGACCCTGAATTCACCCGTGTGGGAGACCCGGAAGAAGTTCCTGGATCCTGGCTTCGGATTGGCTCAGCTGCAGCTGTTGCGGCCACCTGGGGGTGGATCATCGGACGAAGGGTCTTCCTGTCTGTCTCTCCTCTCTGTATATCTACCTTTCCAATAAAAATAAAATAAATCTTTAAAAAAAATTTAAAAATTAAAAAAGAAAAAAGAAAAAAAATGCTGAAAAAAGAGAGAGAGAAAGAAAGAAAGAGAGAGAGAGAGAGGAAGGAAGGAAGGAAGGAAGGAAGGAAGGAAGGAAGGAAGGAAGGAAAGAAAGAAGGAAAGAAAGAAAGAAAGAAAGAAAGAAAGAAAGAAAGAAAGAAAGAAAGAAAGAAAGAAAGAAAGAAAGAAAGAAAGAAAGAAAGAAAGAAAGAAAAGACAGAAATGAAGATCTGTCTCATGATTCACTCCCCAAGTGACCACAACAGCTGGAGTTGTGCCAATCCAAAGCCAGGAGCCAGGAGCCTCTTCTGAGTCTCCCATGTAGGTGCAGGGTCCCAAGGCTTTGGGCCATCCTCAACTGCTTTCCCAGGCCACAAGCAGGGAGCTGGATGGGAAGCAGGGCTGCTGGGATTAGAACCAAGGCAAGCACTTTAGCTGCTAGGCTACTATGCCGGGCTCAAAATAAATAATTTTTTTTTAAAAAACACATTGGTATTTAGTCATGGTCTAGTTTTAGAGTCAGCAAAGTTTTTCACTAAAGGGAAATACAGTAAATATTTTGGATTCTATACGTTACACGGTCTCTTACTCAACCTCTCAATTCTGCTTTTGTGGCATAAAAGCAACTATCCACACAAAATTATCCTCAAGTAACCTGCCTTTAACTCATAAAAGCAAAAATCCACAAAGAAAACTAACTGTAAAGTAGATATTAGACATGCTTGTGCCACAGTAACAAAATATATAATTACGCCCCCTACAGTCTATATCGGCTCAATGAAAACAAAAAGGAAAGCAATACTTACATTATCGCAGCACGTTAAGAATTTTGTTCGTAAGGACTTAATTAAATTAACACTTTTTCTGCTTTCCTAAACTGAGAAATTAGTAAAGGGCTGGAATTATGAAATACCCAGTTTGGCTGTCAGCCGGCACACTTGCATGACATATCAATGTGCCAGTTCTGGTCATGGCTATTCCACTTCCAGTCCAGCTCCTTGGTAAAGCATCTATCAGACAACTGAAGACAACTTAAGCACTGGGGCCCTAGCACCGACGCAGAATAGCCAGACTCCTGGTTTCAGCCTGGACCGGCCATGTCCATTCTGGCTATTTAGCAACTGACCTAGCAGACAGATGCTCTATTTCTTCTTTCTCTGCCAGAAGCTTTCAAATAAATCAATAAATATTTTAAAACATTAAAGAAGAAAATGAAATTTCTCCCTGTTAGACTATAGAATCACATGAAATAACTGCTACTGCAAATAATAATAGCAACAGTCATTTACAAACAACTAAAAGCTGGATGAACTACAAAATCTCTATTTTTAAAGCATTACTTCTTTTTTTAATATTTATTTTCATTGGAAAGGCAGATCATATTCACAGAGAGAGGGAGAGACAGATCTTCCACTTGCTGGCTCACTTCTCAAGTAGCTGCAATGGCCAGAGCTGAGCTGATCCAATTCGAAATCAGCAGCTTCTTCCGGGTCTCCCACGCAGGCATAAGGATCTGAAATGGAGCAGCCAGGACAGAAACCAGCACCCATATGAGATGCCAGCCAACTTAATCTGCTACGCCACAATCCAAACCCAGAACAAAACGTTTTCAAAGACTTATTTTTATTTCAAAAGCAAAGTTATAGAGATAAGCAGAAACAGAAGTATCTTCCATCTGCTGATTTGCTCCCCAAATAGCCCCAATGGCCAGAGCTGAGCTGATCTGGAGCCAGGAGCTTCTTCAAAGTCTCCCACGCGGGTGGACTTTGGGTCATCTTCTGTTGCTCTCCCAGGCCATAAGCATGAAGTTAGGCTGGAAGTGGAGCAGCCAGGAATTGAACTGGTGCCTACGTGAGATGCTGTGCCACAGCAGAGACTTGGCCTATTACAACGCAGTGCCAGCCCCAACCTCTTGCTAAGTAAAAAGGCAACTGACCAGTTCTAAGTTCAAAGACTAAGTGTGTTGAATCCTGAGGCTATGGGCTAATAGCTGAAGAATGGTACGGATCAATAAAACACAATGAAATACGAAGGATCTCTGAAATAAAGCTACTCAGCACAACCTAAGGAGCCTTCGCCTCACAGCTTTTGCCAAGTATACAGCACTTGGTATGTATCTGCCGGCACAGCAGGAAGACCATGAGACCTTCTACACAGTGAAAAGCTTAATTGCAGGCTGCAGGGCAGACACCGAACCCACCCTAGAAACACTGGAAACCAAAATTAACCATACTTGTGACCCATTTCAGAAACAATTCAATTCCACATCAGAATACACTCACTCCTAATTCTTTTTCGTCTCTCTGAGGAATTACCAGAATTTTCCAGGAGAAAACAGTTAGGAATTCAGTCATCCTTTTTTTATTTTAATGTATCATATTCACCACCACCACAATTATAGGGTACTCACTCAAAGAATCATGAAAAGGTGGTATCAACAACAACAAAAAGTCAACACAAATCCACAGATGGCTCCAACAGAAATGAACAAGTTTTTTGATATTCATCTGAACTTAAATGAGATACTTGGTATTTGTCCAGGCAAGATTCCCACGGTGTCTTTAATTATGCTACATTATGCATACCGCTGATACACCACAAACTGACTGAAACTTGACAGATATTCAACAACTCTTAAGAGAATAAACATGCTGATTCCCTGAGTCTGTTCTGTTGTTACTTAAAACACAGAAAAAGTGGCTTTCAAAAAGTGTGTGCAAAATTGAATTGAGTTTTCAGCTGTAGGCCAATGCCTAGGTTGCTTTGTTCCTCAGAAGGTTTTACACTGCTGAGAGAAAAGCAGTCAACAGCTGGGTAGGGTTAACTACACCAGTATGCCAACAAAGTTATTCTTTTTGATTATTCTTTTTGATTATTTGTTTGTTTTGGCTTTGTTTGTTTGTTTTGGTTTTGTGGTTGTTGTTAAAGACAATTGGGGAAGGAGGAACTCCAGGCCAGAACATGCCACACTAGCCCCCAGTGGGGTAATGTAAATTGTTTGGGGAAGACGGACTGAAGCCCTGTTAGAGTGGGAGAAGCTGAGGGCATGTTGGACAGGGAGGAATGACTTCTGGGGTCTTCCATGTACCTGGCCACTGCACCAGCAGGTTGGCAGGGGAGCTGAGACGGAGTGGTTTAGCAGGCAGAAAACTGGAGGGCATGTCTGAATCAGGCCAGGTCACTCACATGGGAAATCGGGGCTGGGCTAAATGGCTTTGCCCACCGTCTGCTGGCCCTCACAGAAGCTGGGGCTAGAGCAGCATGCCTAGCTGGGTTAGGCCACAATAGCCAAAACAAGGAGCAGGCCATGTCAGGTTGGGCCACAACACTCACTGGAATATGACCGAATCAAATCTGGGGGCAGAGTCTGGTTGGGGAATTGTGGGCTTGCCTCTGTGGGACTGCAGCACCTCACGGTTTAGTTGGAGAGCTGGGTGCAATGACAGACCAAGCCAGGCTGGACCATGGAACGCACCTGACACTCACAGAGGCTGAGGCTGAGAGGAGGCTGGGTGTCGCCAGGCTGAAGCACTTGCCAGCACATGCAAGGCCCAGGACAAAGGGCAGACAGTGCCAAGCATGGCCGCTGCACTGCCGGCACGTGTGGGCTCTGGGGACAGAACAGGCCTGGTAGGAGAACTTGGGGAACACCTCTGCTAGTCCACAGCTCCTGCTGGTGAGCACCAGAGCTGGCGTTAGGAGCAGGCTCGACCAAGCTGGGCTGTAAGAGCAGTTTGTACATGTGTGAGCTGAGTGTGGCAGCAGGCCAGGCAGGATCAACCCACAGCATACATTGATACAAATTAGAGCCAGGACAGGGTGCAATCAGTGTTTGTATAGCCTGGGTCTAGGACAGTCCAGGCTGGGCCAGGCCTTAGCACAAGAGCTAGGACAAGGTGCAGAACACAACTGGCTGAGCTAGGCTGCAAAAACCACCAGCAAGAGCTAAGACTCCAGGTGGACCATGCCAGGCTGGGTTGAAGCACCTGCCAGCACATGCAAGATCCAGGGCTGGGAATGGGCATGGTAGGGGTTTTCTGGAAGCTCCCCTGCTGGGCTGCAGCTGCCACTGCTGAGTGTGAGACCTGGGGCTGTGGGCAGACCAGGCTGGTCAAGGCTGTAGCACCCATCCACATGCATGTGGACTGAGCTGAAGGTGGGCTAAGCTGGGCTGGGCACCACCAACACCACCCACTAGTACTCACGAGAGCCAGAATGGGTATGGGATAGGCAAGGTTATGCCACAGCACGCACCCACCAGGGTCACAGAGAAGTGAGGTCTAGGGATATGCCTGGTTGGGCTAGGCTGTAACATCCATCTGTGAGAGCCAGAATGGGTGCAGGACAATAGGACTAGGAAGTAGCACCCACCAGGGAGTACCAGGACTGGTAGCTGGCCATGTTCATCTGGGTAGCAGTACCTAATGGCACATGTGAGATCCACTGCTGAAAGCAGGCCTGGTAGAGGAACTTGGGGAGCTCCCCTGTTAGACACAGCTCCTGCTGTTGAGAACATGAGAGCAGGACGTGGAGCACCCACATGTTAGCTGGGTCTGAAGGGGCTGCCCAGGCAGGGTCAGTCCACAGCAAACACTAGCATTAGTGAGAACCAGGACAGGGCACAAGACAGGCCAGATTGGACAACACCCACCAGCACACATGAGGCCTGGGAGTGGGTCAGGTTGGGCTAAGCTGCTACAATCCGTAGTGGGAGCTAGGACTCAAGGCAGGTCAGGCTGAGTCAGGCTGTAGCACTTGATGGCAAATGACAAGACTGGGGCGAGCCATCTCAGACCGTGCAACAGTACCTGATGGTACATGCAAGACCCAGAGCCAGGAGAGGGCCTAGTAACGAAACATCAGAGTCTCTCTTGCTGGGTTGCTGCTCCACTGATGAGTGTGAGAGCTGATACTAGGGGTGAGCCAGGCTGGGGTGGGTCAGGCTGGACTAGGCCGCAGCATCCCCTGGAGTACAGGAGAGTCTGAATGGACACGGGCCAGCCAAGCTAGGCTACAGCACAGGCTGGCAAGTGCCATGAATTGGTGCAACTCATGTCAGGCTGAACTGCAATATCCCCTGACAGGCACAAGATCCAGGGCTGGGAACTTATCATGCGGAGAAACTGTGAGCACTGCCCTCCTAGGCTGTATCTATCACCGGTGAGCACAAGAAACAGGGCTGGGACGGCCAGAATAAACATAACAGCAGCACCTGTCAGCATTAAGTGATGGCCACATCTAGGGGTGGGCCTCTGTCACCAACGTGGGAGACCAAGACAGGAGTCCCTGGTTCCTGCCCAGCCCAGGTTTCTATGGCCATCTGGAGAGTGAACCAGCGGATGGAAGTCCTCTGTCTCTCCCTGTTTCTGTGTCACTCCTGCACTTTAAATAAACAAATGTACTCTAACAATATATTGTAAGGGGCCAGTGTCGTGGCATAGCATATTAAGCCTCTGCTTGTGGTGCCAGTTTTTTGAGTCCCAGCTGCTCCACTGTCCATACAATTCCCTACTACTAGCCAGGAAAAGCAGCAGAGAATGGCCCAAAGCCTTGGGACCTGAAGGAAGCGCCTGGCTCCTTGCTCCTGGCTTTGGATTGGCTCAACACCAACCATCACAGCCACTTGAGGAGTGAACCAACAGATGGAAGAAATTTCTTTCTCCCCTTCTCTTTGTAAATCTACCTTGCCAATAAAAATACATATTTAAATATATAAAAATATTTTTAAACAGTAATAAGTTATTAAACAAATTTTCAGACAAACAAAAGCAAAGATACCCTATCACCAGCAGTATGAAATTTTTTTTTAAGATTTATTTTTATTGGAAAGGCAGATATACAGAGAGGAGGAGAGACAGAGAGGAAGACCTTCCATTCAATGGTCCACTCTCCAAGTGGCCGCAACGACTGGAGTTGAGCCAATCCGAAGACAGAAGCCTGGAACCTCTTCCAGGTATCCCATGTGGGTGCAGAGTCCCAAGGCTTTGGGCCACCCTCGACTGCTTTCCCAGGACACAAGCAGGGAGCAGGATGGGAAGAAGGGCCACCGGGATTAGAACCGGTGACCATATGGGGTCCCAGCACATTCAAGGCGAGGACCTTAACCACTACGCTATTGCGCCGGGCCCCAGCAGGATGAAATTTAAGAAATAATGTTAAACGAATTTCTTCGGATTGAAGGAAAATAATCTATGGAAGTCTAGATCAGAAGGAAGGGATGAACATTATCAGAAAACACTAAGTACAAGGCAGCCATGTCCACTGCTTCCATTTACTACTACGATGCACCTATCATAACAGCCAATGCCGTGAGGGAAAAACTGAAAGTATAAACACTGAAGAAGGAATTAACTACCACCATTATTGCCAGATAACATGTTTTTTTTGTTTTGTTATGATCCTTTATATATCTAAAGATATTTATTTTCTGAAAGAGAGACAGGGAACTAGGGGAGCGCAAGAGGGAGAGGGAGGGTCAGAAGTTTCCTCCAGGTCTCCCACATGAGTTGCAAAAGCCCACATACTTGGGACTCCCTTACGGGTGCAGTGGTCCAAGGACTTGAGCAATCTTCCAATAATTTCCCAGATGCATTAGCAGAGAGCTGGATGGGATGTGGAGCAGCTGGGACTCAAACCCGGGCCTCAGGGGATGCTGCAGCAGCAGCTTAGCCACTATGCCACAGTACCAGCACCGAACTTACTTTTACACACAGAGGTTTCAATGGAATAGTCAAGTAAACTAATCACCAATGTTGGCAAATTCACAGAACACAAGGCCATCACAAGCAAACGAAGTATATTTCTAAATACCACACGAAAAAAATTTTAAATGATATTTTAAATACAGCAATATTTAGGACAGAATCTAAATCCAAGAGAAAGGCATATGCTACCATATTTACAATGTTGCTTGGGACACCCACATCCCATGCAGGAGTACCTGGGTCTCAGTTCCGGCTCCACCTCAGCTTCCTGTTAACGCACACCGTGGAAGGCACCTGGTAGTGGATCAAGTGCTTGGGTCCCTGGAGCTAACCCTGGTGGCACAGTGCGTTAACCTGCCACTCGCATGCCATGTTAGAGTGGCAATTTCAGCCCCAGATAATCTGTCTCCAATCCACTTCATTCTTAAACATACCTGAGAAGGTAACAGATGATGGTCCCAGTACTTGAACCTCTAACCCCTACATGAGAAACCAAGATGGAGTTCCTGGCATCCTGCTTGAGCCTGCTCGAGCCACCATCACTACTGCCACTTAGGGAGTTAACCAATACATAGAAGATTTCTGTTTTTCTCCCTCCAACTCTCTATATGTCTTTCAAGTAAGCAAAATAAACTTTTTTTATTTTAAATAAAAGTGCTTGAATCCCTGCTACATACACGGGAGAACAAGACTGGCTCCTGGCTCTCAACTTTCCCCTGCCCCAGCCCCACCTGCCCCAGCCCCACCTGCCCCAGCCCTTGGGCAGTGAACCACTAGCTAGATGTCCTGTCAGTCTCTATCTCTCCGTGTCTGCCTTTCAAATCACAAATGAATGAATAAGAACAAAACTAACAAAAACCATGTGAAAAATCCCTAAATTAGAAATTAAGAAACTGTTGAAAGACATTAAGACTACCAAAAATGCAAAAATATACCATTTTCAAGAGTAGGAAAATTCAGCATTATTTTTTAAAAAGATTTATTTATTTTTATTGGAAAGCAAGATTAGATTTAGAGACAGAAGGAGAGACAAAAAGAAAGATCTTCTACCCACTGGTTCACTCTTCAAATGGTTGCAATAGCTCAGAGCTGAGTTGACCCAAAACCAGGAGCTTCTTCTGCGTTTCCCATGCAGGTGCAGGGTACCAAGGCTTTGGGCCGTCCTCCACTGCTTTCCCAGGCCACAAGCAGGGAGCTGGATGGGAAGTGGAGCAGGTGGGATATGAACCTGCACCCACATGGGTGCCTGGTAACCACTGAACCATTGTGCTGGACCCAGACTCAAGCGTTATTAAGATGCATACTTTCTCCAAATTTACCAATATATTCAACTGTCTGTATCAAAACTCCACCAACAGTACTTCATGGATAATGACAAAGATATTATAAGGTTTATATGAAAGCCTGAAAGACCCAGAATAAGCAAGTCAATATGAGGAAATTGCAAAAAGTTCATAGAATATTGCACTAAAAAGATGTGTATTCTGATGCAACAGAAACTTGAAGTCCATGTATAGTTTTTTCATAATACACATTTATCATAAACATTTAAAGGAGCCAGACACTATAGGATCTCACTGAATAATTGCAGCAATCAAGATAAACAGCTTTGGCAAAACACTACACAAACAGATCAGTGCAACACAGACTCCCGTTACTGGCCTACACTAACAAAGTAAAGCGATCTTTGAAGAAGAAAAAACCAAGGCAAGTCAATGAAGACAGGATACTCTTCTCAAGCTGCTTAGCAATGAACAGCCACATGAAACAAAAATTAAAAATAAATATAAATAAATAAACAAATGTGCAGCCAGCATGGTAGCACACCAGGTGAAGCCACAGTTTGGGAAGCCAACATCCCATATTGTGGGTCTGATTCAAGTCCCGGACGCTCTGCTTCTATTCTATCTCCCTGCTAATGCAGTCAGCAGGGGAGTAAACAAGAGGACAGATTTCTCTCTCTTTCTGTATGTATATATGTGTGTGTCTGTATATGTATGTGTATACAAAACTAAATTTCAAAATTCATAAGTACAAAATACACAAATCTTTTAAAAATATATAAGAATTATATGAAATACAGTATTATTCCATTTAGTTCAAAAAAAACCTACACTGTCGCGAGGATTGGGAAAATGTGGCCATTCACCTGAGGACAGACACATGAGAAAGGGCAGCAGGAGGGAGGCACTTCTGGTTTGTTGGTCTCAGCAAAGGCAAAACAAACATTCCCTTCATAATTTTCCTTAAATTGTATGTATTTATTACACTGTCATATACATTAAAACAATATGGTAAAACCACTGTCTTTCAAAAAGGTAACCTGGTCTGGACCTAATGAGCACTTTAGAAAACACCGACTCAACTGCATAATCCTCCACCTCCAAGCACAGACATCCCATATGGGCGCCAGTTTGTGTCTTCTGTGGCTGCTCCACTTCCCATCCAGCCCTGTTTGTGGCCAGGGAAAGCAACAGTGGGACCCTGCACCAACATGGGAGATTCAGAAAAAGCTCCTGGCTCCTGGCTTCAGATCAGCTCAAATCCAGCCACTGTAGTCATTTGAGGAGTTTAACAGCAGATGGTAGATCTCTGTCTATCCTTCTCTCTATAAAATCTGATCTGCCTTCCCAATAAAAATAAATTCCTCAAAAATTTTTAAAGAAAATTAAAAGGAAAAGAAAATGACTGAGGCTACTGCCATCATGTGGCACATTGAGTCTCTGCCAGTGGTGTCACCAGTTTGAACCCCGGCTTTTCCACTTCTGATCCAGCTCCCTGCTAACAGCCTGGGAAAGCAGTGGAGGGTGACCAAGGCCCTGGGCCACTGCACCCACAAGGGAGACTCAGAAGAACCTCATGGCTTCCAGCGTTGGACCAGCCTAGCACTGGCCATTGTGATAATTTGGGCAGTGAACCAGCAAATGGAAGATTTGTGTTTCTCTCTCTGACTTTCCTTCTCTGTAATTCTGCATTTCAAATTTTAAAAAAAATTTTAAGATAAAATAAATAAAAATTAAAATTATCATAATCACATAATTTATGGCATCCTCCACAATGCCCACCCGCAGCACACAGCAAGCTGCTCACGGTAGATGCTCAAATATTTTTGATCAATTGATGGAATAAATATTCAATAACAGGAGTAAAAGACAATTTTGGGTCCAGCACAATTGCTCAATGGCTAAATCCTCACCTTGCAAGAGCCAGGGTCCTACATGGGTGCCAGTTCATGCCCCTGTTGCTCCATCTAGCTCCCTGCCTGTGGCCTGGGAAAGCAGCAGACAATGGCCCAAAGCCTTGGGACCCTGAACCTGCATGAGAGAGACTCAGAAGCTCCAGGCTCCAGGCTTCAGATCAGCTCAGCTCCAGCCTTTGCAAACACGTGGGGAGTGAACCAGCAGATGCATGATCTATTTCTTTGTCTCTCCTTCTGCCTATAAATCTGATGTTGCTTTCCAATAAAAATAAATAAATCTTTTTAAAAAACAGATAGTTTAGATTCTCTTACAGCAAATTTCTAGTTCACAGCCCTAGAGTCTGAATTCCTTGTACTTCAACGGCTACTCTTCCCTGCCAACTTAAAATTTTCCTAGCCTTTGACCCACTATACTCACAAAACACATCTTCTTTTTCTCACTTGATTGTATGGTGGTATGTAATGAACGCTTGGAAGCCTACAATCATGAGGGATGTAATGTAGAAGAGAGGAAAAAAAGAAAGGTTGAAGTTAATGGGAATGGGAGAGGGGAAGCTGCAGGAAACAACCAGCAAGGACAGAGCATTAGTTGAGCACCTAGGTCAAGGTTGGCACTGGATCACAGTGGGTTGAGTCACCATCCCAGAGGAGGCTGGTCAAGCCCTGGCTGCTCTAATTCGGATCCAGCTCCACCACACATGCGGGAGCAGAGAGAACCAGTGCTGGATGGAGATCCACCTCCACCACACACGCGGGAGCAGAAAGAACCAGTGCTGGACGGAGATCCAGGTCCACCACACACGCGGGAGCAGAGAGAACCAGTGCTGGACGGAAATCCAGCTCCACCACACATGGGAACAGAGCAAACCAGTGCTGCAGAGAACTACTAACTCTGCTATTCAAGTAACTAAAAAATAAATCTTTGAAAAGAAAATACACACAAGATGAAAGGTTTTTAGTTCAAACACTTCATGAAGGCAAGGAACACGGGGGGGGGGGGGGAGCAAACCAGTATCTACTGCACCTTCGGACATAGGTTCCATAAAAAGTGGAACAGATGAACAGTGAGTCCTGCCTGTGCCCCATCCTCAAAGGAAGGAAAGCACACCTATATGCCAGATTATCCTAAAACTCTCTCTGCAAAAACCAAGTCAACTATGACTTGGAAAAATCAACTTCCCAATTATTTGGAAAAGAAACGTTATGTTTTACTAAACTTAATGAGTGATATGTACTTAAACATACTCAGAAAATTACATACATTGGAACTAAACTCAGTCAAATAAGAGAATATTGGGCATCCTCAAAAACAAACTCAACTCTGTAAAGTTTTACAAAATGTATTCCATGCAAATTTTAAAATAGTACAAAACAACACATGCAGGTTGCAGCACGATGGCTTGGTGCCCAAATCCTCCCCTTGCAGAGAAAATAATGACCTTGGCATCATACGGGTCAAAATAGGTACGTGTGGCACTCAGACCTAACGGCCAACAGGTTTCCAGCAAGATCAGCATCAACAACGTAGCCATACAGGACATCTGGTGTCTCCCTAAACCTGGAACCTGCTCCAACCAGAAGTGGGAGAAAAGTTGTAGAGAAAATATTGCAGCCTCAACACGGCATCACAGGAAGTGGAGACTAGTGAGCCAGGAGCTGGGGCTACGGAGACCATGGTGGAAATCTAACATAAAAACTCAGACTTGCTGGAAGGAGTAGTACAAGTGACTGCAAACAAAGAGTCATGTGCCAACCACAACAAGTAAAATCGAATTGTAGACATGTGGGTGACACAGCTTAGAAATCTGCCCCAAGGAGAAGAATCTGATAACCAGAAGAACAATAACAAGTGCAAAAGCAGAAACACAATGGCTATTACTGAAAATTCCCCTACAAAGAAGCAAAACCCTTTGGCAACCTCAGTTCACTGAAGAAATCGAGAAAACGGGGGATACAGAATTCCAAACACTTGTTATAAAACTTCTTATCAACAATGAGAAGCACATAATACAGGAGTTCAAGGAATTTAAGGACTATGTCACACAAGAAATGAATCAAATGAAAGCTGATGTATCAGAAATAAAGAATACAGAGGAGCAAATTAAAAGTACAGTGGAGAGTCTCCAAAATGGAACAAAAGATGTAGGAGAAAAAATCTCACAATTGGAAGATATTTCCTGTCACCAGGGGGAAATAAACAAAATCTGGAAGCAGAGCTGAGTCAAGCTAAAAAAAAAGTATTCAAGTATATTAAACAACCAAATATAAGAGTTATGGGAAAATTTCCCTAATCTAGAGAAAGAATTGGGAAACAACATCCAGCAGGGGCACAGAACTCCCAACAGGCCTGATCAAAAGCAATCTTCACCACAACACATGATCATCAAGCTCTCTTCAGTCGAACATAAGGAAAAGATCCTGAAATGTGCACGTGAAAAAAATCAATTGATATATAAAGGAACACCAATTAAATTCACAGGAGATCTCTCACAGGAAACTCTACAGGCAAGAAGAGAATGGAGTGACATATTCCAGATTCTAAAAGAAAAAAATTGTCGGCCTAGGATAACATATCCAGCAAAGCTTTCGTCTTTGAAAATGAAATAAAATTCTTCCACAGTAAAGAAAAACTCAACGAATTTGTTCTTCCAAACCTGTCCTACAAATGATAAAGATGTTCTCTTGACAGAGAAAAGGAACAGTGCTCACCAAAACCAAAGGCAAATGGAAAGAACATCCCATTAAAATATCAGAAGACTAAATTAATGAATAAACCATTGCTAAAATGACAAGATCAAATTACCACCCATTCATATTAGCTTAAACTCATCAATCAAACGTCCTAGGTTAATAGACTGGATTAAAAAACAAATCCCCTCTATTTGTTGTCTAGTAGAGACAAAAATTAGTGGAAACTAAATCGCATAGGTTTTGATGTTTTCTGTTAGTTTCATCTCTTCAAAACACTTTCTTCTGATTAAATTCTTCAATGACTCATAGATCATACAGTAGCATTTTCTTCAAGAAGGTTCTTGATTTTCTTTTTCATTTCTTCAGTGACACATTAGTCATTCAGCAGCATGTTATTTAACTTCATGGTGTTGTTAATTTCTTATTTTTCCTTACTGTTGTTGATTTTGTTTTGTAGCTTTTCACTCATAGGGATGTATAGTAACAGTGTAATGGAGACCGTCATATCCAGATGTGAGGATACAATGCAGTATGCATCTTTACTTCCAGATCAAAAATGGACTCTCAATGAAACTGTTAACTATATCTTGACAATGGGATGCTGGACTTTCTGCCACTGTCCATGACCACAAGGATGGACATATGACTGTGTATGAAGAATTATACTATAGTAAAAATATAGGGAAATTCAGTGGGGGATGAGGGGACTTGGGCAGAAGAGAAGAGAAATCCAAGGATCTGTGGAACTATATCATAAAATAATAATAATAATAATAAAAAGAAATGTCTATCAAGTAAAAATCCAAGAACCCACTCAAAAACAACAGTTGTCCCTAGCATAGATAACTATTGGTCAACTCTTCACTGTAAAAGCTAGACAGGAAAGAACTGAAGTTCTCTCCACTTGACAAGGTTATAAAGCTCTTATTAATAAATAAAGAATGACAGCTAATAAATATCTGAAAATTAGAGAGCTGGGAAATGTCTTTTTTAAAGATTCATTTATTTTTATAGGGAAGGCAGATTTACAGACAGAAGGAAAGACAGAAAAACACTCCAGCAATTGGTTCACTCCACAAATGGCTTCTACAGCCGGAGCTGAGCCGATCCAAAGGTAGGAACCAGGAGCTTCTCTGGGTTTCCCACGTGGGTGCAGGGGCCCAAGGACTTGAGCCATCTTCTGCTGCTTCCCCAGGTCATAAGCATCAGGAGCTGGATGAGAAATGGGGCAGCTGGGACACAAACCATTGCCCATATGGGATGCCAGCACTGCAGGCAGAGGAATGCTTGTTACAGCACCACACCAGCCCCGAAAGGTCACCTGTTTTAAGCCACTGCCTACAGCGCCAGCATCCCATTCAAGAACACTGGTTCAAGTCCAAGTCACCCCACTTTCAACCCAGCTGCCTGCTGATGCACCTGGGAGGCAGCAGAGGATGACCAAAATTCCAGGTTTTCCTGACATGTCTGTGAGCAGACCCACACGGAATTCCAGAATCGTGCCTTTGACCTGGCCCAGCCCCAGCCGTGGGGCTCATGGCAAGTGAAACAGCAAATTGGAAAATCTTCCCCTTTCCCTTTCACTGTGTTTCTACCTTTCAAACAAATCTTATAAAAGGGAGGGGCCCAGTGCCATAGCCTAGTGGCTAAAGTCTGCATTGACCTTATGCTAATGAAGGGATCTGTGTTTAAGGTTTTTCATTCTTTCCTTGATCTTTAGGTTTTCTTTTTCTTTGTGATACAAGATTGAGTTCTAGAATAAGAATTATAGTAGGAATTTCTATTGAGTTTTTAGGTGAAACAAATGGCAGAATTATCCTTGGATACATCCACTTGACCATGACATCAAAAGTCTGTGCCAGAGCTTGTGAGGGTTTCTGTCTAAATAAATGGGACAGCTTTCTTGCATGTGTCTATTATGCTCATGAAATCGTATAGTGATCCGTTTATTTTCTCTACGCCTATTCCACGCACCCTCCTCGAGTTCCAAACTCGGCTGGAGCTGGACTCCTGCAGGCTAGTTAGCATGGACCACAGCTGACCACCACCCACTGGCACACACTAAAGTTAGGACTGGGGGCTACCTGGCAGGGTTAGATCACAGCACCTGCTAGAGTCAGACAGGGGATGCGTGATGTTAGGCTGGGCCATGACACTAACCAGCACGCGAGGATTAGGTCTGGGGTCAGATTCTGTGGGGAATATGTAGGACCACCTCCGTGGAACTGCAATTTCCGCCGGTTTGCTCAAGAGTTGGGGTAGAGACAGGCTGAGCTAGGCATGACCATGGAACCCTCTAACACTCATGGATATTGGGGTTGGGAACAGCATGGCTGGTCTAGATTGCAGCAGCCACAGGCGCACCAAAGAACAGGGCATGGGGTGGGCCAGGCCGCAACATCCACCAGCTCATACAAAGGCTGGGACAGAAGGGGCAGGCTATGCCAAGAAAAGGCCTAGCACTGGCTGACATGCGTAAGATCTGGGTAGGGGATTGGTCCTGGCAGAGGAACCTGGGAAATGTCCCTGGTGGGCTGTGGCTCCTGCTGGTGAGCATGTGATTCAGGCCTGGGTGTTGGTCAGGCTGGGCAATGCTGCTCCACCCATCATCAAGTATGTGTTTGGTTCCAGAGGGGGGCAGATTGGGCAGGGCTGGAACAAACCTTAGCCCATTGGCACGTGCAGGAGGCAGGCTGGAGTGTGGGTCATGCCAGGCTAGGCTATCAATCTACCAATTTGTATGAACCAGGGAGCAGACTGGGCAGGACTAGGCCACAGCAACCACTAGCTAGACTTGGGACTGGAAGCAGGCCAGGCCAGGCCAGGACAGGTTGCAGTATCAGATGGGAAAGGTGAAGGCAACGGATGGGCGATGCCGAGCAGAGCAACCACTGCCACGTGCGAGATCTGTGGCTAGTAGCAAGCCTAGGTGGGAAGCAAAGGGGATGTCCCGATGGGTTGTGGTTTCCATCAGTGAGCACAAGAGCCAAAAAGGGGGGGGCGGAGATCTGGACTGGAGATGGCTGCAGTGTTCCTCAGCATGAGTATGGACTGGGTCTGGGATGCACCAAACCGAGCTAGACTCCATCACCCACTGCTGCTCATGAAACCCAGAGTGGGTGTAGGATGCGCTCAGCTAGGTCTCAGCACCCACTGAACCACATGAGAGCTGTATCTGGGTGAAAACCAGGTGTGACTGGGCTGTAGCACTCAACAGAAAGAACCAGAGTGGATGGGGCCGGTCGGGCAAGGACATGGTTCTTGCCAGGACACAAGGTAGACTAAGTCAGTTTGGGCCAAGGACTCACAGTATGCATGAGATCTGCCCCTGGGAGGAAAACTGATAGAGGAGCTTGGGGAGCTCCACTGTCAGGATGCAGTTTCTGCAGGTTAAGTACAAGAACCATGGCTGAGCGAAGCCCAGAACAGGTTAGGTTACAGTACCCATTGGTATGGGTCAGGTATGGGGGTGGCCCAGGCTGGGCAAGTTCATAACACCCACTGGCAGAGCTGAAAACCAAGACAGGATGCAGGACTGGCCAACCAGTTCACATTAGGGCTGGGACTGAGGGTTGGTTGGACTGGGCTAGGCTGCATCACCCACCGGCATGAGTTGGATCTGGTGGTAAATTGTCTGGATCAGGCTGCAGAATCTGCCAGCAAATGCCAAGATGAGGCAGGCCATGCCAGACTGGGCCACAGCACCCACTAATACACATGAGACCCAGGGGAAAGGCGGGGGGGGCAGCACAGAGAGTGAGCCTGGCTAAACAGGTGGTGTCATCTACCAGCATGAGCATGGGTTGGATAGTGTGGTTAGTTGGGTTGAACTAGGTTCCAATGCTCATTGATGTGTATAAGAATTGATAGGATGTGGGACAGACTAGATCAGTCTGCTGCACATACTGGCAAGCACAGGAACCAGGGCTGAGGGTACATCTAGTGGTGGTTATTAGGAGGTGCTCCCACTGGTGTGCATGAGGGCTAAGTGTGTAGCGGGTTGAGTTGGACTGGGCAGCAGCATCCATTGGTTTGCATACGAGATGGCACTAGAAACAAACTGTCCCAGCAATTGTAACTACTAGTGTGTGCATTAGGTTGACATGAGTGACAGACTGAGCAGGACCCCGTACTGACAAGCACATGTGAGTCCGGTCTGGGATCATATCAGATGAGGATCCCCCTAACTGAACTGCTGGACTCAGAACTCCAACCATGGCGAGAATGTGTGCATTCTGATGATGGAGTGCATGTGTCAGAACTGGGCCTCCTCAGTGGATAAGAAGGAGCAATGGACGGCCCAGATGCTCATGGAAGATATGGCAGTCCATTGGGGTCTGCAGAGGACATCTGGTATCACAGCAGAAGGAGAGCAGAGCAAATTGCTCAGTTACCCCAGCCAAGTGTCGACAGCAAATATCTGAGCGAATAGAGATTTTAAGGTGGACTCCGTCAGCACATGGACCTTGAAAGGATTTCCTCATCCTTGGACTGACGAGACTGACAATATTTCAGAATTAAGCAAACCACTTAAACAGAACTCTTGGGAGCATGTTCCAGACCGGGGACCCTGGGATGACATCGGGCGGCTGTTCACCATCCCTGGTAGAGAGGATGGGTGCAGCTTCTCCTCAACAATGGTCTCATCCACCTTCCCCTAATTCTCAACCCTTCCCACTGTGATCAACTATGTAAACACAATTTTTTTTTTAATTTAAACAATAAAGAAAAGAAATGCCTTCCAATTTACACATTATATTCACAGAAAAGAGGGTAAATAATAGTGCAAAGAAATAATCAATTACTTTAGAAAACGGTATAATCACTCCATCAACACACACACACAGCTTCCCCCTCTGGTTTACCTCTGAAGTGTCCCCAGTGACCAATACAAGGCAAGGAGTCAGGAATACAAGCCAGGGCTCTCACAGGGGTGGCAGGAACCAGATGACTCAGCCATCATCATCACTGCCGCCCAGACAGGCATCAGCAGGAAGCTCAAGCCAAGAGCCAGAAATGGGAATCGAACTCAGGCATTCCCAAGGGGGACCAGGCTAAATACTCACTTCAAAAGCAGGCCAGTTCCTAAGATAAATGATCTGGTTTCTGCAAAGAAGCATCAGTATCATAGGAGGGGAAATGTGGAAAGAAAATACTACAGATTAAAACAAACCAAAAAGAAAATGAAAAGCAAAGGGAAAAAGTTAAAAACTGAGAAAATTCAAACACAGACTGGGTATTAAATGTTAAGGAATTACCACTATTTTATTTTATTTTTAACATTGCTTACACAGCTGAAAGGGATGCAAGCCCCTATGGATCTCCAATTAAGGTAGGAAGGATCAGGTATGGAGGAAGGTGGGCAGGACAAATGTCTTTTCCTTTTTTCTCTCTCTCTCTCCTGTATCTGCAAGGAGGAACGGGGAGGGGCCACTCCTTGCTATCAAACTGTATCCCCACCCGGAGATGAGGCGTGCTGATCATTTGAAGAAGCCTCAGACACCCCAACGTGGGGAAGAGTGTTCTGAGCGTTTTGATAGTTCTGAGATATCACTGGATCAAGATTGGGGAAAATCTTTCCAAAGTCTGTTGGCTGATGAAATCTACCTTAGTGCATCCACAAACCCAGGAACCTGCTGTAAAGCTTGGCTACTGTTATTTCTCAGGCACTGCCAATGGCACGCAAGCATTGTGAAGAATGCCTTTCTCTGATATTTGGCCTATCAGTCAAGAAGCCACTTAAGATGCCCGTATCCAGGCCAGCATTGTAGCATTAATGGGTTAAGCGACCACTTGCAGTGTTGGCATACCACACGGGCACCAGTGTGCGTGCCAGTTTCCCCACTTCTGACAGCCAAATCTTTAGACCCTATTCCCATGTGGCCAACCCCAATGAAGCTTCTGGCTCCTGGTTTCAGCCTGGCTGAAGCCCCAACAGATGCAGCCATTTGAGGAGTGAACAAGTGAAGATCTCTCTCCTCTTCCCTCCACCTCTTTCTATGAGTCTGCCTTTGCAATTAAAAATAAAGAAAAAAAACAGAAGCCCATACCCCATATCAAGTGCCTAGATTCATCTCCCATATCCACTTCTACTTTCAGGTTCCTGCTACTGCAGGACCTAACAGGCCAGCAGATGACAGCTCAA
This sequence comes from Ochotona curzoniae, assembly GCF_017591425.1. NCBI lineage: Eukaryota > Metazoa > Chordata > Mammalia > Lagomorpha > Ochotonidae > Ochotona > Ochotona curzoniae. Next base: position 83,272,787 of record NW_024467122.1, read on the forward strand.
ACACCTGAGTCTGAGTTCCTGGCTCCTAGCTCTCGCCTGGACAGCCCCAGTCATGGGCAGTGAGGGAAGGAACTAGTCTCTCTTTTGTGCATGCGTGTATGTGTGTGTGTGTATGCCTGCGTCTTAATAATAAATAAATACCTGTTGCTTTGAAAACATACAAAGTATTTTGAGGGAAACTTGTCATTACATGAACTTCCAAAAAGTTCAGCAAAACTACAGACATAAATATAGACAACAAGAAAGCAAGTATGGATGGAACAACATTAAACTTTTAATCTAGATGGCAGATGTACTGATGTTCTTTTTTGTCATTTCAACTTTTTAGCATATTTTGAGTGTTACCAAAAAAAAAAGTTGGCAAAGGAACGAGAAAACGAGATAGCTGCAAAACAAACAAAAAACCATGATCTAGAAATCCTTTATAAACACATCTACTCAGTTACCTCAAGCCCTTACATAAAAAACGTCCAGTGATTGCTCAGCCTATCATCTGATCGATAAAACAAACAATTTCAAACAAATACTTACACTATGAACTGCAGTAGTAGCACAATCTGTCAATGATTTCAGGAATGTTTGTCATGGGCAAACACGACACATTCTGCTGTGATATTCCAGGATGAATCAGAACACTTTCTAATACCCAATCATCTTACCCACTAAGACATCAAGAGAAGCCTTTCTTTGAAGTATACGGAATTGAAAAGTACAATCATACCTGAAACACGGAAACATTATCTTAATATCTACTTCTACAAGCAACAAACTTTGCTTAGTCACTTACTCTGACAGTCACACAATGAAATTCTCAGTCTTATGTTCAAACATAACAAGAAGGCAGGCTTGTTGGACTGCATGCGCTTAGCACCTTAACTCTGTGATAACCTTTTGCGAGATGAACATTCTGGAGCTCAGAAATGGGAAGTGACTTGCCCCTGAGTGACAGCTCCCAGATCATGAGGCTAGAACTCCAACACAAGTCTGCCGAACTTCATGTTTGCAAGTCCGTATTCTTCCCCCTTCATGGATTTAAGGTTAATAGGATCTTTCTAAGGAAAAGGTATACTTTTAAAAACTTTTCTTATTCAAAGAAGTACAAAACTGTAAACGCTTAAGGAAAATCAAAGGAGAGTTACAGTCTAACACCAGTCGTATAAAAAGAAGCAATTTTCAGCAAGCCAGCTGTCTTTGAAAGGACAGCTAGTCCTTTCCTCACTCTACATGTAAAATTACACTCCAGCTGCCCGCTGGATGACCCCACCGCCAAAAAATGCTAGTAACATAATTCACACTCAAACTCACAAGCCAGCAGCATTTGCCTCAAGCCCCCTTACCAGCCCAAGTGTGTTCACCACTCCAAACAGACCACTGTCAGCCAAAGCACTTCAATCTGTCATATTCAACTTATAAATAAAAAAACTTCCCCAAATATAAACACCCCACAATAAATATCAGATGAGCATTACGTGTTTTTTAACTTAACCATTGCATTAAAAATGTCAAAACTGTTTCTTTTCTTTATCTGAAGTTCAGAGTTACATAGAGAAAGAAAGACACAAAGAGATCTTCCATTTACTGATTCACTGCCCCAGTAACTGCAAATGCCAGGGTTGGGCCAGGGCTGGGCCAGGCTGAAGCCATGAACCCTGAGCTTCTTCCAGGACTCCCACACGGGTGCAAAGATGCAAGCACTCGGGCCGTCTTCCACCGCTCTCCCAGGCACATTAGTTCTGGGAGCCAGAACAGAAGTGGAGCAGCTGAGACTCAAACAGATGTCCATATGGGAAGTCAGCATCACAGGCAACGGATTTACTCGCTACTCCACATCATCGGCCCCCAAAACTGTTTCTGTAACGCAATATAAATTACATAATTCTTTATATAAAATAAAAATTCCATTATCAATGAGCCTTATTACATGTCTAAAGATACACAGAAGCTATGTCAAGAAACCTGAACACTGAACAGTTAAACTAAAATTAAATCTGCAGTTGGCATTGTGGCACAGGTTAAGCCTCCCAGCATCCTGCACTGGTGTGCTAGTTCGAGCTCCAGTTGCTCTACTTCCAGTCCAGCTACCTGCTGATGTACCTGAGAAGACAGAGGAAGATGGTCCAAGAGCTTGGACCCCCTGCCACTCACATGGGAGACCAGAACGCAGCACCTGGCTCCTGAATTCAGCCTAGCCCAGCCCCAGCTGTTGTGGCCATTTGGAGAGTAAATCTACAAATGGAAGATCTCTCTCTCTCTCTCTCTCCCTCTCTGTACGTAAGTCAAATTCACTAAAATAGAATACAACGCAGCTTGTAGAGTAACAGTAATATTTTGTATTCTAATACAGATGTTCTTACATTTCTGTATTTATTTGGTGAAAAATTCAACAGATCTATGTACTTTCATAAACAGTATAAAAATATACCCGCCAAACTTAATGACAATTCACTTTGGGGAAAGCAATATTCGCTCGGCAGACATTGTACTTGCACTTTGAACCTTAACCCCTTTTGGACAGTTCTGTTAGCTTTAGTCTCCTTCTGATGCTAAGCAGTGGCAGCAGCTACAGCCTTCGATCAGCCACACACTCACAAAGGGAAAGAATCAGCATTGCTCCGAGTTCACTGCGCTAAGCAATGCTGTTCGGTAGGTCAGATACATTAAATGCATTTTCAACTTACAGAATTTCCAATTGTGTTATCAGGACACAATCCCATCATAGGTCATACACAGAGTGTGTAACTTCAGAAACCAATCTAAAAGTCTTTATTACTAACAACTGATATTCATCTCTTCCACCAAAGAAGTCAAAGACTACAATAGAAAACAGACAAGTAATTAAGCAATTACACTACAGAGCTATAAAGAACCACAGGCTACAGCAAGAACACCTGCCATCAGAGGACGCTTAAATCCACTAAGAATGGAAAAAAAACAATTTAAAGAAAAAGCACCATAAATTAGTACAGTTACTATGGAAAACAGTATTGAAACTCTTACAAACTAGAAATAGGGACCAGCATGGCGCTGGGCTAATCCTCCATCCCGCACCACCAGCATCCCATTTGGGTGTCAGTTCATGCCCCAGCTGCCCTACCTGTCATCCAGTTCCCTGCTTAATGGCCTGGGAAAGCAGTGGAGAACGGCCCAGTGCCTTGGAACCCTGCACCCACATGGGAAACCTGAAAAAGCTCCTGGCTCCTGGCTTCGGATCAGCTCAACTCCAGCTGCTATGGCCATTTGGCGAGGAAACCAGCAGATGGAAGATCTTTCTCACTCTCTCTCTCCTTCTCTCTGTAAATCTGCTTCTGATACAAACAAGTAAATCTTTACAAAATAAATTTAAAATTAAAAAAAAAAAAACTAGAAATCCAACTGTAATAGGACCTAGCACTCTTACTAAGCATATATTTAAAAAAAAAAAAGTCAAATCATGGTACCAAAGGTATGTGAACTACTGTGTTTAGGTTCATAACCATTCACAACAGCCCAGATTCAGGCTCAACCAATGTGTCCTTCAACAGATTAATCAATCAAGAAAATGCAATACATAAATAGAATTTTTAAAAGCTAATGAAATGCTCTCATTGGTAATAAAATGGGTTATCATGTGAAGTTAAAAGGTGAAATAGGCCAGACACAGAAAGACAAATAACGCATACTCTCCATTACGTGTGGGGGAAAAAAGGGACAGAAAAGAAAAACACTCTGAACACAGGCCAGGGATGACTATGACTAGAGGAGCAGGGAATGCTGTAATCAGAGGGATAGGAAAGAAAGGGTTCCTACTACCACACAGGCAGGGAGGAGCACCTGCAGGTCACTCTACATGAAAGGAGCTCCAAGCTTCTAATCAGAAAACATCAAAAAGGAGAGACGCTGATACCACTGCAACTGTGACCAACACTAGGTGCAACTACGGTTAACTAAAAACTCAAAGAACTTACAGAAGACAGAAGGGAAGGAAAAGGCAGAGCCACAGCTGGTTCACCTTCAGCCGTGCTCAAGCAGTGAGAACGTGCTCACGTGGGGCCCACCTGGTGTCCCACTGACTAGGCAGGGTAAATCTTCGTGCTCACAACTCCACTCTGGAAGGACAGCTTGCATACCACCCCGTATCTGTCACCATTACAACCCTGCCCTCTGTCCGTATGTGCCATAAACACTCCGACAACTAAGTGGTCAGGAGTGCTTAGATACTTGAGTACACAAGCTTGCTACCAGCCAGAGAGAAGGAGGAGCAAGCCAAACGAAATTGCCTCCTAAGACTTAACACCTGACATTCCTAGGATGAAGAAAGCTAGCAACAAAAAAAGACAGCAGCCAGGGGCAGGCAAGATGCTGGCATACGAGTGACACAGCCATCCCAAGTAGAAACTAGGAACTAAAGCTGTAAGATGGGAGGAGTTGGAGAAAAAGCCCAAAAGAAATGGTATCTAAGACAACATGGCACTAAGATAAGTCTTATCTTCTGCTGCCGCTAGCTGTATTATGTTCCTTTTATTGTCGAAGTCCTGGGTTCCCTTGTGCACGTCTCCTTTCAACAAGTGCTCCACTTCAGCAGCTTCCTAGAACACATACTGGGCAGCAATGCAGGCAGTAACGCCAGTGTGCAACAAAACAATACGGAGAAAAACAGAAGACCACCACTTAGAAAGCATTAGAGAGCAGACGTTTGGGGCTAAAAGAAGGTAAACATAACAAAAAAGCAATTATGCGAAACTTCTTAAAGAATGTGCAAGGGCCAAGTGCAATAGCCTAGTGGCTAAAGTCCTTGCCTAATGTGCACCGGGCTCCCATATGGGTGCTGGTTCGCATCCTGGCTACTCCACTCCCCATTCAGCTCCCTTATTGTGGTCTGGGAAAGCAGTAGAGGACAGCCCAAAACCTTGGGACTCTGCACCTGCATGAGAGACCTGGAAGAAGCAACTGGCTTCGGATCAGTTCAACTTCAGCTCCAGCAGTTGCAGCCACTTGGGGAGTGAACCAGCGGATGGAGGATCTTTCTCTGCTTCTCCTCCTCTCTTGTAAATCTGACTTTCCAATTTAAAAAAAAAAAAAAAGGAAGAGAAGAAGCAAGGGAGGGAGGGAAGCAGGGAGGGGAAGGGAAAGAGAGAGAAAGGATGGAAGGAAGGGAGGGAAGGAGGGAGAGAAAAATAAAGAAAAGGCAAGACTGAGACACAAATCTTACGTCCACAGTGAGGTCCACAGTGGAGGGATGAAAAGATGGAGCAACAGGTTAAACTGTTGCTTGGGACACCCAAATCCCTGACCAGACAGCCAGTTTGGTCCCAGCTACTCAGCTTCTGGCCCGGCTTCCCGCTGACCCATCACTGGCAGCAAAGGACAGACCCAGTGCTTGGGTCCTGCCTCCCTGCAGAAAATCCAGGCTCCTGTTCAGCCCGGCCCTGGTTACTGAAGGGATTCAGGAATAAACCAGTAGATGGAAGATTTGTCAGTCACTCTGCCTTTCAAACAGATGGAACTAAACTTGCAAAAGAGATTCACCTTGGCAAAATAAAAAATAAAAAAAGTTAAACCAGCTATGGTGCTTTCCTAATATGCGTTTTCCAAAAAGTTTCTGAAGATTGACCTCTAGGACCTAATCATTATGAAGTTCAAAAAGCAAGCTTGATGGAAAGCAGACAGCATGCTAGACATGCGAATGTGCCTTGCATCTTTACAACATAAACATACAGAAGAGCTGAGTGCTCGAAACACGCCAGGACCAATGCAAGAGAAGCCGGGAACAGTGGGACCCGAACTAAGGAGAGAGAATGGGTGGCTTGGGGAAGCGAACCTTCGACTTTCAGGCTGCGTTCAGACCTCCAATAATTGCAATTAGGATGTCGCCCCCGCCCCGCCTCTGCTACACACACGCGCACACACACACACACACACACACACACACACACACACACTGAAAAAGTACTACTACAAAGAAGTCCTTCTACTTCATCCCATGCCAACCTTAAACCGCACTGATCACTTGACGTGACATCACGTCTCCTCATGACACCTCAGGAACACAACTTCAACATACATTTATGTCTTCGAGCCTGTCACCGCTACAGAGGAGGCTGCCCCGACATCACTACCTGCTCTCCGGAGAAGCACCGAGTAGCAGAGGGCTATTCCTTAAGATCTGTTACTTACTCTCCTTGCAAGATACAAACCTCTGAATTTCTCGACCAAATTTTGTTAACAACAAATCCTCCTCCCCACCCGCAAAAAAAAAAGGGGGGGAGGGGGCCCATCACTGAAATGCAAAGCGCAAACCTTGCAAACATCGACTGGTGCGACGCGGGCTTCATGCAGATGGAAGCCCCTGGGATAAGAGGTCAGACGCGGGCAGCGCCAGGGACAAGCAAAGGGGAGCCCTTGGACCCGCGCCGCCCGGCGCCGCCCTCCTCGCTCCCCGCCTTTCGGGCCGCCTGCCCCCCGGCCCAGCGGGACTGACTTGGGCTTCCCGCGGCCAGTCCCTTCCGAAGGAGGCCGGCTCCACCACGCCGAAGGCGCGAGCCGCGCCCCGGGGCTGGCTGCAAGCCCGCGGGCCAGAGGAGCCGGGGGGCTCCCCGCGAGCAGCCGGGCTCTGCCCAGCGCGCCTAGCTAAGGGGGCGCTCCGGGAAACGTCCTCCCTCGCCCCCCACACCCACCCCCCCAAAAAAAATTTTTTTTAATTAAAAATAAATAAACCAGCCCGAGTGGGCTCTCCCAGGGCTGCGGGGCGGGGACCCGTCAGCGTCCGGCCACTGCAAGGCGCGCGGGAGGATCCTCGGAGAGCCGGGAGCGCGAGGCTGCGGCGGCTCGGCGGGGAAGGGGAGCGGGGGGCCCTCGGCCGGAGAGAGGGCCCGGCGGGGCGGCCGGCAGGGCCGCGGGCGCTGGGGCGGGTCTTACCTTGGCTCGGCCGCCGCGGCCACCTCAGCCCCCTTCCTCCGCCCGCGCCGCGGCCCCGGGGAGGGTGGGGAAGGCGGCCCCCGAGGGCCGGACGGTCGCAGGAGGGTGGGCCCAGCCGCCTCAGGGTCCTGGCGAGCGGCCGCCGCGCATCTCTGTCAGCAGACAGACCCCGCCCGGCTGGGCAGGCACATCCACCCCCCGCGGCTCCCCGACCACGCGCGTGGACGCCGCCGCGACCGGACCCCCCGCCTCAGCCCCGCGCCTGCTTCCACGCTCCAGGCAGCGGCAACGGCCGCGGCGCCTCCAGCGCCTCCTCGAGCGCCGCCTCCAGCGCCGCGGCGCCCGTCCCACCCGCGCGGTCCCGGCCCCGCCGACTCCCCGGCCGCGGCCCCGCCGGCGCGCGCGCGCGCACACGCACTAGCCGCCCACGCCCCCGGCCGCCCGCCGGGCCGCCCCGCCCGGCCCCGCCCCCGCACGTGACGCCGCCGCCGCGCCGGCCCCGCCCACACGCCGCCGCCGCGCCTTACGGCAGCGCTGGGAACCCCGCCTTAGGTTGCACTGAGTGTGTGAGTGTGTGTGTGTGTGTGTGTGTCGCAAAAGGCTGCGCCGGAAAACGACTCAGAGCGCTCGCTTTGCGGCCAACCCTGAGGTGCCTGAATGAAGGCTGTTGGGGGCGGTGAGACCCGAGGCAGGTAAGAAGCCGCCTCCCCACTCGGGTCTGTGTCGGTTCGCCGCTCGAATGGGGTCGCCCGGCCGCCCGCGCAGGCTCTGGCGTGTCCGTCCCCCGTCCCCATCGAGCGCCGCCTTCCCTGCCCACCCCCTACCCCCGGAGTCTCCGCACCGGACCTCCGTCTCCATTCATTTCTTAAAAAGAGTTTTCCCCGAGTGAGTGAGGACGGGCGACGGGGGAGGACGTGTCGGGGGACCCCTCTCGGAGTCCAGTGCTGGGCCCCCCACAACCCCGCAGGTGTCAAGGAGAAGTGAACGGGTCGCGTACACACCGGAGCAGGTGCACCCCTCACCTCCCGCTCCTGTGCACCGAGCACACAGGATGAGAGGATTGACCCCCAGAATATCCCCCCGCTCCCCGACGGGAGCGACTCTGAGGGCATTAAATGTTTTCCCAGAACAGAGAAGCTGATGCTCCCAGGCTGAGGGAAGCTCATGGGTCGGATCTGGAGGGCTCGTGCAACCCAACCTCCTCTGCACGTTGCAGTCACGTGGGACTTTAAAAAAAATAATAAGAGCAATGTTGCTTTCCTGTCCTGAACTAGTTCAACAGACTCTTGTGTTAGGCCAGACGTCGGGATTTCTTCCAAGTTTCCTGGATGACAGTAATGGGCGGGGCAGGAGGTGGGGGCACCTGCTGGGTGGAGTGGGTATCATTGGGGCTGGAATGAGAAGCTGAAAGTTTGCAGTGACTGCCAAGGTAACCACTGTCGCCTTTCGGCTTGCCCTGATGCCCCTCCAGGACTGCTGGCTTCCTCCCTCCCCTCCCTGGCTGCTCTTCAGCCATACAGCTAGGAGACCCTCCCCACTTGTGAGACCCCAAACTGAACCCCAAAACCCTGGGAATGACTCCACACAGTGCCTCCCGTTGCACAGTCTGGCTTGGTTACACGGGGTCACATACTGTCGCCTAAGGACCGGACAGTACTGGGGGGGCACTGCTCTCGAAAGGAGCTCCCTAAGGTGAAACCCAAAGTGGCTCTCAGCTGCTGGCTTATTAACCAGGGTTACTCCACACACCTGCCTCTCTGCTTCCAGAGAACGAGCAGTTCCTGTTGTCTGGTTTGGCCCTGGCAAACACAGCCAGCCGGAGAGCGCAGGGGTGTGGCAGAGATGGAAACTGATAAAATGGGTGTGAGCGAATGGGGAGGAGCCTCAGGTCCATGCTGAAGAGTTGAGATTATTCCCCATCAGCAGTTACTGAGTGTAAATAACAAAGATTCCAAACCCTTTTCTCACCATAGCCCTCTTGGGAGTCTCACCCAGGTACCTAATCTCAGAGGAAAAAGTGTTTTTAATGTATAAAATGCATAGACGTGAAAGAGGGAACCAGTGTTTTTCAAAGTCATTTAAATACTAAAATAAGTGGGTCATACAGTCATACAAGGGCTTCTTTATTAAGTAACATCTAGCAGCATGTCTAAGTACATAATTTAAAGTAATAAGGAGTATAAATTATACTTGAGATACTGACAAATACTTTAATATGAAACCATCAAGAGTCATGCGTGCATTGTGGCATCACAAGTTTAGCATCCGATGCAGGTGCTGTAGAGACCTGGCTGCTCCATTTCCCATCCAGCCCCTGCCGTGGCCTCAGAAAGCGTCACAAGATGGCCCACGTGGGAGACCTGGAAGATGCTGCTGGCTCGGGCTTCAGCCTAGCCCAGTGCTGGCCACTGCAGCCATTTGGGGAGTGAACCAGCACATGAAAGATTCTCTCTGTCTCCCATCTTCTCTCTAACAGTGCTTTTCAAATCAAACAAGAAAATTCTTTAAAAAAAACATTTTTAAGAAAATATCAGATTTCTATTGGTGACAAAGATGAAGGGATTGCTAATATTTCTATAGTATTCAGCCTATAGTAATTAAAAAGAAGACTAACTTTGAATCAGAAAAATAAAGATGCAGCTTTTTCCCCAGGTCAAGCTCATGAATCCTGAAATAGCCACATTCTAATTTATGGATGCTGTATTTAAAACTACCACATGATGAGCCCGGCACAGTAACCTAGCAGCCAAAGTCCTCACCTTGAACACACCAGGATCGCATATGAGCTCCAGTTCGTATCCCAATGACCCTACTTCCCATCCAGCTCCCTGCTTGTGGCCTGGGAAAGCAGTCAAGGACAGCCGAAAGCCTTGGGACCCTGTACCCTCATGGGAGACCCGGAAGAGACTCCTGGATCCTGGCTTCAGATCAGCACAGCTCCAACCATTGCAGCCACCTGGGGAGTGAAACAATGGATGGAAGATCTTCTTTGTCTCTTCCCTCTGTATATCTGACTTTCCAAGAAAAATTTTAAAATACCACCAGATAATAGTTTTAGACAAGAATGTGCAGACCAAATCTGTTTCAGAAAGATGATGGAGCAGTGTTCCCTTATGCCTCGGCTTTTTTCTTTAGGGCTTTTGTTTGTTTTGTTTGTTTTGTTTTGTTTTTATGTTCTTTACCTGTAATGCAGCAACCAGAGCTAACCTGCTGTTGCTTAAGAGCAATGGCAGCAGGGCAAGTGATCTATAGTTGTGTATGCAAGAGGAAAAGTGGGTCATTAAGTCCATGGAAAATGAAGTAACTTTGGTCGGTACAGATGTTGAATTCCACGCATGAGGGGTATGCAGAAAATTCATGGAAAATGCAAATTATGAAAAATGCATAGATTTCAAAAAAAATCGGTACCAAAATCAATTCTTTAAATTTATTTCAGAGACAACAGAAAGTTCTGGTCCACTAGTTTACTCCCCTAACTGCCGGCCACAGCTGAGGCAAGACAAGCCGCCACTTGGAGACTGGAACTGAATCCGGCTTTCCCACATGGCATGGCAGGGTTCCAAGTACTTGAGGGAAACCCGCTGCTTCCCAGGATGTGTGTCACAAGTGGGCACAATCAGGAGAGTGCAGCGCGCTCCTGAACCCGGGCATTCACACGTCCCACGAGGCATCTCAGCCAGTGGGCCTGCCCGCAGCAGACACATTTTGCGGTTCGCTTTTGCTTGGACCCTCATCCGTGGGAGAAGTACCAAAAAAATTTAAAAAAATAAAAAATCAGGAAAAGTAGGCTTGGGCTATTTTTGGAAATCACTGACTACCAGGCTGTAGTTTGTCCTTAATTTCGTGAACATTGGAAAACGTTAAAAGTTTTTGCAGATTAGAGTTGCAGTTGAAAAACTAATATGAATTTATGTGCGACTAAAATCAGAACTAGAAGTAGGAGTGGGGATACTAGAGCAATACATAAATACCTTTCTTTAAGAAATGGACATGGAAATATCATCTGGTCTGCTAAGTAACTTTTTCTCCCCAGTGTACTGACCAGTCTGAAGAAGCATAGCTTGGAGTGGCTATATACCTTTCAACAAAGGATTTTCTACATCTCACTGTAGGAATCAGTTTCCTTTTGCTATAGGCAAGAGGCTAATTCACTCTGATGTTATCAATCGTGTTGCTTGTACATGGTACTTCAAAAAGTGCACAGAATAATGGGATTAGAAGGTGAGTGGTAGATGTTGTGCCATGGGTTAAGCTGCTGCTTGCAGTACCCAGTCCCCTCCTAAGAGGAGCAGATGGTGGCTAAAGTGTCCATGTGGAGACCCCCATAGAGTCCTAGGCTCCTGACTTGAACCTGGCCCAACTCTGGCCATTTGAAGGCATCTGGAGAATAAACTAATAAATGAGAAACTTCTCTCTCCCTCCTTCCCTCATCGCTCTGCCTTTTAAAGACTTATTTTTATTACAAAGTCAGATATATAGAGAGGAGGAGAGACAGAGGAAGATCTTCCGTCTGATGATTCGCTCCCCAAGTGAGCTGCAACGGCCATATTGGATCCCGGTGTATTCAAGGCAAGGACTTTAGCTGCTAGGCCACGCCGCTGGTCCCGATGGATTTTCTTTTTTAAAGCATTTATTTATTTCAAAGAAAACGATAGAACGAGAGGGGAAGACAGACCTTAGAATCACTGGTTCACTCAGCAGATGTCCTAAAGAGCCAGGACTTATCCTGGCCAGAACCAGAAGCTAACATCTCCATCCTGGGCTCCCTCACAGGTGGCACAGAGCCATCTTGCACTGTTCTTCCAGTTACGTGAACAGGAAGCTAAATCACTAGCCCAGCAGCCAGGTCTCAAACCAGCACTCCTAGATGGGTGCCCACATCCACATGGCAAGTAGTGGCTGGCCCCAATAAACTTTATTTTGCTAGAAACAAAAATTGATATCCATGTATACTTTTTTCATAATATCTGTTTCCTATCATAAGTTGAAGACCCCCTTATACTTCTGTTAGAAGAAATGACTGTCACACTTAGAGTTTCACAGATGTTTCTTAGACCTTCCTTGCCAATCCCTTAAAGCCGTTGAATGAGTAAAACTGATTGCAAACAAAAAGGCAAGGTGCAGGTAAGCCATCTCTGTGCTGATCAGCAGCAGCAGACTAAATGAAAATGTGCTATCCTGATCCCGATTGGTACCCACATTACATGCTTGTTATACATATTATTCTAAGATTTTTTTTACTTTCGAGTTGACATGTCACTAATCCCAATGAATGACAGCTATTTGATATCCAGGACAAATTCTCTGACAGGCCACCCTCACTACCTTCTTCAGCCAGCGAACAGCTGGCGTAGTTCAACGTAGACTAGAATCAAGGGCATCCCCCTTGTAGGCAGGGGTGAGCAGGTGTATCTGAAATCAAAAAGAATACCTTAGGGGACTTCAAAGTTCTCATTATTCACAGGGAATTTTAAAAAAAAAAATTCTTTCTCTTTTAGTTCAGTGCTGCTATTTCCACAATGATCTTTTTTTTGTTAAGAAGCACTAGATCATACTGCTGACACCAAAGTAGGGGTGAGGGGATTGTCTCAATTATTACTGCTTCCTAATGTTTGTTTATTTTCATCCATTTGAAAGGCTGAGCAATAGAGACAAAGATCTTCCATCTGCTGGTTCATTACCCCAATGTGTGGGTCTCCCATGTGGATGGCAGGGATCCAAGGACTAAGTAAGCCACCACCTGCTGCCTCCCAGACTGGTCGCTAGAAAGCTGAAAGCGGGGGCAGAACAGCCAGAACTCTGTTGTGGGATGCAGGATCCTCAGCAGTGGCTTAACTTGCTATACCACAGCGCATGCGCCTGCAGTTACTATTTGGAGCACTTCTGTGATAGGTTTAAAACCCTTGGGCCTGCCCTCTCCGATGGCTGGTGCAGTAAAGCTCTCCCAATGATATGATCATATAATCCCTCTAGAGAGGAGATTAAGGATTTCCAATGTTAGTAGGCTCTGATTTTTCTCACTACAATTGCAGCAGCCTGGCACTTTCCATTAGCAACTGAAATAAACTGTTGTTAGAAACGTTTAGCCTTCCTCAGGAACATGTAATTAAAACATAGTCCAATAATTCAAAAGTATTTTCTTGAGCCCGGCACGATAGCCTAGTGGTTAAGGTTCTCGTCTTGCACGCCAAGGATCCCATATGGGCGCAGGTTCTAATCCTAGCATCCCCGCTTCCCATCCAGCTCCCTGCTTGTGGCCTGGGAAAGCAGTCAAGGATGGTCCAAAGCCTTGAGATCCTGCACTCACATGGTGGGAGACCAGGAAGAAGCTCCTGGCTTCGGATTGGCTAAGCTCCAGCTGTCGCGGCTACCTGGGGAGTGAACCATTGGATAGAATATCTTCCTCTCTGTATGTCTGACTTTCCAATAAAAATAAATAAATCTTTTTTATTTGTTTATTGCATAGTAGAGCAACCTGGGGTGGGTGGAGGGGAAAAAAAGATACTGCATCCAGTGATTCTCTTTCCAGCGGACATAGTAGACAACATGGGCTGAGCCAGGCCAAACCCAGGAACTAAGCACTGTCCTAGTCGGCCACATGGATATCAGATGCCCAGCTACCTGGGCCATCTGCTGCTGCCTTCCCAGTGTCTTAGCAGGAAGTCTGTATTAGCCAGGACTCCTTAGAGATGATGTTGCAGGAGTCCCAACCAGCAGTTTTACCCACTGCACCACAATGGCAGTCCCAAAATAAGACTCTTGTTCATTAACATTTAAAGGCAAATAGCTGGAGTGAGTGACGTGGCACGTGATGCAGTAGGTTAGAGCATTGCTTGCATATTACAATGCCCACATCCCCTATCAGAATGCCCAGTTTGAGTCCTGGCTACTCTGCTTCTAACCAGGAGGGAGAAGAAGATGGCCCGAGTGCTTGAGTGCCTGCCATCCTGAGCTCTGCACGGAGTTCTTGACTCCTGCTTTCCATCTGAAGCATTTGAGGAGTGATCCAATGGATGGAAAACCTGCCGCTCTACCTTTCAAATAAATAAATTGCTAAGTTTAGAAAGGTGTAATGACTGGGTCCCATGAGGCTGCTTTTCCAATCTGCAGAATACAATAAAGCATCAATTTATTCATTTATTAGAAAGTTTTTGAACCCTTACTACTATATATCAGATACAATTTTGAAACCCATTCATTAGCAATTTATGATGACAGTTTATCTCTTAACCACCTTCCAGGCTTTTGAAATCGACAGACTAAGGTGAGAAGATGATGGCTTTTTCAGACCGTCTGCAACATCGTGGTTGCATATAACCATCATGGGCCACTGAGCACCGCAATCACTGATCTCATCAGGTGAGTGACGTGGCAAGCTTAGCCGGACACTGCCAAGCTGTATTTGTTGCACCCACTTAAATTCTGTCCACTCCCTCAGATGGCACCCCCTGTGCCATCTCCCTCAGACCTGGCCAAGTCAAATGGCCTCCCCCCACACAGCTCTCATTTTCTCATCATTTGAAAGTTTACAGTTGTATCAGGTCTTCTCTGATGAAAAAGAAAGTCATTTCAAGCAGGTGGAAAAAAAATTGCTATACACCGAGTTTGTGATGCAGGGGAAGAAAACTGACACCACTCTACAGAAAACCCTTCAAGTGAAAATGGCCTGGCACAATGGCTCAGGGGCTAAATCCTTGCCTTGTACTTGCCAGGATCCCATATAGGCACCAGTTCATGTCTTAGCTGCTCCACTTCCCATCCAGCTCCCTGCTTGTGGCCTAGGAAGGCAGTAGAGGACGGCCCAGGGACTTGGAATTCTGTACTTGCGTGGTAGACCTGGCGGAGGCTTGTAGCTCCTAGCTTTGGATAGGCTCAGCTCCGGCCATTGCAGCCGCTTGAAGGAGTGAACCAGTAGATGGAAGATCTTCCTCTCTGGTCTTTCCTTCTCTCTGTAAATCTGCCTTTCCAGTAAAAATAAATAAACCTTAAAAAAAAACTGGGAATCAGATTCTCTGTGGGGTCAATGCCATCCTAGCCCTTGACAGCAGAGCCTAGTGGCAAAACAGTGGTGGAGCCTCTTGGTGTTGGCAGAAACTTGGACCTCTTCCCTGGCCCAGACAGAACCAAGTGGAATCCATGGTGGTAGAATTGCCTAAATAGGACACCCCTTTTATTTTTTAAGAGGTCAGATCTTCTACTGGTAAAATACTGATAGTAGAGACATGCTCTTTCAGTTTATCAGTCATGAGATTAAAAGCATTTCCTATAACAATTTTGTGTTTTTAGGAGTTTCTGCAAATATGTTTCACTTCCACATGTTGCTCAAGAAGAACAAGCATCTGTTAGTACAAACCTTACCAACACAAACTTGAATACAGGTTTCCCGGGCACGCTGTAACAGGATAAGAGCTGATATCTGCCCAAAACAGTTGTCTAAGTTCCAATGATAATTTTTACGTTATACACATTACACATTGCCCGCATTTGCAGAGCTTACGCCTAGCATTAAAAGGAAACATTTAATTGGGGGAAATTGAAACTGAGAACACAGCCATGAACTTCCTTCCTGAAAGCATTCCTGCCTCTGCTGCTAGGAAACGCAGGTCAGGCTTGGATGTGACCCTCTGGGAAGGCAGGTGGACTGGGGCCAGGAGCTGGATCCCACCTTCTAGTCCCCGTGGACACTAAGTTATCTTGAATGCTCGTTGTTTGGTGGTTTATTAAAAAAAGACGGAATTAGTTCTGTTTCTCAGCAGGCAAAAAAAAAATCAAGCTCTAGACACATATTTAAAGCAAAACTGGGACATGCTATGTCCTGTTTTCTCCAACATGGACACGGATTTTTACCACCTATGTGTTCATTGTAAAGAGAAAGTGGTCAGGGCCAGTGTTGTGGCACAGCGCTCTTGACAACAGACATTCCATGTGTGCACTGGGTTCTAGTCCCTGCTGCTCCACTTCCTACCATGCTCCCTGCTAATGAACCTGGGATAGCAGCAGAAGACAGCCAAGTACCACCACATGAGAGACTGAGATGCCTGGCCAGCTCTTAGCACAGTGGCCATCTGGAGGAGCGAACAAGCAGATGCAAGATTCTCTCTCTGTCTCTCCCCCTGCCTCTGTAACTGACTTTCAAAAGTAAAATAAGTATGTTTTAAAAAGAAAAATAATTTTTTTTCTTGTGGGGTGGTGGGGATATGCAGAGAAAGCAGATAATTATCAAAAGATAGAAGGGAGAAAAGCAAAGAGTAGGGGCCAGTGTTAAGGTGCAAGAGACTAAGCGAACACTTGCCAACACTCCATGCTAGAGTCCCAGCGTTATTATTCCTCCTCCTCCTCCTTCTTTTACTTTGCTCCTCCCTTCTTCCCTTATTTCTTTTTTAACGTTTGTTCATTTTTATTGGAAAGGCAGATTTACAGAGAGAATTAAGACAAAAAGGAAGATCCTCTGTCCGTGGGTTTACCACCCCAAACTCCAGATGGCTGCAGTAGCTGGAGCTGACCTGATCTGATCTGAAGCCAGGAGTCAGGAGCCTCTTCCAGGGAGCTGGATGGAAAGTGGAAGAAGGAGGACAAAAACTGGTACCCATATGGGATTCTGGCACCTGCAAGGGGAGGATTAGCCAGTTGAATCATCATGCCAGCCTTGTGTGTGCAGAATCCTCCACTTTTCTCCTCTTTTCTTTTCTTCTTTCTTTTAAGATTTATTTATTTTTATTGGAAAGGCAGATATACAGAGAGGAGGACAAATAGAGAGGAAGATCTTCTGTCCACTCATTCACTCCCCAAGTGACCACAACAGCCAGAGCTGTGCCAATCCAAAGCCAGGAGCCAGGAACCTCCCCCAGGTCTCCCACACAGGTGCACGATCCCAAGGCTTTGGGCCGTCCTCAACTGCTTTTCCAGGACACAAGCAGGGTGCTAGATGGGAAAGCGGGGCTGCCAGGATTAGAACTGGCACCCATGTAGGATCCTGGCATGTGCAAGGCGAGAACCTTAGCCACTAGGCCACTGTGCTAGGCTCTCTTTATTTATTTATTTTTTTTTTTTTAAGACTTACAACATTTTAAAAAGTTTCGGAGACAGCCATGCATGATGGCTCAGTGGCTAAGTCCTTGCCTTGCAGGTGCCGGGATCCCACCTGGGCGGCAGTTCATGTGCCAGCTGCTCCACTTTCGTTCACTCCCTGCTTGTGGCCTGGGAAAGCAGTGGAGAATGAGCCAAAAGCCATAAGACCCTGTACTTTTGTGAAAGACTCTTGGCTTCGGATGAGCTCAACTCTGCCTGTTGTGACCTCTTGGGAAATAAACCAGCAGATGGAAGGTCTTTTTCTCTGTATCTCCTTCTCTCTGTAAATCAGTCTTTCTAGTAATTAATAAAAAAAGAGAGAGAGAGAGAGAAGGGGGAGGTGAGGGTGAGATCTCTCATTCACTAATTTCGTTCCCCAGGTGGGCTGGGATCTTCATCAGGGTCTCCTGTGTGGGTGCATGAGCCCAAGGACTTTCCACTGTTTCCTCGGGCACATAAATAGGGAGCTGAATTGATTGAAAGTGGAGCAGGTGGGACCAGAACCAGTGCCAGTATAGGGTGCCAGCAACATCTTAACTTGGCACAGCACAATGCCAGCCACCATGGTGGCTCCTGTTCTTCCAGTGGATTCTGCCTCAGAAGGCAGCAGAGGATGGCCCGAGTACGTAGGTCCCTGTCACACTTAGGGGAGACATGAATGAAGTTCCTGGCTCCTGTCTTCAGGCCGGCACCTACAGCTATTATAGAAATAAACTGTTTTTCCTTCTCTGTCATTCTGCCTTTCAACAACAAATAAATAAATCTTAAAAGAATAGTGAAAAACAAAGTACTAATCCTATTTCTTAAAAATTTTTATGTCATTGATTGCTATGAAATGTATTTATGCTATACACGTTTTTATGTAACCATCCTCCTAGTATATCATAAGCATCTTCTGTGTCAATAAATTGCATCTATAACTTTACCTTTTTTAAGATTTACCTTATATATTTGAAAACCAGAGTTAGGGTGAAATAGAGATCCACCATCCACTGGCTCACTTCCCAAATGGCCGCAGTGGCTGGGACCAGACCAAACCGAAGCCAAAAGCTTCATCTGTGTGTCCTATGCAGGCCTTGTAACACCTGAACATTAGGCTCCTGGGTGCCCCATTCTTCTGTTACAGGTGTTGCTGTGGTAAGCACCTGGGTTCAGTTTTTGCACACAGCCTGAGTATTTAACTTGAGATATATTTCTGGAAGTATAATCCCCAACCATGTATACTTCTTAAAAATTAAAAATACAGGGTTGGGTGTTTGGCCTAGTGGTTCGGACACCAGTCAGTTCTCAGATGGGTATTGGAGTCAAGTCCTACTTCCACTCCCAGCTCCAACTTCCTGCTAATGTGTCCCTAGCCACATGTGCCTGAGGCCTCTGCATGACATTTCCATTGTCCCAGTAAGGACTGCTAGGAACATAGTGCGTTCAAGGGACCACAAGCTTCTCATCCTCATTCTGAATAGCTCCATCGCCAGATTTAAAATTTCCAATAAACACATGAACTTGTTTTGTGTGGTACCACTGATTCAGGTTCTGCATCAGTATGACAAAGGTGGTTGTGAGACCAGCTTTTCTCCTGAATAAAGGAATGAAGAATTCCTGCACAGAGCAGGTTAGACTGGATGGGATAGTAACAGCCCTGCTACTGCTCAGCAGATTGTAAGTGTTCGGATTTCTCTGCATGCTGAGATCGACTCGCTCCTTTGACAGTCATTGAGGACCTGTCTGCAGACAATGACAAACAAGCCAGTCAGGGTCCTCAGTTCTCTTATTTTCACAGAGCTTCATTTTTGGGGTGGGGAATGGTGGGGAAAGTGGAGGGAGACAGAGCAGAGGGCAGAGAGAAAAAGTTAACTAACAAGCAAGTGAATAAAACTGTCAATCATGAACACTATGTAAAACAAAACCAAAAAAAAAAAATGTAATGAAGGTAATAGACAGTGGCCTTTATTTTGGCAAGTCAGAGGGAACTGTGCAAAGAAGTGGCATCTAACACAGAGATACCCAAGGGTAGATCCAGGCGCAGCCAGCCTCCAGCCTTCGGCAGGGAGCAGCATGGCTTGTCTGACCACTGAAGGACCAGTTGGTGAAGCTGGGATACAGTAGACCATTGGGAAAGTAAGAGCAACGAGATGGCAGGAGCTCGAGGCAAGTTAGGCAGAGCATTGTAAACTGCAGAATTGCATTTTTTTTTCTCAGTATGGTAGCTGCTGGAGGGTTTTAAGCAGAGACAGGCATGACATCACCAAGTTTTAAACATGAATTCTTGTGGCTGTGTGGAAAATACAGCGGGAGGGTGGGGTCAGTGGTGTATGCGAGATGTGTCAGGCGAGTTGTAGTGAGAAGCCCCGAACACACTTGGAACATTGTGGGCGAGGAATCAGCAGGACTTGTCACCAACTGCATAGTTCCATTTCCAGTCAGATTATTGACAGAACTGGCATCATGTAGCGCCAAGGAATGCACACTCACCATCTGAAGAGATGTGCTGTAATACATGTCTTCCTTCTATATACTGTTCATCTCCTAAAGTGTAAGTCTGCGCTCGTGCTTTCCGTAATTAATAAGGAGTCTAGTACTTAAGATTCAGGGAACTCCGGGAGGCTGTGGACACTGAGTAGACCGCTGGGCCGGAGTTTCTGAGCCAGCGGAATGAAGCGGATGGAGCCAAGAAAACTGCCTGTGTAGGTAGGAAAGTTCTGTGGGAATCTCATCTTTCATTTTTTTTTTCTTTTCTTAAATTCATGCTGGTTTTGCATTTTGTGCTGCAGCACGTCCATGTTTAAGTTAATAAGTAAAATACCTTGTTACTGATTAAAATATTTAAGTCAGCCAACGAATTGTTGAGCTTTTTCCATAGAAGCCGGCAAAGTCAGAGCTGCAGGAAGCGGCAGCACGGTGGATGGGGCCTGTTCTTGAGTGCGCCTGTGGGTGTCAGGACTCCTGCTGGCTTGGGACCCTATGAGTCTGAACATTTGTGGTTTGTCACAACTTGAATCGGTAGCCAAATGGCCTTATGAGGGGAACCATACTCAGAAACTGCTGACTTTTAACCATTTTCACTTAAAATGACTACAGCATCAGTGCTTTGTAATTCTTTAAAAATAAAACTGAATAAGGTGGTCCCAGCACAATAGCACAGCAGCTAAAGTCTTCACTTTGAATGCACAGGGATCCCATATGAGCACCAGTTCTAATCCCGGCAGCCGTGCTTTACCATCCAGCTCCCTGCTTGTGGCCTGGGAAAGCAATCGAGGACGGCCCAAAGCCTTGGGACCCTGCACCACTGTGGGAGACCTGGAGGAAGCTCCTGGCTCCTGGCTTTGGATTGGCTCAGCTGCAGTCATTGTGGCCACTTGGGGAGTGGACCATTGGATGGAAGGTCTTGCTCTCTGTCTCTCCTCCTCTCTGTATATCTGCCTTTCCAATAAAAATAAGTAAATCTTTAAAAAAAAAAAAAGCTGAATAAGGCTCTTCCATTTTTCTTTTATGTTTTCTTTTGAATTTTATTCCAATTAATACATTCAAAAGATACATTTTTTTAAGTTATTTTGAAATGCAGAGTGACACAGAGAGAAGGAAGTGGAGAGAGAGAGAGAGAGAGAGAGAGAGAGAGAGAGAGAGAGAGAGAGCAAGAGCTTTTCCATCTGCTGATTTACTCCCCAAATGACCGCACCAACCAGGGTTGAACTTTAGGCCAAAGCTCTGCACTCCACCTGGGTCTGCCACGTGGCTGGCAGGGTCACAAGTAGCAGCCGGGTCATGACCTGCTGCCTCACAGACTGCTCATTAGCAAGAAGCTAGATCAGATGTGACCCTGGTACTCAAACCTGGGTACTGTGATGGGGGTGCTGGTACCCCAACCAGGATATCGACCACTGCCTCATACACCTGCCGTGTGTATGCTGTCTGAAACATCAGAACAGTACAGAGCTCTGAGGCCCTCTTGGTCCTGGCCAAGGACTCTCCCCACCAGGCACTCTGCTCCTCACCCTAGCACCATTGGCTGGGGATGGGCTGGGCCAGATTTCATTGGCCAACACCAAGAGCAGTTCTCCAGGTGGACACCACGCACAGCACCCAGGGAGCCTTACTGGGCACAGTCACGGTCGTTCCCTGTGTCCTCATGTACTCCTGGCTCGCATCGTGCTGCTGGGCTTCTGGGGGACACTTTGCCATCAGCCCGACCCTGCCGATAACATGCTCATCATCAGGTGGTGGTGGGACAAGCCGGAGCAGAGGCCACCTGGCCTTAATCTAGAGAATGCTTTTCCCTCTCCTGAGCACCAGCTATTTTTCACCTTGTGGATGTTGTGAATGTTTAACTTATCACTCTCTGGTTGGCTGCCAAAAAGCTTAGAGCCAGATCTGTGGCTCACCCATGACAAATGTGCGCTATGCCTCGTTAACTCCAGGCCTGGCTCCACTTGATGTCTCTGCTCTAGTTATTCTTTCTTCAGGAAATGTTAACTCATGCCATCTTTCACATATTTCTTTTTCTCATAAACAGCCTTGCATTGTTTCTGCAGGAGTTCAGATAAGGATTAGTGCGTATTCATAGAATCATCTTGGATGCTTCTTAAATTTATTCGCTTGAACTTTGTTTCTAGTATGTACCTTAAGATGAAAGCTGGCTTTACAGGGTTTGTTTTGTAACCATTTCTATTTTTAAGATTTACTTTTTTTTTTTTTTATTAGAAAGGCAGATTGGCAGAGAAATATCCGTCCTCTAGTTTACTACCCTTGTGGCTGCAATGGCCGGGAGCTTCTTCCAGATTTCCCACGTGGGTGCAGAGTCCCAAGGCTTTGGGCCATCCTTGATTGCTTTCCCAGGCCACAAGCAGGGAGCTGGATGGGAAGCGGGACTGCCGGAACACCAAGTCCCCATATGGGATCCCATTTCATTGCAAGACAAGGATTTAGCCACTGAGACATCGTGCTCATGCTGTGCCCTTTATAGGATTTTGATTACATGAAAAAAGGCTATGTCATACAAGTTTTATTGTCTTTTTTTTTTTCTTTAAGAATTCTTTCATTTATTTGAAAGGCAGAGTTACAGAGAGGGGTGGAGATAGAGAGCTCTTCCATCTACTGGTTCACTCCATAGATGCCTGCCATGGCCAGGCTGTGTCGGACTAAGCCAGGAGCTTCTTGCCAGGTCTCTCATATGGGTACAGGTAAACCATCTTGTGCTATCCCAGGCTCATTTGTAGGGAATTAGAAGCGGAGCAGCCAGGATTCAATGCCAGCATAGGATGCTGGGGTCACACATTGCGATTTTACCTACTACCCCATAACACCAGCCTCAACTTTTAACCAGTGTGCTGGCCAGAACTGATCAGATTGATTCCACCTTCCCAGCTCTCCCTTTGCAGTGCATCCCTGGTTCCTCACAGTGAGCTTTGCTTCCCACTCTCTGGTCTGCCAGTGACTGTGCATTACTGAGTCACTCAGTGCCAAAGGCAGCACACAGCACTCAACCACTTTGGCTCTGCCAAGTCTGGATGATGTCATCCTCTCCCATCAGCCTTCCTGTCCTGCTGCTGCCCTTCCTGGTGAGCCTGAGCCCGGCAGCCCCTCATACAGGAAGCCTGATCTAGTTCCTGCTCCAGCTTTGTTGGTGGACAAGATAATATCGGCAGCTTGGATTGGCTTGGGGCTCCGAATGTGTTTTCTAAACCTTAAACACTTAATGCGTGTGTAGGTGTACACATTTGAAAGGCAGAGTGACAGAGAAAGAAATCTTCCATCTATTGCTTCACTCCCTGAATGGCCTCACATCCCAGGACTGAGCCAGGCCAATACCAGAAGCCAGGAACCCATCCACTAGAAATGGTAGGGTCCAGGACACAAACCTGACAACTCATATATGGGGTGCCTATATCACAAGTAGTAGCTTAAGGCTTCTTTTTTTCTTTCTTTCTTTTTAAAGATTTATTTTTATTGAAAAAGTAGATTTAGAGAAAAGGAGATCCAGAGAGAAAGATCTTCCATCCACTGGTTCACACCCCAAGTGGCCACAACAGTTGGAGCTGAGCTCCAAAGCCAAAAACCAGGAGTTTCTTCGAGGTCTCCCACGCGGGTGCAAGGTCTCAAGGCTTCGGGCCATCCATCTTCCACTGCTTTCCCAGACCACAAGCAGGGAGCCGGATGGGAAATGGAGCAGCCAGGACATGAACCTGTGGCCCCTATGTGATTCCAGAGTGTGCAAGGATTTAGCCACTGAGCCATCACAATAGGCCCAAGCTTAACCCTTCTGAACCTCAACACCAGCCTCTTTGGGTAAGCTCTTTGAGTACCTCCAAATAAACTTGGCCATCACTGCAACTCTCTTGAGTACCTAAGGCAGATAGATGCACTTTTTACAGATAACAAAATTACAGAATTTGGACCCAGTGCAGTATCCTGGCGGCTACCATCCTCGCCTTGCACACACCAGGATCCCATATGGGCATGCACATATAGGCACAGCAGTCTAGTCCCAGCTGCTGCACTTCCCATCCAGCTCCCTGCTTGTGGCCTGGGAAAGCAGTCAAGGATGGCCCAAAGGCTTGGGACCCTGCACCCATGTGGGAGACCCTGAAGAAGCTCCTGGCTCCTAGCTTCGGATCAGCTCAGCTCCAACTGTTGCAGCCACTTTGGGAGTGAACCAGAGGGCAGAGGATGTTCCCCCTCTGTCTCTCCTCTTTGTATATCTGCCTTTCCAATAAAAGTAAATCTTAAAAAAAAAAAAAAGGAAGGAAGGAAGAAAAAAAGCTGGGACAGTCCCATATTTCCTGATTCATATGCTACAGTGCCTTTAAAAGTGTGAAAGAATTTCTAGCATGCTTACCGTATGACGGAGTCTTTATTGTACTATTAAGGTTGAAGATGAGGAATGAGTGGGCGTGTTACATCCCTGTGCACACAGGTGGGCAGACTCAGGAATGAATTTCACTTGTCTCCCTCTCAAGCTTTTCTGTTCCTGAAGTCCCAGATCCTTGTAACTGCAGTTCTCATCCCTGTCATTTTCCACTACGGAAGGAGGAAGTCATGTTTCATGTTATCTCTTAAAAGTTAGTGTTGAGGTGGATACTATTTCCCTTTATAATTAGTAACGTTTTCTTCAGACTCTGAATTTTATATTTGCTGTAAAAACAATTTCCCATTAACATCATGTATGTTCCTGAAGGAGCCCAAATATATGGACGTGCTAAGGTGTCTGATGGAATGTAAGCTGTAATTTATACCAGCCTGTGTCTCATATTGGAGTGCCTTGGGCTCCAGCGGACCCTGGATGGGTAACAGTTCAAGTCACTGAGCCCTTGGCATCACATGGGAGATGTGGACAGAATCCCCAGCTCCTCCCTTCAGTCCCAGTCCAGTCCAGCCATTCTGGGCATTCAGATGGTAGACCAGTTGTGGGGAGGGGGCACTAGTATTCTCTCTGTCTCTTTTCCCTGCTCTTCTCCCTTTCTCTCCCTCCTTCCCTCCTTCCCTCCTTTCCTCTCTGTCAACACCTCTCAAATAAAAATCTTTAAAAAACTTTAAAGAGGAAATTACAAATTCATACCTACTATCTACATGGAAAATTTCCAAAATTTTTCTAATTGTTTCTCCACAGCATGCCAGCTCAAGTTTCCTGAATGTTTACGCTTAGCCAGGCGTTGTTGCCAAACCATTTATAATTACATTTTGTTTTGACCACAGCCCTTACAGAGCAGCGACACAGCCCCAGTCTTAGCTAAGTGCCACCCTCAGCCATAAATAACATCTTCTACCTCTCCTTCAGCTGCTGAAGTCGGTGCAGGATGGACCCCGTGGTCCTCAGCTACATGGACAGCCTCCTGCGGCAGTCAGACATCTCACTGTTGGACCCTCCGAGCTGGCTGAATGACCACATCATTGGATTCGCCTTCGAATACTTTGCCAACTGTCAGTTCCGGGACTTCTCCAGCCAGGTCGCCTTCATCAGCCCTGAAGTCACCCAGTTCATCAAATGCACGAGTGACCCAGCTGAGGTCGCCTTGTTCCTGGAACCCCTGGGGCTCCCCCAGAAACGGGTGATATTTTTAGCCATCAATGACAACTCCAACCAGGCAGCTGGGGGAACCCACTGGAGCCTGTTGGTTTATCTCCAGGATAAAAACCGCTTCTGTCATTACGATTCCCACAGCAGGAGCAACTCCATCCATGCCAAGCAGGTGGCGGAGAAGCTGCAGGCTTTCTTAGTCAGAAATGGAGACAGGCCGGCCTTTGTGGAGGAGAAAGCCCCTGCTCAGCAGAACAGCTACGACTGCGGGATGTATGTGATCTGTAATGCCGAGGCTTTGTGCCACAGCCTCTTTGGACAGCAGCCAGAGGCCCTGCTGCAGCTGCTCACCCCCACATACATCACACAGAAGAGGGCGGAATGGAAAGAGCTCATCGCCAGGCTTGCTCAAAATTAGCTGCTGACGGATATCTGTGCCTGTGGAGTCTCTCCTGAGGCTGCAGCCTGGCCTCCCTGCCGCGGGGAGACCGCCTGGTGGGGGACAGCCCTGACCTGACCACTTGCTGCGGGAGGGTGAGCATCCTCTGTTATCACCCTTGATTTGAGAGCACGTCAGAGTTCCGCACCAGAACCTTAAAGCCAGTGTATCTTAACATCTATCGCACACACTTCTCATTTTGGTCTAAAAATTAATCCTTCTTGGTCTCCCTTAATCCTCATTAGCTTTAAAAAAAAAAAAAAATCAGTGATCTGTAAAACAAATCAGGAATTCGAGAAGTCTGAAGAAAAGAAAAAAAAAAAGCCATGAAAAGAACAACTATAGCAAAAAAAATCTGTTGCAGGTTTGTTTGTTTTTTGTTGTTTTTTTTTTTTTAATACAACCTGCATAATTAAAGAGCTCAACTGGCCAGAAGCAGATCACAGCCAGACTTCACCCAAGACCAAAACATTCGAAGCCTCAGTGATGGGGGTCTGTGATCTTGGCCGTTCACAGTGCAGAGAGAGGCCTTCCCTGTGCATATATTTAATTTAAAAAACAAAAATGGTGTTAGCCCCCTCTCCTCCCATCTGATTCCCGGGATGCCTTAAGGACAAGCAGGAGAACTTGCTCAGGAAGCCGGCTCTCCCGCTGCCCTGCGTTGCTCACAGTGCCTCCTGGCCTTGGCTAAGGGGCCACACACATGCTCCCTCCTCAGATACAAAATTCATTTGGTTATAGAAAATAAGAGTTGATAACTTCTCAGGTTTACCTATTATTTCAGATAAATATTTCTGCTTTCTGGGAGTGAAGAATTCCCTCTCCTTGAACATGGCACAATCGTTTTTTTCGGATTTGTTTGTTTTCAGTTATGTCATGATGATTTTAGGATCATCAGAGCATCTGAAATTTAGAGTTGGTTTATTTTTAAAAGAGGAAGAAAAAATGGCCTCCCCCCACCATTTCCCTTAACTCAAAAAATGCAAACAATGCAATTTTTACAGAGTCGAAACGGGATCCCTCCGGTAACACAGATGGGGTTTCTGCAGGTTCTCTGGGTCATGCACAGTCATATGAGGCGCTCATCTTGTTCCTCATGAGAATTAGAGACGTGAAAACCAAAGATTAGCTTGAGCCATGAAACTTCTTTCAGCTACCTCCTCAACCCTACCCTGCCCCTAGCTCCCCAGCCCAGAGTAACCTCACCACCCAGTGAGCCAGTGCTTCGCTCAGTTCCTGTCAGCCTGGGAGGGGAACACAGCACTGGTAAGGACAGCTTCCACAGCAGGCCTGAGTGCACTAAAGTTGAAACTGAAATTCAAAGAGAAAGTTCCAGAAGGCCACTGTATTTTGAGAGAGAAGAGAAACTCAGAGGCAACCATCAGCCCTAGTAGTTGCCTTCCCACACCCCGGGCTGGTGCTTGATCAGCAGGTCAACACCACAGCTTACAACACCAGACGTCACATAGCAAGAGTGCCAGTTGGAGTCTGCCTGCTCCACTTCCCGTCCAGCTCTCTGCTGATGTGCCTGGGAAGGCAGCCAAGCAGGGTGAACCAAGCCCTCGGTAGGCCACCGACACCTGCATGGGAGACCCCAGTGGAATTCCTTGGCTCTTGGCTCAGCCTGGCCAGCTCTGGCTGCTGTGGCCATTTAGGGAGTGACCAGTTGACAAAAGCTCTCTCTCTCTGGCTTTTAACTACATGAAAACCTAAATAAATGCATTTTTCTTTTTCACATAGCAGGATTGGAGGTTTTCTTTTGTTTTTGTATTTTGTATTTTTTCCCCCAGCATTTCATGGATATTCTGATAGCCTATTACAGGATACAAAGTAGGAAAAAGATCCTGTTTTGCTCCTATTACATTTTTTTTTTTAATCTCTTAGAGGCAAAAGAATCCAGGATGCCAGGTTCAGCTTCGAAATCTGTAGTCCTTATGCATAATTATTGTGAAAGTAATACTCTGGTTTCTCTTCAGATCATTATAAATCTTTCGCCTTTTTATTGTGAAAACACTCCCAAAAAATCATTTAGAATTTGGTGTCAGCAGTTAGCGAATTGAACATGAGGCAGGTATCCTGCTGTGTTGTCCTGTAGGTGTACTCTGACACATCCCACCTGAACCTCAGTGACTTCCTAACAGTCAGCCCTGTAACCCCAGCAGTAGGCTGTGGCAAGAACCACCAGTAGCAGTAGATTTTACATCGAATGCATCTAAACCACAGATGCTTCTGCTGTTTGGCTAGTTTCTCTCAGCACTTGCAGGCATTGGCCCTACCTAAAGCAGAATAATGTAAATATTATGGGTGGGTTGTATTTCTGATCATAAGCCTTACTCATCTGACCATGCCATCATTTTTATTAACATTAACCCTGTGATTTTAAGAAACACTCGACTGAAGCTGCAAAGTAGAATTTCTCAATGCCGGGGTTATTACAGTGAAAATGAGGTTGGTTTGGTGGGTTGTTTTTTTTTTTTCCTAACATCAGTTAGAAAAGGAGAGAATCTTCACGGGAACTTACATGCCGTGGTGTCAAGAGCATGGATGCTTTTTTCTCAAATCCTAGTTGCGCAGGTTGCAAGCTTACAGCCTCAACTACAGAGTGAAGCCAGGCCTCTGTTGAGACAGACACTGTAAGTGACAGTGGGAAGCACAGCACGGGCACTAAAATAGACCTCTGTCCCCTCCCGCCCACCCCCATTCCATTTTAAGACCAACAACAAGTCTAGAAATGTGGTTTCACGTTGCCATGCAGCCACACAGCTGGGTGACACAGGGCCTGCATGATTAGGTACAAAGGAGAGCCTGCGGGGTGGCAAATGGTAACAGCTGACCTGCTTGGCACCCTGTGACTCAGCACCACATGCCTACCATGTCCACTGCCACACAAGGGGCGTGCCTTGTTACATTGTAGAGGCTATACACAGTCCCAGCTCATCCTCCTGTTTTCTAGTTACACTCCCTCTTCATCCTGCATCACACGCGGGGCCTCTCAGGATCCCTCTCCAGGGAGGCACTGCTTGAATGTCTTCAGCGTAGTCCGGGCTCACTTTCTGCCTCTCCCACTCAGCCGGTGAAGTGGGCGCCCACAGTGAGAGGTCAGAAATGGCCTTGACTGCCAGGCAGCGGGACCCCCTCCCCAAAGACTGCCGGCTCTGTGTTACACCTCGCGTCGTGTTCGGACAAGCACGTCACATCCATCTGACGACCTGATGCTCTCTTAGAAGCACTACACTGGACGTCCTGCGTGGACTCAACTCAGCGGCAGCCAGGAAGTGAGCCAGAGGAAGTGTGTGGAGCAAGAACAGCAGCTTGGGGAATCTCATTAAAAAGGAGGGAGGACCTTTAAAGAACCAGGCCAAAGAATGGGACAGAGCAAAAGGTGTGTCCTGCCCAAAAGGGAAAAAATTGGTGGCCAAGTTCCAAAATGAGGCTGAAATTCCACTAAGGAAAAAAAAAAAAAAAAAAAACCAAGCTATACATGCGCCAAAATGTCCTTTCCTAGGGGAAAAACTAACACAGCAAAGGAAGTGATGGCACCTCCAGGGTCAGCGGGAGGGAACAAATGTCATCACTGGGGAAAAAAAAGAATCACTGCCGTTGTTGTTGTTGTTAAAAGACACCATGATAAGGGCTGCCTCCTGGGTCTCTCTCCCACGTGCAGCACCAAAGCCAAATGCAAGCTGAGAGAAGCTTTCACGACAGGATCTGCCCCCGGCCACCTGGCACCTGCCCCATCCACCTGCTGCCTCAGATCCAGAAGCCTCCTCCTTCCCAGAAGAAAGAAAAAAGCCACCAAGCATGCAGCTCCACTTGCAGGATAGCTGCTTAACCAGCCTGCCCATGTCTGCACACCCGTCTCTGACACTGACCCTGAAAACTACCCTTACTTACACACACACACACACCCTAGGCTGCCTTCATTGGCTCCTTCATCACTGAAATGCAGCAAACCTTCCAGCCTCAGAATAAATAAAACCGTGAGCTCACAGCGCCCCAGGTGCTGACCTTTGACCTCTCCACTCCCGGATCTATGGTCACCAGTCCACATCCCCCTCCCCATTCCTCAACCCACTTTATCTGGATTCTTCCCCACTCCACAAAAAAGCTCTCCAATCATTAAATCATCCTAATTCTGCCTCCCTCCTTGGAAGGCTGGAGTTGAGCTGCAGCTAGTTAGAGCAGACTTTTAAAATATCCTCATTCCAGTCCCAGCTGCTCCACTTCCAATCTAGCTCCCTGCAGATATGACTGGGATCTGGGATCCTGGAACGTACAAGGAGAGGACTTTAGCTACTAGGCCACCGTGCTGGGCCCTCAGATAAATAAATTTAAAAAAGAAAAAAGATTTCCAGGGACCCAGTGCAATGGTTCAATGGTAAAATCCTCACCTTCCATGTGCCAGGATACCATATGGATATGAACACTGGTTCCAGCCCCAGTTGCTCCACTTCCCATCCAGCTCCCCATTTGTGGCCTGTGAAAGCAGTGGAGGAGGGCCTAAGGCCTTAGGACCCTGCACCTGCAGGGTAGACCTGGAGGAGGCTCCTGGCTCCTGGCTCCTGACTTCAGTACAGCTATGGCCATCATAGCCATTTGGGGAGTGAACCAGCAGATAGAAGATCTGTTTCTCCTCCCTATAGTTCAGCCTTTCCAATAAAAATAAAATCTTAAAAAAAAAAAAAAAAAAAAAAAAAAACTTTTTAGGAGTGAGCATGAAGTCTAGTGGTTAAGACTGCCGTGTCCCATATCACTACCTGTGCTCAGCTCCTGAGCGCTGACTTCAGCTTCCTGCCAAATCACACACCAGGTAGCTGAGTGCCTGCCAGTCACATGGCAGGTCTGGACTGTGCTCCCCGGCCCTGGCCCAGCCGCAGCCATTATGGATACATGGGAAATGAATCAGTTGAAAGTTCTCTGTGTCTCTCTTTGTCTCACAGTCTGTGTGAATGAAGGGGGAGGGAGGGCAGCATTGCAGTATGATAGCTAAAGTGATGCAGGCCTCCCTTAAGGGCCAGAGTTCAAGTCCCAGCTGCTCCATTTCTCACCCAGCTGCTTGCTAATCGCCTGGGGAAAGCAGTGGAACATGACACGACCGTTTGGATTCGCCATTCATGAGGGAGATCTGCTTCAAGTTCCTGGCTCCTAGCTTTGGCTGGGTTCAGCCCTGGCCCTGATGGCCGTCTGGGACCTGAGCCAACAGATGGAAGATCTCTCTTGCTCTCTTTCTTGCCCTCTCTCTCTGTAACTCTTCCAAATAAGTACATCCTTTAACAAAATAATAAAACAGAGAGGGCCCAGCTCGGTGGCCTAGCAGCTAAAGTCCTTGCCTTGCACGTGCTGGGATCCCATACGGGCATGAGCAGCCCCAGCTTCTGTGATCATTTTAGGAATGAACCAGTAGATGGAAGATTTGTCTTTCTCCCTCTCTTTCTCTCTCTTCTTTTTTTTCCAATCTATAAGTCTGCCTTTCAAATAAATAAAATACATCCTTCCAAAAAATGCACCCATTAATCCATGTAAACTTCATTCTTGCACAAGAGTAAGCCTGGGGGAGCAGGAAGGGTGAACAGCAACCCGACCAAAAAAAAAAAAAAATAAGGAACTCAAGACTGCGTGCGTCACTCTAACCATGCACATTTCTTCAGCTCAGCTGAGATCTTCCCATTTTGCACTGCAGAGTTTCATATAAAACACTCTCCTGGATGAATTTTCCCCCTCAGTCCTTGTGATTTTACAGTGTCCAAAGGTCATGAAGCTCTGCATCAAGTTAGTAGGTTATGTTTTTTTTTCCCCACCATGTTTCCCTGCCTTGAGCCTTTTGGCGGGTTCTAATCTGAGGTCATCAGGATCAGCAGTACTGCAAACACTCTTTTCCATACATCATTTTTCTTCAGATTTATGTATTTTTATTGGAAAGTCAGATGTACAGAGAGGAGAGGAGACAGAGGGAAATATCTTCTGTTCACTGATTCACTCTCCAAGCAGCCACAACGGCCAGAGCTGAGCCGATCCAAAGCCAATAGTCAGGAGCTTTTTCCGGTTCTCCCACATGAGTGCAGGGTGCCAAGGCTTTGGGTTGCCCTCAACTGCTTTCCCAGGCCACAAGCAGGGAGCTGGATGGGAAGTGAGGCCGCTGGAATTAGAACCAGTGCCCATATGCAATCCCATTGCATGCAAGGCGAGCACTTTAGCCACTAGGCTACCGTGCCAGGCTATCTATACATCATTTTTTAAATCTCAGATTTTTCCTCTTCGGGAATAATAAAGCCGAATGAAAGCATCCAAGCACATGTTCAACTACTATTCTTTTCTAGAGAGAGCCAGAGAGCTGTGTAAAAGGAAGAGTCACTATCCACCACCACTCTGCCAAACATTAACTTCCAGGTCACATTCAAGAGAGGAAGAACTTCCACTGAGCCTCAGGGGAGTAAACCTGCCTCCACAGCAGCACGTGAGGGGCCACTGAGGCCGCCTGAGGGGCTGGCGGCCGGGCCACCGGACCCCAGCCACTGCTGGTCTTCCCCCTTCCTCCTCCCTGCCCTCCCTCCCTCCCCATTTCCCTCTGCCAGTTCCAATTTAGAATCTTTTTTTTTTTAACTTAATTATTTTTTATTGGAAAGGCGACTATACAGAGAGGAGAGACAGAGAGGAAGATCTTCCATCCAATGTTTCATTCCCCAAGTGGCCACAATGGCTGGAGCTGAGCTGATCCAAAGCCAGGTCTCCCATGCGGGTGCAGGGTCCCAAAGTCTTGGACATTCCCAGGCCTCAGGCAGGGAGCTGGATGGGCAGTGGGGCTGCCGGGATTAGAACCAGCGCCCACATGGGATCCTGGCGTTTCAAGATGAGGACCTTAACTACTACACTATGACACCAGGCCCCCAATTTAGAATCTTAATGAATTCATCTGCTCTCAAGCATTATTTTTCAAAAACCTCATTTGTTTATTCAAAAGGCAGAATTACAGAGAGACGGGTGGAGGAGATTGGGGTGGATGGAAATCTTCCATGCACTAGTTCATTCCGCAAATGGCCACAGTGGATGGGGCTGGGTCAGGTCGAGCCAGGAGACAGGAGCTTCGTCTGCGTCTCCCACATCTCTTCACAAGCAGGTGCTCAACTACTGAGCCATCCTCCACTGCTTTCCCAGGAGCATTAGCAGGGAGTTGGATGGGAAGTGGAGCAACCGGGGCCCATATGGGATGATTCTGGTATTGCAGGAGGCACCTTAGCCTGGTGAACCACAACTTCAGGTCCTAGTTTCATTTCTTAGATTTAAGTATGTATGTGTGTAGAATTTGAAAGGCAGAATGACAGATAGACAAAGAAAGGGAGAAAGAGAGATCTCCCTCAGATGGTCTCAATGGCCAGGGTAGAGTCAAGCTGATGACACGAGCCTAGCACAGACTCCCTCCTGTCCTCCTGCATGGGTAACAGGGGCCCAAGTACTTGGGCCACAAGCCAGAAGAATGGCTTTTCATCCTGTTCTTTTACATGAATGGAAGGGACCCATACTTGAAAGGGTTATCCACTGCTGCCTTCCTCTAGCACATAAGCAGGGAGCTGGATCAGAAGCAGAGCATCCAGGATCTTAGCTGGTGCTCCAATATGAGATGGCAGAATTGTAGGTAGCAGCTTAATGGGCTATGCCACAATGCTAGCCCCTAATTTCAGACTTTTAAACACCATCCTGAGAGTCAGCACTGTGGCTTAGCAAGTTAACCGTCAGACTGCAGTCCCAGCATCCCAGTTGGGCACCAGTTCATGCCCCAGCAGCTCCACTTCCAACTAAGCTCCAATTGTGACCTGGGAAGGCAGCAGATGATACCCAAACCCTTGGGTCCCTATGTGGGCACCCACATAGGACATTGGGGAGAGGCTCCTGGCTCCCAGCTCCCAGCTTTGGATCAGACCAGCTCTGGTCAGTGCGACCATTTGGAGAATGAACCACTTGATGGAAGATCTCTCTATCTCTCCCTCATCTATCTTTCAAATAAAATTAAATAAATCTTGAAAAATATCCAACCACCTAGGGCTCATCTTGTGACACTGCAGGTTACATCACAACCTACAATGTCAGCATCCTATATGGGCATCAAACCAAGTCCAGGCTGCTTCTCTTCCAATCCAACTCCCTGCTTATTGACCTGGAAAACAAAGGGTGATGGCTCAAGTACTTGGGTTTCCACACCCCGCCCTCCCCCCCCACGTGGGCCACCTGGCTGGAGTTCCAGGTTCCTGCCTCCATCCTGGTCTGGTCCTGGCTAGTGTGACCATGTGGGGAATGAACTAGCAGAGTTGCAGTCTCCCTAAACTATCCTGTGTGGACAGCTCCTCGGCTTCTCTCTTGACCCCATGCAGCCTCTTGCCTACTCCACATCCCCCACAATATCTGAAACTCACCGCATCGTAAGAGATGATCATTTGTTCATGTTCTGTGTAGTGTGTCTTCATGCCTCTCTGCACCACCCCCTACCTTGCCCTGTAGCCCTGGTCCTGCTCTGTGGCTGCACCCTCACTGAAGCCAGGCTCCATCTCACCTTAGATGCTCTCCCTGCCCAGCTTGTATATCCCTGCTGAAACATCAACCCAGATACAATCCCACCTCACCGCCAATCTTGTTCCCTGGTCACACTCTCCCACACCCTACACCATGCATGCATTGTCTTGTCATCCCTGGCACAGCTGCCTTGTCTCACTGCATGGACACATCAGACATTTGCACCTGCTTCGTTTAGTAACCAGAGCACTTCGGAAACCTCATGGGAGATGCAGACCACAGGAAAAAAAACAACAACAAAAAAAACAACAAAAAACACACCTGGCCTTGAAAAAAATTTTTGTGCCAAATAACTTTAATTCCCTATTGCGGGGCCCGGCGCGGTGGCGCAGTGGTTAAGGTCCTCGCCTTGCACGCCCGGGATCCCATATGGGCGCCGGTTCTAATCCCGGCAGCTCCACTTCCCATCCAGCTCCCTGCCTGTGGCCGGGAAAGCAGTAGAGGACGGCCCAAAGCTTTGGGACCCTGCACCCGTGCAGGAGACCCTGAAGAGGCTCCTGGCTTCGGATCGGCATAGTATCGGCCATTGCGCTCACTTGGGGAGTGAATCATTGGATAGAAGATCTTCCTCTCTGTCTCTCCTCTGTATATCCGCCTTTCCAATAAAAAAAATAATAAAAATAAATCTTTAAAAAAAAATTCCCTATTGCATGGACTTCCTGGAGTCTCCCCTTAGGGCTCAAGTCCTCTGCACCAGTGCCTGCCTTGTGGTGGGTACTCAGTGAGCATTACCTGGATAAAAATCTGTTAACTCCCGCCCAGCAGAGTTAGAATATAAGCTCACAATTTCGGCAGCACACGAACCAGCAAATTGTCTCTGAAAAGGGCCAAGTAGTAGACACCTGAGGCTTGTGACTCACACCCTGACTCGGCCTTGCCTGGCACTCAGAGACATGCAAACAGATAGGCCTGGCAGTGTCCCCCGAAACCAGCTGCAGACTGTGCCTGCACCTGCCCAAGCCAGAAACCAGTGCTGGCAATTCAGACCTTCTCCCTCTCCACCCCGCTGCCCTGAGCAGGCCCGCTGCACCCTTCCCCTCCTCCAGCTGCAACGCAGGGAAGCCTGCAGAGGGCGACTCTGAGCCAGCTGTGCTTGGCTCCGCCCATTCTGTGGCACTGTCCCTGAGTTTCCCTTGGTGAAGGAAAACATCTTCAATTCTGTTAGCTTTCCTCAAAGTCTGCAGACTAACTCAAGCCAGTTATGAAAACACCTGCCAGTATTCTGGTAATTCCCTGTCAGCTAAACCCAGGATCCTCAACCAACCAGGAGCAGCTTTGCTCCCTTCCCTCAAGAGGTGTTTAGCAACGGGCTAGAGATGTTTCTGGCTGTCATGGCCGGGGGCCGGGGATGCCTGCACCTGGCCTCAGGTGGGCAGAGCCCGAGGCAAAGCATCCTTAAATACACGAAAAGATCAACAGGTTGGGAAACTGGTCTAGACTATTCTACAATACTTGCATTTAAAAAAAAAATGATTTAAAAGGCAGAGTCAGAGGAGAGAGAGCTTCCATCTAGTGGCTTACTCCTCGGAAGGCTGCAAGAAGGTAGGAACTTCATCCGAGTGTCCCACAGGGACAGGCCCCAGCCCCGCAAACACACATTTTGGGAAGCTCCGTCCCATCTCTCTCCCCCATCCAGGTCTTACTCATTCTCCCACAGCCTGTACAGGCGCCCTCCCAGGTCCCGAGTCAACTCTGCACACCTTTCCACAAATGGCACATGCACCCCCCAGCAACGCACACGGCTCTTTCCCCGCGGCTTGCTCCCCCCCAAGCTCTCCCGCAGGGGTCCATCTCAGCTTCCACAGGAGGGTGGGGCAGCGCATTGCTGTGTGTTGTCACGCATGTCCAAGGCACCCGCGCAGCCCCGGCAGTGCCCAGGAGGAAGGGCCCCAGGGCGCAGTCAGCACCAGCTTGGCGTTGAGAACAGAACAGCCCAGAAAAACTTCCATTGGAAACCCGACACCAACTCACAGCCTTCATGCTAGGCTGTCTCCTCTCCCCTTCCCCCCTCCCCAGCAGCGGGTGTCACATTTTACCCCCCACGCCAACCAGTCAGCCAGCCTTTGTGTAGTTAGCCAGTTCATCAATAGGCCTGTGAGTAACTGCCCACCGTAGCCCACGCGCCGGGCTGCCAGCGGAGCAGATCACCGTGGCATGCTCTGTTGGCGAGGTGGTGAGGACCCGCCCCTTCTCCATCACAGAGCACCTTGTTTAAGTCTGGGAGGGGGCGGCTAGCATTCCGAGCAGCCCCCGGGTGGGCTTTGGGCCAGGCATTGAGTGGCAAACAAGGAGGAGCCCACTTCAGGAAGGCACAGAGCCCGACCAGCGGGGACAGCACCCAGCCTATGGCCTCGCCCGGGGGTCAGCCACACAACTGGCTTCTTAGTTGGTTCTGCCTTCACTTTTGGGGAAGGCCTCTCCGTTCCAGGACATAAAACTTTTGTAACCCTCATATTTTGAACCTCTGCGCAAGACCCAGTCGGTCCCATTCCAGATGAAATGTAGGAGGGGAACTCAACACCGGGCACCCTAAAGAAAGACGACCTGGAACTGTGCCCAGGAGCACAACTCCCCTAGCTGGCTCTGCACATATATGTGTGCACACACACAGAGAGAGAGAAGCAAGGCACACACGCAAGTGCACACACCACACACATATGCACATTGGTGCTATGGTGCACACACATAAACACAATGCACTAAACACACGTGCATGCATGCACACACATACACACACAATGCACTCCCCCACGCCGGCTCCGGGCTTTCCTTCCCCAGGCCAAAACCTCCTTAAGGCTCTCCCTGCGGCCTCCCCAGGCTGCAAAGCCGGGAGAGAGACGGAGCAGGGGAGCCCTCGGGTGGGGGACACGCCCTGCGCCCTGCGCGCAACAGACCGGAAGGCAGGAGCCACTTCCACCCCGTGTGGAGACTTCGAGGCTCCCTGCTGGACTCTGCTGCCACCTGGCGGGCCACTGCCGTCGCCACCTCCTCCTCGAAGCCTCAGGTCCGGTCAACTGCCCAGGTCCTGGGACTTGGAGTGGACCTAAAGGTCTTAGGATGGGCAGGGTCCCCGCTGGGAACCGAGCTCTCCTGAGCCCCTCCTTCCTGACGCCCTTTTCACGCTGGTCCCCTACCCATGATCTCCAGCTCCAAGTGTTTCTTCTATGTGTTTCCTCTTCCACTTAAAACTGTGTAAAGGTGGAGCCTGTGCTGTGGCGTATATATGGGCACGAGTTCTAGTCCCAGCTGCTCCACTTCTGATCCAGCTCCCCACCAATGCTCCTGGGGCAGCAGCAGCACACGGCTCTAAATTCTTGGACATCAGCACTCACCAACAAGCTACACGTGGCTTTGGACAGACCCAGCTCCAGCTTCTGGGGCCACTTGGGAAGGGTTGTCTCCAACCCACCCCATGCCTATAACTTTTACATAAATTCTTTTCTAAAAAATTTTTTTCATTGGAAAATCAGATATTCAGAGGAGAAAGGAAGATGTTCTGTCCACTGACTCACTCCGCAAGTGGTTGCAACTGCCGGTGCTGTGCTGACCCGAAGCCAGGAGCCAGGATGCTCCTCCAGGTCTCCCACACGGGTCCAGGTTCCCAAGGCTTTGGGCCGTCCTTGACTGCTTTCCCAGGCCACAAGCAGGGAGCTGGACGGGAAGTGGAGCTGCCAGGATTAGAACTGGTTCCCACATGGGATCCTGGTGTATGCAAAATGAGGATTTTAGCTTCTAGGCTACCATGCTGGGCCTTCTTTTAAATACATCTTAAACTGTTAAGTGGGACTGTGTGCGGTCGGACGAGTCAGTGAGAGATCTTCCGCTTGCTGGTTCATTCCCCAAATGGCCACAACGGCTGGAGCAGGGCTGAACTGATCCAGGGAAGAGCAGGCCTAACCTGCTACGCCAGAGTGCCAGCCGCCCAAGCAGTCCTCCTTAGATAAGGCAAGTGCCAGCCTCCAGGCTTTCTGATCTCAACCAGGGCAGGTCAATCTCAACTCCCGCCTCTTTTTTTAGTTACACTGCTGATAAGCACATCACAGAACACTGACCACGGGCCTAGTTTTAGGTGTTCAGGCCTATGGTGCCACATCCAAGGTTGCACCTTGCAAACATGGTCTCTCTATGGCCCCTCCTGCCTCTGGATGTGTCGTTACTCCAGGTCCTTGTGGCAGTTGGAGCTCTGGCCTGTTCTGTTTCACTCAGCAACCTTCTTCATCCTCAAGATGAATCCATGTTGCAGTGTGAGTGGGCTCAGCCTTCCTTCTGGGCCTGAAAGCCACTCCACTGCATGGAAAGATCCCTTTGTTTATGCGAACAATGGACACCAAGATGACTAAAGCTATGGCCAAAGGGTACAGGCACAGCTTCAAGACTGCTTTCAGTCCTGTTGGGTGCACATGCAGAAGCAGAATGGCTAGATCACACAGTTTCTATGTTTAAATTAAAGCAAATATCTTCAGGGGCAGAGAGGGAAGAGATGATGCTTTCATCTCTGTCACTTCCAAATGCCCACAGCGGCCAGGCCAAAGCCAGAAGCCAGGTCTCCCAGCCGAGAGCCAAGGACCACCCATCACCTGACATGTCTCCAGATACACGCTCACAGCAAGCCAGAATGAGGAGCAAGGTTCGGACTTGCACCTGGACGTGGGATTGCCGTGTCCTACAGAGCGGATTATGTGTTAGGCCACACACTCGGCCTTGTTTCTGCCTCGGTTACATCATGTCACCTGCCTATTGGCCAAGCACAGGGCTCCACCTCTGTGCACCCCATGACTTTCAGTCACCCTAACGGTGACTGTGACTTGTGGCTCCCATGCGGTGAGTGAGCCTCCCTGAACTGGAATGGGCCCTGTGGATATAACAACTGTTACAAAGGGGTCTACTCACATTCTGGGCCCATTCTTCATTCGGGTTGTTTGCGATTTTGTCTTGGGATGGACCTCTCCAACCACTTCCAACATCCCTCTTTTTTTCCGACCCTGGTCAGTGGCCTAGAGCCCATGTCCCTGGTCCTAGCTTCAGCTCCTACGCAGTGCCCTGCAAAGGTCTGTGACCCTCAGAGACCTGTATATTCTCCTGTCTGCAGCTGCTGGCCCTTCCTCCAGGAACGCTCCTCTCTCCCAACTCCTCATCCTTCATCACTCCTGTGAGCTCTCCTCAGCACCCCACCCAAGGCCACCTCCTAAGGAAGGCCACTGCAGAGTGCTTGGGGCCCAAGTTCTGGCTCCTCTGCTTCTAAACCAGCTCCCCGCTGATGCACACTCTGGCAGGAAGCAGGTGATAGTCCAAATTCTTAGGTCTAGGTCTCCCACATGAATGGCAGGAACCCAGCTGCTTGAGCCTCCCAGGGTATTAGCAGGAAGCTGGAGCCAGGTCTGGGAGCCTGAAAATGAACCCAGAACTCCAGATGTGAAGCAGGGGGTGTCTTCCACCACTAGGTCAACACTCATCCCCCAAACTGGAATTTAAGCTCTCTTTGCTAGGCTGCCATCACAGAAAAAAATTCAGGGCTTTCTGGCTTTGAATTCCACACATCTAGTTCCTGCGGCTGAAACCTGGAGCTACGGGAATCAGAGACATGGCTGTGTAAGCTTATGTACCCTTGACCCAGGATGGGGGCGAGGGACTGAGACTGTGGCCAGCCTCAGCCAGCCCCATGTGCCATAGTCCTAGGAGGTTGGCAAGGGTAGTTGGCATTCTGGATATGATGCAGACCTGGTCTGCCTCGTCAGCGCCAAGCCTGTCACTCCCAGGGAGCCAAGGGTGACGGCGGACTTCCCATACCATCAGATGCTAGAAATTTCTTGTTTTAGACACATTTTCAAAGGCTGATGCCACAGTGGATCCACCCAAGGGTGGATAAGTGAGCTAAACTCTCGGGGACTCAGAGGTGCATCAGCCAAGCGAGCAGGTCCCTGGGATCGGTCACAAAGCCACAGGAGAAGGTCAGGTCCAACAGTGTCTCCTTCCTGAGGCTGGGCTGTGGTGGGAAACCAGGCTTTCCATCTGTGACCCAGCCTCTTTCTCGGCCTCTGCTCAGCCTGGCAGGTTGACCCTCCCTGCAGGGAGAAGAAAATACTAGGGCAAAAAAAAAAATTTCCCTGAAGATTCAGTGCAGAAGAGGGCTGGTTCTGAAGAGAACACAGCCTTCATCCAAGGTGGCACGGGACGGAGAGGGGCATGTGTTGAGTTTCTCCTGAAACGGACAGATTCAGTGCCCGCCAACCACACTGCCGGGCCTGCCATCGAGTCCTGAAAGCCAGGAAGCATGGCGTGCCCCACAGCCGGCGCTCCCAGGCCGCCTCCACAGAACAGGCAGTCCCCTCTCTGCAGTGAACAGCACACGCCTGGGCTCTGTTCTGCTTAACCTTTCAGTGTCAGGAGACAGGAAACCAGTGGCCACGTCCCACACTACCTGTCATATGGCTGATGACCTCCCTGATACCTCCGACCTCCTCGTGGTGGCCCCTCCAGAAACTCCAGAAGCATTGTGTGAGCAGCCAGGAGTTTCAGAAGATGGATCAGGCACAGGATACAGGGAAGCTTCTCAGAATAGAGAGGAGGCGGAGGAAGCCTCTCGGAGACAGACACACACTCCGAGTCCCCTGGGGCATCCACCGCCCTTAGTCAGGATGCTGAGTGCACCAAACCCTCCTGGAACATCTGCACCTTGCTCCCTGGAGCTGGGGGAAGGCCCACTCCATGGCTGAGACACACTGCCCGCAGGTG
Source organism: Ochotona curzoniae (assembly GCF_017591425.1). Taxonomy (NCBI): domain Eukaryota; kingdom Metazoa; phylum Chordata; class Mammalia; order Lagomorpha; family Ochotonidae; genus Ochotona; species Ochotona curzoniae. Next base: position 83,313,493 of record NW_024467122.1, read on the forward strand.
ATGCGAGCGAGCCCTGAGCTGCCAGCAGGGAGTGCTCAGCTCATCACCTTCCCCGTCCTGTGGCCCCATCCCAGGCCTGGGACACTCTGGAAACACGTGAGCCCAGAGCGGATAGGACAGCCCAGGGCCAGCGGGCCTCCCATCTCTCCACAAAGTGGCAGCTGAGACTTGCTGGAGCCCAGTGCTTGGCTCCCCAGCACAACAGCCCAGGGAGCGCCAGAGCAGGGATTCTCAGGGCCAAAGGAGCCCACATGACCAGACTGGAGTGGCCATGTGACAGTCAGAGCTGCATTCCAGACCCCAAGCATATCCTCTGTCCACAGAGAGGTCAGAATGGCTCCCGAGGAACATGCTGGATCTTTCCTGCCGATGTGGCTGCTGCTGCAGTGCCATGCACAGAATTCCTCAACTGGTTCCAAAAAAACTTTGGCTTTTTGTTTTGAGTTCAAAGCTTAGCATAGCTCGTATACAGGTACTTCAACTCACTGACTTGGGGTATAGCACGGGGCAGAGTCGGGGGTGGGGGTTCTAGAATGTTCTTCTTCAGACTCAGCAGCATCCTCCGAAGGGACAGCACTAGGCATGTTTTTCTTGGAGCGTTGGGCCCAACAGAAGAGCAGCTGTTACCTGCATACAACAAAGACGCCTGGATGAAGAAAGGGATGAAGCCGGCCTTCCCTTGGAAAGGCCAAGGTTACTGAGAACCACCGAACCGGCTCAAAACAGAGCCAAGTGCAATCAGGCAGGCAGCCTGGCCTCCCTCCGCCCACAACCCCAAGAGTGAAGACAAGGGGTCGCACCTGTGCCCAGGGAGCGGGCCCTCCCGCGCCAGGGAGCACACCTGCTGCTCCAGCCGGGAGATGCGGAAGGCCAGGTAGGATGAGGCCAGCACTAGGAAACAGATCCTGGGGAGATGGGGAGACAAGGGGCTCAGGCTTTCCCCAAGAAACAGGACGGCTTTGAGGACACCAGTGGCAGCAGTGGGGAAGGTGCCACACTCCAGAACAGCTCAAATAGCCATGGCTGTCACCCACATTTCCTCTGCACAGTCACGGGGTCACCCCTGCCCCCTAAAGGTGGAAGGCCCAATCTTTCCCTGACCCCCTTCCCTGACAGGTATTACCGATCAAAGACCAGCTAGCTTAGGACAGGTGCCATGGGGAGGGGAAGCCAGGTGCCGGCTGTTCCTATAACTTCCTGCCCACAGGTGAGACTGCCCCTTTTCCCTCCACCTCCCCGCAGCTCACCAAGAGCCACCCCTCCCTTCCCCACTCTGAGCAGCAGCTGCTCCTATCCACACTTCCATCACCAGCCCCCTACCCACACCAGAGCCTTCATCTAGAATTAGACAGTCCCAAAAAACAAAATGAAGGAGACAGGCAGCTAGGATGTTGCTTGGGATGCTGGCATCTGTATCTGGGTGTCCGGCTTTAGGTCCTGGCTCCAGTTCTGATCCAGCTTCCTGCTGGAGGCACCGGGTGATAGCTCACGCACCTGGGTCCCTGGCCCCCATGTGGGGGACGTGGATGCAGTTCTCCTGGTTCCTGGGTTGGGGCTGGCCCAGGCCTGGCTGTTACAGGTATTTATGGACAATGAACCAGAAAGAGAAACTGAAAGAACTGTCCCTCTTTGTTTGCCTCTCACTGCCTTGCCACCTCTCTGCAACCCTTCCAGTAAGATGGAACATAAATATTTGTGAAAAAAGAATAAAACAAGAGATCCAGGGTGGGCACTGTGGTATAGCTTGCTAAGCAGACACATCCCACGTGGTTGCTGGTTCAAGTCCCGGCTGCTCTGCTTTGATCCAGCTCCCTGTTAACGGGCCTGGAAAGCAGCAGAGGATGGCCTAAGTGCTTGGGACCCTGCACACACGTGGGAGATCTGGAAGACTCTCTTGCTCCCCAGCTTCAGACTGGCCCAGCTCCAGCGACTGTGGCCATTTGAGGAGTGGGCCAGTGGATGGAAGATTGCTCTCTGCCTCTGCTACTAACTCTGCCTTTCAAGTCCATAAATAAAAAAGATTTATTTATTTATATTACAAAGTCAGATACACAGAGAGGAAGAGAGACAGAGAGGAAGATATTCTGTCCGATGATTCACTCCCCAAGTGAGCGCAACAGCGATGCTATGCCGATTCGAAGCCAGGAGCCAGGAACTTCTTCCGGGTATCCCACACAGGTGCAGGGTCCCAAGACTTTGGGCCGTCCTCGACTGCTTTCCCAGGCCACAAACAGGGAGTTGGATGGGAAGTGGAGCTGCCGGGATTAGAACCGGTGACCATATGGAATCCCGGCGCAAGGTGAGGATTTTAGACCACCGCGCCGGGCCCCCATAAAAAAAATCTTAAAAACAAAAAACAAGTTGGAGTTCCTTTTTCTTAGTGTAGATGAGTGACTGTGGCCTCAGACACTGCCCAGCTGGCTCCTGGCCTCGACCTCCCCTGTACCCCATGGCACTACCTACAGCACAAAGATGACCTTGAGGAGCCTCGAGTCCCAGGGCCTCAGCTCCAGGCTGCTCCTGGGTTCCCACTGCAGTGGGTCCTCTGCTGGGGCTGCAGCTTCTGCCAGGAAAGAGAAGTGGGTACCTGCTGAGGGCAGCCAAGGCCACACACACCCACCTTCCCCTTCCCCACTAACTGAGGTAGCTGTGCTGAGCCCAAGCCACAGAGTCACAGCTGGGCCTGGGTGTGCCTACAGCCAAGCCCTCCAACCCAACCCTGAGCTCACCAGACCCTGGAGCCTTCCCAGAGGCAAAGACGCTGTCGGTGGTGTCCCTGGAAGCCCGAGGGATACACGGGATGTTATCTGTAAGGACCAAGGACCTCGAGGCCGGGCACACATTCCTCCACTTCATCTCTGGGATGAGTACATCCTGTGGTGTGGGTGGGTGAAGCGATGTGAGGGGTTTGAGGGTGGACACCAACGGCTCCCCTGCTCCCCACTGCTGCCACACGCCCAGGGAGCCGAATCATGACCAGATCAAGGCCAGTCAGGGAAGAAAGGGGGGTTGCCATGGCAACCACATTGCCTGTTCCTTGGCAGTGACCACACCAGGGTCCTCCCCTAAGCTCACGCTTGAGAGGGAAGGAGTCAATTCAGCTGGAGGTGGGGGGAGGCTCAGGGACCCATCCACAGGAAACGGGAACATGACCTTCCGTGCCCTGGGTGGCAGTCAGTACACCTAGTGCGCCTTGCTAAACAATCAAGAGTCACTGAAGGACACTTTGGATCCCACCCCGGGGCCATTCTCAGCCTGTGCTTGTCCCAGAAGCTCAGCCCATGAAGGTCTCTCCCTCAGGGCCCCCACCTCCCAGTCTCAGCAAAGGGAGGAGGATGAGTTGCCAGTTGGGCCTCTGCACGGGGGTGGAGCCTAACCTGGCCAGCATGCGGGGGGCGGGTCTGTCCCGTGCTGGCTGTGCACCACGGGGTGCTCAGGAGGACCAGGGCCTCCTGGCACAGCTTGGCACGGGCTCTTCAGCCTGCTGCTGAGCCCGTTCTGCCCAGTGGGTCCCTCCTGTGAGTCCTGATACAGCCTGTGATTTCATCCCCATCTTCCCTGTCCCCCACACCCTGCACACTCTCACCAGGGGCTCGTGTTTGGGTTCCTCCGGGCACTTCCGTACACTCAGACTCTTCTTGCTACAAGGCTGAGGAGAGGCGGGAACAGGCAGGGTCAGGTGTGGCAAACACTAGCGCTCCTCCCCCACACTAGCCCCTGTGTCCATGAAGCCTGCCCTCCCAGTTTATAAAAGCATGGACAAAAATTATGCAACTACCCCTCCTATTCTTCCTCCTCCGCCCCCCACACTCCCACCTGTGCACGAGGAGTCAAGAGGCAGACACCCATGGGGAACCCGTGGGGATCACGAAAGGCCCTGGTCTCACAGAGACACAAACCCGGGCATGCAGCCGAGTTCAGCCCTGGCACGCCTGCTGCCTGGACTGCAACCTCCATCCCCACCCCCACACGCTACTCAGCAGCCCTGCCCAAGACCTGCAGCCACCCCAGCTCAACCCGGCCCCTGAGCTGCGCACCTGTAGGTGGGTGCACACCATCCTGAGCATGTCAAACACGCTGTCCCGGGAGAGCAGGGATACGAAAATGTACTGCATGGAAGGAAACGGGTGGTGAGGTGCCCTCTGCCAGCCGCCCTGAGGAGCCGTGGGGGCAAGCAGACGGGAAGACGTGGCAGGGCGCCAGAGTCGGGCTGGGAACCAGGGCTGGGACCCTTTTCCATCCTCCGCCCCCACCTCCCGGTGCACAGGGGCTGGTGCTGGCTGGAGACCCACAGACCTTCTGGCTGGTGTTGGTGGTGACAGCCAGGCCGTTGGGGAGCAGCCGTGCCATCTTGTGTTTCTTGATCGTCTGCACGGACAACACTGGAATGACCACCTAAGAGGGAGGGGTATGCTGGCTTAGCCTCCTGCTCTTCCCGGCCCCCAACTCCAGCATGGGCCCCCTTGCTCTTGGAAGAGGGCCCAACAAGGATCCCTTGTCGGAGTGGGCATCTACCCCAGCTGGTCATGTGGACCCCTCCCATCAACCAACTCTACCCAGCACTCTGAGATCCGACCCTGGTAGTCACGGGCCATCCTGGCAGATCCCAAGCCCTAGTGACAGAGCCACCTCCTGACCACAGTAATGGCTGCCTATGCACAACACTGCCCTTCAATGCCTAAGGCCTGGTTTTTCTTTTTAAGATTGATTTATTTCAAAGGCAGAGTGATAGGGAGAAGCTGCGAGTGATCTTCCCATCCACTGGTTTACTCCTCCAGTGCTTCCAACAGCCAGCAGTGGCCCAGGCCAAAGCCAGGAGCCCAGAACTCCACCCAGATCCCCCACATGGGTGGCAGGGGCCTACTCTCTCTGCTGCTTCCCCAGGCACACTAGCAGGAAGCTAGGTAGGAAGTGGAGCAGCCAGGACTGGAAATGGCATTCTGCTAGTTAGGCTGGTGTTCCAAGGGACAGCTTAACATATGTCACTACAGCAGGGACCCTCAAGGCTTGTCTGAGATGCCCACAGGCAAACGAGCTCAGGCTCCACTCTGGGTCTCCATGGGGGCCATGTTCCAGAAGGGGCAGCAGGACTACTTCCCCCGCCCCTGGATGGGAAGCTGGGGGGCTGCCCAGGTTCACAAGGAGAAGAAGGCCAGGCAGCTATGGCCAAGGGGCTGACTCCCTGCACCCCTTCCCTTCTTGCCTACCTTCACGTCCTTGCCAAAGAGGCTGGCGTGGAAGCAAAGCCAGTTGGGGGAGATGTACAGCCGGCCCTGGAGCAGGAGGTCCCTCTGGAGGGCACAGGAACACACTGGGAAAGCAATGAGGAAAAGCCAGGTCAGCGCGCAGCCACGCGGCCTGGGCACCCACACCCAGGAGTCCTGAGGCCACCTCAAGCTGGCCTCCACCCCACTCCCCGAAACCAGGAAGTTCCTCACTCAATCTCCCTCCTTCTCCATTCATGCCACCCAGGGCCATGCAGGTCCCGATGGGGGCATCAAGTCTAGATTCTCAGAAGAATCCTTTGTTTGGTTTTTTTAGATGTATCTTATTTTTATTTTAAAGGCAAGTTTACAGAGAGAGGAGGAAAAAGAGAGAGAGAGAGAGATCTAGCCACTGGTTCATTCCTTAAATGGACATGTTGAGCTGGATCAGTCTGAAACTGGGAGCCAGGAGCTTCTTCTGCGTCTTCCACATGGGAGCGGGGGGAGGGGGGTGTCCAAGGACTTGGACCATTTTCCTCTGCTGCTTTCCTAGACCACAAGCAGGGAGCACTCACATGTATAGGATGCCAGACTGCAGGCAGAGGCTTAATATACTATGCCACAGCACCAGCCCAGAAGAAGCCTCTGCCCTGTCTGCCTGGAAGGAGGACCCTGGCTGTGGCAGATGCCCCCAGTGATAGCCTGAGCTGGAAATGCTGGAGATAAACAATGGCCCAATGAGGGCAGGGCAGAGATGAGGGTCAGGAGCCTAGCATGCTCCCGAGCAATGCTTGTCAATTGAAACCCTGCACATACAATCAGCTTTGCCTATCTTGGCATGGATGGGGCCTTGCTGGCTCTGGTGGCCAGGCCCAAGGCCAGCTCCCAAGTCCACACGGGGTCTTGCCAGCTTTGGTGGCCAGGCCCAAGGCCAGCTCCCAAGTCCACACGGGGTCTTGCCAGCTTTGGTGGCCAGGCCCAAGGCCAGCTCCCAAGTCCACACGGGGTCTTGCCAGCTTTGGTGGCCAGGCCCAAGGCCAGCTCCCAAGTCCACACGGGGTCTTGCCAGCTTTGGTGGCCAGGCCCAAGGCTCACCTTTGAGCACCATCTCTTCCATGGGGATGTCCTTGAACACCTTGTGGTATTGCTGGTTAGACTTACTCAGCAGGGCCTGCAAACACACAAGCCGGAAGTACAACCTAGAAGGCCAGACCTGACCCCGAGCTCCGCTTCCACCACCACGAAGAAGCATCAGGAGGGGCCCAGGGACTCAGCATGCGGCAGCCAGCACACACCAAGAACCAAATTTTGATCACAGCATGTCTCCCACTGACACAAGTCCCCAGAGGTAGCCCTGTGCCCACAGGGGACACATCACTGCCTCCTCTCCCCCAGGAAGGGACAACCAACTCCAGTCCCCTACATGCACGTGTTGGCTGAGCCCTGGATGCGGGAAACTGGGCTCTTCCCTGGAAAACGGGCAAAGCCAGCTGGGCACACTTACCCCTGCCCGGCTATACTTTGTTATCCCTCCGCAATCGTCTGGCCAGTGCAGGCGGCAAGGGGACGCTGCATTCCAGGAACAGGCAGCCCCGGATCCCTGCCTGTGCATTCTCTGTGGCCACTGTGATTGGGCCTCAGTCCAGCAGCTCGACACAGAGAGGAGAGATTCAGGTGCTTTCCTAGGAACACAGCAAACTGAAAAGGGCAAAGCCCTGCCAAGCTGAGGAGTAGCCTACCTTTGGACGTTTCGGACCCACTCCAGTTTCTCCGCCTCGGGGCCAAGCAGAGGAGGAAGCAGGGCAGGGATTTTGGGGGGTGGGAGGACCAGTTTGGGGAGTACAAGAGGCACAGACGTCAGACTCACAGCCCAATCTGTAGGCAGGAAGGTCTGGCTGCCTCCAGGCGTGGCCCAGGGCTGTGGGCTGAGCAGCACAGCACAAACTGTCCAAGGGGGTGGTGCCAAAATGCAAACCTTTGCTGTGGCCCAAGGACAGGTGGGCAGGAGGAGGCTGGTAACCTGAGAAGGCCAGGTTCAAGTGCACTGGACAGCTCTGATGGTCTCACCAGGCAGCCCGCTAAGGAACCCGGCCACTCCCTGAGGGCTCCCCAGCCTTCAGCACGCCAGAAAGCGCCTCACCTGCAACATGGAACCTCCCACACTTGGTCTGCCTTCTCTGTGCCGCACACAGGGCTCTCCAAGGAAGCCGTCTTTCCAGGCATGGGTTGCTTGCTAGGGAGAAACAAATTCACATTCAGAAGGGGGCTCCAAAGGAGAAGATGGGGTGGCTAGCTGCCTCCATCCCCTGCGCAGCCAGTCCCCAGATTTCCACAGTTGGGAGGCAACGAGGTTCCAGGGTACCTGCAGCCGTGGGAACCTCAGCCAGCCTCCTTTCCAGAAGCTGAACTTCAATATGTACCTGGCTCAGTCAAAAAATCCCATCAGCAAGTCTCTGGGCCAGGGCCGGGCAACCGAGGGGCCCGGCAGAGTTGGGCCTCCAGCCCCACCTGGGAGAAGCCACCTGGGATGAACAGGTGTGCAAGCACCTGCTCACAAGCAAAAGGGAAAGTGGCAGTGGTGCCCGAATGGGGTTGCTGTAAACCCTCAGGTTCCGGGAAGGCATTCAGTCCGGGCAGCCTTATCGCACGCCAAGTAGCAGAGGCATCCAAAGGTCAGGAAGATGGACACTGAGTGCCCACAGGTGGCCTTGGTCACCCTGGAGAGCCAAAACATCTCAAAAATGTCTGAGAGAAACGTCTGGGTGCCGCCCTCTCCTCGGGCAGGTGGAGTCTTTGAAACAGCTCCAAGAACAGGGTCTGCTCTCTCCTGCTCCCCCCGCCCCCCAGGCCAGCCTGAGACTCCAGGAAGTCTGCTTTCTCTCAGCAGATCTGCAGCAGACAGGCACCTGGCCCAGAGGTTCCAGTGCTCACCCACCCTGGGCTCTGGGAAGGGTGGGAGGAGCCACAACCTTCACCAGCAGGCCAGCCAACTTGGCCCACTGCAGATGAAACGGAGGAGCCACCAAGGGATGGAAGCTGCCGTGCTCCACAAGGGTAATGATGAGCACCGCACCCGCGGGCAGCACAGCCGCAGCCTTGTGGTGCATGTCCTTCATCTCCCATTTGACACACTCATCAGCATGGACAGGCATGGGGACACTGGTCCCCAACACGGTATCCCCGACATGGTACCCCCAGGACGTCAGGGCACACATGCACTCTGCTGTTTGCACAGCAGCTGAGTCGCCATTTATCCGAACATGCACAGTAAGGCATGGCATGTGGCTGTATTTATCAAGTCTTGAAATGGATGGTGGTGCAATGAACTTTCTGACTCTCAAGGGTTTTTCCTCTTGGTTATTTTGGGGGGTTTCTTTTTCTTTCTTTCTTTGGGGGGTGGAAGGGCTCATGATAGAAAATGAAAAATATGCTCACAAAAAATTATTTTAAAATAATCCAGGAGGGCTTGGTGGCATGGCCTGGTGGCTAAAGTCCTCGCCTTGAACACGCCAGGATCCCATATGGGCGCCGGTTCTAATCCCAGCAGCTCCACTTCCCATCCAGCTCCCTGCTTGTCGCCTGGGAAAGCAGTCGGGGACGGCCCAAGGCTTTGGGACCCTGTACCCGCGTGGGAGACCTGGAGGAAGTTCCTGGCTCTTGGCTTCAGATAGGCATAGCATCAGCTGTTGCGCTCACTTGGGGAGTGAATCATTGGATGGAAGATCTTCCTCTTTATCTCTCCTCCTCTCTATATATCTGACTTTGTAATAAAAATAAATAAATCTTTAAAGATAATAATAATAACAATCCAGGGGTTGCCAGGTAAAGCCACTGATTGCAATACCAGCATCCTACACGGCGTCGGTTCGACTCCCAGCTGCTCCACTTCCAATCCTGAAAATGCACCTGGGACAGCAGTGGAAAATGGCCCAAGTGCTTGGGCCCCTGCACCCATGAGGGAGAAACTCCTGATCCCTGGTTTCTGCAAGCAGGGCACACCCCCGGTGTTGGTGGCCATTCGGGAAGTGAATCAACAAATGGAAAGATCTCGGTCTCCCTCTCTCTGTAACTCTGCCTTTCAAAGCAATCAATCACTGAAAAAGAAAAAGAAAAATCATGCCACAGTGGGTTGAACATTTAAACAAGTAAAAATTACGCAGAGTGGGGCCAGCACTACGGCACTGGAGGCCAAGTATTCGCCTATGGCACTGGCATTCCCTACGGGCACAGCTTCATGTCCCAGGAGCTGTCTGCCGATGGCCTGGGAAAGCAACGGAGGATGCGTCAAGTCCTTAGGGTCCTGAACCCATGTGAGAGTCCAGGAAGAAGCTCCTGGCTCGCAGCTTCAGATTGGCTCACCTCTGGCCATTGCAGCCATCTGGGGAGTGAAGACCTCTCTCTGTCTTTCCCTCTCTCTCTAAGTCTGCCTTTCAAATAAAACTAAATAAATCTTTAAATTTTGTGATTCACTTTTACTTGAAAGGCACAGAGAGATCTTCCACTCACTGATTTCCTCGCCAAATGCTAACAGCCAGGGCTGAGTCAGGCTCTAGCTGGGATCCTGCAGCTCTGTCCAGGTCTTGGATATGGGTGGCCAGAACCCAAGTGTGTGAGCCATCACTACTTTCTCCTAGAGAACCCATTAGCAAAAAAAGAAAGAAAAGAAAAACAGACCTGCTTATGGGATACAGACATCTCCAGAGGTACTTGACAGCCGTGCCAAACACCCACTTCTGGGCCCTGCGTCTCTTGCTTGACAAGACTCCATGGGCAGCTCAAAGTGTCGCTGACCATTGCTGAGGAGCTGGGGCCTGCACCAGCCAGGGTCTCTACCTGCTCCCCACTCTGCTGTCATCCTCTCACTTTAGGAGCTGGTCTGGTGGGCTTGTGTTATTGTCACTTTATGTATTTGAAAGGCAACATGGCAGGGAGGGAACGATGTAGAAGAGAAAGAAAAAATTCCCATCTGCTGGTTCATTCCCTAAATGGCTACAATAGCCAGTGCTGGGCTAGGTAGAAGTTGAGAGCCTGGAGCTCCATCCAGATCTCCTACGTGGGTGCAGGGGCCCAAGCAGGTGGGCCATCTTCTGCTGGCTTCCTAGGCACACTGGCAGAGAGCTGGATCTCTGGATCTTTTGAACCAGGACTCAAAGCAGTGCTCAGATGGGATTTGGTCTCTTTATTGAGAATATTAATCCTGTTTTATCACTTTTACAAATACTTCCCGTAGTTGGTGATGTGCCTTGGAATTTTGCTTCAGTGCTTTTGCCTGCTCATGTACTAATGATGGTGGGGCAAATCCAACCCACCTGTCCCACCTTCGGTCTCACTGGCTTGTGACAGGCCCTGTGGTACAGGTGAATAAAGCCACCGTCTTCAGCACCAGCAGAACTTAAGGCTGTGATTCGAATCCTGGCTGCTTTTTTTTAAAGAAATGACAATAAAAACAATACTAATCAAAACCCAAAGCCTTGCATCCACATGGGAGTCCTAGAAGAAGCTCCTGGCTCCTGGCTTTGGATCGGCCCAGCTCTGGCTGATGCAGCCAGCTGGGGAGGGAACCCGCAGATGGAAGATCTTTCCCTCTCTCTGTGTCTCCTTCTAACTCTGCTTTCAAACAAATCTTCCAGATAAACAGCAGAGAGTAAGGCTGAACCGAAGGCTTTGCAGATTACCCAACCAGTGAACAGAACACCCAAGCTGTACTGTGGAAGCTGCTCGGCCCATGGCTGCATGGAGGCACCCGTGAGCTCCTTGCTTCACTGGAAAGGAACAAATTGTTCTTAAGCCAGAAGAGGAGGTTGCATGGAACAAAAACCCATCCAAGAAGAAACTAAAAAAATAAAACCTCATGGTTCAGGAATCCATTCAGCAGAAAATAAATGTAGATGAAAACATTTTTTCAGAAAAGCAATTGCTTTTCATGGGATTAAGACAGTGCCACGTATGTCCTTCCCAGCTCTCCCTTGCAGATGCTGCCAGAGACCCCCACCTGCAGCAGAGTAGCTTGTTATTTTATGTATTTATTTTTTAAGGATTCATTTTTATTGGAAAGTCAGACTTACAGAAAGAAAGAGAGAGAGAGGAAGAACACTCCCCAAGTGGCCACAACAACTAAAGCTGAGATGATCTGAAGCCAGGAGCCTCTTCCAGGTCTCCCACACAGGTGCGGGGTCCCAAGGCCTTGGGCTGTCCTTGACTGCTTTCCCAGGCCACAAGCAGGGAGCTGGATGGGAAGCGGGACCGCTAGGACATGAACTAGCACCCGTATGGAATCTCGGCATATGCAAGGCAAGTTTAGCCAGTAGGCTACTGCACCGGGGCCCCAGAGGCAGCTTTCAACAGTCTCTAGGGCTGTCGAAAATGTGGCATAGAGGGTAAAGCTGCCCCTGCAGTGCCGACATCCCACATGGGCCCAGTTCAAGTCCCAGATGCTCCAGTTTCCATCCAGCTCCCTGCTAATGACCTGGGAAAGCAGCAATGGATGGCCCAAGTGCTCAGGCCCCCACATCCACATAGGAGACCCAGAATAAGTCTTTTGGCTTCAGCCGGCCCATTAGGGGGAATGAAGCAACAGATGGAAGATCTCTCTGTCTCCCTATCTCCAACTCTGCCTTTCAAATAAAAAAAGAAATCTTAAAAAAAAAAAAGTGGGAGTGCTGGCGTGATGGCCCAGCGGCTAAAGTCCTCGCCTTGAACACACCAGGATCCCATCCTGACAGCCCTGCTTCCCATCCAGCTCCCTGCTTGTGGCCTGGGAAAGCAGACGAGGACGGCCCAAAGCCTTGGGACCCTGCACCGCTTGGGGAATGAATCACCAGATAGAAGATCTTCCTCTCTGTCTCTCCTCCTTTCTGTATATCTGATTTTGCAATAAAAGTAAATAAATTAAAAAAAAAAGTTTCCAGCTCAGATTTTCCACCCCTTAAATTCCTTTCCAACCTTCCAAATGTTCAGAAGATTGAAGACCCAGGTACCAGCCAGGCAGGGGCCCAGCGGCCAGCTCTGCCCAGAGCCTGAGCTGGGAAGAGGCGGCGTTCCCAAGCTCACCTAGGAGTGTCCACTCAGCCGGCAGCCCCGCTCTGCTCATTCCCCCTGCTCATTTTCCTCTGCCTGGTGAACCCTGCCTTTCTTCCATCCTCCTGTGTCCAGACCGCGGGGTGAGTATCAGGGCTTCGGAAGCCCCTTTACAAGCCTTTCAATCAAAGCCACAGAGCTTCTGCAGCAAGCAGGATGTGGTGGGATGGAGCAGGGCAGTGGCCGTGGTTCTGGATGTAAAAAGGGAGCCAGAGACTTGAGAGCTTCTAGGGCACAGCCCTTCCAGGGCCCTTCTAGGGCACAGCCAGGTCCAATGGAGGCAGGAAACCCTCCCTATGGGCAGGCAGGCCCACACAGCTAAGGGGAGCCACTGCCCACCCCCTCAATCCCCTAATTTTAGGAGCCTGCTATGGGGAGGGGGAGAAGTGAGCAAGGAGGGCCTCCCACACCATTCCCCACCTTCTACTACTCTCACATCCTGTACCTGACTGCTCTGCATGTCCAGCCCAGCCACCTCCTCCAGGCAGAGTCCCAGATCTACTTTTCTCACCTTCCTCCATGCCCTCAGACCTCCTCATCCACAGCAGTCCCCAGCGAGCTTCCCTCAGCAGCAGGCCCCCTTACTCTGCCTCTCCCTGCCCTGTCCTGCTTAGGCTGCCTAGAAGTCCTCAGCTCGCCCCACTCCCACAACCAGGAGATCCTTTAGGGCCCAAGAGCTTTCGGGTGAACCAACATGCCCCCTGCCTTCCACCCTCCCTGCCTGGTCTTCCTCTTGATCTCACCCTCCCAGCAGGGCCAGACTGGTCCCTCCCACTCTCCCCCTCCATGCATCTATCCCATCATTCCCTCCCCTAACCTTCCTGCTTTGCCCACCTGCCACCCACCCCATGCAGCTCCAGACCTGGCCTGCTCACTCTTCCAGGACTCCGTCAACACGCTCATGTGCCCAGGGCATACCCTTAAGCTCCAGTTCAGATCGAAACCTGCCCTGAGAAGCCTTCCCACCAGAGCTGGGAAGCCACCAGCAGAGCTGCCCTCTCTCGCCGCGTGAGGACTTCGCAGCACTCACCGCCAGCCAGTGTATGTCCCAGGGCACACCTGCCTCCCCCAGCTGGCTCTCAGCTCCAGCAGGGGCGTGGCTCTGCATCACCGGCACACAGCTGGCAGCCGATGTTTGCTGAAGGAAGGAAGGAGAGACAGAAGTGATGACACCCAAAGGGGAGGAGGAGAGGGAGAGGAGGCGGCAGGCCTGCCATCTCCCCGCAGTGGGCCCTTCCCAAGCGGGCAAGCTGGATCAGGCGCTCACCCAATGCTGCCAGCTGCCAGAGCACAGGGGCCCCTCCTGAGAGGCAGAGCAAAGGCATGGTGGGAGGGGGCCCCTCCCGTCTCCACTGCAGCGTCCACTCAGAGTCTCTCCCTCAGCCTTCCACGCCTGGGTAGTACCAGCCCTTCCCAGCCACAGGGCGGGCCTCGGCAGGGCTCATGCCAGGCCCAGGGCCTTGTGGCTGAGGCCTCAGCGGGCCTGGCAGCCTGCGTGGCCATGGGAGGGGTGCTCCCCTCTGTGGGTTGGGGAGGTGCCACATGCTGAGAGCCGACTCCTCCAGATTCCTGAGGGCGTCCCTGTGGGCCCTTGCCACGGCCAGCCACAAAGCTCAGGATACTGAGCCCCTGTGAATGCCAACCAAAGGTTGGCACCTCAGAGAAAAGGCATACAAGGGGTGGGGCTCTTGTGAGGACAAATGGAGAGACCCTAGAAGCATCCACGCACTGTTCAGAACTGTGAAAACGGGCTTGGCAGCAGCCAGCCTAGAGTTCCTCACACTAGCTGAGGCTCCAAGTGCCCAGGCCCTCCTCCGTCCCTACCCTACCCCAGCCCCTGCTCAGCCCTCCGTCTGCCAGAACCAACTGGGTACACAGACTATAGTCACCTGCAGCACTGGTTTGTATCTTTTGGAAAGGCAGATTTACAGAGAGGAGAGACAAAAAAAAAATCTTCCATCTGCTGGTTTACTCCCCAAGTGGCTACAACAGCTAAAGCTGAGCTGATCTGAAGCCAGGAGCCAGGAGCTTCTTCCAGGTCTCCCATGGCTTTGGGCTGTTCTCGACTGCTTTCTCAGGTCACAAGCAGGGAGCTGGATGGGAAGTGAAACAGCCAGGACAGGAACCAGCACCCATATGGGATCCCAGCGTATGAAAGAAAAAGATTCAGCCATTGAGTCATCACATCAATATCCCCCTCCTCCGGCCTCTGTCACCTGCAGCACTTGCTAGAGGAATGAAGTATGGCCAGTTAAATTAGAATCTGTGTGGGAGGCTTTTAGAAGGACATTCTAAACTGTCACTGAAGCCTCAATTACATATTTGTAAAGTGCACATAAAAGGCAGGCAGTTGGTTAAGATGCCACCTGGGGATGGCCACATCTGCTGACAAGAGGGCCTGGATTCCAGCTCTGCTTCCCATCCAGCTCCCTGCTAATGTGCATCCTGAGAGGGAGGGAGGCTATGAGTCACACACATGGGAGACCTGGATTAAGCTTCCTGTTCCCAGCTTCCGCCCAGTCAAGCCCAAGCCACCGCAGGTATTTGGGGAGCAAACAGCAGATGGGAGCACTATCTCATCCGGCTCCCTGCTAATACGCCTGGGAAAGCAGTAGCAGATGGGCTGTCTGGGTCCTGCCACTATGTGGGACACATGGATGGAGTTTCAAGCTTCCAGCCCCACCAGGAGTGAACCAAAACACAAGAGCAAGCTCTCTGTCATTCTGTCTTTAAAAATAAACATTTCTTTAAAAAGGAAAAAAGCAAAGAGGGGCCTGGCGTGATTGCGTAGTGGTTAAAGTCCTCGCCTTGAACACGCCAGGATCCCATAGGGGCACTGCTTCTAATCCCAGTGGACACCTTCTCATCCAGCTCCCTGCTTGTGGCCTGGGAAAGCAATACAGCACAGCCCAAAGCCTTGGGACCCTGCACCCACGTGGGAGACCTGGAAGAAGCTCCTGGCTTCGGACTGGCATAGCATCGGCCGTTGCGCTCACTTGGGGAGTGAATCATCAGACGGAAGATCTTCCTTTCTGTCTCTCCTTTCTGTATATCTGACTTTGTAATAAAAATAAAATTAATCTTAAAAAAAAAGAAGATACCTCAAGATTTATTTTATTCCAAAGGCAATTACAGAGAAAAAGACAGAGAGAGCTTCCGCCTACTGGTTCACTCCCTAAATGGCGAGAATTGGGTCAGGTGGAAACCAGGAGCTAAGCACTTCATTGTGGCCTCCACATGAGAAGCAAGGACCCAGGGACTTGCACCATCTTCTCTTTCCCAGGCGTTGCATTTTCCTAGGGAGCTGCACTGGCAGTGGATCTGCTGGGATTGGAGCCTTCACATGGGATATGCAGGGATACAGAGCAGGGTGCCACATTCATATGGCAGGGTGGCAATGAGGCCCAGCTTGGTTCAGGGACTTCATGGACGCCTTCCGGACACCCTGCAGGTCCCAGGGCTAGGAAGAGGAGGAGACTGGAAAAGGTCCCAGGTTCGTCAAGCCCACTGGCCCAGGCAGCTGTTCCCCTCCCCCACCCCCCAGGGGAGGCAGGTAGACAGATCCCGCCCATGCAGACCTGCAAACAGGCAGCTTATAGCCTACCAGGAGATGGTATCAGCCACAGCCCAGATGAGAGAGCTGCTGGCTCCCAGCGCGGCAGGAAGCTTGCTTGGTTCTGACACCTGCTCCAGCCTGCACAGCATCATGGGTGCACAGCCTGGCCTTCTGCCCCTCCCCAGGGCCAGGAGAGGGATGTGAGGAGTCCCTAGGTCAGACCCTCCCAAAGTTTTCCTCTTCTCACTCCACAGCCAAAGAGGATGCAAGTGAGAGCTTGGATCCAGGACAGATAAGGGCCCCTTTCAGATCAGCAGCTGGCAGTTCCTTCTACCTCTAGGAAGCTCAGAAACCCTGGGGCCTGAGGCGATGAAGCAGCACCTGGTTCCACCTTGCCCCCAGGCTCTCAGGGAGCCCAGGTCTGGTCAGCCACACGCTTGACCAGTGCATGACTGCAGACTGGACCACTGTGTCCCATGGACCCCAACCCCCTCTTCCCTGCTGCTCCACAGATTTCCACACCCAGCCCCAGGCTCTCCCTCAGGATGGAATTTAGAGTCAGGTGCTCAATTGACCCTTGTTCTAGCCCGCCCCGTCCCCCTTCCCCCAGAATCTTCCCTTCTCTAAAGCTTGGCCTGGAATTTCAGGGTGGGCAGGCTCCCTCCCTCCCCCTGGCCACATGCACCCTACCCTAGAATCTTCCTTAGCTTGAGCTGCAGGCTGGCACTCCTGTCTCCCCACCAGAGGAGTCTTCTTGTGCTTTTGTTGGGAGTATTTAAGAGGTACACAGAAGCACAGACGGATCTCCCATCCCTGGGTTCGCTCCTTCAAATACCAGTAAGAGCCGCTGGTGGAGCTGGGAACTCAGCCCTCCCCCTCCTACTGTTCTGCACAGCAGGAAGGGGAATCTGCAGCCAGCCAGTCTAGTTTGTAGGAAGAGCCCCTGCCCCCTCTCCAATCAGGTCTTGCACAGCCCGAGGCTCAGCAGTCACCCCAGTGGCAGGTAGGCAGGCAGGCAGCCCTGGAGGGGGAGCAAGGTCTGTTCCAGGCTCTCCTGGACCTGGTCACTCCTCGTCCCCACCCCCACCCCCACCCCCATCCCTCCAGGAGCATCAGAGCCTGGGGAGGATCAGGCCACGCCTACTGAGCCCCACATCTACCCTTGCAGGGTCCATAGAGGTGCCTCTTTGAGGGGAAGTATAACTGGGGTCTCTAATCTGTCTTGGGGGCAGTTGAGGCCCTCTACAGGCAAGGCTCCCCTGTATCTGCCTCTTCTTCCCCAGGGGCTGCACCAACCCCTCAAGGCTGGAGACCCCAGACAGCTCCCAACAGCCCAGGAAGAAGACCAGCCATTGTTTTTCTTCCTGCCAGGAGCGCTAAGGCCTGCAAGCTGGAGCCAGGAGGCCCTCTCCGGGGTGGGGGGGGAGGGAGGGCGGATTCCCAGGTCCCACAGAGAGATGCCTGTGCAGGGCGTAGGCCCGGCCCACCGTGCGCCAGTCCGGGGAACCAGCACTTCTTGGCAGGCCACTTCCAGACAAGACGCCAGTCACTGAGGCCTGCAAACAGACTTGCATTCACTGCCACACAGAACGGCCCTGTGCGGCTCAGGGGAGCCTCCCTCCTGAGGGCAGCCACAGACGAGGGTGGCGGGGGTGCGTCGGGGGCCGGGGCCTCCCTACCACAAGTCAGCTCTGTGCTTCCCGAGCGGACACCCACCTCAGGACACCTCTGGCTCTGGGAGGATTAGGGTGCAGGGAGAGGGAGGGTGCAGGCTGGCCCTGAGGAAAAAAAAACCCTCTTCTCCCCCTCGCAGTTAGGTTGGGAATGGGAGATGGGGACTGGCCACAGAGAAGGGGTATAGCACTGGAAGAGGGGTAACACTATGCAAAAGGCCAGAGCCTGGGTAGAGGTGCACACTGGAGAGGCTAGGAGGCTGGCAGGGCCTGTGTGTCCCTGTAAGAGCTGTGGTCACCTTGGGTCTGGCGGTGCTGGCCTAGTGGCTAAAGTCCTCACCTTGTACATACAGGAATCCCATAGGGGCCAGTTCTAATCCCGGCAGACCCCTTCCCATCCAGCTCCCTGCTTCTGGCATGGGAAAGCAGTGGAGGACGGCCCAAAGCCCTGGGACCCTGCACCCACGTGGGAGACCCAGAAGAAGCTCCCGACTCCTGGCTTTGGTTCGGCTCAGCTCTGGCCTTTGCAGCCACTTAAGGAGTGAAATAGTGGAGTGTTTCTTCCTCTCTCTCTCTCCTCTTCTCTGAATATCTGAGTTTCCCATTAAAAAAAAAAAAAAGAAAAGGGCCCGGCATGATGGCACAGTGGTTAAGGTCCTCCCCTTGCATGCCCGGGATCCCATATCGGTGCCGGTTCTATCCCGGCAGCTCCACTTCCCATCCAGTTCCCTGCTTGTGGCCTGGGAAAGCAGTCCAGGACAGCCCAAAGCTTTGGGACCCTGCACCCACGTGGGAGACCCGGAAGAGGCTCCTGGCTTCGGACCGGCATAGCATCGGCCGTTGCGCTCACTTGGGGAGTGAATCATCAGACGGAAGATCTTCCTGTCTCTCCTCTCTGTATATCCGCCTTTCCAATAAAAAAAATAATAAAAATAAATCTTAAGAAAAAAAAAGAGTTGTGCTCATCTTCAAAGCCATGGACAAGTGTGTGTGAGAAGGTATTTAGCAGTTACAACACTCACATATCATGCTGAGGGGGGCGGGACTGGGGTGGAGTGCCCTCCAGCTTCCCACTCAAGCCGACCCTGGGAGACAGCGGGGATGGCTCAAGGAGTTGGATCCTTGCAGCCCCCGGTGGGAGACCTGGACTGAGTTCTTACATCCTGGCTTGCACCTAGCCCAGCCCGGGCCATTGCTGCATTTGAGGAGTGAACCGACAGGTAGGAGCTGTGTGTATGTAGCAAGCGAACCCTCTGCCTGTGGCACTGGCATCCCCTTTATAGTCTCAGCTGCCCCACTTCCCATCTAGCTCCCTGCTAATGGCCTGGAAAAGCAATGGAGGATGGCTCAGTCCTAAATATTTATTTGAAAAGCAGTTGCCAGAGGAGAGAGATCTTCCACCCCACTGGTCCAACATCTTCCTGTGTGTCCAACATCTCCCCTGGAGACAGGCCAATCAGGGAGGCTGTGGCACAGCCAACCCAACGTCATGGACTTGGTGGGCCTGGCGACCAAGCCACAGGGAGGGATCCGGGATATCTGTGTACGACCTGACTTGAAGGGTCAGATGTGGGCTGAAAGGGACAGAGGATGTCATGAATGATGCTGGGTGGCTTTAACCAGACCGTCAGGGGACAAGCTCAGGCAAGCACCCGTGGAGCCACACACAGGACAGGGAAGTGGAGCAGTCACATGACTGAGGAGCTCCTCCGAAGAAAGTTCTGGGCTGCAGGGCTACCTTCTGCATCATGATACCCCTGGGGATAAGCCTCCAGTTAACACACCCACTTGATGTACACCCTGGGCAAGGGGATATCTTCCAGCATTTAGGTCCCTGACAACCACGTGGGAGACATGAATTGAGTTCCCAGATCCCAGTTTTGGCCTCAGCCCATGGCAGCAGACATCTGAGGAGTGAATCTACAGATGCAAATTCTGTCCGTCTCTTGTGCTGCCTTTCAAATTACCAGAGGCCAGAGCTCTGGCATAGTTTGTTAAGCTTCTGCCTGCAATGTCAGCTTCCCATACTGGTGCTGGTTCCTCTTCCAGCTGCTCCACTTCCAATCCACCTCCATGCTTGTGGCCTGGGAAAGCACTGCAGGACAACCCAAAGCCTTGGGACTCTGCAACCCACGTACGAGACCCAGCAAAAGCTCCTGGCTCCTGGTTTCAGACCAGCCTAGCTCAGACTGCTGTGGCCATTTGGGAAGTGATGGAAGATATTCATTCTCTCTTTCTTTCTCCTTTCTTCTTCCTCCCTACCCTTCTCTCTGTAATTCTGCCCTCCCCCCCCCCAAAAAAAAATTAAAACTAAATGAAAATTTAAAAGAAGGAAAATGAAAGGTAATCCAGAGGATGAGAGAAGTGTTTGCAAGCATGCCCGAGAAGGGGACTAGGAGCCAAAATACCAAGGAACCCGTACAGTGATCAGGATATAGGGTTACGTGAACAAGCCAGCCACAAAAAGATGAATGCCGTGTGACCCAAAGCAGCGGAGTCACAGAAACACAACCAAGGTGCTGACAGCATACAGTGAGCTGCTGTTTGATGAGTGTGGAATTTCAGTCTTGCAACATTAAAAAGCTACGGAAACTGGTTGCATAATAGTGTGAACAGGCTTAACATCACCACCCAGCATAAACAACCATAAGACGATAAACTGAGGTGGAGGCACACAGTTAAAAAAGACATTGGAGCCGTTACGGCACAGTGAGTTAAACCTCCCACTGCCATGTTAGCATCTCACATGGGCACTTGAGTCCCCGCCTCCCATCCAGCTCCCTGTTAATATACCTGAGAGCCCCAGTACTGGGCTCCTGCCCCCCACATGGGAGATGCATTTCCAGGCTCCTGCATCTACCTGACCCAGCCTTTTCCCCGGCCATTGTGGCCATGTGCTGAGTGAACCAGCAAAGGTTCTATCTTTCTCTGCCTTTCAAATAGCCTTAAACAAATGAATTTTTAAAAGATTTATTTTTTATTTTTATTGGAAAGTAAGATTTACAGAGAAGAGAGACAAAAATATCTTCTGTCTGTTGGTTCGCTCCTCAAGTAGCTATGAGGACCAGAATTAAGCCTATCCGAAGCCAGGAGCTTCTTCCGGGTTTCCCACGCAGGCGCAGGGTCCCGTCCAATGGTTCACTCCCCTGGCGGCCACAATGGCTGATGCTATGCCAGTCTGAAGCCAGGATCCAGGAACCTCCTCCGGGTATCCCACACGGGTGCAGGGTCCCAAGGCTTTGGGCTGTCCTCCACTGCTTTCCCGGGCCACAGGCAGGGAGCTGGAAGGGAAGCGGGGCTGCTGGGATTAGAACCGGCACCCATATAGGATCCGGGGCGTGCAAGGCAAGGACCTTAACCACTGCGCCACCGCGCCGGGCCCATAAATAAATCTTGAAATAAATAAATAAATAAGTAAAGTAAACTTAAAAAAAACTCATGGGTGGCCAGTGCCGTAGCTTAGTAGCTAAAGTCCTCACCTTGCACACACTGGGATCCAGGATTCCATATGGGTACTGGCTTGTGTTCTGGCAGCTCCACTTCCCATCCAGTTCCCTGCGTGTGTCCTGGGAAAGCAGGGGAGGATGTTACAAGTAGCCTTGGGACCCTGCACCTGTGTGGGAGACCTGGAAGAAGCTCCTGGCTCCTGGCTTCAGATCGGCTTAGCTCTGGCTGTTGCAGCCACTTGGAGAGTGAACCAGTGAATGGAAGATCTTCCTCTCCGTCTCTCCTCCTCTTTGTACATCTGACTTTACAGTAAAAATAAGTAAATCTTAAGAAAGAAAAGAAAAACCTCATGGACGGGGCATGCATTTAGCCTGGCAGTTAAAGCATCCTCAACCCATATCCTAGTGCCTCGGTTCAATATTAGGCTCTGGTCCCCAATTCCAGCCTCCTGTCAGTACACAACAGGTAACAGCTCAAGTGCTTGGGTTCCAACATCCACAGGAGACACACAGATGGAGCTCTGGCTCGCAGCTTTGGCCTGGTCCAATCCTACCTGCTGCAGGTATTTGGGGAGTAAACCAGCGGATGGAAGATCTCCATCTTTTTCCCTCTTTGCTTCTGAAATAGATAATTTCTAAGGGGCATCTGTCTGAATAAACATTTCTGCAAAGAAGATATTAAATAACCAGTAAGTCAACATTATGAGTCACCAGAGAAATGTAAACCCCAACCTGTGACTTCACTCACAGGAGACCATTATCAATAGCAGGTGCCAGCTGCTGCTGCCATGGAAACCAGCTCAGGGTTCAAGGCCTTGCTCCATGAAGCCGAAAGACAGACATGAGCACATGGCCACACCGTGGGATCTGACCCCAATGCCCAAAGCAGCATAGTGGATGCAGTTCATACATTTGGCCAAACACAGGCGACATGGTGAAGCCGCCAGCATATACCACCAAGAGCAAGCAACAGTCACAAAATACCACAACCATGGGTCCCAGCAACCACAGTCTCACCTCCTCAGGACAGGGGGAAGGAGAAAATTCCAGGGTTAGATCACCTGAACCAACACTAACACTATGAAACCAGGCCCTCTCAACAGCTGACTGTCATCTCCATGAGGCTGGGGGCAGGTGTGGTGGTAAGTGGCTTGAGATAAGCAGTTAAATGCCAGAAGTCAACTTGCAGAGGCCAGGGACCAGCAGAGCCCAGGGACCAGCAGAGGCCAGGGACCAGCAGGTCAGGAGCTGCAGGGTTGCCTCCTGGGTCAGCTGCACCTGTTGCCTTCACAGGAACCCAGCAGGGCTGCACTCTCTGATCCCTGACCCCAGATGGCCATGCCCCTCTGACCCAGCAGGGATTTCCTCTGGATCCCCAGAAACACCTGCTCTCCCTCTAGTTTGGGGGCTAACTCTTGCTATCCCTGGCTCTCTCATGGGGTCACAGGAAATTACGTAAGCCTGTGAGAGAAGTGGCTCGCCCAGTCCTAACCAGTCACCTCATGAAAACCCAGGTCTGCAACATAGGGTCATTCAAATAATTTGGGAGAACGACTATCTCCCCTCCCAGCTACAACAAAAATGTGCCCAGGAAGAATCTTTTAAAATTTAGTCCATCTACCGGAAGAAAAGCAGAAATATTTCACATGACCTGAAAGAACCTTGTGTTTGAATGTGAAGTACGAAAAAAAAAAACCTTTTTAAAATTATTTTGCTGCAAACGTAACTGAATCATAATCAGAATATAATCATAACTTAGCCTAGGCAGGTGTGTGTGTGCATGTGCGTGTATGTGTGTGCGCGCATGCAGACACTTGACTCAGCTCTGAATTTGGCCCACGTGCAAGACAAGAGCCAGGAAATTGTTGAAAAAGACAAATAATGCAAGATATCAGATAGCAGAACAAACCTCAAAGGCCCAGCAATTCAGTGCAGAGGAATGTACTGGCTTGGAAGAGATGAACTGATCAGGGAAAGATAAGATAGAGACCGGGAAATGATCAAAGGGCAGGAAAGAACTTAGTATAACATGTTTCAAAGAACCTAGTGTAACCTATTTCAAAGAAGAGGAAAAAAAACGGCCTGCAACATAGTATCAGGGACACTGCTACCTCACCTCATTCACAAAGATATACTCCCAATAGATGGAGCTGAATATCTGTAAAGGTTTCTCTCAGCAAAATATAAAACCAGACACAAAACACATAAAAGGACCAAAAAGTTTAAAGTTTTGGGGTCAGCACATTGGTACAGCAGACTAATTCTCTGCCTGCAGTTCTGACATCCCATACGGCTGCCGGCTTGAGTCCCAGCTGCTCTGCTTCTGATCCAGCTCCCTGCATGTGGACTGGGAAAGCGGGAGAGGACGGGCAAGTTCTCGGACCTGGCTTCCATGTGGGAGACTCCAGAGAAGTTCCTGCTTCCCAGCTTCAGATTGGCCCAGCTCAGGCTGCTCCAGCCATTTAAGCAGTGGACCAGGAGATATTCTCCAACTCTTTCAGGAAAAAATAAAAAATAAATAAATCTTAAAAACTATACCTTATTGAATAAGTATTTCCTTTTCTGTGTATTCATTTTGATTTATTTGATACAGAAGGACAGAGAGCAGGTTTCCTTCTATTGGTTTGCTCCTCAAATGCCTGCAATAATCAGGACCAGGCCAGGCTGAAGCTAGCAGCCAGAAGTCCACCTGGGTCCCCCAGAGGGTACAGGGAGCTATCGCCTGCTGCCTCCCAGGTGCGTAGGCAGGGAGCTAGATACGCAGCAGAGACAAGACTCGATTCCAGACATGCCAACCTGGGACGTAGGCATGGCAAGAGCCAGCTTAACCTGATGTGCCACAATGCCTGCTTCTATAAAATGAGCTCATCTAAGTGAATAACAACAAGATCATACAAAAGTGAATGGAGGCCAGGCTTTCAGCACAACAGTGCCCCCTGTGCCCACATCTCCTCTGGCCCCCACCTGACTTTGTCCCAAGGCAAACCTTGGGAGGTACAAGCACCCGGGGAGCAAATACATGATGGCAGACCTAATCAAGCAATTCACACACACATACTGTTCTTATTATTTTAAAAATAATCATTCTCAACATTACCAAGGAAATGGGAGATAGGCCCGCTTCAAACCTGGAAATGAGCCTGGAAACTGAGCCAGCTTTTCTGGTGTCTATTAAAGTTCTCAGGAAATACAACTCTTACGAGGTCAGGGCTACAGAACAGCACCTTTAAGCCTCTGCTTGCAGCACTGGCATCCATACAGGTGCTAGTTGCTCCACTTCAGCAGATGGAAGATCTCTCTGGTTCTCTAACTCTGCCTTTCACATAGACATAAACCTTAAAAAATAAAAAAAAAAAAATTTAAAAAAAGAGAAATAAGAGGGGCTGGCATGGTGGCTCAACTGGCTAATCCTATGCCTGCAATTGCTGGGATCCCATATGGGTGACTGTGTTCTGGCTGCTCCACTTGCCATCCAGCTCCTTGCTAATACCCCTGGTAAAGCAGTCAAGGACCACCCAAAGCCTTGGGAGCCCACTCCCACGTGGGAGACCTGGAAGAAGCTCCTGAAAAAGCTCCTACACTGAGGAGCAAAGCTGTGTGTCACAGTCCTTCCTATGGCTGCTTAGGAACCCAGGCCAGCAACCTGCCAACCAGGAAATCGGAGCAAATGATACAGGCTCAGCTTCTCCCTTGCTGGCTGTCCTCAGTACCGCCAAGCAACTACCAAGGAGACGTGTTCCTGTAGGAAGATTCCTGCTCATATGTAAGAAAGATGGAATCGGATGCCTCATAGGATTCTTCATGCCCTGATCCAGCACTGACTGGCTCTGCTCAAGCCTCCAGGGAAAGAACTGGATCCAGAACCTAGACCCGACCTGAGACTGGAACTGGCACCCCTATGGGATGCCAGCATTGCAGTTAGAGGATTAGCTTGCTACATCACACTGGCCCCTCTCCGTCTCTCAAGATCATTAACGACATAAACTTGGAAAGATGTAAAAGACATACATATATACAAAGTGTCACACTGAGA
This sequence comes from Ochotona curzoniae, assembly GCF_017591425.1. Taxonomy (NCBI): domain Eukaryota; kingdom Metazoa; phylum Chordata; class Mammalia; order Lagomorpha; family Ochotonidae; genus Ochotona; species Ochotona curzoniae. The sequence goes on from NW_024467122.1 coordinate 83,338,482, forward strand.
TCCTTATAAAACCAGCGTTTGAAGGCATAGACAAGAGCTGGCATTGTGGCACCGGCATCCCATATGGGAGCTAGGTCCAGTCCCAGCTGCTCCACTTCCCACCCAGCTCCCTGCTAAGAGCTTGGAAGAAGCAGCAGAAGATGGCTCACATGCTTTGGGCATCTGACTCATGTGGGAGAGGGAGAAGCAGCTCCCAGATTCTGGCCATTGTAGCCATCTGGGGTATAAACCAGCAGATAGAAGATCTGTCTCTCCATCTCTCCCTCTGTCCCTTTCAAGCAAATAATATTTTTTGAAAGAAGGTATTTCCAGACAATGACAGAAACAGAATGCTAACGACCACATGACCATTTTAAGGACTTCCATTATTTTCTGTGTGTAATAATGGCACAATAGCAAGGTGTCTCTTTGTTCCTTCAGAGACACATTCAGAGAGAGAGCTGCCATCAGCTGGTGTATTCCCCAAATGCCAAGAAATCAATCCAGGAACCCAGTGAGTTGAGCATCACTGTGGCCTCCTGGGGTCCACACTAGCAGGAGGCCAGTGTCAGGAGCCACAGCGGGGAACTAAGCCCAGACGTTCAAATGGGAGGCACAGTCATCATGACTGGTGTGTAGTTCATACTTCCGATCCAGGCAGCATTCCTTCAAAACAGTCTTATCTTTTACAGATACACACTGACATATTTCTGCCAATAATAGCTTAGGTTCACTTCCAAATAACCCAGGAGAAAGGGAGATGGCACACACTGCATCATGGAAAACCTATTGCACACAAAAATTTTCACATCAAAACAAACATTTTAATTCCATTTTCCCACAAACTTTTTAAGGATGTATTTATTTTCTGATTTGGAAGGCAGAGTTACATAGACCAAAGGAGAGACAGAGAAAGAGATATTGCATCCATTAGTTCACTCCACAAATGGGTGCTATAGCCAAACTGGGACCAGTCTAAAGCCAGGAGCCAGGAGCTTCCTCTGGGTTCCCCACATGGGTACAGGAACCCAAAAGACTCAAGCCATGTTAGGCTGCTTTCTCAGGTCATTAGCAAGGAGCTGGATTGGAAGTGGAGCAGCCAGGACTTGAACTGGCACTCATACAGGAGGCTGGTTCTGTAGGCAGAACTTTAACCTGCTATGCCAAAACAGCATTCTCTGTGACCTGAGCAGCAAAGGGCCAGTTTTACAGAATTCGCTTGATTCTGACACCTACTGGACACACTTCAATTCTGATAGCAGAGAACACAGTTCTAACCAGCAACCACAGGCACTGGCGTGGGCATGGTTCGACAGCATGCTGCTGGGCCGTCTCAAGGCAGAGAAGGAAGACCTACTTGCCGGTGGGGTGTAAGCGCAGCGGCATTCTGACATGGAATGCCAACATGCTAGGAGGCAGGGGGAAGGTCATCTTTGACTTCCATGAATTCTGCATGTGTGTTAGATACCACGCTGACACACAGTGCCAGGCAACAAGGAACGTCTGTTGCAAAGACTGGCAATCCTTCAGGACAAGGTGACTTATCACATGCAGTCACCACCTGCCATGTGGGTGTGCGAGCGAGATCACACCAGACATGTCTAAGGTTTATTAAGGAGTCCTTATTAACCAAGCGTGGTGAATACAGAGCACACTAGAAATAACAAATTACAAGTATCAATCACAACCCAACCAATCATAACCCCAAGAGGAACAAATGGTCATTACCCTTGAGTCCATCCATGAAGCTGAAGACCTATGTCCCAGCTTCCCCAACAATATAAGTTATTCTAACAGACATGCAACGAATAACAGTTTGAGCACACTTCCAAAGCTGCAGACATTCACCTTTCCCTGGCTTCTCTGCCCACATTCCATCACTGCTAGGCCTCACTTCTCCTGGAACACCTGATAGCACACAAACCAGAAATAACAATGCTATATCCATTGTTCCACCTAAGCAGTACACAGGGACCATGCTCCCTGTTACCTGTCCTAGGTCAGCCAAGAGTTGAGATGCCAGAGCAAAAGGAAGGACCTGACCAGAAAGATTCCCTGCTTCATGGACCCTTTAAAGGGGCATGTGAGGGGAGTGGCTACACAACAATGCAATACCAGCCCCTCTCAGTTGAATCCCAGGAGTGGCCCCCTATGGGGTTGGGGGCGTGGCTGAGGATGGAATCAACATTCCATTGCTGTTAGGACCCACCTTCAAGACAGAGGGTAGGGGACACAGCCACATTTCATTTGATCAGTCGGTGGGTGCTGGCTATCACTGGCTGCACCCCATAACACTGGCAGCCCCACATGAGCTGCTCCACTTCCCATCCGGCTACCTGCTAATGGCCTGGGAAAGGTCCAGTGCCTGGACCTCTGCACCCAAATGGGAGACCAGAACAAAGCTTCTGGCTTCAACCTAGCCCGGCCCTAGCTGTTGCAGCCATTTGGGGAGTGAACCAGTTAATGGAATCTCTCAGCAACCCTGGCTTCTAAATCAGTTTAAAAAAAAAAAAAGTGTCAGGATCTTACAGGCTGTAAATACCTCAGTTTACAATGGCCCAAAAGATTGCAAACTTCTGGAAATCTGGAGTGGTGGTGTGATGGAAAGGAATCCTCCCTCTGGAATGTTCTCTTCAGAGGGTAGACAGGTTATGCTGGCAGGAGCTGCTTCCTCCTGATGACACCGGAAGCTCCAGCTCCCAGGGGTTTGTGCCCTCTAGCCCATCCCAATAAACAGTCCTAGGCCTCAAAGGTCGGTGATAACCCTGACGGCTGGAAAGGTTTGCAGCCCAGGTGGACTGCAGGGCCAAGGCAAACTAACAGGAGAGGAAGGGGGTACTTCACTAAGCTTACAGGAAGCGGGAAGTTGTGTTTATTCGGAGGCCAAAGGAAAAACAAAAAGCTTTTGAAATGCAAAAGTCTGAGTCTGCCTACAAAAAAAAAAAAAGGTCCGGGAGAAGGATGGAAATCGGCTCCCCAGGAAAGCAGCAAAGCCGGTCACTTCCTGCTGAGGATGGAGCCTCACCGGGTGTCCCACTTCCCAGGCAGTCTGAGGGCGGAGGGCCAGGGCTCACTCCTGACCCTGTGATGGAATTGGGGGGCTGGGTAGGTTGGGGAGCACCCCTGAGGCACGGGTCCGGGAATGTGGTCGGGGGAGCCACCCGCACCGCAGCCTGAGCCCCCATTACCTTTTAGAAAATCCTCCCCAGGTGAACACTTGGGTTTGGCTCCAAGGGGGCCCAGCGGCTGCGCCCCTCGGGCTGTGCGTCCCGCCTGCCACCCTTACACTCAGCACACCCTGCCCGAGGTCCGGTACGCGTCCCGCGCAGCAACTTACAGCTTCATCGTCGGAGCCCGATTCCTCAAGTCACGACCAGCACCGCCACCTCCCCGGCTGCTCTGCGCGCCCACTCGGTCCCCGGTTATCCGACCCTGCTTCCTCCCCGGCCCTGCTTCAGCAACATCACGGGGAAGGCTAAGGGACCCGCTCCGGCGCGCCTGGGCCTGGCGCACGGGTGCGGCAGAGGTCTTGCCGAGGCAGCTCCGCCTCGTGCCCCTGCAGGGCACGCGGGCCGCAGAAGTGGAAGGGCGGATCCTCCAAGCCCGGGGCGGGCAGTTCTTGGGCGGGGATTGGCCTAAAGCGCTCGCAGACAGGTGCCGGCGGTTATAGCGAGGGACTGGGCTCGGGCCCAACCCGCTACCCGGCAACCTCAGCCCGGGGCCATTTTTCTAAATCCGCCCCAGTCCGCACTAGGAAGCCAGGTGGGGCGGAACTGTACACTTCAGAACCTGAGGGCCGTGCCTCAGTGTGCGTCGCTGTCTGGAACAAGACAATAGGGAGCAGTGGCACTTCGGCCATTCTACACTTTGCTGCTTGCACAGCCTGGGCATGAACAACCAGAACCGCATAGACCAGGAATCCCTTAGGAGACCCATTCCACACCAGGCCGAGTGCCCCTGGCCCCTCCCCACCGTGCCCACACCGCAGCAGAGAGGAGGAAACAGGTGTTCAGCCGCTGTTTATTGACACACAGGCAGGCTCTGCAGCAACAGGCCTGGATGGGCCGTGCTCGTGGGGGAAGTGGAAGGTGCTGATGGAGTGTTTGTTGGCGGTGTCAGCTGAGTGGGGAAGGGAACGCAGGTGAGCACAATGCACACAACTTGGGAGTGGGGGAGGTCAGGGGCCCAGACCTGCCAAAACCGGATCTGCAGCTTCCCTTAAGGCCCTGCTGTCTGCGCATGACCCCAGGCCAGGATTGGGAGTTGTCCTGGGGATGCATTCTATAGGAACCGCACAGTGCAACGGGTGGGGCCATGGGCAGAGCCACATGATGAGCAGCAGAGTTCTGGCGTGCCCAGTCATCTTCCAGCTCTTCCACCAACGTCCCAGCCCACCAGTGCCATACTACAGGCCCCAGGGAGCACTACAAGCATTGCTGGCCTAATGGATGGGTAGGGGGACGGGACGGGACAGTGGCTGGAGGAACGGCTGCAGGCTTTCATGGCACTGGCACCACGCGCATGGTGTTGGTGAAGCCGGAGCCAGGGCGCCAGCCGGTCAGCACAATGACCACATCTCCAGTCTTGAAGAAGCCACGGGCCTTGCCTAGAGAGAGAGAAGCCAGTGAGAAACGGGCAGGTCCAGGACCTCCTGACACCATAAGGTGGCGCCAACCTTCTTTAGCATGGCAGGCCACATCGGGTATGTCTCATGCAGGGACAGGACCAACCAGTGTCCTGCAAACAGGAGCAGCTCTGGCCAACTTGCTGACCTTTAAAGTTTGAAACCAGGGTCCTGATAATGCAACCAGGGTGCCTCGTGCCCCTGCTACCCATATGGGAGACCCCCAGCGCAGCTCTGCACTCCTGGCTTTGGCCTAGCTCTCAGCTGTTGGCACCTAGTTGAGGAGTGAACCGAATCTTCCTGTTAATACTAATCACCTTTCAAATAAACCCCCGGTGTATTGAAACACAAAAGTCTTGCTTTGGGGCCTAGGTCAGCAATGAGGGGGGCTTGCCAGCTGCCTCCACCCTTTTAACCTTTCCCTGCTGGCTCTGCTCAGCACTGCGCCAACAGCAGGGTTCAGAAGGCATTCCCCGAGAGGCTAGCAGGCCCCTTTGTCCCTAGAGGTGTGTGGGTTCAGGGTCCCAGAAGAGCCAACACCCCGTACCACCCCTCATGATGAGGGCCCTTGTTCCCAATCACGCACCAACATTCATGGCCAAGTTCACCCGAAGGTCTACATCCTCAGCCCAGGCCTCTTGGACAGGGTCCTTACACACCACGGGGAAGATACCGCGGTAGAGGTGGGCCTGACGGGCCGTCTGATGATTCCGTGTCACGGCAATGATGGGGGCGCGTGGGCGGTACCTGGCCACTTGGTGAGCAGACCTGGGACAGGACACAGGCAAGGAGACCTGTGAGCAGCAACCCACAGTTCCCCCAAGGTTTATCCCCTAATCCTGAACACCTGCTGCCCCACCCTCACCCCACAAACCCCCTACCCCAGGGGGCGAGGGCAGGGGGAGCTGTCTCCCCAGTCTGCCCACACCCTGAACTTTTCCATCTTGGCAGAGGCAACTCTGGAGGCAGGACCCAGTCCTCTTGCTGTCAGCCACAAGCCGAGCAGCCTTTAGCTGATGGCCAAATGCCAGCAGAGTGCCCAGCCAAGCGCGGAGTCTCCATTCCCGTGCTCTCCTGACCAACCTCGTTCCAGACCCCGGAAACAACCCCAGCCTCTGAGCTCTGGGGTCCAGAACCAAATGCAAGATGTAGACCCATTCTAAGAGTGACTGGCATCTCTGTATAGCAATGTGGGAAGACCACAGGGGCGCCAGTTTTGGCCTAAACCAGGAGATCTTTCTGTCTCTGCCTTTCCCTCTGCAACTATTTTAAACAGAATAAAGGAAACTTTTTGAAGTGCCTCCCAGTAGTTTACTTGTGTGGGGAGGGACCTACAGGAGAAGCAAGCCCCAGGAGCTGGTGACAGGGAGAAGGCTTTGCTTTCACTGGGAGGCAGCTGAAATCTCAGACTGCAACTCCAGCTAAAAATAGCCTCAGGGCGAAGGCAGGCCTTTCTGCAAGGTCAGCCCCAAAGGATGTTGCTGCCTAGGCAGGAGTGGACCTCCCACAAAGTGGCCCACCTGCCATCAGTGAGGGATGCTAACTCCAGCAGCCTGATCCCATACAGCCAGGCCACAAAATGCCAGCATGGAACAAACTTTTTGGGGTCAAAATCACCAGCATAAGCAAAGTTTTGACTGTTCAAAGGACCAGCTTTAAAAACTCAAGATACTTAACTTTAAAAACTTATCCATCTTATCCTGTTTGTTCCATCTGCAGACACCCCATGTGGCCAGATCTGGGTTTAGCCCATTCTATCAGCTCCTGGCCTGAGGTGGGCAGGGGGCTTACCTTGGCTCAGCACCTCCTGAGCACTGCTCCAGGACCCCTCCAGCTGGGGTGCAATAGAGCAGGGCGTGCCCGCAGGACCACTTGGCGCCTCCTACCTGCCAGACTTGGTCAGCACGATAATGGCCCCACTGCAGCACTTGAAGGAGGCCTCCACGGCGCCGACGGCGGCGGCTTCTGTGGGGTCGCTGGTAATGGGTGCCAGGCGGCGGAGTTCCTCAAATAATTGCAAGTGGTAGATGGCAGCCTCTGCCTCGCGGGCAATCTAGGGGAGCAACATCCATCCAGACGGACAGAGCTTTGTCAGACCTTTGTCGTGGAGCAGGAGAAGGGATGAGTCTCCAGACAGCAGGTGAAGAACACACTCCAGGAACAAAGGCCAAGACAGGCCTGAGGCTCCGTGACAGGGAGGCTGAGGCTCCCCTGGGGCAGTTCTTCCCCAGCTGCCTGTGACTGCCTGAGCCAGAGGACCTTGTGACCCTGCCTTGTGGTGACTTCCTAGGCTGCCTTCCTACAGATGAGCAGAGAATAGCTGCACCCAGGTGCAGCTGTGGCATCCTGAAGCAGCTGAAACGAGAGACTGTACCTGCAGCATTACCTGACCTCGGGGCCCTACCTGCCAGACTCCGTCAGAACTATCAAAGCTGCTGCTAAACACTTATAAGAAGCCTCCACGCTGCCCATGGCCATGGCTTCCATGAGGTCTGTGGAGTGACTGGAGGCTCGCACAAGTTCTTCGAACAGCTTGCGGTGGAACATGGCTGCCTCAGCCTCACGAGCTATCTGCAAGGTTCAGGGGAGATGGGGAGAGGAGGGTAGGAGAAGAGACAACACATGGAAAGACAGATGGAGGGATTAATCAGAGAGGAAGGCATTAGGGGTTAATGAGGTCAGAGGCAAGGGGCAAGGTCCAGCCAGCACCCTCTGCACCAGGGGCACGTGTGGCACGGCAAGGCAGTGTGGCCACAGGCCCTGGCAACCTGGCATGTGGACCTGCCTGGCTGGACCCGACCATCCTGCCTCAAGGAGAAGCAGGCCCCTCCTCACATGGCTGGCTGCCCTTTCAGTGAGTCAGGGAGGGAGGGGCACAGGGATGCCCACACCAGTGAGCAGACCAGGGAGGTGGGAGGCCGAAGGCCTGAGCAGGATGGCTAGTTTGGGAGGGGTACAATGCGCAGCCATGTGAGGGGACACCCACAGAAGCATGCAGGGGCTGATTAACATCTAATGATTACAACAGGCATGATATCACAGGGTTAAGACAGAGGGCCCACTTGAGCAACACCAAACGTTAGAAAATTTTAAAGTTTTCGATGATTACAATGCAGTTCCCAGCGTCTTAGTGATCAACGGGCAAGGGAGGAGTCAAATGCCATTCATTAATTTAATTCCACAGTATAAGCAGATGTGTGGGAGCACCGAGCGAGTTAAGAACGGAACACACACACAGCCCAGAGGACAGGCACAGGTCGGGGAGCCGGGGGCGTACCTGGTGCTGCCTAGCCCACCGTCACAGGTCGGGAGGTGCATCAGACAGCACACACAGGCCAGGAGACCTGGCCTAACCCAGGACTTAAGGTGTTTCTGCTTGGGAAATACCACTTACGGGAGAAAGTGTGTTATGACTCAGAATCTTAGTCTCCATTCCTACTCCAGAGCTCTAGGTCCTGGCACACAGCAGGTCACAGGCAGGGAAGGCAGGCTTTGGGATCAGTAGCCTAGGCACTTGGGTGATGTCACTCTGACCTTACATAAACTGAGGTGCTGGTAGCCATAAAATCACATCAGTGTGAACGGTGACTTAACACAACACCAGCAGCCAGCATGCCTCCTCTAATGCAGTGTACAGATAAAGGGGATTGGTTAAGTGGCTCTGCCAAAAGATGCGAGAAGGTCTCTTACAGTCCACCTGGTTCATGGTTCAGTGAATGCAGGCAAGCTGAAGCCACCTGCCCACGGGAGGTCATAAAAGTCACATGACTGAATGAGCAAGGCAGGGAAGAAGGGTAAGTGGAGACCGAGGGGCTGCTTCTCTCCAAGTGAGTGGGCAGGAGCACTGTGGTCAACACAGTGAGCGCCGAGGAGAGCCTGGTTTCCACAGCCTCAGCAGGTTGGGGTAGGCACTCAACCCAGGATGCTGCGGTCAGGAAACCCGGCCTGCCACCGGAATGGTGAAAACATACATCTCATCTACCTGTCTTGGCTGGCTAACAGGACATGCACAAGTGGGAGGAAGGGTGGCACGCAGGGTACTGTGGAGACTTGTGGGCACTGGGAAGGGAAAATACAACATCTGAGGATAAAGGGCATTGCCACAGCTGCATGACAGGCTGTGCCAGCTCCACAACAGGAAACCCAGAGTGCACTGGGCATCGGGCTTGAGTGGCATGACCATCCTCAAAGCAGAAGAGGGGAAATAACCAAACCCTGGAAAAAGAGGTCAGGTGGGCTAGGGTACTATTCAACACAGGAAGCTCCAGTTCCAGGGAGCTGCGGAGGGGACCACAGGGTTGGCCACCCCTGTACAAGTCTCTATTTGGGGCTTTGCTGCCAGTCATTTAAGCAACTTCCTTGTCTGGGGTGAGTATGGCAGCTGCACCTTCAACAGACAGCAAGCAGGTCCTGCTGCAGGCACCATGCAAGGTCAACACAGGCCCCTAGAAGCATTTGACACACAAACTAGCTGAGCAGGAGTTCTCGGTCTTTCCCAGATCAGGCAGGCATAAACGGGCCTTCTAGCCCATGTGAGGACTGTCAACTGTCCATTAAGGGCATCATGATCCTCCACACAGGAGCAGACGGGATGTGAGCCCTGCACCGCCTCCGTACTTAGATGAGGCAGAGCGTGGTGGTGCAGCCTGTGGGAGAAGGCGGCCTAGGCTCTGCAGCCAGGCTGACATGAAGGCTGGCGCAGGGTAGGCCCCGCACACTCACCAGGTGCTGCATGCGGACCGCCTCCAGGGGGTAGTCACCCTTGGCGGTCTCTCCAGACAGCATGATACAGTCAGCTCCATCCAGGACCGCATTGGCCACGTCACTGCCCTCCGCGCGAGTGGGACGGGGCTTCTTGATCATGCTCTCCAACATCTGGAAGGGGAAGAATCCAGATAACGCTCTGCTGGGGCCAACCCAAGGGACAGGAACCCAGGGAACCAAGGAGAGGGCTACATGCCTGTGTGGCACAGATGACTGGCTTCCCTGCACGGTTGCAACGTCCGATCATCATCTTCTGGGCAAGGAAGACCTTTTCTGCAGGAATCTCAATGCCAAGATCACCACGAGCCACCATGATGCCGTCACTGGCCTCCAAGATCTCGTCAAACCTGACAGGAAAGGCAGGGATAGCACAGGTCATGTCCCACAGGTGTCCCACAAATGGTGACAGACACCATCCATACTCCTCATCCCACTGGAGCCCGGAGCCAAGCCCCAGAGCAATGTCAAATGGGAAACTTCTCAGTCATCACCCAGCCATTCTGTCTCAGTCCCCGACTCGGGGAGCCTGGCGGACAGGGGCTCACCTGCGCACGCCTTCATGGTTCTCAATTTTGCTGATGATCTTGATGTTCTTCCCTTTCTCACCCAGAACCTTTCTGACTTCATGCACGTCAGCTGCCTTGCGGATGAAAGAAGCAAACACCATGTCCACGTCCTGTTCCACCCCGAACTTAAGGTCCTGGATATCCTTTTCCGACACTGCGGGCAGGTCCACAGCGGCCCCAGGCAGGTTCACACCCTTCTTGCTGCCCAGGAAACCACCGTTCTCCACCTCCGTCACCAGGAAGTCAGGACCTGCGGGATAAAGAGCAAGTAGGGGAGGCACAGCCACCGACAGGTGCCTTCCTCCCTCCACTGATCTGGGGAAGGGACCCACTAGGGCTTGAACCCACATAACAGCGTTCATACCCCAGCACCACTCACTGCATAATCTTGGACAAGCCAACAATCTCTTTGCATCCAAGTTACCTCAGCTTTATAGGTGAAAATACGAATCCTTAGTTAACTAAATTTAGATTTAGATGGAAAATTTTTCTCTCTCCTTCTCCAGTGCCAGAGAGGCACAGTGCCCCCCCCCACGATTTGTTCTCCCAGGTCAGAGGATGAAGGAGTTACAGTAGAACTTCTGAGAACACACAAACTCAATCTTCCTGGAATCCAACTGAGCCTACTGTGTGAGTGGAGCTGGGTTCAGCTTGTGAACCTGCCTCCCCACGCACCTTTCTGCTTCACTTGCAGGGAGATGAGGCCATCATCCACGTAGATCTTGCTGCCCACGTCCACCACCTTGCAGATGTTCTTATAGTCCAGCCACAGGATGTTCTCATCGCACTTGTCCATGTAGGCATTGTCCAATGTGATCTTGAGCGTGGCACCCTTCTTAAGCTCCACCTCCGCGGTGCCACTCTACAAGATACAAATCGGCAAGAGTCCAGTTGGCAGAGGACAATATCCAGTCCCCGAGGACATTGGGTTCCAACCTAAGACCTGCCCTGGTGGATGAATGCTCTTCTCTAACTCAGCATACTTGTATGGGTAAGATATAAAGAAACCCCTCCTCAAAGTCAGAAGTAGACTCCTTTGTGGTACCAGTGGACCAGATCAGCACTGTCTCCAGCCAGAATAAAGCTCTCACTGGAACTCAATGCTGCTAAGGTGTGATGGTCCCCATGCTGGGAACCCCGCTGTGCCTTCACTACCCCAGGATACTCACGCCCTTGATGAGTCCTGTTCGGATCTCGGGGCCTTTTGTGTCCAGAGCCACAGCCACTGGCCGGTAGAGGATGGGGTCTGAAGCAAAGCTTTCCGTGGCCGTGCGCACGTTCTTGATGGTCTCAGCATGGTACTGGGGAAGGAACAAGAGGAAAAGTGAGGCCCATGCTGGGGTCAGGCAGCATCCTTGTGGCAGAGCCACAACTGCTCACTCGGGAAAGGGCTTAGGTGCACCCACAGCTTCACTTCCTTGCACCACAGCATCTCAGGCTATCCTCTTTTCCCAAGGATTCACCAGCCACCTGGGCTGGGCTAAGAGTGACCCAGGTGGCAATGCTGAATGCTTTCCCACCCCCATTCGATTCCAGCTCTAGTTCAAACATGAAGTTATTGACTTAAAAGGATGACTTGAACACCTCCCAATGAAGGTTACATAGACCTGGTTTCGCCATCACTGTCCAGGGTGTGACCTGAGGAGACAGGAGCTGGAAAAGGTGCTCACAGGCCCCTTTCTTCCAGCTGCTCTTTTGCCAAAGCACCCCAGCACAAATCCTGGCACCTGTTTTCTCTCTCCAGGCAGGCCTTTTCCTCATCACCTGCCATTGCCATTCAGTCAAAAAGGGAGTTAAATCCAGATAAGATGTCTAGAGTTCTCAGATACGGCAATCAATACAGCACTACTGATAACAGGGTCACCTAATTCAGTATTTTATGGGTTTGGCCTTTAACCACTGCTGCCTGCCTGTGGGTCACAGCATACTGCAACCAGAGCACTGTCTCCTGGGATGACACTGCCTGAGGACTCAGACTGACTAGGGAGACAAAGTCAGGACAAGGCGGTTTGTTTTTGTAGCCGGTCCTTGTAGCAACTTACAAAAAGTTCTTTCACTATACTGCTAACTTGTAACAGGCATCATTTATTTTGCATTAATTTACTGAAGACTTTTATTTGAAAGATACAGAGACAGAGATTGGTGTTCCATCTGGTAGATTCTCTCCTAGGTTGGGCTAAGTTGAGGCCAGAAGCCTGGAACTCCCTCCAAGTCTCTCTCCCACATGGGTGGACCATCTGTTGCCTCCCAAGATACATGTTAACAAGAATATGAAATGGAAGCAGAGAGCTGGGTACACTTAGATATAACACCTCAAATGCCTTTCCTCTAAGGATTGAGATAACATTTGAGTCAAAAACCACATCAAGCACACAGTATGGGTTATGTATGGGTTATTTTTTCTGTTGTTCCTAATGTTCTTAGCTAAATAGTTTGAAACTTCTGCTCCCAGAATAAGCCTCAAAGCTTTTTTCACTTCTGTACTGGTCTGGATTTTCATTAAAACATGTCAAGGTTAAGTTTTGTATAGCAGTTAAGAATCTCCGTACCCTCAGAGCTTGCTCCATTATCTGGGACCCAGGGAGGACACTGGGTGGCTCTCACCATCCCCAGGTACTAAGGTGGTTAGGATGCTGGGGGGAGCTTCTTCTCTTCTCTACCCCAGATTCAGGAAGAAAACAATCCTTCATCCCTACTCAGTGGTCCACAACATGCTTCCTTCTCAACTACATAATCATCCCCCAAAATAAGACTTCACTGATGGGGCCAACTCTGGAGTAGCATGCAAGCCCATCTACACGGCCAGCATCTCACATGGACACTGGTTTGAGCCTTGGTTGCTCCACTTCAGATTTGGCTCCCTACTACTATTACGCTTAGAAAAGTAGCATAAAATACCAAGGGTTTGGGCCGCTGCACCCATGTGTGAGTGCCAGTTGGAGCTCCTGGATTTGAACTAGCCAAGCTCCAGCCATGGAGGCCATCTGGGAGTGAACCAGAGGATGGAAGAGGTCTCTCTCTTACCTCTGCCTTTCAAATAAATACATGAAACAAACTCAAAAGCAAGACATCTGCATTTGCCACGCCACAGTTCTCACATTGCAGTCCCAGATGCACTTCTGATCTGGTCTCCTGTAATGCAGACCCTCGGAAGGCAGCAAGCAATGGGTTAAGTGCTCTGTCTACAGAGGCTTTGTTCCGGTCTAGGCCTGCTTGCCATGGACACTTGAGGAGTGGACCAGAGACATCAGGTATCTCTTTCAAATATTTTAATAAATATTAAATAAACAATTAAATAATAAAAATAAAAATAAAAATAAAAATAAATAAAATAAATAAAAATAAAAATAAAAAATTAAAAAATAAAATAAAAATAAAAAATAAAATAAAAAATATTAAATAAAAAATTAAAATAAATGTTCAAAATTGCCAGGTAAGGAGTCTGCCCAACTTTGTTTTCTAGAACATGAGGTTTCTGTGGTGATATAGAATATTTACATTGTGCATAAGGCATTATGAAACCCCATGTTCAGCAAGAACAGAAATTACCCACATGTCAAGGCAGAGACTGAGGGTATGGTACCACAGCTGCCAGCAGAGAGAAGACACGGTGGTGCCAGGGCGTTTGGCTCAGCACTGAGGACGCTACCTGCAGGGTCAGGTGTTGTGGTACAGAAAGGTAAGCCAATGCCTGCACTACCAATATCCCATGTGGACCCTGGTTCATGTCTCGGCCGTTCCACTTCCAATCCAACTCCCTGGCAAAGCAGCAGAACATGTCCCAAACGCCTGAGCCATTCTACTCATACGGGAGAAGCTCCTAGACCTGGGCTCACCCTGGCCCAGCACCGGCCACCACAAGCATCTACAGAAACCAGAGGATGGAAGATCTCCCTCCGTCCTTTATTCTATAACACTGCCCTTCAAGTAAATACTTTCCTTATTTAAAAAAAAAAAAAAAAGAACAGATGCTGACAGCAATCAGAGTAAGGCAGAGATCTTATTTTGCTCTACTCAGTGCATTTATAATGGTTAAGAACTGGAAAAACTGCATCACTGCTCTAAAGGCAACAGTGCCCATGCAGCAGTCACATCTGTCCACACTGGCACTACCAGCTCAGGTCCACTGCCAACATGCCGAGCCCAGACAAAAGCTCATCCAGGACCAAGACCCCAAAAGGACCACCAAACACGTGGTGTCTGTCTTCAATTCCATGTTAATCTAGGAAGAATTAACAACAGATAACCTCTGAATGTTTCTGTTAAGTTTAAAATCCCAAACGTGAACCGTAGTCTGACAGGTGCAACCTTTGCCATTTCAGAGCAGGGCGGTGTTGTTTTACTGGGTGGCGGGAACATGCAGCCAGCTGAAAGGTCAGCTGCTCAAAATCTATTTCTGCTCCTGCCCCAGCACTCAGGCGGCCAGGGTGGACACCAGCAGCACAGATCAATGGTGAATTGCCTTTGCTCTCCCAGTGCCTGAGCCCCTGCTTTGGAAAAATCAGGATCTAATTCACAGGGAAGTGTCTTCATCACTCTCGGGTGCCAGTTGGTCCTGGCTAGGTGTGCCCTTCTCCCCCACACTAAAGACGCCTGATGATCGTAGAATCGGGGCCACAGCATCCACGATGAAGTCTCATGTTTCCAGAAAGCAGAATTGACCCCACGGATTGCATTTCCTGGACTTTATTTTTAGTCCAAACTTAATACCAACTTCCAAATGCCAGATGACCCCTCCCCACTGACCTCACAGGAGAGTGCTTTCCTGACTCTGAAGGGGAAGGGCAGAGGTCAGGACAGGTCAACCAGCCTCCACCCTTGACTCTTCCATTCCTTAGGGAAGCCCCCCCGCCAACCCTCACAATCCCACATTTCTGAACACAGCAGAATGCCAGCTGAGTAGAGCCTGGAAGGGGGTAGGTAGGCTGGGAACAGCATGCTGACAGGGCAGGGCACTGGCTTAGGAGAGGCAACCCTTTGCAGCCATAACCCAGTGAGGGCCAAGGCAACAGAGGATGCTGCAGAAGGCTCAGGACAGTGCAGTCAGCACACTTCACACCTTCCTTAGTGAAGGCCGAGGCAGCGGTGGCCATTCGAAGTGGCTGTGGATGGGCTAGTGTATGCCATTTTCCTAGTGGCTGAGAAACCTTGAACTTAGAGCAAATTGGTGAACATGATGAACCCCCTGTTTCTCACAAGGTGTCCCAGCAGCCACTGCTCCACTGAGGCTCACCTCATGAGTTCCATGGGAGAAGTTCATACGCGCCACATTCATTCCAGACTTAATCATCTCCTTCAGCATCTCCACCGAGCGGGAGGCAGGGCCTGTTACGGAGTTGAAAGCCACAGGTGTTAAACATTTCCCCCAACTTCACAGGGTCTGGTCTGTGTCTTGGCTGCTTCATATGCTCACCGATGGTGCAGATGATGCCTGTGTTACGAGCCGTGATGGGCGGCGAGTCGATGTCTAGGCGGCACATGTGCTCCAGGAATGTGTCCGCCATGGCTGCATGCAGCTGCTGCGTCTGAATGAAGGCAGTACCAGCTTCACTGTGGGGCTTCGACATGGCTGCTGAGGTCCTGGCTTCGGGGAGACTGCTGACAGAGAAAGGGGACTGAGCAGGGCCTGGTACATCACTTGGCCGAGGCCACATCCTGCTGACACATTAACTCGGTGAGCATGCGCTGTGCACATGCTCCCAGGCAGTCAGACACACTCTGGTCATGTAGTCGTAAAATTGGGCAAAGGGTTTGTGGGATCCGGGGCAACCAGGAAACACCTCGGCAGATGAAGCTGTACATCTGGTGTGGACATGTCCCAGGGACCTGCCACAGGCGGGGCTTGGCAGGGCTGCAGTCACCCCACAGAAGCCTGTGGAAGCCAATTCTTCCAAACACGAAGCAGGATTACTACCAATGCCAGCTCATTTTGTATGACAAAGCCTCACAGCCACCATGTGCCCTGGCATGGGGCAGCTACAAGTCTCTTTTACACTCCCCACCCAAAACCCAAAGTGATTACACCAACACCATCCCTGTGGAGAAGTCATCCTGGCTCCTGTGTCCTGGGTTTTCTTAGCTAACCCAGAGAACCCTATTAGAGGTACCCAATACCAAACCCCCTCTCCAACAGCAACAACAAACTCAGTCCAACAGGCTCCCTGAATGCACAATCTTCCTTGTCAGGAGCTTCTATCTCAAAACTACTCCCACTCTTGGTCAGAGGAATATAGAATTTCAAAGCAGTTTGCATACAACTAAGGATTACCATAGTGGCACTGGTGCAGCCCTAAAACGATTACATTAACAAGATGGGGGCTATGTGATCAAATGTTTCTCCCAACTGATGTTGGATACACCATCTGAATTCCAATGCCAATTCTGACCTTACGAAACACAGAGGATGGTTCCAGGCAATTAACCAGCCCAGGTCACAATCCCAACAACTGCCCTGACCTTTGCTATACTTTATTGCTGACTTACAAGGAAACTCACTCAGCTGCTTCAAGGACATGTCAAAAGAAGCTTCCGGGCAGTCATAGCTATCAGATAGAGATATGAACTCAGATTCAAGGCTGCTCCTTCTACAATCCCCGAGTTTAAAGGCTTCCACCTACGTTCAGAAACTGGCCCCTCCAAGGAAGCCGACACTGTAACTCAATAGGTTCAACTGCCAACTGCAGTGTCAGCATCCCATGTGGGCACCGGTTAAGTCCTGGTGGCTGCACCTCCAATCCAGCAGGTGGCCCAGGAAGTTGGGTCCCTTCACCCATATGGGAGACCTGAAAAGGCTCCTGGCTTTGCCTGGCCCAGCAGAAGATATATCTGTCTCCTCCTGCCCTCTCCATAACTCTTCCTTTTCAACTAAAAGAGCTTTTAAAACAACGAACTAGGATATAGCCTGCGTTCTTTCATTCTCACATTGCCTATATCCCATATTGCAGCACCCAGTTTGGGACCCAGCAGCTTTGCTTCTGAGCAACCTTGACAGCTGTAGATAATGGCTCAAGGACAATGGTCGCCCATACTGGAGACACAGGATTCACAGCTCCCGGTTTCTGCCAGCCCAGCCGTGCTTGTTATAAGTGCTTGGAAGTGAACAAGCAGATGGAAGATCTTTGCCTTTCTGCCTTTCAAGTAAAGATAAATCTTGAATTTCATGCATTTTTCTGTCAGATATAGAGGAGGAGAGATAGAGAGGAAGATCTTCCGTCCGATGATTCACACCCCAAGTGAGCGCAACGGCCGCTGCTGCACCAATCCGATCAGATCCGATCCCAGGTACCAGCAACTTCTTTCCAGGTATCCCACATGGGTGCAGGGTCCCAAAGCTTTGGGCCGTCCTTGACTGCTTTCCCAGGCCACAAGCAGAGAGCTGGATGGGAAGTGGAGCTGCCAGGATTAGAATCAGTGCCAGGACTTTAGCCAGTAGACCACGCCGCCGGGCCCTATTTCTTAGGAACTTTTTGAAGATCCTCTGTAAAGGATTCTTACTCCTTATTCTCCTCCATCAACTCCGGATGTCTCCCTGGATACAGTCAGCCTATCTGCCATCTCCAAGATTAGACTGCAGCACAAGGCACTATGGGACTGTCAGTTATGGAAAACAGGACTATATTCCCATTTGCAATTTTCAAAGTGGGGAAGGATACCAGGTAACCATTGTGCACAGCACAGGCCTGACTCATACCTAACTCAGTAACACACCACAAAGCATGATCAGAAGGTCCTCTCTTCCTAAGCTTGAGTCAAGTGCTTGCTAGATGGACCTGATGTCCAGCTGCACCATTTGCTTCCCTCTTTGCCCAAACCTGAGGAACCTCAAATTGCCAACAGCATGGGTTGAACACCTTCAGAGCGCCCACAGGGGCACAAGCCTGGCCGGGAAGGCATTAATACCCATACTGCCTGAAGTACAACCACAGTGTCATCCAGTCCAAGGACTGAATGTGGACTCAGAAAAAAACCCAAGAGGAAGGCTGGAGGGGCTCAATTACCTTCATAAAAAAAAAAAAATCAGCTAGGACTGGTGCTGTGGTGAAGTGATTAACACACTGCCTTGGGCACCTGCAGAGTGCATCTGAGTTCAGGTCCCAGCTTCCTGCTCAAGTACACCTTGGATAGCAGTCGGCAATGACTCAAATTCCTGCCACACACACACACACACAGGAGACCTAGATGGAGTTCCAGGCTCCTCTAGTCTGCCTGACCCAGCCCCAGCTATTTGGGGAAGCAAGCCAGCCCCAAGAAAATGGGAAATCTGGGTGGTGACTCTGCCCTTTGAATAAAATACCTAAGTAAAAAAAAAAAAAAAAAAATCATGAGTTGATCCTTCCTTGACCCAAGATGCTTGGGTTTCCTGGCACAGACCTAGCCGGGGCCACTGAGGATCAGTCATACCTTTGGTTCTCTGGACTTGGGCTTCCGGTGACATAATGCTCTTTTTTTGGTTCAGGGCGGCTCCTTGGCCCCACTTGCAAAGATCGCTCAGAGCTGAGTAAGGTTTGCCCTGGAGAGCTGCACGAGGGTTAAGGTAGAAGCAGAGAGTGACTAAAGCTCTTTGAGGTAGTTACCTTCTTCTTCAGGTGTCCAGGTGGTGGCTGCAACTAGACTGAGCTGGGTTAGAGAACAGCACGCTTCCCCCCAAAAATGCAAAGATGTGGTTAACAGGAAATCCTCAGGTACCCTCTGTGGTGCTCTATGTCTCCCCTCCTTTAATACTCCAATCCTGCCTCCCAAGTCCCTTGAAATCTGTGACTTACTAATACTACTGGCGTTATTCTGCAAGAGCCTGGCCCCTCCTTTTCTTGGGTCATAGAGGGACACCAAATTAAGCATCCATTACAGAATGCAAAGCTATGTTCCTAAGTTTAAACAGGAGGCTATCTGGGGGGAAAGATTACAGAAAGCCTCTTCTTTTTGCTACTGATAAATTTGCTGATACATAATACTCATATGGACCGGGGTAAAAAAAAAAAAATCATAAGTGACTCTTGGCGAGCTGCCCAAGAGTGGGGAGCAATCAAGAGAGCCCCAAGTTCACAGCTCCTCTCCTGGCTGCAGCCCACGCCCTAGACCACAAACGCCAGCGAGGTCATTTTGATGGCTCAACCTTCTCCCACTGAAAACCTCTGAGAAGGAAAACAGAAAAACATGTTAATAAATGGATCCATAATACAGCCCCATGCTCCAATACGGCCAATTCCTTTTCCTGTTTAGTCTGTTCTCACAGGGGAACTTTTGTGACAAGGCTGTGGTCCTCCAGGACCCAAAGTGCCACCAGCAAACCACTATGCTGGTCTCGAACATTTAAACCTGAAGCAAAAAAAAAAACGAACCTTAACTTTTGGCCAAGAAGTACAAAAACGACAAATGAAAATGTGCATAGTATTTTATGAATTCATGCACCAAGCAGTAGGAAAAGGCTTGCTGGGTCTGCCATCACAGTACCCTTTAGTGATCACTGAAGTGATCCTGTAGTAAGAGTCCCAGCTGCTCTGTTCCCACCCAGCTGTACTGTGTAGGAAAAGATAATGGAAGATGAACCAAGTGCTTGGTGGCTCAGCTACCCATGCGGGAGGCCTGGATGGAGTTCCTGGCTCCTGGATGCAGTCTGGCCCAGACTTGGAAGGTTCTCCTTCACTCTATCTCTCAAACAAACATTAAAAGAGGGGAAAGAAAACCACCTCGTTTTTCCAGCAGGTCTATCCAGACTTCAAGATCTCAGGTATGTCATTGAAACCCCTGGAAGCACACCCACTTCTGACTTGGGGCCTCCGGACAGAGATAGAGCCCTACTGCTGGAGCTCCAGGTCCTTCTGCCTAGCACCAGCTGCCCATCCCATCAACTAGGTACCAGCAGAGACGCATTCTCTGGAATGGTCCCTGGCCACAGAGAACAGCCTTGGTTTTTCAGGGGATGCCTCCTGGTCAGTTCCTACTAGGACACGCAGCTCCATCCAGGGCTGCGTGACTCACTCCTGCACCCTCCTCCTGGGGAGGGCACAGACCTGTAGAGCCAATCTCCAGCCAGCCGAGCGAGGCTGAGCCCCTGAGGCAGGATCCTCCTCAATGCCATTGCCCCTCCGCTGCAGCCCAAGGTCTGTGCTGCCTGGTAGCCGCAAGTACAACTGTTCTAGGTGTTCTGCCCTTTCCTCTCAGCCCAGCTGGCTTCCAGTGCTTTATGTAACACGATTCCTTTGTGCCAGTCACACTCCTGCGGCCATGCCTCAAGAACAGAGGCAGGGTGGAGTATGGGTACCCACAGCCAGAAATAGGCTGTGCTGAGAAAGATCCACACTTCATCCTTCAAGTCCACCTCTCACAAAGACCCCCATCATCTGACCCAATGAGCCCGGCCCGCCAGTGTGTCGGTTACAGCTCCCTGCACCAGTCATGCTTTGATCGTCCTCCTCGCCCCTTGGACCAACCCAACAATGACAGACCCAGTGCCCACTTCCTCCTTCCAACACTTCTGGCAGGTGTCCAGAATTCTGTTCCAGGCCAACAAGCAGGCACACAATTCTTAGCTCCCAGCAGGAAGGCTGGGTTCTGACACACCAACTTCCAGATGCTCCCAGGAAGCCTTCAACAGTGCAACATAGAAACAGAACATCCGAGGTTGGCCCCAAACAGAGCAGAGCCCAGAGTGCAGGCAGGTGTGGGTGAGCACTGTCCGTGGGCACTGTGGACACACAGGGACAGTGCTGCTGCTTGGGACGGGGAACGTCTTCACCCCCAACAAAACACACAGGAAGCAAAGCCTGGTGTAATCAGGCTATGCGGAACAAAATGAGCCCATGTGTAAGCTGAAGTACAAACTCTCAATTGCTCAAAAACTTAGAATATTCTCTTCTTCTATTCAGGCATCTAACCAAGCAACTTAAAACCCCATCAGCTGGAGCCTAAGATCCTATCTCAAACAAGTCTGTGAGAGCACTAACAAGCAGATACCATCACCAAAGGCACTCCTTCAGGGCAAGTGGTGCAGAGTAGGAGGCCTGGGTGTCCCTGGATATCAAGGAGCTCCTGGTTCCAGCCTGAAGAAGGAAATCGGGAATGCAGTCTGATGTGAAGCCAGAGTACAACCAGAGGGGACAATGGCCTCAACTGCCATAGGGTCCAAGCAGGGAGGACAGAGGACAGGACCCATCAGCTTCCCAGACACCAGCCTTTCCTCCGACCGGCCTTCCTACTGCTGCACTCACAAGGTGCCACCATCATGTTTTCTATTAAACAAAACCCACAAACAAACCAGAACAGGTCCTTACCACTTAAAACACATTTTCTTTACACCTTGTTAAGAGAGCAGAAGCTAATTTAATGCAGTTCACCTTCCCTCCGTGTTTAAGCTTCTCCAACCCAACCCATCCCCCCCCCAACACACAACTTCAAGAATTTACTCCAAATTGGCTCACTAAGTGTAGTCGTGTACCTAGTTGCACACTGAATGCCGGGGGTTGGCAGCCTTCAGGGCTGATCCCCAAGCACACTGCATCACTGAGCAATTATTTCCTTCAGCACTCCCAGTGGGAACAGAAACCTAGCATCTCACTGAAGCTCCTTATCAGGCTCAGATCAGCTCCCTGACCACTGCCCTTTCTGCCCTGGAAGCCAGTCCTCCCAGTTAATCTACTCTGGAACACACACCTCTACTGTCTTATATTCTTGGGTCCTTCTTTCCAGTGTTAATGATAGAGGGATGTTTCAAAGGCTCCTCCGTGCAGGGCACGTGGACAGCGTGTCCTCCATGCCAGGAATGACTGCTAGAGCTGTGGCAGAGGAGCTGAAGAAACCTTATCTGTAGGGTGGTTAATGTTTGCAGGGAACCTTTCTGATTGCAGAGTTCAACAGCAGCTAAGTTGGTCCAAACTGAAGTGCCAGGACCAGCAACCTCCCTGGCCTAGTTTAGCTGGTCTTGGCCTCTGGCCCACAGCTTGCCAGCAGCAAGAAATAGCAGCTTGGAGCTCTCAAGGAGCTTTGCGGATGGGCCTCAGAGGCCACCAGAGGTACTGCAGCTCTCCCTCCTACGTGCAGCTCCGCACACACCACCGCAGAGGCGGGGCCTTGCCACTTTGTTGAATTGCTGACCAGCCCCCCACCTCAGGGCAGAGCAGTCCCACCAGGATGCCAGACCTACAGCAGGCAGCACACCACCCCACATCCTGGCTTAGTCTCCACCAGCTTTTTAAACAAAGGTCCAAGTAACCAATCAGGCAGTTCAATAATCCATGCTCAATGAACTCCCCAGCAAGTGGGGGGAAGTGTTCTAAAATGTGTTCTCAGTCTCTTAGCTCAGAGATCTGCAAGACGGTCCACTAAACAGCTCACCAGGGCTCTCAAACAAAGCCTCATTGAAGCTCAGAGGAGCAGCACATTCTTGCGGTGGACCAGTTAGCTGGGATCTGACTGTGCCCATCTGGAGTGATTCAGAAACATAACCAACGTCCCGTGAGTCATTCTCCTCAACCTTGACTGGGCCGCAGTTCTTGACCAAATGTGACACATCCCGACTTGCCTTCATAGAAGCTGAAGTTAACATGCAAGTCATGCGAGTCTGGGAAATACAAGTCTTCATTTTTTCTTCTACCTTCCTGTGCACAGCCATTTCCCCATTTCCTACATTGCCTCAATGTTAAGTAATCTACAGCTTTAAGAAACAAAACTGAGTTTCCTGTGCCTCAAGCAAGGGGCAGGCTGTGTGCAGGAAGACCTACCAAATTTTGCCAAGTCACAGGCAGTTGCAGCACGAAGTTTACCAGCTAATATGCTTTCTGTAAAACTACTCCTAATGCAAGGCTTACCATGCAAGCAGCTGACTGGAGACCAGTGCCTGTGCATTCTGCCCCTGTCGTTATCTATGTGCTCCCCAGCAGAGGCTGCCATGCCCACCACAGAATGTTCTGGAATGAAGGTACATAGCAAGCGTGATGGGGGCACCACAGTGCTCCACCACTCTACCAAGGCTCCTAGGGAGGGATTCACAGAGACCTGAACCACCCAATTTCCCTGTAATGAGCCACTTTTAATGGCATGCCCCTTGACTGTTTGAAAGGGCAGAGGGGACTTCCAAAGCCCCACCGCCAAGTTCCCCCACTCACCCACGGAAGCAAATTCTCTCAAAAGCAATCAGGTTGAAAGGCTGACTCATCTTCCCCACACAGCCCCCCTCCAACCCCTACCGACCTGGTGAAGGCTGATATTACCTTTACCCAGCATGAGGTACCCCCAGGCCAGAGGGCAAATTATTTGCTAACAATGCTTCTACAAGAGGGGTTCTGACCTAGGTCCCCCTCAGGGTCTCCCACAGGCAGTAACTGGCCTTTTGTCTCCAACTCTGTGTTGGGTATCCACTAAGGGCTTGAACAAAGCTTAGAACACGAGGCGGAGCCAAGGGCAGTGCTAAGCCTCCCACCGCCTTTTGTCTACATGTCCCCATTCCCAGGAGATAACAGTTACACTGCCAGGGTCACCAGCTCCAGGAGCTGTGGTCGTGAGAAAGCCACGGAAGATATATGAACTGGGAGCACCTACTGGGGGACAGCAAGAAGACTTGGGAACCCTCGAGTTCAACTGTGGATCACGTAGCAGCACTTTCTTGGGGGACATCTCACTAGAGGGCAGACGCTGCCCTTCCAGCCAGCCATCACGAGGAAAACGGTACTAGCGGATTGCACTCGGCAAACCGGAGTGGGATGGAGGAGCCATCTCCTGCAGTCATCAAGGGGGTCCCCACGTCTCCCTCCCTCGCCGGAGCCCAAGGGATGCCGCTGCCCGTCTGGACCCGCGGACGCCATGTGGCCTGAAGGCGCCCTCACGTTCCTTCCTCCAGCACGGGATGCTGCGCATCTGGGCCCGGCTCTCCGCAACAGCTTCAGCCGGGGAGCCGCGCACGCCGTGGGCAGGGGAGCCTCCTGCCTCCCCAGAACCTGCTTCCGCCCCACCTCCCACCAAGCGTGTGCGTGGGTTCCGACTGCGGGAGCCACGTGCGGCGCGGCCATGAGCGCCACTCTCGCATTACACCTGCGAAGCAAGAAGTGGGACCGGACCTGAACCGAACATGGGATGCGGTCGGGATCAGTCAAGGAATAGGACCAGAACCGGGGATGGGATGCGGCGGGCATCACTCCGGATTCGGGAGGGGATGGGACCAGAACCGGGGATGCGGACGTGACCTGCACCGAGGGGGGAGGGGACACGAGCGAGCAGGGGGAGATGCGGAC
The DNA here is from genome assembly GCF_017591425.1 of Ochotona curzoniae. NCBI lineage: Eukaryota > Metazoa > Chordata > Mammalia > Lagomorpha > Ochotonidae > Ochotona > Ochotona curzoniae. Next base: position 83,362,637 of record NW_024467122.1, read on the forward strand.
GTGACCTGAAAGGAGGGGGAGGGGACTGCAGCCGGAGGCGGGAGCGGGTGGGAGGAGGATGATGGGACCTGCACGAGGGGAAGGAGACCCCAACCGGAATATCGCGCATGTGACCTGAATGGGCTGAGGGAGGCGGGAGGTGGAGGAGTCCGGCACGGGGAGGGGGGAAGGGCGGCCTCGGACGATGCGGACGCGCGGGGGAGCAGGGAGGACCCGGGGTGCGAACAAAGGAAGAAGGGAGCCAAGAGACAGGGAGTAGAGCACACCCCGGCCGCAGCCGTCTGCAGAACGCAGCAGGGGCTGCGGCACGCCTTCCTCCCGCTTCCCAAGCCGTAGGGTCCACGATGCCCAGGAGGACAATGCAACGCCCACGTGGAGGCCCCGTGGTGGACGGGCAGCAGGCCAGGAGGAGGACAGGGAAGGGGACAGGGACTGGGCCGCGCTCACCTCACTGCGACTCTGCGGATGCGCGCTAGTCGGGGCTCGGCCGCTCGAGTGGGAGAGCCGCCGCCGCAGCCTCAAGGTGATCCCCCTGCTGCGGATCCCTCCGCCGCCCGGCCGGCCAATCCGAGCCCGACCGCTGCAACGCGGCCGGGCCCGCCCCCTGCAAGCCCCGCCCCCCGGCTGCGGCTGCTGGAGCTGAGGGGCTGAGGGGACTACGTTCCGCGGCGGAAGGACACGCGCTTCTCACGTAGCATTCTTGGAGGCCCCGCCCCTCGGCAGGCAGCCCCGCCCCGAGCAGGCAGGCCCCGCCCCGCAGACCCCCGGGCACGGGGCCGCTTGTTCCCTGCACCGCGTGCGCTGCACGTCCCCATAAGCTGCTTTTAGCTCTCGGCCGCCCCGTCCATGCCCGAGGGCTCCCATCCGGCCGAGCTGAGGGGGGCAGCTCTGGAGGGTTCGAGCTCTGCAGCCGAGAGCCTAAGAGGAGCCCCTCACGAGCAAGGGTGTGGGTTGGCGGGGTGGGGAATCCTAAGAAATCTGCGGTCACCGCTGTAAGAACCGGCCGAGAGGGAAGGAGGGTGCGGTGGACGCTGCTGCAGAGAGGGTCTGCGCCTGCCTGCCTGCCTGCCTTTGCCTGCCGCCCCAAGGCGCTCAGATTTCTGCATTATTAGCCAGCAGCGATGCTGAGGGCGGTTATCGGCTGAACAGCTGCTCCTGCTCGCCTGCTTCAGCCGGGTTTGCAGAGCAGATTAAAACGTGATCCTGCTCGCTTAGGTTCCCTTTCTGCTTTTCCTGGAACCGGTGGGTGTGGCCTCCTGAATCTGGGGCCTTCATTCTTTTCCTGATTATCTGCCCGGAGCAAACTAGAGCCTAACAGCCGATGTTCCTGCAGGGAGATACAATCTTTCCAATTCTTCCATAAGGATTCTGCGCACTCTTTTCACTGGACTGTAGAGGTAGTGAGAGAAAGTTCTAGCTCCCGTGTCACTAGTGCTGTTTCTGCCATCGGGGATGAAAGAAAAACTGCTCCTCCTGGCCGCTGAGCTGAGGGACCGGCCGAGAATAGTAGCTGGGGCCTGATGCTGGGATGTGTGGCATTTTGGAGTGGTAATTCTAGAAGTGTTCTCTCAAGACTTGAGGTGACCTGCTGGCAAGCTGCGGCCATTCCGCGGTGCACCCTGGTCCTTCATCGGACCGCTTGCTGAAACCGCGTGTCGCAGACTGGGCTGCTCTATTGTCACCATGGTCCCCGTGGACTGCATTGTGGTACGCAGAGTTAGTTATTCAACGCAAAGTTCTTAACGTTGCTGCGCGCAGCTAATTCCCGCAGCATAGTTCTTTCACCGTGAACCGAAAAGCAACAGATGCGACGAGGTTTATTTCAGCAGGACCAGAGGGGGAGGGGGGATGCAGAGCCGCACCTGGGGACTCTTTGTGTCCAGGTGAGCCCGCAGCGTGTGGGGGCGGGGATGGGTACCTGGAATGTCCCCGGTGGGCGGGGTTGGAGAGGGGGCCCTGGAGAGATTGGGAATGGGATGCTCGGGTGAAATGCCCGGTTACATCTGATTGGTGGATGGCTGGAGCGGCGCGAATTTCCTGAGCTGTGAGGAGGAGGAAATGGCGCCGGGTCCAGAGTGGGATGTTTGAATAACTCTTTTCAGGGTTAAGCCACTGTTGCATCCATTTGACCACTAGAACAATGTTACATTTACCAGCGACAGGCACACCAAAGTCTTATTACAATGACAGCCAGCGCAACTGAATAACCAGCCGGGACCAACACTCCTTACCAGAGTGTGGCCCAGAACAGCACATTCACCGTTTTTGTTTAGATTTATTTATTTTTATTGGAAATTCAGATTTAAGGAGAAACAGAAAAATTTTCCATCTGCTGGTTGCTGGTTCACTCCCAAAGTTGCCACAACGGCCCAAGCTGAGCCATTCTGAAACCAGGTGCCTTTTCCGGGTCTCCCATGCAGGTACAGAGTCCCAAGGCCCTGGGCCATCCTCCACTGCCTTCCCAGGTCACAAACAGGAAGCTGGAAGGGAAATGCAGCAGCCGGGGACACAAAACCGTGCCCACATGGGATTCTGGTGCATACAAGGTGAGGACTTTAGTGCCTAGGACACTGTCTCAGGCCCATTCACAGGTATTTTATAGAGGGCAATTTGCAATAGCTTGAAAGGAGAGATTTACAACCACCTGTAACATGAGGGAGGAAATGGCGCACACTCCCTGTCTATCTCGGCTGGATAACCCGTAACTGGCTCTTCCCTGGTCCAGACCTTGGAGCCACCTGTGAGATAACCAGACTGGGGCCTTGGAGTCATCTGTGAGATAACCTTGATTCACAAGATTTTGTGACCCATCGGTGCTGAAGATCACATAGGCTCTTTGGCCTCCGAGCTCACACAATTTCCCAGCAAAGCAGAAGTTACAAAAGCAAAAAGCAATGCAGTTAGCAATGAGCCATGGCCACTCCGTTTTGTTTTCAACTCTATGCCACCGCCTGTGATGCCAGCACCCCCATCTATGGGAATACAGGTTGGAGTTTCAACTGCTCCACTTCCCGTCTAGCTCCCTGCTCACACATCTGGGAAAGCAATGCAGAATGGCTCATGCACCCATGTGGCTGACCCAGACGGAGTTCCAGACTCCTGGCTTCTGCCTGGCCCAGACCTGGTCTGGTAGTCATACTGAGATGGAAAAATCTACTGATCACCAATCCGCTCTCAGCACCCCCTCTTCTTCCCACAAAACTGAGTCTTCTAAATAAGTAAGTAGATTGTTAGAATAAATGTAGAATAATTTGTTCCGCGGAGTTTCAGGCTGGGCGAGAGAGCTGTATTCTACCATGCCTGCACTGGCTCCACTTCTCCTCACTGTCCAGCTCCTATGACCTCACCCTGTCATTGAACCCCAACGAGAGCTGCTTCTCAGAGTAGCTGAGACCCATTCCCTCTCACTCTGGCAGACCAGCAGCCAGGACCAGGGCATTTTTCTGAATCTGAATTTGCCCTTCCGTTCCTCCGAATCTTTGTTCCTTTGACCCTGATGGCAAGGCACCTCTAGGGCTGTAACAAACCGGGGTTGCTGCATGAAGGTCCCCTACCCCAGGACCTGCCCTCTGCCTTCCTGTTGCCCCAGCCCTCGTGGGAGCTCTGACATCTGCATTCCTACTTGGGTTCTTGGTCCTAGAACCTCAGACTCTGGGGTTTGGTGTTGGGGTAAGGTGATTTGGAGTCCTCGGGTAGGGATGGATGCTCGTGTGTTAGCAAGCCACACTTGCACCCAGAGGGCTCCATCATAGGCATGACGTGGGTGTGTCACACCCAGAAATGAACCGTGCTACTTAGTCTACATAAAGCCTGGGGTGCCAAGATTCAAGTTAAACCATTTGCCATTGGACTTTTAAATTTGTTCTGTGTGTTCCTTTAGGCTCCTATAATCTTTCTCTCCTGCCCTGCCCAGGGTGACAGATGGCAAGAGATTTTTCCCAAATGCTTCCTGTTCTTTTTCCCAAACGCTCGCCTTTTGGATTTTGGGAAACATGGAACACAGGTGTCCTGGACTGGATGTAAAGGGCTGGTCAGGATGGACCTGGGTTTGGCCAGGCTGGAATGGCAAACAGAAAATGAAATTGCCAACTGTGTGTCTGGGATTTCTCCTACGGAGAGATGCCAGGTCAGCACTTTGGAGGAGTCCTGGGTCACACTAACGGAAGTGCCACCCAGCCAAGGTGACTGCGTCCCTGATGTGACCTCTGCAATCCTGCTGCGATAGCCAGAACTGTCACGGCTCTCTGGGCAAAGCCTCCTTCGGGTGGCCCAATGCCAGCCACGCTCATGCAGATGCTGTGCTGCCCTGCAGGAGCAGCTAGTGCTAAGCCAGCTCCCACTCTCCGGGGCGCGAATGGAACTGCATAACCTTCAGTAATTTTAAGCCTGTAGACTAGAACTTCACAATGGAGAAGGTGTCAGTGAGGGGTCAGTCACATGGGCCCCTCCTCCCTCAGGGAGTCCTGCTGGCTGCTCACACTGCTCACGTCGTCCACGCACACACCTGGGATGCTGATCAACCTGGCCTACTTATATCTCAGGACCAAGTACATGCAAGGGCCTCTTCCTGGGTTAGATCACGTCCACAGGCAAGGCTTTCACATCCAGGGTGCATCTCTGCATCATGGCCTGAGTCGAGTACATTCTGGGACACAGGTGTCGGGGGACTGAGCTAACTGCTACCCTCCTTCCCGAGAGGGTGGGAGAGGGCAGTGGCAGCTCTAGGGGAACTTCCTCGGGACCCACCAAGCCCCTCATCAGTGCTGGAAGCTGAGGAGTCCCCCAACCCTCCATCTCAGGACCTGTGCTGTGAGAAGCTGGCAAGTGACGGAGCAGTGACTCAGCACCGAGTCTCCCTCTTCCCTCCCTCTTCCCACTACCCAGAACGAAGCGGAGCCTTGCAGCTCCTCCCCAGTGGATACCACATCATCACCACACTGACTCATACACAGCCACACCCTGCCTGCATGGAAAGTTACCAGCACACGAGGGAGCAAGGCATTGTTGAGTTTTCCAGGCAGAGACCATAGCCACCTCCTCTCCACCTGAAAATAACCAAGAAACGGTCCTTTCCCTGACCGAGGCTTTGGGGGCCTGGAAGTGCAGCTTCCAGAATGGAATGCAGCCTCTGGGCTGTGAGATTCCTCTCCAGTGAGGAAGGTCACACCCAGCCATAGTCCCTGCTGGAAATTCTTCATGTTTTCAATTTTATGAGAGGACTGTGTGTGACTTTCATATTTCTATGTAAAAAGTCCTGTGCTTCTCTGCGGGACACTGGTGTGCTTCATTTCATTATGATTTTTTATAAAGATTTTTTTTATTGGAAAGTCAGATATACAGAGAGGAAGAGAGTCAGACAGGAAAATTTTCCATCTGCTGATTCACTTGAGGAAAGTGACTGCCAGGGACGGTGCTGTGCCAATCCAAAGCTAGGAGCCAGGAGCTCTTCCAGGTCTCCCACATGGGTGCAGGGTCCCAAGGCTTCGGGCTGTCCTTGATTGCTATCCCAGGCCACAAGCACGGAGCTGTATGTAGACCCATTGGGATTAGGATCACATATGGGATCCTGGGCATGTTAAAGGATGACTTTAGTCACTACGCTACCATGCCCATCCCCTCATTAAGTTTTTATGAACACAAATTATCATTAAGGTTTTTTTTTTTTTTTCATTTGTCTGCAAGGCAAAGTGTGAGACACCAGGAGAGACACGCAGAGAAAGATCTACTTTCCTCTGGTTCACTCCCATAAATTGCCATGACAAAACACATCTGGGTCGGGCAGAAGCCAGGAACTCCACCATGGTCTCCCATTTAGGTAGCAGGGCTGACGGAGTCCAGCTCCAGCTGGGTTCAGAAGTCACAAAGGGTGCATGGATGAGGCGTAAAGAGGAAAAAGATGGACCACTACGATTTCATGATCATAATGGACAATGCAGGAAAGCTGTCTACTTTAATTATACAGAAACAGTCAAACTCTGGCTCAGACTTTTTCTGTCAAGGTCAAGTGGGTGTTTCTAAGGATAATTCTGCCATTTGTTTTACCTAAAAACAATAGAAGTTCCTGCTACAATTCTTCTTCTACAGCTTAATCTTGTATCACAAAGAAAAGGAGAACCTAAAGATCAAGGAAAGAATGAAACCCTAAATATAGGTCCCTTGATTAGCATAAGGTCAATGGGGACAGCCAAGACAGGCACCGGGCCCTGCAGTACAGCAGGAAGTTCCTTGCAGCCCTGCCTGCAATGGAACAATACTCTTCACACCTTCATATCCCCCACATCCACTGCACGGACCCCAACACAGGGCCTAAGCACGTGAACTGTCTTCTTCCACTGCTTTCCAAACGCATTAGCAAGAGCATCAGAAGCTGAGTAGCCACCACTTGGAAACTGGCACTCCAGCCTAACAAGCAGCAGCTTAACTCAGTATGCTACGATGCCGAACCCCCATGCGCTGTGTATAAAAGGTTTATCCCCAAGAGGTTGGCACTATGGCTCAGTGGGTTAACCACTGCCTATAGCACCAGCATCTTATATGGGTGTGCTTGAGACTTGGCCGCTAAACTTCTGACTTGGCTCTCTCCCTCCCTCTTTTTTTTTTTTTTTAAAGATTTACTTGCTTAAAAGATTTATTTATTTTATTGGAAAGGCACATATACAGAGAGGAGAGAGAGAAAGACCTTCTGTCTGATGTTTCATTCCCCAGTGACTGCCCTGGCCAGTGCTGTGCCAATTTGAAGCCAGGAGCCAGAAACTTCCTGCAGGGTTCCCACACAGGTACAGGGTCCCAAAGCCTTGGGCCATCCCGACTGCTTTCCCAGCCCACAAGCAGGGAGCTAGATGGGAAGAGGGGATGTTCGGGATTAGAACTGGTGCATATATGGGATCCTGGCGCTTGCAAGGTAAGGACTAAAGCCGCTAAGATACTGCACCAGTTCCCTAACCTGGCTCTTTTAAAATGCGTAGGAAACCAGGAAGATGGCCTAAATCCTTGGCCCTCACACACACACACACACACACACACATACACACACGCACACACAGACACACACACACACACACACACACACACTCACACACACTCACACACGGTAGACCTACATCAGGCTCCTGGCTTCAGCCTGCCTCAGTTGACATTCAAATCCTATGGGGGCAGGAGCTATAGTAGAGCAGGTAGAAATGCCTACAGTATAATGGCAACACATATGGGCTCTGTTTTGACATCTGGATGCTTCCAGTCCAGCTCCCTGCTAATGACCTTGGAAAGCAGAAGAGACATGCTTGGGCCACTGTATCCACAAGAGAGAACTATAGGAAGCTCCTGGCTCCTGGGGACATTATGACTTTGCGAGTGAACCAACGGATAGAAGATCTCCTTTTCTTTCTCTGCCTCTCTCTGTAATTCTGCCCTTTTATATATATATATATATTATATATATATAATATATATATAAGATATATATAAGATATATATATATATATATATAAGTGTTTCTTATATATATATAATATATATATAAGAAACACTGGCCTGGCATAATGGCTTAATATGCTAATCCCCCACCTTCAAGTGCCAGGATCCCCTATGCAAGCTGGTTCATGATCCAGCAGCCCCGCTTCCCACCCAGCTCCCTGCTTGTGGCTTGGGAAAGCAGTGAACGACAGCCCGAAGTCTTAGGACACTGTGCCCAAGAGGGAGACCTGGAAGAAACTCCTGGCTTTGGGTGGGCTCATCTCTGGACATTGTGGCAATTTGGAGAGTGATCCAGCAAATGGAAGATCTTTCTGTTTCTCCTTTCCTCTATAAATATGTCTTTCAATAAAAATAAAGTTACCCCACATGAGACTACCCGAGCTATCTGAATTTGTACCCTTTTGCTCTCATTCCACCATTCGCCATTTGCTAGTATTTGGTTATATATCAGATGCCACTGATTAAGTGAAGAAATGCTAACAATGAAGAAAAACCTGAGGCTGGTGCTGTAGCGTCGTAGGTAAAGCCATGCACAGTGCAGGCATCTCACATGGGGCTGGCTGGGGTCCCAGCTGCTCTGCTTCCTACACAGCCCTCTGCTCATGGCCTGGGAAGGCAGCAGAGGGACGGCCCAAGTCCTCGAAACCCTGCACCTGCGTGGGAGATCCAGATGAAGCTCCTGGCTCCAGCCGTTGAGACCATTTGCAGAGTGAAGTAACAGACGGACGATGGATCTCTTTCAAGTAAACAGACAAAAGAAAAACCTGTGGCCAATTTGTACTGTTTGTTTTCTACCACAGCAACAACAGAGCCACTTGAGGACTTCTAGAACACACCTGAGACCAGAAGGTTTGGACTTGGGAAAAATCTAGTTAGATACCCGGCACTTGCCTGAGCAGCTGTGAGACCTTGGAGGAATTTAATGTCATCACTAGAGAAAAGCCATCTTTTAGCCTTGTTCTCAGGAGTCAATGGGAAACCCAAAAGGCTGAACTGCCCGACGGCAGTGCTGGCACCAGGAACAGTGTAAGCGCCTGCCAGTCGTATGAATTGCTAGTAAATGACAATGCTTAGTACCCACCCAGAAAGTTTAGAGGTGCCAGGCAGCCCTGTTTCTGTACACCTCCCCGCCAGGGTCCTTCCAGCAGGCAGGGATTCCCACAAGCACGGGCTGTGACAGGTCACATTCTTGGCAGAGACATTGCTGCTGGACTTAAAACCAGCGTGGGACAAGGACACCTTGGACTAGTCTTGATAAGGAAGGAATTTAAGAAACAGTGCCTAGGGCTTAGGAAAGGGTTTTCCACATTTCAGCAGACCCTGAATCACACAGTAAGGTCCAATATCCAGGCATCTATAACTCATGGCCAACCTTAGGAAAGCAAGTTAGGGTTAGCTTGTAAATCAAAAAGCTAATAGGGCCCAATGTTGGCCAGAGCTGTTGAAGTCACTGCCTGCAATATGGACAGCCCTACCAGCCCCACTTGCAATCGAGCTTCCTGCTAACATGTCTGAGAAAGCAGAGTAAGATGGCCGACGTACCTGTGCCCCTGCCACTGACCTGGGTGGAGTTTCAGACTCTTGGCTTCAGCTGCTGTGGCCTTGGGTGTTGAAGCCACTTGGGTAGTAAACCAGCATAGCAAATTTTGTTTCTGTCTCTCCCTCGCAAATGAATAATAGCAATAGTTATTTATTTTTTTTAAAGATTTATTTTTATTGTTTTTATTGGAAAGGCAGATATACAGAGAGAAGAGACAGAGAGGAAGATCTTCTGTCCAATGATTCACTCCCCAAGGGAGTGCAACGGCCGATGCTATGCCAGTCCGAAGCCAGGAGCCTCTTCCCGGTCTCCCACGTGGGTGCAGGTTCCCAAAGCTTTGGGCTGTCCTCGACTGCTTTCCCAGGCCACAGGCAGGGAGCTGGAAGGGAAGCAGGGCTGCCGGGATTAGAACCGGCGCCCATATGGGATCCCGGGCGTGCAAGGGGAGGACCTTAACCACTGCACCACCGTGCCGGGAGCAATAGTTATTTTTAAAGGTTCATTTATTTTTATTGGGAAGTCAGATTTACAGAAAGGAGGAGAAAGAGAAAGATCTTCTGTCTGATGATTCACTCCCCAAGTGGCCACAACAGCTGGTGATAAGCCGATCCAGAGCCAGTAGCCAGAAGATTCCTCCAGGTCTCAGGCAGGTGCAGGGTCCCAAGGCTTTGGGCCGTCCTTGACTGCTTTCCCAGGCCACAAGCAGGGAGCTGGATGGGAGGTGGGGACGTCAAGACACAAACCAAAACACATGTGGGATCTTGGTACATGTAAGGCAAGGACTTTAGACACTAGGCTACTGCACTAGGACCATGAATAATTGTTTTTTTTAAAACGAAGCTATTAGGGGGGCCCAGCGCTATGGCCTGGTGGCTAAAGTCCTCACCTTGAACATTCTGGGATCCCATATGGGCGCAGGTTCTAGTCCCAGCAGCTCCACTTTTGCATTCCTTTTTTTTTTTTTTTTGCATTCCTGTTTGCAACAGGAATGACAAGATAAACCCACCGAGACATTCCACTTCCTGAAATGGCTGCCTTCCTTTATCGTCTTTACCGACCCGTTTTTTATTTTTTTTTTTATTGGAAAGGCAGATATACAGAGAGGAGAGACAGAGAGGAAGATCTTCCTTCCGATGATTCACTCCCCAAGTGATCGCAACAGCTGATGCTATGCCGGTCCGAAGCCAGGAGCCTCTTCCGGGTCCCCCACGTGGGTCAGGGTCCCAAAGCTTTGGGCTGTCCTTGACTGCTTTCCCGGGCCACAGGCAGGGAGCTGGAAGGGAAGCGGGGCTGCTGGGATTAGAACCGGCGCCCATATGGGATCCCGGGCGTGCAAGGGGAGGACCTTAACCACTTGCGCCGCTGTGCTGGGCCCGAGCCTGGGTTTCAAGAGAAGCAGGATTCTTTCAGGATGTTTTGCGTGGACATTTAATAATTGTGGAGATCTGCCCCTCAAGAACCAGATCACGGTGCTTGAGGACTCCACATCTCAACCCTTCTCAGCAGACCCGTAATGCTGCAGGGAGCAGACTCCCTGTGGGACTGCAGATAAACCTGTGGGCAGGTGCAAGGTGCTTTACCATCTTCCTTGAATCTGAGTGCAAAGTTCTGTTAGATTCCTTTTTTAGTTAGAAGTTTGTTTACCGGTGTGGATTCCTGTCACTTGTTTTTACCTGTCTGGCTGCTCGCAACCTGGTGATTGTCCCCCCCCATCGCTTGTATTCTATTGTTGGAGCAGTTTGTGTACCATTCTTCAGTTAACTTGCAACTTTCACCAACCTGCTTGTCCTGCAAAACAAAATGGCCTAAGAAGCCCAGAGTTCAATACAGCGTGCATTGGTTCATCTCGCTGTGCACCCTGTGTCCCACAGTTCTCAGTGCAGACGTCACACCTCGAGTCCCTGTGGAGGTGAGGAACCTAGGTGGTTTCTGCTTCTGTGATTTCTGCCTTGCTGGCTTGGCTGGGAGCTGTGTGAACTCCAGGCCTGACGGTCAATGTGACACCTGGCAGGTCAGGCAGGCAGAGCCCTGCTCAGGAAGGAGAGCCCTGGTGTACTTGTCAGATAAGTGGCTCACTGCCCTACAGCCCACCAGTTTGTACTTTTTGAAGCTTGCTTCAAACCCGCCAATAGAAGCCTGCCAATTTGCTTTTTAAAAGTTAACAGGGCCCAGCAGCGTGGCCTGGCAGCTAAAGTCCTCGCCTTGAATGTGCCAGGATCCCATATGGGTGCCGGTTCTAATCCCGGAAGCTCCACTTCCCATTCAGCTCTCTGCTTGTGGCCTGATAAGGCAGTCGAGGATGGCCCAAAGCCTTGGGACCCTGCACCGCGTGGGAGACCTAGAGGAATCTTCTGGTTCCTGGCTCTGGATCGGCACAGCACCGGCCATTGTGCTCACTTGGGGAGTGAATCATCCGATGGAAGATCTTTCTCCCTGTCTCTCCTCCTCTCTGTATGTCTTTGTAATAAAAATAAATAAATCTTAAAAAAAAAAGTTAACAAATAAACTGATCAATCTTAACTGTATAGTTGTGTGGAATTGGCCTGAGATGTGTAAGAACTCTGTGCTGCTCAACCTCGCTCTCTTCTGCAGCTTTTCCTGCTTTGGCCTCTGCCTAGGCTGCTGCAGCGCCCCCGGCCTGCTGGGCTGGGAGCTTAGGTTAGTCTGAATAAACCGTCCCTACGCGTTTGCACTGACTTCAGACTCCTGATAATTTTCTGGGGATCACAAACTCTGGGCACAACAGAGGGACTACCGAAGAGTTTTGTTTTTTAAAGTTTCTTTATTTGAAAAAGACTGAGAGAACAAGAGTCTGCTCTATCTACTGTTCACTTCCCAAACACACCAAAACTGGGGCTCAGCCACGCAGAGGCAGGAGACTGGAGATGAGTACAGGTCTCCCATGCAGGTGGCAGACACAAATACCTGAGCCATGGCTACCTGCTGCCTCCCTGGGTGCTCATGAGCAGGAAGCTGGTGTCTGCATGCTGCACCACTAAGTACCAACCCTCAGGGTATCTTGCAGGGGTGGGAATACCCAGCCCATGGACCACCTGAGGCATGCAAAATTCATGTGGTCAAAGCAACCACAGGCGGGACTGAAAATGCAGCAAACCTACAGGCTTAGTTTTTGTATGGGCTGGGAATAGTATTATGAATACCCAAGTGGTTCTTGACAGAAAAAAGATGTCACCATTCCAGCTCTACAGATTCCAAGTTAGAAATCAACCTAACTTCCTCCGTGTGCCACTGCATTTAGAGAAACAGCTGGAAAGACAAGGGAGCGGGGTGAAGGGACCCGCAGTGACGGTGGCTGGGCATTCCAGGCAGGCAGAAGTAGGTCCTAAGAGTAGAAAACCAACACTCTTCAGGTCTCAAAGCCCTTCTTTCTTTCAGGTATTATACAAATGCTCAGTGTTGGGCCCGGTGCGTTGGCCTTGTGGCTAAAGTCCTTGCCTTGAACACACCAGGATTCCATATGGGTGCCGGTTTGTGTCCCTGCAGCCCCGCTTCCCTGCTTGTGTCCTGGGAAAGTAGTCGAGGATGGCCCAAAGTCTCAGGACCCTGCAACCCGCGTGGGAGACTGGGAAGAAGCTCTAGGCTCTGGGTAGGTTTAGCTCCAGCTGTTGTGGCCACTTAGGGAGTGAATCATCGGATGGAGGACCTTTCTTTCCATCTTTCCTCCTCTCTGCAAATCTAATTTTGCAAAAAAAAAATTATAAATAAATCTTTTTTTTTTTAACGCTCAGTGTTGACTCCATGCAATACACAGTCTTAACTCTCAGACTAATCCCCCCCCCCCGTGTGAGGGCTTGCGGCAGGTGCCGGGCCGAGACTAGTCAGACCACAGTGATCATACCCAGTCCACAGCACCTTCCATTTTATTGGTTTATTTACAAACGGGGGAAGTCAAGTGGGGACACTAGGCGTCGGAGTCAGTCAGGGCCATCCGGATGTGGAGTGGTTCCTTCGTGGTCTCCTCTTCTATCCTTGTTCTTCTCCTAGGTACTGGCCCCTTGATTCCTCAGGTCAGCCTCCTCTGCGGCTCCTGAGCCCTTCACCAGAGCAGATGGATCCTGGGGTCGGGGTGGAAGGAGGGCTGCAGCCCCCTCAGTTTGTGTAAACCTGAGTTCCGATCACACGCATGATTTCCTTCTGTATCTTGGGGTCCTGAGTATTAATGTTGGCATCGCCCACCTGCCCATCCTCATACCTGCCAAAGACGGTGCACATTAGCATGAGGGCGGGCACCACGCAGCAGTGACTACCCCGGCTCAGCACTCCGCCCCAACCCTCTCCAGCAGGATCTGCTCATCCCCAGCCTTCCAGGGATGTCTGAGTGTTACCCACTCTGGGGGGACAGAGAAGGGCTTTCCCTGGAGCCACAGCCCATACACCACACCCTCCCTGCCTCCTGAGACTTACACGAAGAAGAACCGAGTGCAGACATGGTCAGACACAGGGCACACCCAGATGTTGCCGTGCTTCTGGAGGTCCTTGGATGTAATCACTGGGCACAAGAGGTCACGTATCAGGGGCAGAATGCTTAAGGCAGGGTAACGCCGGGGGAAGGAAGACACCAAGCTTCGACGCCACCAGGGGCAGACCATGGGCCAAAGGTACATCAGAAATAAATGCCGAGGACCTCAGAAACAGGCACCTACCTTCACAAAGTGCTATGCAGTTTAGATTCCGACTCTGCAGGAACCTTGACTGAATGGATCGGGTCTGCAAGAGAAGGAATCCAAGGAAAGCAGAGGCAGGCCAAAGGTGATAGCTTTTCCTACAAGGCTGGTCAGTGGCCGGAGACTGGATTGGCATCAGAGCCTCCTGTGCTCCCAGCCACTCCACAAAACCTTACTTTCCCACTACCAGTCAGAAGGAACCATGCATTGGGCTTCCCATTTTCATCCCACTGTAGGACTGAGCGCACACGAACTCCTTCAAGTGCTCTCCGGTCACCCTGCCCGACTGTCCCCACCCACCTCTGCAGCCTGAACCAGTCCCAGAGAAGGTGTCTGCCGCAGAGAGCAAGGCCTGCTGGTGGTACCTGGGGGATGGTGTTCATCCTGTTGTATCTCTGGACCAGCTCATCCTTAGAAGGCATCCTGTGCTGTCCTTTTCCCATTCCTGTCACGGAACAACAAATGAGTTCATCCATGCAGTCCCTGCTCCAGCAGCGACAGAAGTACCCACTGCACACCAGGCACTGAGCTGGACGCCAGGTGACGTGGCAGTGAACACATAACTGGGTCTCTGGAGGCGACTGGCCAGGGAAGGGGCGTGGCAGCACAGCAGATGTGGTGCCACAGGTCGGGGAGCACTGTGTGGGCCAGGGGAAGTGAGCTGCCTCAGCAGGGTTTCCAGTGGGGACAGTTTTCTGCACAGAAGTAACGGCAGATGAAAGGCTTGAAGGAAAAGGCCAAGTCTGTGCCCGAGTCAGTAGGGGATGGGCAATGGCAGAGGCGTGGCAGGAAATGAAGTGGCACAAGGAGGCTAGGGCGTTGCCCGGTGAGCCTTGTAGGCTTTGCACAGGAAGCTGGAACAGCGGAGGACCCAGGAGAGAAGCCCTTTCACAGCTCAGTGTCAGCACCAGGCTGGGTGGGGTTGGTGTGAAGGAAGCCAGAGGGCAGCGTGGCACCTGCCTGCCTGTGTGTGAAACTGACCATTCACAAAAACAGGACACAGCACAGCATTCCTGGGCCAAGTTGCTTCCTGGGATGTCACAGCATGGAAAGCTCCAGAAGCAGCTTCCTGCGCAGGGAGTCCTTCCCATGCTGCACTGCGTCCCTCAGGATCCAGACCCACAAGCTCCCCTAACCACACTATCCTGCATGTTTCCTGTTCAGACAGGAAACCATGCTGCCCCCACTCCCAGCTCTTTCTGGGCTGGAGGAAAAGAGTTCATTCTCTCCACTCAATTTTTTTTTTTTAAATTTCTACCTTTTAAAAAATTTCTATTCAATTTTATCTTAAAGGTACATAGACACTGAGAGCTCTTCCATCTACTGGTTCATTCCCCGAGTGCCCACCAGAGCCAGACCAGAGCCAGGCCAAGGACAGAAGTCAGGGACTCAATCTGGGTCTCCCAGTGGGTGATGGGGACCCAACGACTTGAGCCATCAGCACCTATGCTGTAGCGTCAGATGCCCCCTCGCCATCTGTGCTCAGCTTCAGCAGTGGTTAGGCGCGAGACACACAGAGCGACTGAGAGCGAGGAGGGTGAAGACAGAAATCAATCCCAGGCAGGGGCCCCTGTCTCCACTCTACCCCGAAGGGGTCTCTGGTTACAAACTACCCTCTGCTGTACTTCTCAGCCTCCCAGCAGCCATGGGGTAAGCAGGCTAGACTGACAGTCATTAGTGCCCAGGCTGCCAACGCACTAAGTGCTCACAATGCAGACTCAGGACGGATTTGGGGTCTGAACAAAGCGCAAGGCAGTGAGAGGCCTGAGGCTGGGACTGCCAATGTCTTCATCACAGAGAGCAGACCCTCTCCACCAGCTCCGGCCGCTCCACGGGCCTCAGCAAGGCTCAGCTTTGCCTGCAAGCAGCATGACCTCCTCAGCCTGAAGAGGTCGGTGACTGCCCATCCATGCAGCTGACACCAAGAACTGGCAGACAGAGGGAAAGAAAGAATGATCTGAATTCCGAGATGGGGCTGTGAGCCGGCCCTGGAAGGTCTAACTCAAACTTGGGGCTACCACAATCCTGCCACCCACTGCCCTGCTCGTATAGGGTCCTGAAGCCAGGACCCAAAAACCCAGTGGCTAGAACAACCTCTGGATCCTTGTGCCCACCATCTCCTTTCCCATGGAGGTACCACATTTCAACACTATAGGCAAGTTATTAGCAGCTCCACCTTTGAAATATTACCTTGACCACCCAGCCCTGGAGGGTACCAAACACCAATCAGACTAAAGGCGCCCTGAGAAAGACAATGGAAAATGAGAGTAGGCCAGAGTCGGAGCAAACACATGGCTGGCTGGTCATACGCTGGGGAAACCAAATACCCCACCTGCTGCTGGGGGGACTCTCACCTGTCTACGGGGTCCAAAGAGATCAAGTTATGCAAGCAACATCTGCTCTGTCCATCCAATATGCTGATAAATACTGGCTGAGAACTTAGGAGACCTGGATTCCTGTACCCTCTCTAATCCTTTCACAACAGCAGGGTTCTGAGAAAGCCACATATCCTCCTGGGACCAACCGTGTTGTTGGTAAACAGTAAGGGAGGACTTGAGTACCTCTGACCTCCCTGTGGAGGTTTGCATCCACCATCAAACACCTTCGCAGACAGCCAGAGCATGCTGTTTGTTGCATGACGAGAGGTTCAGATGACTGCCCTACTCCCACCTCGAAACCCGAGCCCACAGGATGAGATCCAATCACATTTAGCAAATATGTACTGATCCCTTACGGGGAGAATCATAACCTTTGCTACAAGACACACCATCATCTTTTAATAGGAAAACAGGTACCTAGAAATTCAACCCAAGAGCCGAACCATTGGGGTTGGCACCTGCCTGAGATGTTGGCTTCCCATATGAGTGCTGGTTTGAGTCCTGGCTGGCCCCACTGCTGATCCAGCTTCCTACTAACGTACCTGGGAAAGCAGCAAAGGACAGCCCAAGTGTGTGGGCAGCTGACGCTCACATGGGAGACCTAGACGGGGTTCCAGAGTTTTCAATTCACTCTGGTCCCAACCCAAACAGGTTTCTGAGAAGTGAACCAGTAGATGAAAGATTTTTCTCTCCGCCTCCGCCTTTCAAATAACAGTGGCCAGCACCGTAGCTCAATAGGATAATCCTCCGCCTTCAAGCATCAGTACTGCATATGGTTCCAGTCCCAGCTGCTCCACTTCCTATCCAGCTCCCTGCTTATGGTTTAGGAGGACAACAGAGGATGGCTCAAGTCCTGTGCCTACAGTGAGTGACATGAAACAGGTTCCCACCACTTGAGATATACCAGCATCCCTTATCCCTTTTTTTAAATATATGTATTGATTTTTATTGGAAAGAGAGATTTACAGAGAGGAGAAAGAAAGATCTTCCATTTGCTGGTTCACTTTCCAAATGGCCACAACTACTGGAGCCAAGATAATTTGAAGCCAGGAGCCTCTTCCGGTTTCCCATGTTGATGTATGACGACTGGAGTTGACACAAACCAAAACCAGATTTCTTCCGGGTCACTCACATGGGTGCAGGCTCCTAAGGCTTTGGGCCGTCCTCGACTGCTTTCTCAGGCCATGAGTAAGGAGCTTATACTGCCATCTTTACTCCTCCCCCACCCCCACCGTTCATATTACTAGGAAAGTGTCAAAAGATGATCCAACGACTTGGGCCCCTTCTATTCACAGGCAAGACTTGGAGTTCTATGCTCCTGGCAGGGCCCTGGACGTTTTGGTCATTTGGGGAGTGAACCATAAGGTGGAAACGCTCTCTATTACTTTAAAAAATATATTTATTTATTTGAAAGTTAAAGTTAGAGAGCTAAAGAGTGAGGGACACTAACTGGAACCTATGTGGGATGCCAGTGCCACAGACAAGGCCACAGAACTATGCCACAGAACCACCCCATCTTTTACGTATTTCTATGTCAGAACATTGGTTGGAGTTCCAGCTAAGATTTATTTATTTTTAATTGCAAAGTCAGATATATAGAGGAGGAGAAACAGAGAGGAAGATCTTCCATCTGTTGATTCACTCCCCAAGCGACTGCAACTGCTGGGGTTGAGCCAATCTGAAGCCAGGAACCTGGAGTTCTTCCGGGTCTCCCACACGGGTGCAGGGTCCCAAGGCTTTGGGTCGTCCTCTACGGCTTTCCCAGGCCACAAGCAGGAAGCTGGATGGGAAGCGGAGCTGTTGGGATTAGAACTGGCACCCACATGGGATGGGTGCGTTCAAGGCGAGGCCTTTAGCCCCTGGGCACCCGGCTGGGTCCTCTATCTCCCTGTTAAAGTGCATGAAAAAGCAGCAAATGATGGCTCAAGTGCCTGGATGCTTGCCACCTATGTGGGACACTCAGACAGCATTCCAGATTCCTGGCTTTAGTGCTGCCCAGCCCTGGCCATTGTGACCATTCTGGTGAATAAATTAACAGACTGAAAATCTGTCTCTTCCTCTTTCTCTGTAATTCTGTCTTCCAAATCAACAAAAAACAAAAACAAAAAGACAAAATGAGAGAACAACAGCTGGTACTAGGCCAGGCAAGAGCTAGGAGTCAGTAACTCCATCTGGGTCTCCCAAGTGGATGCTGGTGACCCAAGTGACTGAACCATCATTTACTGCCTCCCCGGGTAGGAAGAGTAGGAAGCTCGGTCACATATCTCCAAGCCAGAACTCGACCAAGCAGTCCCACCTGGGAGGAGGACTTATGCAGTCCCAAGCACCACTGTGTCTCTACTGGGTCACAACAGCCACCCCTAAAAAAACAGCGCAAACAAAACAAAAAGAAAATCCGGGAG
Source organism: Ochotona curzoniae (assembly GCF_017591425.1). Taxonomy (NCBI): domain Eukaryota; kingdom Metazoa; phylum Chordata; class Mammalia; order Lagomorpha; family Ochotonidae; genus Ochotona; species Ochotona curzoniae. The sequence goes on from NW_024467122.1 coordinate 83,381,115, forward strand.
GGGTAGATGTTTTACGCAGAAGCTAGAAGGCTGCTTGTGGCACCCAAGGAAGCACATGTTGGCTCAGGCGTGTGTGTTTGGGCCTGTCACTCCCATGGGAGACCCAGGTTAACCTGCCAGCTCCTGGCTTCAGCTAGGCCCAGTCCCGGCTACCACAGTGATCTGCAGAACGAACTGCTAGATGGCACATGTGTCTGTTTCTTCCTTTCAAATAAACTGTGAGTAATAACAGCCTTATTTAATAATGCCATTTTTATTCATATAACCAAGGTTTATCTGTTTTGTAATTTTCAGTCTTACCTACTCATATGCTGGCATCTCACTGACTGTGGTTCTACCTTTTTTTTTTTTAAGATTTATTTTTATTTGAAAGGCTGATTTACAGAGAGAAAGAGACAGAAAGAAAGACCTTCTGTCTGCTGCTTCGTTCCCCAAGTGGCTACAATGGCCCAAGTTGAGCCCATTCGAAGCCAGGATCCAGGAGCTTCTTTCAGGTCTCCCATGCGGGTCCTGGGTCCCAAGGCTTTGGGCCGTCCTCTACTGATTTCCCAGGCCACAAGCAGGGAGCTGGATGGGAAGTGAAGCAGCCTAGATATGAACTGGTGTCCAAATGGGATCCAGCGTATGGTAGGCAAAGATTTGGTCATTAAGCCATCACACCGGGCCCTGACTGTAGTTCTAACTCAGTGATTTTCTTTGTCCTACTCTGGTTCACTGTTGTTATAAACTGCTAAAGTCCTGGGACGCTGGTTCTAACTCGTCTCCTGTTTCTAAAGGTTGTAGTTACTTCAGGACACCAACAATCTGCCTTTACTATGTATGGGCCTGGAGCTGACCCCTGCACACAGGCAATAGGCAGCAGGTGCAGCAGCAAGCATACAACTGTAGGACACTCAAAGTGCTCAAGTTGTCATGCCTTTCTGATGAGACAAAGCCAGACCTGTTTCCTGACAAAGAATCTTGACTTCATTATGCTTTATCTATGGAACAAAACACTCCTCTAGCACTCCGTGTGGTTTCTAAAACAGTTCCATACTGTCACATATGATTCAAACTCTAAAAAGTGGTTGATGGGACCCGGCGCGATGACGCAATGGATAAGGTCCTCGCCTTGCACGCCCACGATCCCATATAGACACCGGTTCTAATCCCAGCAGCTCCGCTTCCCATCCAGCTCCCTGCCTGTGGCCCGGGAAAGCAGTCAAGGGCGGCTCAAAGCTTTGGGACCCTGCACCCGCGTGGAGACCCAGAACAGGCTCCTGTCTTCAGATTGGCTCAGCTCCAGCTGTTGTGGCCACCTGGGGAGTGAATCATGGGACGGAAGATCTTCCTCTCTGTCTCTCCTCTCTGTATATCCGCTTTTCCAATAAAATAAAATAAATCTTTAAAAAAAAAAACCCTCAAACATCTTAAAAAAAAAAAGTGGTTGATGAAGGATCTGTGCAGTGGTTTAACATACTAATCTTCTGCCTATTGTGCTGGCATACCATGTGGGCACCAGTTCGAGTCCCAGCTACTCTACTTCTGATCCAGCTCCATGCTAATCTGCTCGAGAAAGCAGCAGCAGAAGGCCCAACGGCTTGGGTTCCCAGAGCCATGAAGGAGACTTGGAAGAAGGTGCTGGCTCCTGGCTTTGGCTTAGGTCAGCAGCCTCAGCTGTCACGCCATTTGGGGAGTGAACCAGAGGTTAGAAGACCCCTTTCTTTCTCTCTGTAGCTCTGCCTTTACGAACACATAAATCTTAAAAAGCACCTCACATGAGTGCTTTCCACAATCTCTCTAACTTCCAACCTCTAAAGTGTTGCATACATCAAGTTCTGCTTCATTTCTCAGCTGCTTCTTAATCCATCCTCAGGACTTAGTCTACAATGAACACAACTTTTTTTTTTTTAAAAGCAATGACTGACCTTATTGTGAAAAGAATCTGAATTTCTAGTGAGAGAAAGTCGACACACAGACCATGTATCTATGACTGGGGAGACAGCTGACATACGCTGCAGCTCTGTGACGGCAAGGTGAGGTGGGGTGGACAGCACACATCACGTGTTCACAAATGGATGCAATGCCATAGTCAGGACGGCCAGACAGTGTTTCTTACCTGAGTATCCAAAGGAAATACTGGAGATGGGGCTCAGGTAGATGCCTTTGCCATAGGCTGCTCCATGCAGCTTGCAGGGAAACAGCGGGAGGAGCATGTGAGCCTGGGTCCTCCTGTGGCTTTGCTGGGCATCTACAGGCTCTGCCAGCCCTCTGCCCCTCCACCTACCACGCTCATTCAGTTAACTCTGGGCACCTGTGCTGGAGAGCTGACTGGCTAGACAAGCACAGTTAAGCTCTCCACTGCCTGTGAGAAGCTAAGCACTCGTACACTGGAGAGCAGGGAGTGGTAGACACACGGATCAGACCCTCCACCTGGGCCTGGATAAACACGCATGCTCCAAGAAGGATGACAATTATTCTCTGGGCTCTCTCAGGGCAAGGGAGCATGTCTCCCCCAGTAACTCTCTGGCAGCCACACAGACCAATGGATTCTAACAGGTTAGTTCAAAGCAGCTGCAATTGGCGATTTCATGTTCCTGCCAACTGTACACTCCCATTCCCAAAATCAAACACAAATGCAGCCTAAGGTCAAACATAACAGCCACACCCATTCTGTACTCAGTTTCAACTTCCTCTCTAGGGACACCCCCAACATGGGCCAGGCTTGAAGACATTGAGGCAAGAGAAGCTGAGTACTTGAGAGTAGCCTTCCCCGAGACTAGGTGGGCAGGGAAGGGGCACACCCTCACCTGCAGTTTGGTGTAGGATGCGTTGACCAGCCCATTGCGCAGAATCGAATGCCAGTTCTCGATGTGGGACCCACTGAAAGGAGCAGAGAACATGTGCCCCCTCATGCAGGACGTGAAGATGGGCACAGACACACGTGCTGACGCACACGTACCCGCATCTGGTCATGCATGAAGCGTGTGCGTTTCAATCCCGCACCTTCGTTTCCACTCCCATCCTCTCTTCTGTGCTTCAGCTATATTGGGTCTCAGTCAATTCCGGACATGCCAGAACCAACCAGCTCATCTCAGCACTTATCATGGATCCCAAATATGACTTCCAGGCCTGTTTCTCCTCTGGTACAAGGGCTCTGCCATTCTGTTACCTTCAGTAGCCCTTATTTTCTGTCTCCTCGTTCCCACAATTAGGCACCATTGTGGATTCCCTTTCAAATCTGCCTTCTCTCATTTGTTCCTTGAACTACAGTTTAAACGTACAAATATCTCTTACTACACCCTCCTTAGGGCCTGAGAATAATGACAGAGCAAGGCACACGCACTTTTCTATCTTCTGGGGCTGCACCAAGCTATTAACACCTGTAATACACTTTGTTACACCTGTAACACAAACCCCTCTGCCTCCCAACTTCCCCCATCCTCCTCACTGGAAGGCAAAGGTGCTGCCGTAGAGCTTCTTGGCGGTCCGGAACCGAGCCTCCTTGGCGGGAGGGCTGCTCAGCAGGAGGAACTGGTGTGAGGTGTGCATGAACTTCAGCTGCTGCCCAGGGTGGGGGGGGTCAGGAAAGCAGAGCAGAAATGGAGATCAGGGAGAGAAGGGTGGGGGCAGGAAACAAATCTGGTTTGCAGTGACCCTACACCAGGGAAGTCTTTAGTCCCAAGGGTGATGCTGATGGACAGAGCCAATCAGACAGGTCTAGGTCCATGGGTTCATAGTCAGTTGGCTGGGAGCCCTCCCTGCCCCTCACCAGAAACGAACAGGTATAAAGGGAGAAGGGGGGCACTTACCCTGCTGAGAGGTAGTTTGACAATGTGTGATCTGTTGCTGGAGATAATCCTGCGGGAAAACAGGAAGCAAAAGAAGAGGAAACATGTGGTTACCCTGAGCAAGCAAGGAATGATGAGCTGTCAGATTCTTTCAGAGACCAGCTAGTCATTGTGGGAAAAAAAGTGGGGCGAGCTGGGTATTTGCTGGAGCAGTTAAGACTCCCACAACAGAAGGCTTGGGCTGGAGTCCTGGCTCCACTTCCAAACCAGCTTCCTGCTAACATATACCCTGGCATAGTTCAAGTACGTGTGTCTCTACCATCCATGGAGAAGGAAGATCTGGACTGAGTACTGGGCTCTCAGCTTCAGCCTGGCACAGCCCCAGCCTCAGCTGTCGCTAGCGTCTGGGGAATCCAGTGGATGGAAGATCTACATGTCTCTCTGCCTTTCAAACAAGTTTTTAAAAAGAAAGAAAGAAGGGCCCGGCGCAATAACCTAGTGGCTAAAGTCCTCGCTTTGCACATCCTGGGATCCCATGTGGGTGACGGTTTGTGCCCCGGAAGCCTCGCTTCCCATCCAGCTCCTTGTTTGTGGCCTGGGAAAGCGGTCAAGGATTGCCCAAGGCCTTGGGACCCTGCACCCTGAGTGGGAGACCTAGAAGAGGTCCTCGGCTTCTGTGTTTGGATCAGCTCAGCTCTGGCCATTGCGGCACTTGGGGAGTGAATCATTGGATGGAGGATTTTTTTTTTTAAGATTTATTATTATTTTTTTTTATTGGAAAGGCGGATATACAGAGAGGAGAGACAGAGAGGAAGATCTTCCGTCCGATGATTCACTCCCCAAGTGAGCGCAACGGGCCGATACTATGCCGATCCGAAGCCAGGAGCCTCTTCCGGGTCTTCCACGCGGGTGCAGGGTCCCAAAACTTTGGGCCGTCCTCGACTGCTTTCCCAGGCCCCAGGCAGGGAGCTGGAAGGGAAGCGGGGCTGCCGGGATAGAACCGGTGCCCATATGGGATCCCGGGTGTGCAAGGCGAGGACCTTAACCACTTGCGCCACCGCGCCGGGCCCGGATGGAGGATTTTTCTCTGCATCTCTCCTCCTCTCTGCATATTTGACTTTGCAATACAAAATAAATACATCTTTAAAAAAAGAAAGCTTAAAAAGAAAGAAAAGAATAAAGGTGTAATTATCTCGAAAGGCAGACACTTTGTTCCTGTGTCTCCCTATGTACTGTGACAACAACCTGGCCGATCTGTTCTGGTCATTCCTTGGGAAAAGGAGGAGGAAGCTGTAGGCCTGAGGGAGTCTTAGTGTCAAAGGCTGACTGGGCGGGGTAGGGGAGTGGCATTCTGGTGTAATGGGTTTAGACATGGCAGGCAGGGTCAGCATCCCATGTGAAACCGCTGCTCCACATCCTATCCAGTTCCCTACCAACGTGCCTGGGAAAACAGTACAAGGTGGCCCAAGCAGACAGAAGATCAGAGAAGGGCAGCAGGGAGGGTTCTGAGATAGGGAAGGGGGAAGGAGCAGGCAGACCTCTCTGGACACACAGAAAACCGGACTGAAGCAAACAGGTGTCGCGGAGGAGCCAGCATGCCACGTGGGCACCAGCACGCCACGCGGGCACCAGCACACCGCTCTGACCCGGGTGCTGAGGCTCCACCACCCATGCGAGGTACCTGGAGTTCCAGGTTTCTGACTTTCGCCTAGCACAGCCCCAGTTGTTGCGGCCACTAGAGTGAACCAGGATGGAAGAAAACTCTCTCTTTACCTCCTACCCAAACTGCCTTTCCAATAAATACAACTTGCTTTAAAAAATGAATAATGTTAAACTCTCACATGCCAGGGACACTCAGAAACTATTGGCGATGACTCTGGTCAATAACCACGTAGCGCATTCCCAAGACTGCTGAAGGCAGAGTATGTTTGCATCAAGGTAATATGTTAGATAATGTCATTGCACTGCTCTACAAGGCACACATGTCAGAATGCACTGTATGCCATAAACACACACACTTTTTTTTTTTTCAGCCAAATCAAAAAAAAAAAAAATGAGATAAAAAGCATACTGGGAAACAGCACACCTAAAAAGAACATGAGCTATCATGTCAGTTTGTGTGTTCAGTAGGTCTGGAGGCCCTATCCAAGCAGGAGGCATCCGGGGAGCACTAACGTAATCACCCTGCCAACAACTTCCAGGAGGACTCCTTACAAAACCACCTGTATGGGACAGTGAAGCTCATGTCCACCCTCCCTCCTGCCCATCCTGGCCCTGGGAAGACGAGTCAGCCCACCCATACCACTGCAGGAGAGGATGAGCCAGTGGGTCCAGCTTGTCCATCTGCTTCTTGATCTCCAAATATGAGCCCTGCAAGACAACAGTCCCCAGATGATGTCCTAGGCAAGCTGCAGTTTCCTGCAGACTGAGCCTAAGGGCCAGGGCAAGGTGAGCATCAGAGGCCACACAGGGGAAACAGGAGATAAGGCTCCCACCCAAGAGGGTTAGAAAGACAAATGAAGATGCAGACAAAACAACCAGCAGGTGTGGCTCCTGTATCCAGTACACCACCAGTAAGTAAAACCGGAGTCCCTGCAAGATCAGCTGAGTAACCTGTGGTGGTCCTTTGTATGAAGCAAGGCATCCTACATACTAATCTGCACTGGGATGCAGCAGTGTGAGAAAAGACACCCATTCGTACAAATGAATGTCGGCTCATATAGAGCCTGTGGACGGGACTGGAGAGGGCTGGAAAAGCCTGGGCAGGGACAGCCTTGGGTTAAAGGGAGGGTCCTGCAACTTCTGGCTGTCCCACCCACCAAGGACAGAGAACACAGGTCCTTGGTCCAGTTCCTTATCCTCCAAGCCTCTCCTTATTCCCTCAACCTTGGGAAAGAGGTCTTTCCCTCACTTCTCCAACTCTCTAAATTTTGAGGGAATTAGCAGCACAGCCTGCCCTGGGCCCTGGGATATCAGTTTGAGTTCGGGATATGCTGCTCTAATCCAGCTTCCTGATAATGGCTGAAGTGCCTGGGTGTCTGTCACACATATGGGAGATCTTGATGGAGTTCTGAACTCCTGGCTTTGGCCTGCTGCAGTTGCCAGCTCTGGCAAGCATTTGGGGATGGGACACTGATGGGATCTCTCTCTGCCTTTCAAGTAAATAAAAATAAAGAAAAAAATAAAGGGAAAAGAGGGGCATCAGCTAACAAGATTTGGGAAGGTTCAAGAGGGAAAAAAGAAAATCAAGGAACCTGAGCGGCTTCTCTAAGCCTTCACCCTTTTCATATGAATTACAAGCAGCTGGGCAGACGAGGCCTGGGGACAGCAAGGCAGCATACCTGGGTCATCTCCCGGATGGACATCACGCTGTCCAGGGCCTTCTGCAGTCGCTCATAGTTCTTCTTCTGCAGGGAAGCAACGGGGAGAGAAGATCAGGTGGGGAGAAGCTGGGGTGATGAAGCATGAGACAGGGCAGCAGGCCACACAGCACAGCTCTCATGCCAGAGGGACTTAGCCTTCTGGAAAATAAGCAGTCCTGTTTGGAAATGAAAACGGAAATTCTCCTCTTCCTCTTAGAGGGCTAGGAGGGCTAAAGAGCACCTGGAAAGAGAGCATAGTGCCTGGCACACACAGGCTGCAAAGGTAGGCACCAAGTGGAGGGTGCCCAGCTGTGCGGTCACATGCTATTTCTGGGTGCTCCGGTGAGAGTGCACAGGCAGGCTGCTCCTCAGTGCAGAGGGAGGGCAAGCGCTTCACCAGCTGAAGACTGCACTGAACACAGAGGCTGACCCCTCCCTCCAGCAAGACATTGCTCCTGCCTCACCCTGCTGCCTGCATTGACTGCCTGATAACAAACCCCTCTCTCTCTCTAGAAAACAGACACAGTCCACGTCCACAGATGAGAAGGAAGCTGTAAAGGTGAGGACAGCTCCAAGCAGCTAGACCTCTGTTGGGCACTTTCCAGGTCGTGCACAGGGCATCACAGCCTGCCATTTATACTCTCTCTCATCCCTTCTATTCCTGGACCCAGCAACTGTACCTTAGGGTTAAAGGCCAGAGTCTTGGGATCAGTGGGGTCCACCACAGAGGGGTAAGGCTCAAAGATGATGCTCTTCCTGGGGGACTCCAGTGCTGCCCTGCACATGGCCACCAGCAGGTCCACCACCTATGGGAGCAGAGAACCAAATGATCTCTCCTGGATCTGACACTGGGGCAGCGTCTACCATTTCTCCCTGCTGCTCTTTCAAAAAGTGTTATGTTAGTGTCCTTCGAATTAGAAAATTGAAATTATAGGCAATCTTAATCCACACACCACTGTGTTTGCTGCTGTTTATGACTATATGTTACAATCTCCTATCTGTAAATAATAACGACTGTAGCCATTCAATGTTAAGGACATGTCACAATTTCGTTAACTGGACCCTGACAGAGGGAATCGTATCTATATTTCTTTCAGAAACAAGACTGTTGCATGCAAGCTCATACGTGGACATCACTGTGGAAGCCAAATTGTAAACGGCCAAGCTGTTGGGCCTCTTCCATACCTCTGCTCCAGTAGCCACCTCCTCGGCAGCTCCAGACATGACGCCCAGTGTATAGAAGGAGAAGACACACAGCTCCCGAGTGCAGACGGCTGGCTAGAACACGGACACATCAGACAGACAGATGGTGGGTGTGCAGGATGTGCAGTGGGAAGGTGCGGGGAGAGAGGGCCTACTGGGGTCCCCTCCGTCTGGAGAAAAGTGTTAGCAAGGTAACTCTCAATCCAAATGCCCCACTGCTATGTTTCCACATTCACGTTGCCGCCTCTTCCTCTGGGAAGTCTCCCTGGCCCTTCCTGGCAAAACCCTTCCTCTGAGTTTTCACAATACTTGTTTCTTTGTCTACCTGCCTCAACCTGGAACCTTGTGCCTTAGCCAGTCATCTTGGTGGAGATTTGATCCCAGCTTTTAAATGCTGGCTTAGAACTAAATCCTCAAAACATACTCTGAAATCTTTGCCTCTCCACACAGACTTGCTGGGGTATGCAGGCTCCACTGGCTGACTCTCAGGAGGTGTGGATGGACTCCACCACCACAGACTCAGGAAGGAGGTAACAGAGCAGGGCCTGTACCTTGAGCATGGAGCCATTCTGGAAGACGTGCTGCTCGTCACAAACCACGCAATACTCATTCAGCGTCGGGATCCTCTGCTCTGCGTACTTCATGATCTGCAGAGAGAACGCAGGCTGCATCTTTGGGAAGTTCACAGGCATACACAGGAAGTAACTTAAATCTCCTCTAGGCGCCAGCACTGTGGTTTAGCGCATTAATCCTTTGCCAGCCAGGCCAGTATTCCATACAGACATCGGTTAGAGACCCGGCTGCTCCACTTCCTATCCAGCAGACACTGTATAGGTGAATGGGAAAGCAGCAGACATTGGCCCTAGGGCTCGGGTCCTTATATCCACGTGGGAGTTCCAGGTCCCTAGCTTCACACCAGCCAAGCTCTCGCCACTGCAGCTATTTAGAGAGTTAATCAGCAGATGGAAGATCTCTCCCTCTAGCTCTCTCAATAACTCTGCCTTGCAAATAAATAAATAATCTTAAAAGATGAAAATATATATATATATATTGCCTCTCTTATGCGCTGTGCCTAAGCCAGGATCTATTCTTGGACTTGCATGTTTAAACCGAGCATCTGATTGCAGAGCTGGTGTAGGGTAGTAAAATAAGGCCGGCCACGCCCATGCTTAGAGGACCTGCATTGACATCCTACTTCTGCTACTTAATCTCACACACCAGGGTACCTCAAAGCGTTCACGGAAAATGAAATTAAGAATTTCAAAAAAGAATTTCTTTTAGAACAAAGACTCTGAAAATACATATACAACTAAATGCCACAACTTCCATAGCTGCACCAGTCTGAAACCAGGAGCCAGGACTGTCCTCCACATCTTGCGTGTGTGTACAGGGGCCCAAACACTTGGTCCATCTGCTGCTGCTGCTCCAGACACATTAGCAGGGAGAGAAACAGAAGTGGAGCAGCTGGGGCTAGACGCGATGCCCGTATGGGCTGTCACGCCGTTAGTGGAAATAACCTGCAAAGCCACAGTGCTGGTCCCCCTCATTCCACTTCTGATGCAGCTTCCTGCTACTGCAGGTTCCTGTCATCCTCCTGTGAGGTTTAAGATGGAGTTTCTGGTGTGTGCCTTTGGCCTGGCCCAGTCCTAACCAAAGCCAAGTATTTGGCGACTGAATCAGCAGATGGGAGATCCATTGGTCTCTCTGTCACTATAGCTTACAAATAAATCAGTATATCTTTAAGAAGAAAAACAAACAAACAAAAAAAGGCAACAAAAAAAAAACAACAACTTGAAAAGCTTGGAAATAAATGTTTGGGGATCTGGTGGGATTGAGGGAGAAGCTGATTACCTGCACAAGGAATCCATACTCCAGGGTGGGGATGTTCTTGCAGTGACCACTGACCTGGGGAGAATGCAAGGGGAACCACGTGAGGCTCCTTCAGCGCTGGGACAGAGACCCTCAGACCTCACTCATGCCAAGTCCCCAGGCTTCCCCTGAAATAGCTCAGCCCTGCTCATATCAGGCTCAGTGACAGGAAAGGGAGAGGTGATCCCTCCACTCTTGTGCCAGACATTCTTTCCTCAACCCTCTTCAAAGTAGAGAGCCTGAGTTGTTACAGCAGCTGACCACCCAACCCTATGCCCCCTAACCCAACCTAACACAATCACACATGCCTCCTCCGTGGGAGACCCTCTTGCGGGCTCTGTCTCACGTCCAGCTACAGAGACACAGGCCAGAAAGACTGGATGCAGCTACCAGAAACTGTGTTTCATTCTACCCACGCGTGGTACATACCCAGGTTTGACTTCTGCAGTTGTCTAAACCCTCCCCCTTTTGGGAAGCTAAACTGTCACACTTTCACTCCCTCCCTGGATGCCCAAGTCAAACCCTGCCCAGCCCATGTACCAAGGGAGAGGTCCGTGCTGGGGGAGGGAGGCCCACGTGCTGGGGGCACAGGAGACCTGCCTGGGGGCTGGGAGGGTAGCCAAACACCTCTACTTTGGGGTTCTTCATGGTGCAGGAGATGGAACGGTTCATGAGGCGCCCAACCCGAAGCTCTGGCACACCCAGCTTGCCTTTCAGCATGGAGTCTTGAATGATAGGGAAGCTGGGAGACCTGAGGTGAGACAGCAAGCAGGGCCAAGAAGTTAGAAGGCACCTGGAGATGAGTGAGTCCAAGGCCAAAGTTCTAAATGAAAGGCAAACACATTCCTTCAGGTCTTAAACACCATCTAAATAGGCAGCTCACACATGTAAAACAATCGTGCGTTCTTCACGTGGGGCTACAGAGGGCAGGCAGGGCCTATGCCACCACATTTACAGTGATGGGCTGACGGCTTGGAGAAAAGTGCCGGTGTGTCACAGAGATCAGGTACTGCTTGTCACCCACATGTGTGGGGACCCACAGACTGCAGCTTCTGTCTCTTCTGTAAGAGCAGAAGACTTTGGAGATAGAAGTGAAACAGAGTTGATGTCAAACACTAGAGTCATAATTACTTCTGGAATCTACAAAAAAAAGCCAAAGTCTCCTTGCATATAAGTTATGGAGCTAGAGCCTGTTCTCAGCTCTGCTCCCTGCAGATGGGGGGAAGGACAAGAGCCAGGAAAGGAAGGCTGGAAAGACCAGCACACATTTCTCCAAATTCCACCTGCTGGCCCTGGATCAGGAGTGGATGGTAGGGGCCCATAGGGGACAGGATGGCCTGAGTGCTGAAGGCTGGAAAGACCAGCACACATTTCTCCAAATTCCACCTGCTGGGCCATGTGCAGGAGGTGTGGCCCTGGATCAGGAGTGGATGGTAGGGGCCCAGAGGACAGGATGGCATGAGTGCTGAAGGCTGGAAAGACCAGCACACATTTCTCTACACCTCACAGGCAGCGCTATACAGCAGAGGTATGGTCCCGGGTCAGGAACAGAGGGTAGGGGTCCACGGGGGACAGGAGAGTATGAGTGCTGTTAGGAAAGAGAACTTGGTGGGTGTGAGGACAGGGAAGATGAGGCATTGCTTACTTGGGGATGGGTGAGAAGATGCTGAGGCCAGCTCGGAACTTCTTGATGGTGCCGCTCGCCTTGAACCAACTGTGCCTCTTCTCCTGCTGGGTCTTCAAGAAATCGTTGCTTAGATGCTTCCATTGTTGGGATGTGAACATGCCCAGGATCCTGATGGATTGAGAAAAGGCTTAGGCATGATTAACAGGAGTAGGAGGAGGAGAAAAGATGGAGAGAAAACATGGAGTGTGAGACCCTGGAACGGCGAAGCTAGTGCGTTGATGGGAGTGCTAGCTGAAGATTTCCTGCAGCATGGGGCTGCAGTGGAGGCAAGGACTCAGGCATGGAAGGTACTGGTGCTGCTGGACAAGCTCATTCCCAAATGCAGTTTTTGCAATGGGAGCACGGCCCTCCGCCAGCCCTGTCAGTGCTCCCCTTGTCCCGAGCAGGCCTGTGCAGCAGGGTTCAAAGCTGTCGCTCGGTGCTCAGGCCCTTTAAGCCCTCTCTTCCTGACAGAGGAAGCCAGCAGGGAGCAGCTCCCCACAAAGTCTATTCCACTCCCCACCTTCTCTTCACCTCTCCCTTCCTCTAGAGACAAAGGGGGGGGGGTGCACTTTTTTCTTTTTGGAAAATTTTATTCTATTTATTTGAAAGGCAGTCAGAGAGAGAGAGAGAGAGAGATATCTTGCATCCTCTGGTTCACTTGCCAAATGGCCAAAACAGCTTGGGCTTCTACAGGCCAAAGCCAGGCTGTTCATCCAGACTTCCTATGTGGGTGCAGAGGCCATCCTTTGCTGTTACCCCAGGCACATTAGCAGAGAGCTGGATGGAAAATGGAGAAGCCAGGACTCAAACTGGAGCGCATATGGGATGCCAGCACTGTAGGTAGCAGCTTAAGCCACTACACCACAACATCAGCGCAAGGGTGGATTCTTTGATTTATTTTTTTCCTTTTCTTTTTTTTTTTTAAGATTTATATTTATTTCTTTTGGGAAGGTAGATAAGATTTACAGAAAAAGTGAGAAACAGAGAAAGACCTTCCACCCACAGGTTCACTCTCCAAATGGCCATAACAGCTGGAGCCGAGTTCATCCAAAACCAAAAGCCAGGTGCTCTCTCCAGGTCTCCAACGCAAGTGCAGGTTTCCAAAGCCTTCAGCCATCCTTTGCTGTTTTTCCCAGGTCATAAGCAGAAAGTAGTATGGGAAGTGGAGCAGCCAGGAGATGAACCAATGCCCATATGGGATCCTGACATTGCAAAGCGAGGATTCAGCCACTGAGCCATCACGCCCAGCTCCGGGCTCTTCAATACAAGAGTGATTTCTTTGTGGTTTAAATCTCAACCCTTTCTTGTCTCTTTATGGAGTTTGAGCTATCAATTATCACTTCCTTTTCTGTCAATTCTTACCCCAAATCTACAAAACATCACTGCACCTTGGCGTGGCCACCTTCCTCTCCTTGCCCCCATCCTCGCCCACACCCCTCAGGACGTGCCTATGGCTTTTACTGTGCACACCGTCTGCGACTCCCTGTGCTCTGGGGTTCACTCCCACTACTCCTCCAAGTGGAACAGCTGGGACACAAAGTCGCGTCCATGTGGGATCCTGGTGCATGCAAGGTTTAGCCACTCAGCTATTGTGCCGGGTCCATATCCTGCTCCTTCAAACAACACATTTTTAGAGCTAGGGCCTGGCACAGTAACCTAGCGGCTGAGATCCTCGCCTTGCACATCCCGAGATCCCAGATGGGCACTAGTTCCAATCCCGACAGCCCTGCTTCCCATCCACCTTCCTATTTGTGGCCTGGGAAAGCGGTCAAGGATGGCCCGAAGCCTTAGGACTCTGCACCCATGTGGAAGACCTGGAAGAGGCTCCAGGCTCCTGGCTTCAGACCAGCTCAGCTCTGGCCATTGTGGCTACATAGGGAGCGAATCAATGAACAGAAGATCTTCTTCCCTGTCTCTTGTCCACTTTGTATATCTGAATTTACGATAAAAATTTATTTATTTATTTATTTTAAAGATTTATTTATTTTATTGGAAAGTCAGGTATACATAAAGGAGGAGAGACAGAGAGGAAGATCTTCCATCCGATGATTCACTCCCCAAGTGAGCGCAATGGCCGATGCTATGCAGATCCCAAGCCAGGATCCAGGAACTTCCTCCAGGTCTCCCACACGGGTGCAGGGTCCCAAGGCTTTGGGCCGTCCTCGACTGCTTTCCCAGGCCACAAGCAGGGAGCTGGATGGGAAGTGGAGCTGCCGGGATTAGAATTGGTGCCCATATGGGATCCTGGCGCGTTCAGGGCGAGGACTTTAGCTGCTAGGCCACGCTGCTGGGCCCCGCAATAAAATTTTTTTAAAAAAATTTAGGGCCCGGTGCGGTGGCGCAAGTGGTTAAAGGTCCTCTCATTGCACGCCCGGGATCCCATATGGGCGCAGGTTCTAATCCCGGCAGCCCCGCTTCCCTTCCAGCTCCCAGCCTGGGGCCTGGGAAAGCAGTCGAGGACGGCCCAAAGCTTTGGGAACCTGCACCCGCGTGGGAGACCCGGAAGAGGCTCCTGGCTTCGGATCGGCATAGTATCGGCCCGTTGCGCTCACTTGGGGAGTGAATCATCGGACGGAAGATCTTCCTCTCTGTCTCTCCTCTCTGTATATCCACCTTTCCAATGAAAAAATAATAAAAATAAATCTTTAAAAAAAAATTTAAATAAATAAAAATAAAAATAAAACAAAGCTAGTTGTCCTCATTCTACACAGGCCCTCATCTGCTTGGCAGCCTACTGGAATCGGTGGCCTCTTCATCCACCCAGACACCTGACCTGGACACCTGGGAGTACTCCTCAGCCTCTACAAACCAGACTGCCCACTCCACAGCTTCTGCACACACCTAACCCACCTCCATTGCCTCCTGCTCTCTCATCATCTCACTCCTAGATCTGAGGTTCTGGTCTTGTCACTTGTCTCCCCGACCCATTCTGTAGCACGCGATGTAATGTTTCTTTCTAACCCTAAGTCTGGGGCCGCCATTGTGGTGCAGCAGGCGAGGCTGCTGCTCGTGCTTGGGATGTCCTCATCCCACACGAAGCATCTGGTTCAAGTCTTGGCACTTCTGCTTCCAATCAGGCTTCCTGTTAACACAGCCTGGGGGACAGCAGAGAAAGGCCACCCACGAATCTTTCTGCCTTTCAAGTAGATGTATATGTATGTATATATATATATGTGTGTGTATATATATGTATACATATAACACAAAAGGAAATCTGACCAGGTCTTCTCTGCTTAAAATCCCTAAGTAGGAGACCAGCACTGTGACCCAGTGGGCTAAACTTCTGCCTACACAGCCAGCATCCCACATGGCTACCAGTTTGAGTCCTGGCTGCTCCACTTCCAAGCCAGCTCCTTGATTATGATCTTGGATAGGAGCAGAGGATGGCTCAAATCCTTGAACCTCTGCACACATGTGGGAGATCTGTAAGAAGCTCCAGGTTCCTGGATTTGGATTAACTTGGCTCTGACCATTGTGGTCATCTGAAGAATGAACCAGAGGATGTGGGATCTCTCTCTGTCTTTCCTTCTCTCTGTCTCACCTTCTCTCTGTAACTCTGCCTTTCAAATAAAAATAGAAAATAAAATTGTTTAAAAGAAAAATCCTTAAGTAGTGCCAAGGCCATGTTCCTCTACGACCAAGCCTTCTTCATTTCTCTGGCTTTGGTTCTGGCCACTCTCACATGCACAGCACCAACAGGGTTTGGCTACCTGAAGCTCCTCCCACACCTGAGCCAGTGTTGGTGCAAGAGCCGTTCACGCTCAGTCTGTGCACAAACAACTCTCTGCCAGTCTTGGGAACTGGTAAACACTCTCTCTCTCGTTCTTTCATTCGCAGGCCTCTACCTGCCCCACCCAATAAAACACTTCTTCCATTGTGTTCTTTCTAAACCTCATACACTGGACTCCATTACAACATACACACCCTAGACTTCACTTAGATTCCCTGAGGGGAAGGTGCTGTGACTCCAAATGGATGCCAGGTTGTGTCCTGGGTGCTCCATTTTGGATCCAGCTCCTTGCTTGTGGCCTGGGAAAGCAGTGGAGGGCAGTTCAAGTATTTGGAACGCTGCACCCATGTGGGTGACCTGGAGGAGCCTCTTGGCTCCTGGCATCAATTTGGCTCAGCTCTAGCTGTTGCAGCTGTTTGGGGAGTGAACCGACACATGGAAGATCTTTGATGTTCTCTGTGTAGATCTGCCTTTCAAATAAAAACTAAAAAATCTTAAAGAGAAAAAATGTGCTTTTGTTTTACTTTCACACCAAATACTGAGCATAACGCTGAACATGTTAAATGAACTGAAGCTGCCTGGGCTCTGGCAGCCCCCCTCTGAGGAAGCACCTGCCCCCTCCAGTCTGCCCTCCTCACCAGGAAAGCTCAAGGGCTGAAACCCAGGCCCACAGCCTCCCCTTCAGGGCTGTAAACTGCGGTCCTCAGGTTTATTTTAGCTTTTCCTGGGCCTGGCTCAGGCACACATCTGGGGAAGGAAGCCTCCTACCCACAGTCCTGCCTGTCCATCCACACACATCCGTCTTTCATCTATCCATGCTAGAAACAGAGTTCTTACTTTTTCAACTGAAGACCCAGCCCAAACCCTTCCTTATTCGACGGCTGGAAAACCTCAATCGAAGGCTCTGCAAAGAAAAGAAAAAACTCCCAGTATGTACAACCTTCATCCCACAAATCCCAATGCCACAGTTCAGTGGGACAGCCGGTGGGTCCTGGGTACTCTACACAGGGGTAAGCGGAGGAGAGGAACTGCTGAGGCAGCAGGAAGCTGAGGGCAGAGGGAGGAAGCAATTTCACTAAGGAGGAAGGCCTTTAGGGGATGGCTATGGGGTGACAGCAGGTTAAGTCCCCACAGACAGAAGAGGGAGAAAGAAGCCCCTCCCAGCAGCCTGCGGAGTGAATTCACAGACACTGTTCCTAGTTATTTTCAACTTCAGTAGACTTGGCATTTTGGATTAGATCCCACTTGGATCACCCTCTGTCTTTACCTGGCCCATCGAGGTACTGGGAAAGAGAAAACCGCAGCCTCAATACGATGGGTTCTGTCCGGAGGACCTTCCAGGCGGTTGAGACTTCCTCCTAAAAGAGTAAGAGAAGTAGATCCCAGTTCACAAGAGGAATTGACTGGAAACTCCCCCGAATGACACACGCGTGCACCGTCTGCACGTGGTCAGAGAGACAAAGAGCGTGTGCTGCACAAGCAACACCCAGGTCTAAGATTCCTGGCCTGCACGACGGATCCACCCGTGCAGCTGGACGTGCAGCACCACTTACGTCAAGGAAGCTGATGTTGATGTGGAGGTCAATGTCCACGTCATCGATAGTTCCATATTCTCTACGCAGACAGAGAGGACCATGGTGAGACTCACGGAGGCAGAAAGAGCAGAGCCCGGGGTGGAGCACAGGGGGCCGGGAAGGGCGGAAGGCAGTACTGCCTTCAGGCTCTCAGCTACAGCCTCAACTTGCCCAAGAGCAGGGCTTTCCGCCAGCCAGAAGCTCTCCCGCCCTCAGTATGAAATCACCTCTCAGAAAAGTAGCCTGCACTCCCTCCTCGCTCCTGCCAGCCACGAGGGAAGTACTTCATCATCACGTTCCTAACTCATCCTCCCACGGTTCCATGGGGACACCTCAGAGAGAAGGGGAGCATCACCTGATGGCCACAGCGTTCTCGCTGTAGAGCTCCTTCACGGCTTCAATGTCTGCATCGAGCTGCGGGTGTCGGTACAGGTCAGCTGCACAGCTCCCCTGGGAAAGCAAGCCGAAAGGACAGAGGCGGACGAAAATTCAAAGAACATGAAGAGACAAACAGGACAGGAGAAACTGAAAGGACACTGCGGGGAAGTGAAAGCCACTTGCGCCAGGGGTTTTTGCGAAGGGTGGGAGCTCTGGTAAGGAGTCCACTGACAGACAAGCCTCCTGCCCACGCTAAGCGAGTAGACAGTGGTGTGTGGGCTCAGCTCAGGCTGGAATGCTCAGGGACGCCTCCTATGAGAGCTCACAACACGTGCTAGCTGAGCCAGGGCTGACTTCTCCTGCAGCACTCTGTTCACGCCCAGGGCCTACAGAGTGGGGATGTGTAACACAACTTTCCTGCCAAAACAGGATGTGAAGACATGGCCCTAACAAACAATACGATCCCCACTGGGCTGGTGAGGACTCGGAAGACAATGATTCTAACTGAAAGCAGCCTCCCGGTAGAGAAAGCAAGCTTCATTCTGCGACAGCTCAGACCCCAAAACGCTCCATGTCCTCTCGGCTTGGCTCCAGCACCACCTCCGCGGCTCCTGGGGCACACAGACAGCAGCACCCGCTGCCTCACCTGAACTCCATAGAGAAACTCTTCTGACTCATTATCGCCCTCCGAGTCGTCATCATTCCAGAACTGGCCTTTGATGTCCTGGTGGCGAGAATCAAGGACACCAACCTGTCAACTCCCTGTTATCCCACAGAATGCAGCAGTCTCAGGGAACGGGAAATATTCTCCCAGAGTGAGTACAGGTGCCTTGTTGGAACAGCTGAGGCCTCGGTCCCCTCACAGATACTTTCAACCTTGGGGAGTTTGTCTCTTCCCAGATCTGATTCCACCTGCAGCTTCAAGTTGGTGGGACCTGTCTGCAGAATCCTTCAGTGTCCCTGTGGAGACTGTGGCCCTGGCAGCCGGGAGCGGAGGGCTGTGGGGGACTGCAGTGGCAGCTCTGATCTAAGCATAGCTGGGCTCCAGTACAAGCTGGCTGCTCTTAGGAGGATCACTTCCGGCGGCGTTCAAGGATACCTAACTCCTCTTATCTCACCAACATTCCTCATCTTTACTTGTAAGAAAACCATGATGCTCCGCATACCTTCCCCTCTCCTCCCCACCCCAGTAATACTGCTTCCACGCCTCTCCCCGCTTCAACTTTAATTGGTCACGCCCTTCCAAAGGTAGAAAGGAAAATGCCAAGGAAAAAGCTGTTGCTCACCATTGGGTCAGAGGGTCACACACACTCTCAGGTTAGTGTTCGGCAGCACCCCTCCATGCCACCAGCTGAACCCAAGCCAACAACATGGGCATTTAGGAAGCTACAGAGCGGGGCAAACGATGCGCTCAGGAGCAACTGGAGATCAAGGGATAGCAGGTTCTGTGGTTTTGGCAGTCAACAGGTCACTGTGCTGTTGCTGTAGAGAGTAAACACCACCTGGTTGATTACACACCTCACAGCTGGGTGGGCATAGACACAGGCATGCACTAACACAGCTCACAGGGGGTGGTGCACACACACACACACAGAGTGACGCACACTCATTTACTACAGTTACACACCTCACAGCTAGGTGGTGCACACACAGTAATGTACACGCAATTACTACATAGTTACACACCTCATAGCTGGGTGGGCATGTACACAGGCACGCAGTAACACATCTCACAGCTGGGAGGTGCACACACACACACACACACACAGAGTGATACACACTCATTTACTACACAGTAACACACCTCACAACTGGGTGAGCAAAAACACAAGCATGCAGTTATACACCTCACAGCTGTGTGGCACACAGTGATGAAACACACTTTCACTACACGGCTATGTAGACACTGGATTGTAAAATGACATGCAATCTATTATACTTGTACATGTAGTTTTTAACTAATGAACCATGACAACACAACACAAACCTACGATACCGTCATTTCACTTGAAATTGGACGGATGTGATTAAAGCTAGGTCCAGACCTGGTTCATAACTGAGCATCAACCATGCAGCCAAGCACAGTGATCTGACACTTCCCAGTTCATTCTGGAACATTCTTTACAGCTAAGAACTACAATCAAATTCTTCTCAAGTATCATTAGAACCTGTTACATGGTCATTGTGACTAAGTTCCCGACAACACAGAGAGTCCCCTGGTGGATGTGGACTGAATGGTCATGACCCACATGACTTCCTGAACTCATCTTGGAACCTACCCCCTCTACAAATGCTCAGTAAAACACTAACTCCCAGCTCTTTCAGTTTCCCTGCTTGCTTCTGATGGCCAGGTCCCCAAACCTAAACTTCGCAATTTTTAGGCCCCACATGGCTTCCACCTGCAATGGGGCAGGCCACATCAAATTATGAGAGCATTCATAGCAGAGACTGGCAAAGCTCTCCAAAGAGCCCAGCTTAGAGAGCTTTCTGCTGCTCTGCAGGTCAGCAGCTCACAGGGGTGGCTTCTATCTGCAACTCCTGGACAGCTCTGAACACACCTCAGTGCCCAGCGCCATCTGGGAGTTCAACTTCAGAGATGGACCCCCCCAAAATCAGCTAGAAGCGCTCCAGGTGACGCTATCCTGAAGCCAGCATGACCAACCACAATTCTGTTTTTGGTTCTGCATAACAACTCAAGACTAATCCACTCCAACCTTAAACAGAAGGGCCCAACCCCAAACAGAAGGGCTCCTGGTCTCCAATACAGTTCTTCTGAACCTGGACTCTAGATCGGTACTTCTCAGAATAGCAAGATCGTCTCCCTGACAGCCATACCCAGCTCATGCAGGCTAGGGGCTGCACTCCCTGCCCACCTCAACTGTGGCCACAGTAACCCCTGAATTCCCACATGCAGGTCCACCTCATGTCGGAATATAGGGCTAGGAGGGCAGAGATTCCAATGCTTTGTTCTGCCTCTGTCCTCAGCCTTGTAACACAGGCAAAGAACACTCTGCTGCATGTCAAAGCCAAAAAAGGAAGACAAACTCAAGTGCCTCAGTGCTTTTACACACGAAAACCAGGCTAAACGGTTGTGACAACCAAGACCTCATTCACCTTTAAGGGCGGCTAGGAAGGGCACAGGCAGACCCAGTTGGAACAGGGCTGGGACAGGGGAACAGGTTGCTGCTCCAGACGGCGTGGAATGTCAGCCTGCGTGTCCTAGGGCCGGCGGAAGGAGCACGCAGCTGGACCCGAAGTACCAGGTTGGTCAAAGGTTTCTGTCGCTGCCACAGGTCAAGAAAAACTTAGCATCTCTCCAGGGGCTGTAGTTGCTTGGTTTCTGCTGCCATTGCAAAAAGATAAAAGGAAGTTCAGAGGCAGGTACTCCTGTCCAGATTGTCAATTGTTCCAAGGCAGACTGCTTTAGCAAAAAGGACCCATTTTACATCCTTACAATTTCATTCACAGGTCATACATTATGAACAACCTAAAAAAAAATCACGCTACTAAAGATTTATTGAATTTTGAGTCCTGTCTGCATTTCCCAAGTCCTACACATGTCCCAGGTTGAACATTCCCTGCCCTTGCCACTCCTGGGGGAAAGCCTGGGAGTGGAATGAAACTCACACATCACAGCGCTTTTTCAAAAGGCCAGAAAGCAAGCTAAATGAAAGAAAGCTAGGCCTCAGGCCTAGGGAGGGCAAGCAGCTTAGGAGTCCAGAGGAGCTGGGCGCTAAGGACATCTAGCAGGAGTCAGACACTTCATCCTCACGTGATGTGGGGTCAGAACTTTTGAGGGAAGGAATTGAGCGAGAGAGATCTGGTTCATCTCGAGGAAAGTATAAAAAGGTGGGGCGGGTGGTGGATGCTTTAGAAAGAAATGGGACCAGAGCGTCCAGAGAATGCTGGCATGCTGATAGTGACTCGGGATGCTTGGCAAGCACCCCCCTGCCCATCCCGCCTGCAAAGCCTCACATCTGGATCACACAGGTCCTGCCCCTCGGTCTACGGACGCCCCTCCAGGTGTCAATTCCACATGCAAGGCAGTCCGCGGCCCAACGTGGAGCTGGCGGCATGGTCCTGGGGCACGAGGACGTGCACGGAGCCGCTGAGGCACAGGCAGGGCCCCGGGGTGCAGCCACAGCTGCAGACACCCACAGCTTGATCCAGAGAAAGCGCGGAGCCTCACGAGCCGTGCAGGGCCCCCCAGTCGGAGCCGCCCGCCCTGGGCCCAGCCCTCCGTGGAGGCGCCCGGCCACCCGGCCCCGTCCTCGGGGAGCCCACCCCACCAAGACCACCACCCCGAGTACTCACGGCGACCCCGGGCCGCGCGCGGCCGCCGCCGACAGGACGAGCGGCCCGGGACGCCCCGCGGGGGCGGAGCGGCAGGCCGAGGGGCGGGCGAGGGCGCGCACCCCACGCCCGGCGCTCCGTCACGGGCACGCCGTGCCGCTCTGCGCACGCGCGTGTGGCGCCGCCGCGGTCACGTGGTCGGCTGCCGACCAATCGCCGTGCGGCCTGTGCCTGCGGCGCCTGCGCTGGTCCTCGCTGCTGAGGAGGGGTGGTGAGCTCGGGGCGACGCCTGCGCCGTGGGGACCAGCCGAGAGAGAACGTTGGCGTTTGTCGCCCCTCGTGGCGGGGAGGAGTGAGCAGGAATGGCCAAGCCCTGCGTAATAGGGGTGGGAGTCAGACACACTAAACAGAATCCCGTGTTTCTCCCGTTTACTTGAGAGCTCTCCCTTCTGTGGATTCACTCAACGGACCTATAATAGATGGGGCTGGGTCAAGCCGAAGTCAGGAGCCACGAACGAAGTCCAGGTCTTGCACCCAGGTGCTTGTGCCTCTCAGGGTGCAGGTGGGCAGGGAGCTGGACAGTCGCTACCATGATGAAAGCAAGGATCTTGTGGCCAAATGCCTGCTCTTCGGGGGCTTAGAATCCCACAGGTTATTGCCTGTGCTGGACAGCACCTTGGCCTCCAGATCAGGCTTAGCAATTAACTGATGGCTCAGCCTTAAACCAGCACTTTCCCGATCTTAATCTCTTCCTGGGAGACCATAAACCCTTTTTCTTGGAACTGATGTGGTGAGGATAAAGTGACACCTTTATTTTCCTAGTCTCATGAACAAGAACAAATGGCCGACATTGTGACCGAGTTGAGTGTCTGTTCAGACATGTTGGCTGTGAATTCTGAGTGGCCTTGAAAAGAGCCAGGTGAAGTTGCCAGGTAATCTGGCCCGAGCCAGTGCAGTCAGTCTGACTTGAGGTTTGAATGTGTTGTAACAGATAAGTTCTAGGCTCTAGGCTGAGCGGGCTTGCTCCTGATAAACAAAACGCAATCTTAAGGCACTGCTTTGCCTCTTGCAAATCCCAGCCCAGAATCATGTTACATAGCTACTTAGTTGTATCATGTCTTGTTTTATTTACCTCAGCCACCCAGCAAGCTTCCCAGAGAACTCATTTATCCTTTCCTTTGTCTTCAAATTTTGTCCTTGTCTGAGTCCTTCTGACTCAGCACTGAGGGCAGGAGCCAAGCTTTCAGGAATGGTAGTAATGGCTTGAAACTTGAGAAAAACTTGTTTTTTTTTTTTTTTTAAGATATATTTACTTTTTTATTGGAAAGGCAGATATACAGAGAGAAGGTAATATATAGAGAAAGATATTATGTCTGCTGGTTCACTCCCCAAGTGACCACAACAGTCACAACTAAGCTGATGTGAAGCCAGGAGCTTCTTCTGGGTCACCCACAGAGGTGCAGGGTCCCAAGACTTGGGCTGTCCTCAACTGTTTTCCCAGGCCATAAACAGGGAACTGGCTGAGAAGTGGGGCCGCTGGGATTAGAACCGGTAACCACATGGGATCCCAGGTTCATGGAAGGCAAGGACTTTATTGCACTGGGGCCCAGCCCTGAATTTTTAAAATCCAAGTTTAATCTCTTATGCTCCTAGTTTATCTTGCTTTTGACAATTAGTCCACACCCTCCCTCTCTACCCCTCATCTTCGGTGTGTTCCTTGAATCTGAAACCATCCAATTTCTCTCTGGAAGTGCTACAAAAAAACAAACAAACAAACAAAAAACCCTCACCAGAATGATAAGCATCTTCCAGATTTGCAGGCCCAATGGCAATCTTCCCTTGTGACATAGGTGATGGCTTAGTAGTGTCAGATGTCCCTGTGACACTTCCCTCTGCTTGGCACATATGGGCTGCACCTCCTGCTGCACCCTCATGGCATGCTTAACAGACTTCTTTTTTTGTTTAAATTTTTACTTTGGATGATTTTTACATAGATGATTAGAGTACAAATGGTCAAGGGTTACGGGAAAGTGGGTGAGATCACTATTTCCACATTTTTTTAATTCTTTCCTGCGTCTGGGGGGAAGGGGAATACAAGGGGAGAAGCCACACCCAACCTCCCAAACACCTCTGCACCCTGGAATGGAGGGAAACCACCCGACACCATCCCAGGGTCACTGATGTCAGGCGAGCTCCAAGGGTCCTGCTCAAGAGGTGTTGATAGTTCAATGGTTCTGAATTACTGCTGATCTTGCCACTCCAAGCACAATGACATCTTTCCAGACTCTGTTGGTTGACATTGTTCACCTTAGAGTCTCCATTTACCCAGCTTTTCACTGCCAACACTTGGCTGGGGTAGTTGATCAATTTGTTCTGTCCTCCATCCTCTGTTGTGGTACCCCGTGACGGCTACAGGATCCATATCCTCCATGTGCACCTGGATTTGCTGTCCACTGCTCCATCTAAGCCACTGAGGAGTCCCAGCTCCAACATATGCACTCTATGGTCAGACCATGGAACCTGCAATTCTCTCCATGGTAGGGGTTCTGAGTCCAGTGATTCAGTTGGGGGGATTCCCAAAGAAACTTCATCTGAGGTGATCCCAGACCTGATTCTTGTGTGTGCTTGCCACTATTGGTTCTGGCATAGTCTTTCGCACACACTGGTAGTTGCAATTGCTGGGTTCATTCTTTTTTTTTTTCAAGATTTTTTTTTTTTATTGGGAAGTTAGATATACAAAGAAAAGGAGAGACAGAGAGAAAGATCTTCCATCCATTAATTCACTCCTCAAGCAGCTGCAATGGCTGGAGCTTCACCTATTCAAAGCCAGGAGCCCAGAGTCTCTTCTGGGTCTCCCACATGGGAACAGGTTCCCAAAGCTTTGGGCCATTCCTGGACGGCTTTCCCAGGCCACAAGCAGGGAGCTGAATGGAAAGCAGGGCTGCTGGGATTAGAACTGGTGGCTGGATCAGTTCTGTCTCTAGTCCTGTCTTCCATGCACACCAATGAGTGGGGCTCAGCCCGATCCTGCCCATTGCATACTTGGCCCCCACACAAACCAGCGGGAGCTGCAGCCTAGTCAGAGCAACCAGCAATAACCCCCACCAGGCCTGCCCCCTGCCCTGGTTCCCATACTTACCAGTATGTACAGCAGAGTGGTCCAATCTGTCCCACATCCCATTCAGCTCACATACATGTCAATAGACACTGAAGCCCAGTTCAATGCAACCAACCCCACTATCCAGCCCACACATGTGCTGGCAGGTGCCATTCTGTCTAGCCATGCCTGTCCCAGTCCTGATTCTCATGCTCACCAGTGGGAGTGGCGACCCAAGAGGGAGGTGCCCACTGTTTCCCTAATGGGCCCACACCCACTCCCACTCCTGGACCTTGCTCTCTCCAGGGGTTTCTGCAGTTTAACTTGACAGAATTAGGATCCTATGCCAACCTCTGCCTGCCGCTGCTGCAGCAATGCCCAACCTACCCACACCCACTCTGGCTTAAGCATGCACCAGTAGGAACAGTCAACCCAGCCTGGCTTTCCCATGATCCATCTCACATGCAGGCCAACAGGTGTTGTAGCCCTGCCTGGCCTGATCTGCCCCCATCCTAGCACTCACACTCTCCAGTTAGAGAGGTTGTCCAGTAAGGGAGCCCCATGCAGCCCCCCTGCCAAGTTCACTCCCTTCTCCCCACATCTCACATGTGCTGGTTGGATGCTGTGGTCCAGTCTAGTATAGCCTGCCTCACCTCAGCATGCCAGTGTGTTCTGTAGCCTGGACAGACCCAGCCGACCCCAATTCCAGCTCGTGCTGGTGGGGGCTACAGCTTAGCCCAGCCCAGCCTGTCCTCATGTGAACTGGCTTGTGTTGTGGCCCGGCCCTGCCCGACCCTGCCCGACCCACACTCCATTCTGATGCTGATTCACCAAGGGGTGATATGAACTGGCCCAGCCTGGTTTGCCCCTATCTGAGCCAAATGTATATCGGTGGGTATCATTCCATGGCCTGGTTTCGGCTGCTCCCTATTGTGGTTCTTGCCTGCAGGGACTGTGTCCTGACAGAGGAGTTCCCCAAGTTTCCCCATCAGAACCTCTCCCAGTGCCAGGTGTTGCACACACCAGTGGTTCCATGGGCCAGCCCTACTTAGTCCACCTCCTGTCCTACCAGGAATAGTGGCCTTTTCTGAATGTCCTTCACCCGTTCTGGTTTTTACTGTTCGGTGTTACGGCACAGCCTAACCTGTCCCACACTTAGACACAGCTCACACATGGCTCAGCAGAGTAGGAGACCTAATTTAGGCTGTCCTACACCCACCTTGGTTCTCACGGGCACCAACGGGTGCTGTAGACCAACCCAGTCTGGCGTACCCAAGACCCAGTCCACACTCATGCCAAGGGACACTGCAGCCATCTACAGACTTGATATCATCCTCTACTCTGGCATTCACACTCACCCAGTGGGAACCCCTTTAGTTCCCCGACAGATCTCGTACGTGCCAGTGGTTGCTCTGACCCAGCTTGGCATAGTTCCTTACCTGTCTTGGCCTTTGCCTTTGGATGCTGTAGCCTGACCTGACCTGGCCTGCCCTCAGTTGCCAACTCTCACTGGCAGGTGCTGGCACCTGGCCCTACTCAGTCTACTCCCATCCCTGGCTCATGCAAACTGGTAGGCTCAGGCTAGGCTCATGCCTAGCTTGGCATGACCTGTACTCCAGCCTGGTTTCTGCACTTGCTGGTGAGCTCAGGTTTGCTCGGCTCTGCCTGGCCCGCCCCCTTCCGAAA